>NC_142065.1:5963753-6576253 GCF_059756535.1 Pantherophis guttatus
TCGCCATCTCAAAACGAAGCTGAAGTCCAGGCCAAGGAAGGTGACTGAAGTTTCCGAAAGATGCCCTAATTAATTCATGTCAGCTTGCAAAGCTTTCAAGTTGCCAGTGACCTTCAGGGGTGGGATTTAACCGGTTCAGACCGATTCGGGCCAACCGGATGCTAATTTTACATCTGGTTAGCCGAACTGGTAGTTACAAGGACTATCTGGCCCCGCCCACTCTTCCCTGCCCCTCCCAGGAGTCTCCACACAGCCCATTTTGGATGCCAGGTAAGCGCAGGGCCCACACGGAGGTTCTGGGAGGGTGAAAAATTGGCCTCCCGGAAGTTCCAGAAGTCTGGAAATGGGCCCATTTCCGGCCTCCATAGGGCCCCCAGCCCCCAGGGGAGGCCGTTTTCGTCCTCCTTGAGGAAAGCTCCAGAGTTTGAGGAGGGCGAAAATGCCCCTTCCCCCCCGTGGTGCAGGAGACCGAGTAGGCCACGCCCACCATGGCCACACCCACCCAGCAAATCGGGCAGAGAACCGGTTGCTAAAGTTTTTAAATCCCACCCCTGGTGACCATCTCTGGTGAACCAAAGTTCTTGAGAAGTTCAGTACCTCTTGATTACAAGAACAAACCCTGTTTGTTTTGTGGGGGCCACAAAGACTCCTTCAGCAAAACTGGTAGGATCTCTTCTTCTTCCCATCTAGTATCACGAGAGAGAGAGAGAGACAGAGAGACAGAGAGAGACAGAGAGAGGGGACATCTGGGGTAGGTTTTAGGTGGACCTCCTGGCTCTCTCAGCCAAGTCCTCAGAGGAGAAATTGCTCACAAAGGGAGGTTGCCCTGGCTAATTATTACCTCTCCCTGACCAGGAGGGCTCTCAAAGGATATGTCCTCTGCCCTTTGCATGGTACCATCCTCCTTTTGTATAGCACCAACTGGGTGACCTCAAGATGTTCTAACACAGTTCAGGAGTCGCATCCACTTTGGGGCCAAATCCTGAAGAAGTTGCTCACTCCCGGTCTTATGTCCAGACCAGGTTGGCGGCCATTCCTCCTTCTCTCCTGCCAACTTCCTTTCATTTATCTCACACTTTTCAGGTGACCTCACTTCAAGAGTTCCACCATGTGTTTCAAAATGGGGACGTGTCTGAAGATCAAGGACAGTTATTCCTTCAAGAAATGGCCAGTTGAGTATTCCTGGGATGAGGACAGCAAAAGTACTAGCAGCGAGAAGAACAACAGCAGTCCCAGTAGCGCTCTGCCAGATGTGGCCACAGCTGCCCAGGATGGAGAGGCCAAGAAGGTCAAAATTAGCATCCTCCACCAAATGAAACGGGCGTCCGGCACCTGGATCAGGTACACCTTGGCTCACACCGTTGGCCGCTGGCTGCTTTACCCTGGTTCCGTCTGTCTCTTGAACAAAGTCCCACTGAAGCTGCTGGTGAACGGGAGGAGACGCCTGATGGAGGACTTTCACGGAAAGCGGGCCAAGCTGGTGGCTTGCGACGGGAACAAGATTGACACCATGTTTGTGGACCGGCGTGGAAAGAGCTCTGGGAAGCTGGGAATGCACTTGGTGATCAGCTGCGAAGGGAATGGCAGCTTTTACGAAGTGGGGTGCTTCATCACCCCGTTGAAGGCGGGGTACTCCGTCCTGGGATGGAACCATCCTGGTTTTGCCAGGAGCTCGGGGAAGCCGTATCCCCAGAATGACATCAACGCCATGGACGTGGTCATCCGGTACGCCATGCACCGTCTGAAATTTAACCCGGAGGACATTGCCGTCTACGGTTACTCCTTGGGGAGCTACACCGCGACGTGGGCTGCCATGGCTTACCCAGAGCTGGGAGCCCTGGTTCTCGATGCCTCCTTTGATAGCTTGCTCCCTTTGGTCGGCAAACTAGTAACTAAGCAGGTGAGGAAGCTAGTCCTTAAGACGATCAAAGAGAACTTTAACCTCAACGTGGCGGATATGTTGCGCCACTATCAAGGGCCGGTGCTCCTCATCAGGAGGACCTTCGATGAAATCACCACCACCCAAGTCCACCTGGAGAACCACCTCCCCGTGATCCAGACCAACCGAGCCAACGAGCTGCTCTTGCAGATCTTAAGGTGCCGTTATCCTAACATCATCTCTGGGGCGGAAGACGTGGTACAGCAATTGCTCATTGCCGACTGCCCTCGCGTGGAACACTTCATCTACCACCATTTCTACCGGGTGGATGACAACTGGTGTCTCGATCAACTGAAGACCTACCGGTCCATCGTCGGAAGCAAGGCTGAATTTCCGTGGAAAGTCGGGAGTGACTTACCGTCCGCAAGGAAGAAGCACATGGCTTTGTTCCTGGCCAAGAAACATCTGAAGAACGTGGAGATCACACATGGGAGAACGTTACCCCCGGAAGAATTTGAGCTGCCCTGGAAGCTCTAGCTAGGCTGGCAGATGGTGGGTTTGATAGCAGAGTAAGAGAGAGAAATAAAAGCTAGGATACATCACTGTCTATTGTTGCCCCGAGATCTTTGTGTAAGGATGAAGAACTTATGACTCAAAGGTGGATAGGAAGCCAACTTTCTGCTTCTCAAAGAGCTGAGGAATGGAACTGGCTGGGTCCACCCAGGAGATTTAACCATGGCAGGTAAAAGATCTACTGACATCGTATGCATCAAACCTGGTTAACTATAAGCTTGGTTGGTTGGGATGATGGTGGTTTTTGCTTTATGGTTCATTATTTCCTCAAGGCTCTGTCCTAAGTCCGCTGTGGTTCACCCTGTTGATCAGAGGTGGTATTCAGCAGGTTATGACCAGTTCTGGAGAACTGGTAGCAGAAATTCTGAGTAGTTCGGAGAACCAGTAAATACCACCTTTAACTGGCCCCGCCCAGGGATGGGTTCTATTTACCTTTACTACCGGTTCGCAACAGGGCCGTGTGTGCACGCTCACTTCGCATGCACAGAAGCGTTCTGATGATGTCGGGGTCAGTGGGTGGAGCCTCCTGCCGGTGCGAACCGGGGTCAACCCACCACTGGCCCCACCCTCATCTATTCCCTGCCTCCTGAGTCTCAGCTGATCGGGAGGAAATGGGGATTTTGCAGTATCCTTCCCCTTGTGTGGGGTGGGAATGGAGATGTTGCAGTATCCTTCCCCTGCCACGCCCACCAAGCCATGCCACGCCCACCAAGCCACACCCACAGAACCGGTAGTAAAAAAATTTGAATCCCACCACTGTGCCACGTTTGCCACCCATCATATCGTGAAGTATGTGGACGGTACAACAGCAGTGGGCCTTATTCAAGACAACAAGTGACTCTGGCTTCCCCATTGACTTTGCTTGTCAGACGGTCACAAAAGGGGATCACGTAACCCCAGGACACTGCAACCGTCATAAATATGAGTGGGTTGCCAAGCGTTCAAATTTTGATCACGAGACCGTGATTTTTTTCAGCGCTGCGGTAACTCCAAACAGTCACCAAATGAATTGGTGTAGCAGGTGTGGTGGAATGTGATCTGGATTCCCAGGAGGGAGGGGCTGCATTCCAGAGGACCAAGAGACAGCCAAGTTGAGATAGTTTGTTGTGAGGAAGAGGATCGAGTCAGCTCCTCTTTAGCTAACATGATACACCAGGAGCCATGGTGGCTCAGTGGTTAGAATGCAGTATTGCAGGCTAACTCACTGCCCACTGCCAGCAGTTCAACTCTCACCGGCTCAAGGTTGACTCAGCCTTCCATCCTTCTGAGGGTGGTAATATTCTGGCCTAGGCTTCCCCAGCAGCATGAAGCCGAGTCCTCGTCCCGATAAACCCCTTTTATTTAATTTACAGTGAATCCCTCTCCTGCAAAGTCTTTCCTCTCCCACAGCCTTTCAAGATAGTTCACAATTACCGACCTTTATCAGGCTTGGAGAGTGGCCAGGCCGATATCTTTCAGACGCCACACTGTAACCAACAAAACTTGGCAAGAATGCAGGAACAGATCTTCACCCAAATGAACTAATTGTCTCCTGCAAACTCCCCTCCCCTTCGCTCCTCTTTATTCCCTATGGGAAGGACTGTTCACCGTCCACCGGTGGCTTTACTCCTGAGGCGACCCTTGTTCCTTAGCTGTTCTCCTGGCAGCTCTGCGCATGTGCACACTGAGAACAGGATCCAGCTGTTCTTCTGCCTCAGTGATGTCCGACTCTGAAGGCAGCTGATAACTGTCAGACGGCCCTGGCCCCATCTCTGCCTCCGACGCAGAGCCCTCGTCAGAGCCTTCCCCAGACTCCAGGACTGGCCCATATTCCTCCCCAACCTCCTCACTGTCCGAATCTGCTGCCAGTTCCACTGGCTGCTAGCGGGTAAAATGAGGACCTGGATTATTGGGGGAAAGATGCTGACTCCGTAAACCGCTTAGAGAAGGATGTAAAGCACTGTGAAGCGTTCTATAACTCTTTAAGTGCTATTGCTGTTGCTAATTCTCAGAGGATATCTTTCGTTAATGCGATTACTGGGTAGTCCTCGACTTACAACAATCCACTTAGTGGCCGTTGAAAGTCGCAACGTCACTGAGAAAAGTGACGCGACTATTTTTCGCACTTACGATCCCTGCAGCACCGCCATGGTCACTTGATCAAAACTTGGGCGCTTGGCAACTAGTTCATATTTACAACCGTCGCAGTGACCCGGGGTCATGTGATCCCCTTTTGCCACTGTTAGGGAATGGTTATTGCCTAACTGGTTGGATTGGCAATATATATAAACCATCAATGCATGTTTGCAGTCAAAATGTAATGTATAGCTTTAAGACTGTAATGCTGTATTGCATCATACTGTACTCTGATTGGCTAGCTCTGTAGCCAACGTACTTAAGAGGAAGCTTGAATCATAGCTTATTTTTCTTATTACATTATTATTGCTACCTCTGCTCCTCTTTGCCTGCTCTCTCTGCATGATCAATGTTTGATCATCGCTACTTGTTGTTTTCTACTGTTTTACTGATTGTTTTACAGCTGTATTTGTTCCTGTTTGCAACTCCAAAAAGAACTGTTTTATTGCATATGACTACAACAACTGGTAAGAAGACTTTGTTCTTGGCATATCCCTGGATTGACAATTTAACTATCTTTATCTGTGTATGACCTGGGTTGTTTATTGGGCTTTGCTTTGCTTTTTCCTAAAAGTAAAAGAATAACACAACTCGGTGTGTCTGTGTATTGACAGTGCTTATTCACAATCACTCTCAGTCGTTTCTCATGTGCACAACCTTGCTACTCAAGGGTTACTCTGCACATATTCCTTAACAGCCACCTTCTGACAAGCAAAGTCAATGGGGAAGCCAGATTCACTAAACGGCCATGTTAGTGTCTTAACAACGGCAGTGATTTGCTTAACAACGGTGGCAAGGAAGTTCGTAAAGTTGGAGAAAACCCACTTAACAACTGCCTCTTTCGCAACAGAAATTTTGGGCTCAGTTGTGGTCGTACGGTATGCCGAAGATTACCTGCAGTCTGCTTTAATTTGGCAAGATTCTGTCTTTAGGTGAGGAACAATAAAGGAAATTGCTTGGAAGGAATTCTATATGTGTTTTGGTACTCGGAGACTGTTCTGCCCCAGCTACGGATCCCAAAGAACACAGCACACACAAACTCTGAATAAAACTTAGTTTACTCAAAAACGCAGTTTTAGCAAATGCCGGCTGTTAATAAAGCATTTTTAACAGCTGCCAGAATTCCATAGATAAGATATTCAGAGTCTTACTGAAGTTGGCAGAAAGCCCAGAAACGAAGTTTGCAGAGACATCCCAACGCGATGGTTAGCGAACTAAAGTTGTTTCCTGCAGCTTGTTACCAGCTGTGTACTTTCTTAAATAGGCTAAGGAAGTGGCCGATTAGCTCCAAGCCTTACTCTCGAGGAGACCTCCACCTGAGGAGCCACTCTTGCCTTTGGGCAGCTCTGCGTGCCCGTGCATCGATAAGAGGCGCCTCCTCTTCGTCCTCTTCACTTATGGGAGCTTCTGGAGGTTCTGAAGGCCCTGGCTGAATCCCCGCCTCTGGCACCACATCTTCTTCAGCCTCCTCACTGTCCGACTCGAGCGCCAGCTTCACAGGCTGCTGGCGCAGCACCACACCAACTTCCTCGTCGTCGGGATCAGCAACAATCCGCGCAGGCTGCTGGCGGGCCACAACAGAGACTGACAGCTGGCAACCTACAATACATATTTCCAAAAAGCAACCCATTTTTTCTCCCCAGGACTCCTTCCATTCCACTTAGTTCTTTTTTAGTTTTTCAAACATTCAACCTCTTTCTTAGAAAGACTTCTGAACTGGTTTTATTGCCAAGAAATTGGGATCGGGGTAAAGCCTGCAAGTAGATCCCCTCTGATCTCTGAGTAGGAAACTGGCACCCCCGTCACCAGCCTTCCAGCTCCATTTCTTCAACCCTAGAGATCAATGAGAAGGGTACACCAGGTTGGCATTGGTTTTGCCCCATGCCAACCCTCCAGGAAGAATAACAGAATAGCAGAATAACAGAGTTGGAAGGGACCTTGGAGGTCTTCTAGTCCAACCCCTTGTTCAACCAGGAAGCCCTATACCATTTCAGACAAAGTGCTGTCCAATCTCTTCTTCAAAACTTCCAGTTGATGGAACATTCACAACTTCTGGAGGCAAGTTGTCCCACTGATTAATTGTTCTAACTGTCAGGAAATTTCTCCTTAGTTCTAAGTTGCTTCTCTCCTTGATTAGTTTCCATCCATTGCTTCTTGTCCTGCCCTCAGGTGCTTTGGAGAATAGCTGGACTCCCTCTTCTTTGGGGCAGCCCCTGAGATTTTGGAAGACTGCTATCATGTCTCCCCTAGTCCTTCTTTTCATTAAACTAGACATACCCAGTTCCTGCAACCGTTCTTCATATGTTTTAGCCTCCAGTCTCCTAATCCTCTTTGTTGCTCTTCTCTGCACTCTTTCTAGAGTCTCAACGTCTTTTTTACATCATGACAACCAAAACTGGATGCAGTATTCCAAGTGTGGCCTTACCAAGGCATTGTAAAGTGGTATTAACACTTCACCTGATCTTGATTCTATCCTTTTGTTTATGCAGCCCAGAACTGTGTTGGCTTTTTTGGCAGCTGCTGCACACGGCTGGCTCCTATCTAAATGGTTGTCCACTAGGACTCCCTCTCACAGTTACTACTATTGAGACAGGTACGACCTATTCTATAACTGGGGGACATTCTCCTCCACTATCCTCCATGGTGATCCTTTGGACCTCCTGTCCACAGTAGGGGGACCTTCAGCCCTGCTCAGGCCTTGCCTGATTTGGGATCTCACAAAGGGGACTGATGTCACCCATTATTACGCCGTTCTTGTGGGAAGGGATACTGAAGCTCCTTGAGACCTGCATGGACATGGGTTCATCATGGCCACAGAGATGTCCTTCTAAAGCCAGCACCATGCAGCTATGAAGGAAGTGGTCCAGCCACGAAGGTCCTACTTCTGAGACATCAGAAATATCCAGGTGGGGGTCCTTGCCGTGCCCCCTCCATTGTTTTTTTTAAAATTTTACTTTATGCAGCTCCTAGAGAATAAGCATCGTCTCCCTATGTGTGTCTTCTGTTTTCCCAAAGCTCTAGCCCGGGTTTTTAAGGCCTATTTTACAGCCAGTTATCACTTTGATTTTGCTAACTGGCCAGTGGAATTTCGATGGGACGAAGCAGGAGGCGGCAGCCTTCCGGCGACTCACAGCGACCATGGCAAATCCCGTAGGCGCCCTCCCCTCAAGGCTGTACAAGGAGCTTGTCCCCCAGAACTGGCCTTTGAGGCAGGTCCTTGTGGACATCGGAGTAGCCAATGGAACCTGATCAGCAATCTGAAACAGTTGCCCAGTCGAGTTGCCAGCTACATCATGGCTCACTCCTTAGGCCGGTGGTTGTTGTACCCAGGATCGGTCTTCCTTTTGAACCAAGCCCTGCTCCCGATCTTGGCCAAGGGTCAGACTCGCCTCTTGCAAGAGTATAATGGGAGACGAGCGAAGCTGGTAGCCCGGGACGGGAATAAGATCGACACCATGTTTGTGGACAGGAGAACCAGGTTCAACATCCCCGGAACAGAACGGGGGAACCGCCTCGTGATCTGCTGCGAAGGGAACGTCAGTTTTTATCAGTGGGGCTGCCTGTTCACCCCCTTGAAGACAGGCTACTCGGTGTTGGGATGGAACCACCCTGGCTTCGCCGGAAGCACCGGGCAACCGTACCCGAAGAACGATGCCAACGCCGTGGACGTGGTGATGAGGTACGCTATGCTCCGCTTGGGTTTCCGGGTGGAGGACATTGTGATGTACGGGTGGTCCTTAGGGGGTTATTCGGCCACCTGCGCTGCCATGTCCTACCCAACGCTGGGCGCGTTGGTTCTGGATGCCACCTTTGATGACCTGCTTCCCTTGGCTCTCAACGTCATGCCCAAGAGTTGGAATAAGCTGGTGGTGCGGACGGTGAAGGAACACTTCAACCTCAACGTAGGGGAACTGCTGTGCAAGTACTGTGGCCCCGTCTTGCTCATTCGCAGGACCAAGGATGAGGTCATCAGCACATGCCCGGTGGGCCTGGAGGACCAGATAGCCAACCTCCGATGCAACAGGGCCAATGAGCTCTTGATCCAGTTGCTGCAGCACCGTTACCCGTGTGTCATGTCCCAGGAAGGACTGGAAGCTGTCCACGACTGGCTCAGAGCCTTCAACACCAAGCAGGAAGCAGCCCTTTACCAACGCTACCAAGTGAACGACGATTGGTGCACGAAGGAGCTTCAGAGCTACAAGTCCATCCTAGGGCTGAAGGACCACTTCCCTTGGCAGGTCGGGAAATACAGCCAGCGCCGGGAAAAGCAACAGTTGGCCGTGTTCTTAGCCAGGAAGCATCTGAAGAACGTGGAGGCCACCCATTGGTCTCTTCTGAAGCCCGACGATTTCCAAATGCCGTGGCGATTGTAGCAGGAAGAGGGGGGAGATGGATACAAAAGGGAGAAAAGAGGAAGAGACAGACAGACAGACAAAGAGAAGGTCTTGGAGAATCTGTGTGTCTCTGTTGTCTTTGGGTGATGTGCCCCTTTTCCCAAGTAGGAGTCCTTCAGTGCTGCTGGATCGCCTCCATCATCTATGGCAGGACGAAAGCTATGGGCCACCATATCTTATGGGGCAGCAGGTCCACTGCAGAGAATTAGCATGGGGACCCATTAAACCAGATTAAACAAGGGAAGGGTGGGTGGACAATCCCAACAGTCACTCCCAAGCAGGACCCTGAAGATGCCGAAGGCACATACAGGTACTCCAACTTACGGCGGTCATAAAACAGGGCAAAACTTACTTAACAGCTGCCACTTTTAGCCATGGAAATGTTGGGTTCAATTGTGGTCATAAGTCATGGACTACCTGTATCTATTTACATTTTATTGAACACATTTATGTAGCCTGTATGTACATGAAAAGGGCCACACGGTGGCTCAGTGGTTTAAGACGCTGGGCTTCTCAGCTGGAAAGCCAGCAGCTCAAGTTCGAGACCCGATCGCCACGAGACGGGGGTGAGCTCCCGTCCTTCCCTCAGCTCCCGCCAACCTAGTCGCTAACCTAGTTGAAAAGCATACAAATGCGAGTAGATAAATAGGTACCACTTCTGTGAGAAGGTAACAACGCACCATGATGTCATGCTGGTCACATGACTGCGGGAATGTCTTTGGAGAGCGCTGGCTCAATGGCTTTGAAACGGCGGTGAGCAGCGCCCCCTATAGTCAGCAATGACTAATGCTGTAATGGTCACAAGGGTCATAACCAAAGAAGCTGGCTTCCCACATCCATATATACAAGCCACATACTCTGTGTGTGTGTGTATTCCATGGGGAAAAACAATTAATGCTAGCCAGACTTCGCATCGTACATGAATGGGTCTGGTAGAGCAAGAGCAATCCATCTAATCTTATTGTATGTCACGCTGAGTTCTCCCAGTGTCCCAATATATCGAAGCTTAATAACACATGTGTGTTGAAATAAGACATGTGTTTCTGGATCGGGACGCCTTGCGCACAGTCACTCACGCCCTCGTCATCTCCTGTCTGGACTATTGTAATGCTCTCTACATGGGGCTCCCCTTGAGGAGCACCCGGAGGCTCCAACTGGTCCAGAATGCAGCCATGCGAGTGATAATGGGGGCGACTCGTCACTCCCATGTAACACCGCTCCTGCGCGAGCTGCACTGGCTCCCGGTGGTCTTCCGGGTGCGCTTCAAGGTGTTGGTTATTACCTTTAAAGCACTCCATGGCATAGGACCTAGTTATCTTCGAGACCGCCTGCTGCTACCGACGGCCTCCCATCGACCCGTGCGCTCCCACAGAGAGGGCCTCCTCAGGGTGCCATCAGCCAAACAATGTAGGGTGGTGAGCCCCGGGGGGAGGGCCTTCTCTGTGGGGGCACCTACCCTCTGGAATCTGTTGCCCCCAGAGATAAGGAGAATCCAAGACCTCAGTGCCTTCCGCCGTGCCCTTAAAACCCACTTTTTCCAGCAAGCCGGGCTGGCTTAAGAAGAAATTTTTAAAAGTTTTAAATTGGTTTGTGATTTTTAATTTTTGGGCCAAATTTATATATATTTTAATGTTTTTTAATATTTGTATTTTATGTTCTTAATTCTGGCTGTACACCGCCCTGAGTCCTCAGGGAGAAGGGCGGTATATAAATTGGAAATAAAATAAAAAATAAAATACTTACAGGACCGCATTCTGCTACCGTTTTCCTCTCACCGACCGACACGCTCCCACAGAGAGGGCCTCCTCAGGGTGCCGTCGGCCAAACAATGTCGACTGGCGACCCCCAGGGGGAGAGCCTTCTCTGTGGGGGCGCCTGCCCTATGGAATGAATTGCCGCCGGATATACGAAGGATCCCTGACCTCCGCGCCTTCCGTCGTGCTCTGAAGACCCTATTATTCCAGCAAGCCGGTCTGACGGGATAAATGATTTTAAAGTGGTTTAATATGGTTTTAAATGGAAGTTTTAATTTTGGCCAAAGATTGAATTGTTTTAACATGTTTTTTTTAATTTTGTCTTGTATGTTGTTTTATCATGGCTGTTCACCGCCCTGAGTCCTTCGGGAGAAGGGCGGTGGACAAATATAATAAAAACTAAAAACTAAACTAAACTAATTAAAGGAGAGTCTGCAGGGGGTGTTAAAACATTCAAGATGACTATCACAATTGTGCAATTAAGGCCCTGCATGGCTGGCTGGGGAATTCTGGGAGTTGAAGTCCACTGGTCTTAAAGTTGCCAAGGTTGGACATTTTTATTTATTTTATTTTATTTTATTTCCAATTTATATACCGCCCTTCTCCCTGAGGACTCAGGGCGGTGTACAGCCAGAATTAAGAACATGAAATACAAATATTAAAAAACAATTAAAATATATATAAATTTGGCCCCAAAATTAAAAATCACCAATTCAACCAATTTAAAACTTTTAAAAATTTCTTCTTAAACCAGACATCCCTGGTGTAAAAACAGTACTCTAGTCATCTGCCTTTTTGGAGGTTACGGAGGGCAGTAAACAATCCTTTCCTCAGCCAAACACGAGCTGTTGCACACTGTTGCACGCCTAGGGGACTAGCAAATTCTCAGGGGAGACACATCGCAGGGCCAAACGTAATTCTCCCTCAGGATAATTGTATTTAATTCCTAGAGCAGGGTTCTCCAACCTTGGCAACTTTAAGACTTGTGGACATCAACTCCCGGAATTCCCTAACCAGCAGACCTATTTTTTGGGGTGGTGGTCCCTCCCCTTCCCTCTAGAATATTATTTAATACGTAAAATAAATAAAATACATTGTCCTGAAGAAGGTACAATTTTAGTCCCCACACTGTGTTGCTTTTCCAAAAAGCCTTGAAGACGGAGCCGATCGAGTGGCTGATTCGATTGTGTTGTTGCTGCTGCTGTTGTTGCAGTGGAGTTTTTATGCTGGTTTTTTTTTTTTTTTTTAAATATTGTGTGAGAAATAATATCCTTCTGGGATATTAGACACTGGAGACATGGAGGCTGGTTGGAAAGATGGTTTTAATGATGAAGCCGAAGCACATGGGTGGTTCTGGTGCAGCTGACCACAGGGAGTGGAGAGTGAGGGCACGGATGGGCTGCTGGGGAATCGCAGGTTTTTTTAAATTTTTTTTAATTTGATTTATATGCCGCCCTTCTCCGGAGACTCAGGGCGGCTTACAATGCGCTAAGCAATAGCCTTCATCCTTTCGTATATTTATACAAAGTCAGCTTATTGCCCCCACAATCTGGGTCCTCAATTTACCTACCTTAGAAAGGATGGAAGGCTGAGTCAACCTTGAGCCTGGCGAGATTCGAAACTGCAGTAATTGCAGGCAGCTGGTCTTAATAACAGGGTGCTTTAGACCACTGTACTACCAACGCTATTTATTTATTTATTTATTTATTTATTTATTTATTTATTTATTTATTTATTTATTTATTTATTTATTTATTTATTTATTTGTTGGTTCGATTTATATGCCACTCTTCTCCGGAGACTCAGGGCATCTTACAATGCGCTAAGCAATAGCCTTCATCCTTTTGTATATTTATACAAAGTCAGCTTATTGCCCCCACAAACTGGGTCCTCAATTCACCTACCTTAGAAAGGATGGAAGGCTGAGTCAACCTTGAGCCTGGTGAGATTCGAACCTGCAGTAATTGCAGGCAGCTGGTCTTAATAACAGGGTGCTTTAGACCACTGTACTACCAAGGCTCAGGAGAACCTCTAACTAAGATTCCGTACAGTTCGGAGAACCCCCAAACCCCACTCCTGGCTGGCCCCACCCACCCCTCCTCTTCCCTCCCAGGAGTTCCCACACAGCCCGTTTTGGATGCAGGTACAGTAAACGCAGGGCGCGCGTGAAGGCTTGGGGAGGGTGAAAAATGGGCCTACCAGAAGTTTGGGAAGGCCGGAAACGGGCCCGCTTTTGGCCTCCAGAGGGCCCTCAGAGCCTGGGAAGGCCGTTTTCGCCCTCCTGGAGGCTCAAGCAAAGCCTCTAGAGCCTGGGGAGGGCAAAAATGCACACACACACCCCATAGTGCAAGAGGCTGACTAGGCCATGGCCACACCTAAAGTAGGAATCATACAGGGTCAGTTACATGAACACTAAAGGACCCTCTCTATTCACATTATTATAAGGGAGAAATGTGCTTGTTTGGAGAGTATATTAAAAATCAGCTAAATCCCATTATTGGTAATATATCTTCTGATGAGGCCTAGCTGTCACGGAAGGACAGCCATATGGAAAACATCTGCGGGGCCTCACTGTCAAAGACACAAGGAACATGTACGTTACAAAGAGTTACTTATTACCTAAGGACAGCAATAAATCTCCTGTATTAGTAATTACAGAACGAAGGAAGGTTGTCTAGCTAAAGATAATCTTATAAACTAGACAATAATGGTTTAGTAATTAGGAAGTGCCAATTATCATATAACAAGTGTATGTTAACCATATATGGAAAAATGCATGTGCTCACCAAACCCTTTGTCTTGGAAACATATATAAGCAGTTGTATCAGAGCTTTCCGGGGTTCAGAATTTCAGGTACAAATCTGGCTCTGAACCTGCGCAATAAACTGTATCTGGCTGACCCAGGAATGTTTTTCAGTCTTTCATTCCATAACACACCCACCCAGCAACCAGGCAGAGAAGACCTTGCTAAAATTTTTGAAGCCCACCCCTGAGTGAGGGGTATTTATACCTTCTCTTGGGCTTTGCACTTGAGCTTCCTGTTCCTGTGCAAGAACATGTATCCTATTGGCTGTTGTCAGACTCCCTTGGGGCCATGTAGGGGTTATCTAGGGGTTATAGCTGGCTCTATAGGCAAAGTACAAATCCTAGGTGTTTGTCTGAATGAAGTTTGGTTGAAGTTTCTGAGGGTGATGCAATGAAGGTGCTTGTTGGGTAATTCCTACTGTGGCAGAGAGCTAATCCCAGTTTTGTTCAGATTTTGCTACAGGGAATTTCAGAATATCCTGTCCTGAATGGATTTCTGCCTGACGTATTTGCTTTGCCTATGAATAGAGCTATCTAGATACTTGTCTTCCTTTTTCAATCAGCTCTTTATGTGCTGACATCTGCTGAGGGCTATTAAGAAAAGACAGGGGCTGCTTTCTCCCTCTAAAAAAAACATGTTTCTCCGTTTCTCACCCAGGGAAATATAATATTCTGCCTTTTTAAATATTTCTCAACATATTTCATTCTTCTAAGAGAGGGGTGGGTGCTAACTTTCTACAGTTGGAAACTGCCCAATCATTGTATGTGAGCTGAGCAGCCATATAATTTTTTTAAATGAATAACTAAGTCCTTCCCCTTCACAAATGTCACTTAAATGCAGCCAGGGGTACTCCTAGCTACCACAATCTCTCACTAAATACTGGTTTATTTGGTTAACTTCCCAGGTCACTGTGAAATATTTGGAACTCTGGAAGCTTTAATGTTGCATTTACAATACAGATGTTCCTTTTTACACTTCCAGGAACGAGGGAGGAAATTTCTGGAGTCGTAATTGAGGTATATCTATATTTGTGAAAGCCAAATAACTTGTATTAATATAGACATTTGCATGCATAAGTTACAAGCAGCACACATTCTGTTACGTTGCTAAATCTCCACCACCAGAGCTTTGTCTGTTAATGAGAAATTGCGGGATTTTATTTATTTATTTATTCCCATTAATAAGGCTTACAGGCTGGGGGAAAAAAAAAACCTTAAAACTTCAGTGTGCTCCCGAATGGTGATTCTTGGTGCTGTGTGCTCCTACCGCCACTAGAGGGCGATAGCCCAAAGGTACTTTTCAAAAGGCAGCCAGACTGTTTTTTCTTTGAAAAAGACGGAGGGAGGGGGGGTGAATCTCGCATTGGGTCAAAGAGGAGCAGTCTAATCCACGTCTCACACTACTTCCGATTCCCAAGCGCAACAGTAATATTGATTGATTGATGTCTATGGAGATTCTCAGTCATCCATCATGGTTTGTCCCAAAAGGTGCTTTTTCCAAAGGCATCTGGACTTGGTTGCCTTTTGAAAAAGCACCTTTGGGATGGATGGATTGAATTTATATAGCTGCTCACTTCCTCTTATTGGCCCTGGGACGGTTTACAAAGATTACAGATTTAACAGAGTTGAAAGGGACTTTAGAGGTCATCTAGTCCAGGGGTCCCCAACTTTTTGGACCTCGGGGACCACTAAATTCATAATTTTAAATCCCGTGGACCACTAATATGATCTCCCTAATGACCGGCTGGGTGGGCGTGGCTAGGTGGTCATGTGAATGGGTGGGCGTGGCCAACACGATGTCACTCATGTCAAGGGGCGCCTTGCCAGCCTCTACTCGCTACTCCTCACCGGCCCGCCTGGGCTCCTTAGGGCCCCAACAGGAAGCAGTTGCTGGAGCTAAGCAGCCACCACGAGAAAGAGTGGGCAAAACAGCTCAGTTCAAATTGGATCTGACCGAGAAGGAGGCTCAGCAGAAGCACCTCACTGAGGACTAGGAGCATAGGCTTTCCAAACAGAGGGAAGACCTACGGGAGTGCAAGGCCAGGTACAGGCACCTGGAGGCTCAGCGGGCTGAGATGGTCAGCCAGTTCCAGGCCATGATGCAATCCCACTGGAACGAGGCCCACCGGCTCTTCGCCACCAGCGGCACTTCCCTCCAGCCTTCGCCCAAAGCCCCACACCAGGAGGCTGAAGCAGACCCCAAGTCGGAATTTCTGCCCCCCTCCGACCCACAAAAAAAGACCCCGAAGGGGGAGACTCTCTGCAGCAACACGAATGTTCATTGCACGTATCCATCCCAGGGGCCGTAGTTCGAGGACCCCTGATTTAGTGCAATACAAAAAATGCAAATAATTTTTCTGCAGACCAACAAAATTTTCTCGCGGATCACCAGTGGTCCACGGACCACCAGTTGGTGACCGCTGATCTAATCCAACCTACGCACCCTCGCCCAAGCAGGAGACCCTCCACCATTTCTGACAAATCCAATCTCTTCTTGAAAGTCTCAAGTACATTTCCTCCAGGGTGGGGGGAGAGGCAGAGGTGGGTTTCAGCAGGTTCTGACCAGTTCTGGAGAACCGGTAGCGGACATTTTGAGTAGTTCGGAGAACCGGTAGTAAAAATTCTGACTGGTCCTGCCCCCTTCTATTCTCTGCCTCCCAAGTCCCAGCTGATTGGGAGGAAATGGGGATTTTATTTATTTATTTATTTATTTATTTATTTATTTATTTATTTATTTATTTATTTATTTATTTATTTATTTATTTTATATTATATTATATTATATTATATTATATTATATTATATTATATTATATTATATTATATTATATTATATTATATTATATTATATTATATTATATTATATTATATTATATTATATTATATTATATTATATTATATTATATTATATTATATTATATTATATTATATTATATTATATTATATTATATTATATTATATTATATTATATTATATTATATTATATTATATTATATTATATTATATTATATTATATTATATTATATTATATTATATTATATTATATTATATTATATTATATTATATTATATTATATTATATTATATTATATTATATTATATTATATTATATTATATTATATTATATTATATTATATTATATTATATTATATTATATTATATTATATTATATTATATTATATTATATTATATTATATTATATTATATTATATTATATTATATTATATTATATTATATTATATTATATTATATTATATTATATTATATTATATTATATTATATTATATTATATTATATTATATTATATTATATTATATTATATTATATTATATTATATTATATTATATTATATTATATTATATTATATTATATTATATTATATTATATTATATTATATTATATTATATTATATTATATTATATTATATTATATTATATTTATTATATTATATTTCTATACCGCCTTTCTCCCATAGGACTCAAGGCGGTGTACAGTCAAGAAAAATATAGACACACAAACATCATAAAATTGCTAATTAAAATTATTACTTAGTTTGGTCAATTAAATAAAACCCAGAATTAGATAACATTTTTAAAAATCATTCACATGTTCGTATGTTTAGCCCTGCCTGTTGGAACATCAGGGTCTTGAGGGCACGGCGGAAAGCACGGAGATCAGGGATATTCCGTATCTCCGGGGGCAGTTCATTCCAAAGGGTTGGAGCCCCCACAGAGAAGGCCCTCCCCCTGGGAGTCGCCAGTCGACATAATTTGACTGACGGTACCCTGAGTAGTCCCTCCCTGTGAGAACGAACTGGTCGGTGGGAGGCTATTGGTGGCAAAAGACGGTCTCATAGGTACCCAGGTCCTAAGCCATGGAGTGCTTTAAAGGTGATAACTAACACCTTGAATTTTGCAATCACCTTTTCCTGGAGTGGGGAGGGAATGGAGATTTTATAATATCCTTCCCCTGCCACGCCCACCAAGCCATGCCACGCCCACCAGCTATACCCACAGAACCAGTAGTAAAAAATTTTGAAACCCACCACTGGGGGAGACCTGCATGGGGGACACGCACGAAGATAAAATGCTTACGATAAAAGCTTCGCCTTTTCTTGCTGGTGCTTTGAAAGAAGCCCTCTTCCTCCAGAAAAGGGCAGGAATAAAACGGCGAAGCCCCCATCGACCAGCGAAGTCCATCTTAGCTGAAGGAATAGAGCCGAATAAAAGAATAACTTTATTGCCACTGTGAAATGTACACTAATCGGCATACATTTGTAGGAAGAAATATCCTTCTGGGTTCAGCTCCAAGTGGGGAAAAAGACACTGGAAACATGGAGACTGCTTGGAAAGATGGTTTAATGGTGGACAGGATCACATGGTTTGAGTTCCTGAACAGAAAAAGGGGCGAGATACAGCGAGTCCCGGAGTTTTTATGCTCTCCCTGGCTTTGAACTTCCTGGGGCCCCGAAAGAGTATCCTGATTGGTTGTCAGACTCCCAGGGGGTGGGGGTCTTAGCTAGCCTTGCTGGCGGATGTAATCTTCCTAGGTGCCATGTGGTGAGTTTCTGTCCTAGATGGGTCCCATTGTGTTAGTTTCTGTTGCTATTGTGTTGCAGATGGGTCCTATTGTCAAAGATTTGAGTTTCTGCCTCTGGCCCATTAACAAAGGGGGGTGGGGAGGCAGGAAGGGGGGAGTTGCTTTGTCTTTAAAACATGCTTCTCCATTTCTCAACCAGGGAAACATAATATTCTGCCTTTTTAATATTTCCTAAAATATTGCATTCTTCCAGGAAAGGGGTGGGTGCTAACTTCCTACACATTATAAATGAAAGTTAAATAAATAAATAAATAATTTTATTTCTATACCGCCCTTCTCCCGAAGGACTCAGGGCGGTGTACAGCCTAATTAAAAACACAAATACAAACATCAGTTAAAAATAATTAAAATTATTACATAATTTCGGCTCAGATTTAAAACCCTAAAAATTTAAAACACCCAATTTAAAAATCATTACATTGATAGCCCGGCTTGGCGGAACAGCAGGGTCTTGAGGGCACAGCGAAATACACGGAGGTCGGAGATCTTACGCATTTCCGGGGGCAGTTCATTGCCTACAGCTCTCAAAGGGTCTCCCCCTCCAATACACACTACATAACCATGACAGAATAAATAAATAAATACAAAATTATGTATGTATCCACCCACATATATTATAGGACACAGGGAAATAAAGTCTGGTTTGGATGTATATCCACGTACATGGCGAGAAAAAAAGGACACGACGATTTCAAACTAAAATCTAAAACAGGGAGTCCTCGACTTCCAACAGTCCATTTAGTGACCATTCAAAATGACAATGGCATTGAGAAAGGAACTTATGACTGTTTTTCACACTTGCGACCGTCACAACATCCCCACGGTCACGTGATCAAAATTCAGATGCTTGACAACTGACTCGTATTTATGACGGTCGCAGTGTCCCGGGGCGGGGTGTGTGTTGATCCCCTTTTGCGACCCTTCTGACAAGTCAACGGGGAAGCCAGATTCACTTAACAACCAGTGTTAACCAACTGAACAACTTGCAGGGATTCATTTAACAGCCGGGGCGAGGAAAGTCGTAAAAACGGGGCAAGCTCACTTCACAAAAGTTTCCCTTAAAGCAGCATAAATTTCGGGCTCCGTCGTAACCCGAGGACTACCCGCATCGCCTTCCTTCCTGCCCCGCTTCCCACTTCTCAGGAGTCCATCGGGAACCCGAAGTTTGAAACGGCCCCTTTTGTCTCCCTCCTTTACCTCTTGGGGGCGGGGCGGGGCCCGTCGCTTCTCGATGACGTCCCTCAGGCCGGAAAAGGGAGCGTCGGCGGCGTGTGACGTCGCGCCGTCAAGCGAGAAGCTGCCTCGGTGGTTGTTTTCCCCCCTCCGCCGTAGCCGCGCAACGGTTCCCGGGCCTGGGCGAGATGGAGAGCGCCAGCCAGGGTAGGGGACGCCCGGAGGAACCGGGAAGGGCCGTTCCGGGGCTGGGTGGGGGGCTTCGCGGCTTCAGCCTTTCTGGGGGGGCAGGGGGGGGCGCCTCTCGCCTGACTGGCCGCCCCTGCAAGCAGAAATCTAGCAGGGTGGGCGGGGCTTCCAGGGGAGGGGAGGGGGGGTCCAGCATCTCAGAGGGGAAGGTCAGACACCCCTCCCCCCCCCAGGGGAAGAACGGTGGGAATTGGGGTCAGGGGGCTCCTGGGGAGGGGATGAGACCCTGCAGGGAAAGTGTCTGTGTATGGGGGGTGGGTGGGTGGGAAGGGGTCTTTATTATATTATTTTATTTTATTATTTTATTATTATTATTTATTATTTTACTTTTTTATTCTTTTACTTTTACTTTAAATTATTAAGTTAAATTATTTTACTTTACTTTTTACTCATTTTTTATTTTACGTTTCTTGTGCTGATTTATTCTTTATTCTTTCACTTATTTTATTCTTTCATTATTTTACTTTATTATTTTTTAGTTTACCTTTCTTTTATCGATTTATTCTTTATTCCTTTACTTATTTTATTGTTTCATTATTTTACCTTATTATTTTTTAGTTTACCTTTCTTTTATCAATTTATTCTTTGTTCCTTTACTTATTTTATTGTTTCATTATTTTACCTTATTATTTTTTATTTTACCTTTCTTTTATCGATTTATTCTTTATTCCTTTACTTATTTTATTATTTCATTATTTTACCTTATTATTTTTTATTTTACCTTTCTTTTATCGATTTATTCTTTATTCCTTTACTTATTTTATTGTTTTATTATTTTACTTTATTATTTTTATTTTACTTTTCTTTTATCGATTTATTCTTTATTCCTTTACTTATTTTATTATTTCATAATTTTACCTTATTATTTTTTATTTTACCTTTCTTTTGCTGATTTATTCTTTGTTCCTTTACTTATTTTATTGTTTCATTATTTTACCTTATTATTTTTTATTTTACCTTTCTTTTATCGATTTATTCTTTATTCCTTTACTTATTTTATTATTTCATTATTTTACCTTATTATTTTTTATTTTACCTTTCTTTTATCGATTTATTCTTTATTCCTTTACTTATTTTATTGTTTTATTATTTTACTTTATTATTTTTATTTTACTTTTCTTTTATCGATTTATTCTTTATTCCTTTACTTATTTTATTATTTCATAATTTTACCTTATTATTTTTTATTTTACCTTTCTTTTGCTGATTTATTCTTTATTCCTTTACTTATTTTATTATTTCATTATTTTACCATTATTTTTTATTTTACCTTTCTTTTATCGATTTATTCTTTATTCCTTTACTTATTTTATTATTTTATTATTTTACTTTATTATTTTTATTTTACTTTTCTTTTATCGATTTATTCTTTATTCCTTTACTTATTTTATTATTTCATAATTTTACCTTATTATTTTTTAGTTTACCTTTCTTTTCTCGATTTATTCTTTATTCCTTTACTTATTTTATTGTTTCATTATTTTACTTTATTTTTTATTTGTTTATTTTTATTAATTAAATTTGTATACCGCCCTTCTCCTTTCGGACTCAGGGCGGTGAACAGCCAAAATAAAAACATTTGTACACAAAAGTTAAGATAATTATTAAAACGAATTAAATGAAATTTGGCCCATAATTTAAAACATATCAGTTAAAATCAATATCGAACGTTAAAACCAACATGGAATCAGGCCAGCCCTGCTAGCTGAAAAAAGTAAGTTTTTAGGGCCCGACGAAAAGTTATTATTTTTATTTTTATTTTATTTTACTTTTCCTTTATCAATTTATTCTTCATTCTTTTACTTATTTTATTATTTCATTATTTTACTTTATTATTATCGATTTTTTTTTTAAAAAAATTGATTTATATGCCGCCCTTCTCCGGAGACTCAGGGCGGCTTAGAGTGCGTTAAGCAATAGCCTTCATCCTTTTTGTATATTTATACAAAGTCAGCTTATTGCCCCCACAACTGGGTCCTCAATTTACCTACCTTAGAAAGGATGGAAGGCTGAGTCAACCTTGAGCCTTGGCGAGATTCGAACTTGCAGTAATTGCAGACAGCTGGTCTTAATCACAATGCTATCAGTCTGCTGAACCACCAGGCCCTTAATAAAGATTTATTCTTTATTCTTTTACTTATTTTATTATTTTGCTTTATTATTTTTCTTTTACTTTTCTTTTACTGATTTCTTTTATTCTTTTACTTTTATTATTTCATTATTTTATTTGTTATTATTTTTTATTTTACTTTTATTGATTTATTTTAATCTTTATTCTTTTACTTTTTTATTTTATTTTTTCATTTCATTATTATTATTTAAAGTTTTATTTTCTTTTAATGCAAACGTTTCATCTTTCATTAAACAGTGTGTCGTCTGGGTACAAATTTTTTGTGTCATAACAGTTAAAACTTACCACCGTATTCATTATAGCTATTTTTATATTAAGACGAATACTTATTATTATTTTTGTTATTTACTTTTTATTATTTACTTATTATCTTATTTTATATTTTATATTACTTGTATTGATTTATTTTTTAATTGTCTTTCTTCTTTTACTTTTATTGATTTATTTTTTTATTTTTTTTATTTTTTAACTTTTATTAAAAAAAATTTATTCTTTTACTTTTATTTTATCATTTTGCTTTCTTTGGGGACGGTCCTTCCCGCAGTCCCTTCCCCCCTGGGGGGGATTGTGGGAAGTGAATCCTAGAACTGGAGCCTCAGCTGTTGCAAGGAGAAGTGGAATAGGGGGTCCCCAAGGTTTGTTTGACCCCCCCCTACCCCCCTTCAAAGCCCGGGTGTGGGGCACTTGAGAAGCTTCGGGATGGAAGCCTATAGACCTGGAGGAGGCCTTTGGATTAGGAGCAGCTGGTTGGACGGGTTTGTCCAGGCCAGGCTGTCCTTAGAAGTGGGAGGGAGGGAAGGGTACAAGGGGAGTTTGAACTCAGGGTTTACTAAGGGTTAGGAAGGCCTGCCTGGAAGGTGGGGGAAGCTGGGTCTGGTTTGGGCCTGTGGGAGATTGCAATTTTGGGAGAGGGGTCAGCTTTTGCAGCTTGGAGGGTCTGTTCTCCCCCCTCCTCCCCAATTATTTGCCAGATTAAGTTTGATGATTTAGAGCTGCCTTTGTTCAAAGTTTTTTTCAAGTTGAAGATGGGTGGACTTCAACTCCCAGAATTGCCCAAAACCAGCCATTCAGGCTGGAGAATTCTGGGATTTGAAGTCCACGCATCTTAAAAAGTTGAGAAACGCCGAAGTCTTGGGAGGAGGGGAGGGCTAGGGAGGGTTAGGGAGGGAAAGTTGGGGGGAAATGGAAAAATTTGTATTTGTAAAACTTTTTCAATTAAAAAAAAAATGAAAAAAAAATTTAAAAAGTTGAGAAACACTGTTTTAAGGCACAATCTAATTGTTTCTGGACCGCTCCAGCTTCTTCACATCCAGTGTAAAACAGATTAAATTACCCCAAACTGGGTAAAAGTGTTTATTTTGTCCATCCCATTACCCAACCCCAATAGGAATATTTACGCTGCTTTAAATCAATGCTTCTTAACATTTTTTTTTTAAAAAAGAAGAAAAGGGCACAGCCAAAAACTGATGCTACATCCTCTTTCAATTTGTCAGTGGATTCTGCAAGTGATTTATGTGACACCTGATTCAGACCTCGGTCCTTTTGACCAATCCTATCTGGCTTTGGCCAAATTTCGAAGGAACCGTGGGGTACATCTTGCAACCCAGTTCAACTGTGTGGTCAATATCTCTTCCCCCCAATATAGACCAACGGGGGAAAGGTCTCCTGGCGGTCCCTGAATTCCTCCCTTACTTTGTTTCTTTAAAAGTTATTTTTAATCAAAAAGAACAAGAACAGGGAAAGCAGCGTGCTAAAACCCAAGCGCTCCTTCTCTTATTGAAAAAGGAAAAAAAAAGAAAAATAGTGGGTAATCTAGAGCTCTGTTTTTTTTCCAACCTTAAGCCACTTTAAAATGGATGGACTTCAAATCCCAAAATCCCCCAGCCAGCAGGCTTCAGACAAGCAAAAACAATTGGGGGGGGGACCAGATTCCTTAAAGGCTGCATGATTCGTTTAACAGCTGCAGTGATTCATGTTAAAGACAAAGAAAAAACAGTTGTAAGATGAGGCGCTTCCTTAAGAATTGCCTTGCTTAGCAAGCACAAATTTTGGGCTCATTTCTGGTCATATGTTGAGGACTATCTGTGACCCCCCTTGAAGTATCCTAGGGAACTGCTGAGTTAAAGCACAGAATGGGAAATTGCCAGACCTCTCTGTTCCACACAAGTGTTGAGTTGTTTTCTAAGGCCTTCTAAAGTTGTCTCTTTTCTCCTGTTACAGTTGCAGCTGTGTTTTTAGAGGGTGTGGGTGTCTCTTGTGTTCTTGTGTATTTTGAATGTGCAGCTGTTCCCTGCCCACCTCTCTACAAAGAGTCTGCGTACTGTATTAAGGAGATAGTAACTGTCTCGGACCCCAAAAGTTTAGAAAAATCTTTTTATTTGATACCTGATACCAATTAAGACTATTGTTTCTCAACCTTGGCACCTTTTAAGGTGTGTGGACTTCAACTCCCAGAATCCCCAGCCAGCCATGACCCCCCCCAAGGCAAATATGAACCAGTTGCCAGGTGTCCAGATTTTAATCACATGACCCTGGGGATCCTGCAACGGTCGTAAGTTTGGAAAACGGGCATAAGGCACATTTTTCAGCGCCGTAACTTTGAACGGTCACTGAAGGAACGGTTGTAAGTCGAGGACTGCCTGTACCCTGTTGTACCTTCTTTCATGCCCACGTGTAAGCATGAATTATGATTCATGGAAAGGCAAACACCTATCAGGCAGATATAGCTTGGTGCCACTTACTATGTCTCCCAATAGGAAAAAAAAATTGTAAGATGGGCTGCCAATACATTTTACAAATGCATAAATACCGTATTTTCCGGCGTATAAGACGACTTTTTAACACATGAAAATCTTCTCAAAAGTTCTTATACGCCGGGTGTCGTTCTCCTGTAACCAGGCAGACCAGCCCGAAAGGCTTTGACAAGCCTTAAATGGCTCTGGCGATCCCAGCTCTGGCAATCTGCTAATCAGGCAACTCAGCTGGGATTGCTAGTTGCTCTTTTTTAGACCTAGCCATTTAAAGTTTAGGAAGTTTTAAATTTAGTTTTCATATAAAAATAAAAATAAAATAAAATAAAATAAAATAATATTTGTGCAGCTTTCTGAGATTTAGTGTGTTTCTGTAGTGTTTCACTCTAACTACACAAACACAAAAAATCTCACAAAGCTGTATGTGGAATTTTGTGTGTGTAAAGTGTGAAAGTTGTTTTTTTTGGGCTTTTTGTGGCTGTGTGAGGTTCCTGCTTGTTGCAAGGGCCATTTTGGGTCTAGCACAGCTGCTTTTACATTGTGGCTGAGCCAGTTGTGTTGTGTTGTGTGTGTGTAAAGTGTGAAAGTTGTTTTTTTGGGCTTTTTGTGGCTGTGTGAGGTTCCTGCTTGTTGCAGGGGCCATTTTGGGTCTAGCACAGCTGCTTTTACATTGTGGCTGAGCCAGTTGATGTTTTTTAATTTTTATTTGGTGTGCGTTGGAAGAGGGGTAGTCTTATACAGCGAGTATAGCCCAAACCCTATATTTTAACAGGAAAAGTTGGGGGTCGTCTTATACGCCCAGTCGTCTTATACGCCGGAAAATACAGGTATTTATTTGTGCCTCGGGGTTGAACTGTGAGATCTTTGGTGCTCCCTGAATTGGTTGCTTCCTTGCAAACCAGTTTCATTGCTCAGTTAGGTACCCGACTCCTGCAGCAAACAATACTCCAATTAAGGACCTGTAGTACTAGCTCAAGATAAGCAATCAAAGAATAAACAGCCTAATCAAGGAACCACTAAGGACGTTCCCATCAAAACCGGCAGGGCAAACGGCTTGTATAGGAACGAGAGCGAAACCCCACTCCCTTCTAGCACTGATGATGTTACCTAGTTTGATAATGGAACGTCTGCAAGAAAACAAGCTCAGAGAGCACCAAGGACCCCACTTACTACGTCTTCCTGACTGGCACACAACCTGGCAATGTGTGTTTGTCTATTAAAAAATGCCTGTGGGTCCAGGCTGTGCTGTAGCCCGCAGAATAAATCAACGTCCCCAGTCTCCGCTAAATGTCTCATCCCCCATGTTGAATAACAAGAGGTGGAAGGGACCTTGGAGGTCTTCTAGTCTAACCCTCCCTGCTCAAGCAGGAGATCCTATACCCGTGATGGCGAACCTATGGCACGCATGCCACAGGTGGCACACGGAGCTATATTAGTGGGCACGCCAGCTCAGCTCTGGGGTACATGTGCGCGCCGGCCAGCTGATTTTCGGGCCTTCTGGGCCCACCAGAAGTAGGGAAACAGGCTGTTTCCTGCCTCTGGAGGGCCTGGGGGCAGGGTGGGGAAGGCCCGTTTTTCTTTCTTACCTGGCTCCAGATCCTCTCTGTGTATCTGGGAAGGGCAAAAACAGCCTTTTCCACTCCCTTGGAGGCCCTACGGAGGCTGAAAGGGCCCATTTCCCGACCCGCAGTGGGACAGGAAGTGACTTTTTTTCCTGTTCCCAGCCTCCAGAGACTCCTAGAGAGGCTCCTAGAGACTCCTAGAGAGGCTCCTAGAGATTCCTAGAGAGGTTCTGGAGGCTGGGGACAGCAAAGAAATGTCACTTCCTGTCCCACCGGGAGTTGGTAAATGGGCCCTTTCAGCCTCCGTAGGGCCTCCAAGGGAGTGGGAAAGGCTGTTTTCGCCCTTCCCAGATGCATAGAGAGGATCTGGAACCAGGTAAGAAAGAAAAACGGGCCTACCAGGCCATCATGTGCCAGGAGCGGGGGTGGGGTTGCATGCACATGCGCGTGGGCACGTGCATGCACGACCCTCCCCCGCCCCCCCTCTCCTGGCACGCAATGGCAAAAAGGTTAGCTATCACTGTCCTATACCATTTCAGACCAATGCTTATCCAGTCTCTTCTTGAAAATCTCCAGCGATGGAGCAATCGCAGCTTCTGGAGGCAAATCATTCCATTGATTAACTGTTCTCACTGTTAGGAAATTTTTCCTTAATTCTAGGTTGCTTCTCTCCTTGATGAGTTTCCATCCGTGGCTTCTTGTCCTTTGCTTCTGGTGCTTTGGAAAATAGATTGACCCCCCTCTTCTTTGTGAGAGCCCCTCAAATATTGGAAGGCTGCTATCGTGTCACCCCTAGTCCTTCTGTTCCTTAAACTAGACACGCCCAGTTCCTGCAACCGTTCTTTATAATGTTTTATCCTCCAGTCCCCTAATCGTCTTCGTTGCTCTTCCCTGCACTCTTTCCGGACGTCTCAACGTCTTTTTTACATTGTGACCAAAGCCAGGTGCAGTATTGCAGCTGTGGCCTTGAAAGCAGATATCACAGCTTTACTGTTGAAGTGGGTTTATGGGGTGTGTGACTTGTGGGTTTGCGAGTCTCGAAACACAGATGCCCTGCCACTAACCCGCTGGTCTTTCGTTTGACTTCTTCTCTCCCTCTTTTCTGTATGGCCAGCCTCTGCTCGACTAACCCGCTTGCCTTTTCTCTGCCTGTCTTTTCCCTCCCTTTGCTTCTTGTCCATGACAGATATCAACCTTAACTCTCCCAACAAAGGTCTCCTGTCCGATTCCATGACCGATGTGCCCGTGGACAACCCCAGCGCCTCCGCCATGGCTGCCCCGTCAAGGACCTTACCCTACAACGGTCTCACCGAAGCCGAGGAAGAAGAACTCAGGGCTGAGCTGACCAAGGTAAAAGTCGCCTTCTCTCCGCTCTTCGACGCTTACTCAGTTTCCACAATCTTGTTCGATGTGGGTTGAGCCAGTTTGGTCTAGTGGTTAAGGGACCAGGCTAGAAACCGGGAAACAGGGAGTTCTAGTCCCGCCTTAGAGTTGAAAGCCAGCTAAATGGGCCAATCACCATGATAAGATCTAGTCTTGGTTTAAGCATGAAAGCTGGCTGGGTGACTTTGGACCAATCACGAGGAGCTTCTGAGTTCTAGTTCTGGATTAGGCATGAAAGCTGGTGGGTGACTGGGCCAATCACGAGGAGACTTGAGTTCTAGTCATGGATTAGGCACGAAAGCTGGTGGGTAACTGGGCCAATCACCAGGAGACTTGAGTTCTAGTCCTGGATTAGGCACGAAAGCCGGCTGGGTGACTTTGGGCCAATCACCAGGAGATGTGAGTTCTAGTCCTGGATTAGGCATGAAAGCTAGTGGATGACTTTGGGCCAATCACCAGGAGACGTGAGTTCTAGTCCTGGATTAGGCATGAAAGCTGGTGGGTGACTTTGGGCCAGTCACCAGGAGACTTGAGTTCTAGTCCTGGATTAGGCATGAAAGCTGGTGGGTGACTTTGGGCCAGTCACCAGGAGACTTGAGTTCTAGTCCTGGATTAGGCATGAAAGCTGGTGGGTGACTTTGGGCCAATCACCAGGAGACGTGAGTTCTAGTCCTGGATTAGGCATGAAAGCTAGTGGATGACTTTGGGCCAATCACCAGGAGACGTGAGTTCTAGTCCTGGATTAGGCATGAAAGCTGGTGGGTGACTTTGGGCCAGTCACCAGGAGACTTGAGTTCTAGTCCTGGATTAGGCATGAAAGCTGGTGGGTGACTTTGGGCCAATCACCAGGAGACTTGAGTTCTAGTCCTGGATTAGGCATGAAAGCTGGTGGGTGACTTTGGGCCAGTCACCAGGAGACTTGAGTTCTAGTCCTGGATTAGGCATGAAAGCTGGTGGGTGACTTTGGGCCAATCACCAGGAGATGTGAGTTCTAGTCCTGGATTAGGCATGAAAGCTAGTGGATGACTTTGGGCCAATCACCAGGAGACGTGAGTTCTAGTCCTGGATTAGGCACGAAAGCTGGTGGGTGACTGGGCCAATCACCAGGAGACATGAGTTCTAGTCCTGGATTAGGCATGAAAGCCGGCTGGCTGACTTTGGGCCAATCACCAGGAGACGTGAGTTCTATTCCTGGATTAGGCACGAAAACCGGCCGGGAGACTTTGGGCCAATCACCAGGAGACGTGAATTCTAGTCCTGGATTAGGCACGAAAGCTGGTGGGTGACTTTGGGCCAATCACCAGGAGACTGTGAATTCTAGTCCTGCCTTCGACATGAAATTTAGCTCTGTGACTTCGGGCCAGTCATTTCCTCTCAACCCAACTCACCTCACAGGATTGTTGTGGGGAAAACCGGAGGAAGAAAGAGTGTTATGTATGTTTGCCAGGCTTTAATTATTTGTAAGAGCAATAAAGAAGAGATAAAAATCCAATCCATAAACTAAACATTTAGGCTTTATATTTTCTACTTTCCCCAGCCCCTAAACAATTTATTTTTTATTCAAGCGCTTGCATGAGCCACTTCATAATTTTTAGAATACTCTCTGGCTTCGTTGATAATGTTCCTGCAGGTATTATTAGATAAGATAGACCAGTATTTCTCAAGTTTGCCAGCATTTGGATGTGTGGACTTCAACTCCCAGAATTCTCCAGGCAAAAGATAAACACTGGGACATTGAGGGGTCTGGAGCTCTAAGGCTGTAGGGCCCAGCTGTCAATCATCTTCCCTGCCTCATCTGTTTTACAACATGATAGGAAACTGCTGTGCTGCAAACCACCAATATGCAGCAACATTTTTATTTGCAAGATTTGCTTAGGTCAGTGATGGCTAACCTTTTTGCCATCGCGTGCCAGGAGACGGGGGGTGGGGGAGGATCACGCGCGCACGTGCCCACACGCATGCATGCGCAACCCTCTCGTCCCCCCTCCGCTCCTGGCACATGATGGCCTGGTAGGCCCGTTTTTCTTTTTTACCTGGTTCCAGATCCTCTCTGTGTATCTGAGAAGGGCGAAAACAGCCTTTCCCACTCCCTTGGAGGCCCTACGGAGGCTGAAAGGGCCCGTTTCCCAACTCTCGGTGGGACAGGAAGTGACATTTTTTGCTGTCCCCAGCCTCCAGAACCTCTCTAGGAGTCTCTAGGAGCCTCTCTAGGAGTCTCTAGGAGCCTCTCTAGGAGTCTCTAGGAGCCTCTCTAGGAGTCTCTGGAGGCTGGGGATAGGAAAAAATGTCACTTCCTGTCCCACCGCGAGTCGGGAAATCGGCCCTTTCAGCCTCCGTAGGGCCTCCAAGGGAGTGGGAAAGGCTGTTTTCGCCCTTCCCAGATACACAGAGAGGATCTGGAGCCAGGTAAGAAAGAAAAACGGGCCTTCCCCACCCCGTCCCCAGGCCCTCCAGAGGCAGGAAACAGCCTGTTTCCCTACTTCTGGTGGGCCCAGAAGGCCCGAAAATCAGCTGGCCGGTGCCCGCATGTGCCCCAGAGCTGAGCTGGCGTGCCCACTAATATGGCTCCGCGTGCCACCTGTGGCACGCGTGCCATAGGTTCGCCATCACGGGCTTAGTTTATCTAAAGATTTCCCAAGAGCAGCATGGTGGCTTAGAAGCGAAGACGCCCACCTCCCACTCAGAAGGTTGAGAGTTCAATTCTAGGCTGCGACAGACATTTCTCTATCAGGGTGCAAAAGGAAAATATTTGCTGTGAACTCCACGTAGGCGTCAGGAAGGGCAGTCAACGCTCAACCCCACTTAATTGCCCTGACCCCACCCTGAAGCAAAGGATTACAGGGTTGTAAAAAGAATTTAAAAAAAAAAAGATTTCCCAAGTAGGAAATACGGAGGGGGAATTTACTTTTTATTCAGTAAGCATTTTGTGAATGGCTACATCCTTCATTGAAGGAAGGGACATGGTGGCTCAATGGCTAAGACGCTGAGCTTGCCGATCGAAAGGTCGGCAGTTCAGCGGTTCGAATCCCTAGTGCCACGTAACGGGGTGAGCTCCCGTGACTTGTCCCAGCTTCTGCCAACCTAGCAGTTCGAAAGCACATAAAAAAATGCAAGTAGAAAAATAGGGACCCCCTTTGGTGGGAAGGTAACAGCGTTCTGTGCCCCTTTGGCGTTGGGTCATGCTGGCCACATGACCACGGAGACGTCTTCGGACAGCGCTGGCTCTTTGGCTTTGAAATGGAGATGAGCACCGCCCCCTAGAGTTGGGAACGACTAGGACATATGTGCGAATGGAACCTTTACCTTTACCTTTACATCCTTCACTGTAGGTATATAGGTAAAGTATTTTCCATGGTAGCCTGTTTGTGAATGATCTTAAATGTTCAAAACACACCTTAAAATGTTTACTGCAGTGTTCTCAACCTTGCTAACTTTTAAGATGGGTGGACGTCAACTCCCAGAATTCCCTGGCTGGCCGGGGAATTATGGGAGTTGAAGTCCACCCATATTAAAATGGACAAGGTTGAGAAACCCTGTCTTAACACATTCGTTGCATTCATGCAACGTGCCTAACTTCCTGAACAGGTGTGCATTGTGCCTCAGGTAACTGATTAACCCAAAGAGCTAAATTTGCATTTCAGGTAAACTCTCTTAAAATGACTTTTTAAGTTTAATGCTGATCAAGCCCAGGAAGTCCCAGGAATGCAGTTGGCGAATCGATTTGACCTGTTTAAGCATGTTGTGCGATCCTGCAGCTGAAATATCTCTCGTGTCCGAAATATGCCTATAAAGTTGCCTATTAAGGTGACTCTTTTCTTGAAGAAAATATGGAATTTATTCCTTATCATCTATGCTGAGACAGGAAACATGACTAGATGAGCATATTCTACTGCAATGCTGGCAAACCTTTTCGGCACCGAGTGCCGAAACGGGAACACGCGCACACGGGGAAGCACCGGGAAACTTCTGGTTTCTGGTGTGCGCATGTGCGCTGGTCACCTGGTCTTCTGGCACGAATGCGCGTGTGAAAACCAGCTGACGTGCTCATGCGCGCACCGGAAACAGGAAGCTCAGCTTCCCAGCGTGTGCATGTGCGCCAGGGAGCTGCTCTTCTGGTTTCTAGCGCTCCCCCACGCGTGAAGACCAGCTGGCCGGCACGCATGTGCACCCTGGGACCTGGAAGAGCAACGGGCAACGACTGGCGTGCCCGGAGAGATGACTCTGCATGCCACTTCTGGCACGTGTGCCATAGGTACGCCATCCCAGTTCTACTGTATTGTACAGTAGAACCTTCATTTAGTGACCGTTCTAATTTAAAACATCATTTTAAAAAAGATGACTCACGACAGTTTTTCACATGACCCTTGCACAATTCCTGTAAGTCATATGATCAAAATTCGGGCACGTGACACTGGCCCTGTCCCGGGGTCATTTGATCACCATGTGTGACTCTCCCAATGAAATTCCAAAAAGCACAGTCTTGGAGGAAGCCAGATTCACTTAACAACTGAATGATTCCCCGAACCGCTGCAATGATTCGCTTAACGACCGAGGCAAAAAAAAAAAAGGTCACGAAATAGGGCAAAACTTAACGACTGTCTTTGCTTAACAACGGAAATTGGGCTCCGTTGTCGTAAGTCGAGGACTACCTGTACGCGTGAGTGTGAAGGTACAGACTTCCCGCCACCCCTTTTAACTGCTTGATCCATCAGAGTTGGCCCTTAAGCTGACAGTTAAGTAACTGTGGGCTCCTGCCTCTCTTGCCTGATCCATTCCTGAAGACAGCATGTCTTCCCTTTAGAGTAGAGTAGAGTAGAACAGAACAGAACATGGAAGGAATCTTGGAGGTCTTCTAGTCCAACCCCCTGCTCAAGCTAGAGACCCTATGCCAGTGATGGCTAACTTTTTCCGGACTGAGTGCCCAAAGCACCCCGTGCATGCACGGCAGAGACCCAAAGACCAGCTGGCTGGCAGGAGGCATGTGCGCATGTGCAGCAGAGGTTAACCGGGGCGACGGCTTGCTTGCCATCAGAGAGGGCCATAGGTTCGCCGTCACGGCCCTCTACCATTTCAGACAAATGGCAGTCCAGTCTCTAGTAGTCAGATTAACGGATTTGAAAGGGACCTTGTTGGTCGTCTAGTCCAACCCACCGCCCAAACAGGAGACCCTACACCCGTGATGGCGAACCTATGGCACTCGTGCCACAGGTGGCACGCGGAGTCATGTTGCCTGGCATGCCAGCTCAGCTCTGTCAGCTGATTTTCGGCCCTTTTGGGCCCACCAGAAGAGGGCCTGGGAGGGGGGGAAGGCCCGTTTTTCTTTCTCCCTGGCTCCAGATCCTCTCTATGCATCTGAGGAGTGTGAAAACAGCCTTCCCCACCCCCTCGGAGGCCCGAAATGGCCCGTTTCTCAACTTCCGGCCTCCGAGGGGGTGGGGAAGGCTGTTTTCGCCCTCCCCAGATGCATAGAAAGGATCTGGAGTCAGGTGAGAAAGAAAAATGGGTGTGCCAGGAGTGGGGGGGGGAGAAGGGGGGGTCGCGCTTGCATGTGCGTGGCGGGGCACATAGAATTATGGGTGTGGGCACACGCATGGGCAAACCTACCCCACCCCACCCCTTCCTGGCACGCGATGGCAAAAAGGTTAGCCATCACTGCCCTACACCATCCCCGACAAATGGCAGTCCAGTCTCTTCTTGAAAGTCTCCAGTGATGAAGCTCCCACAACTTCCGAAGGCAACTTCTCTTCCGTTGGTGGATTGTTCTCACTGTCAGAAAATTTCTCCTTATTTCCAGGTTGAATCTCTCCTTGTTCAGTTTCCATCCATTGTTCCTTGTGTGCTTTGGAGAATAGCTTGACCCCCTTCCTCCTCTCTGTGGCAGCCCTTCAAATATTGGAAGACTGCTATCCTGTCTCCCCTGGTCCTTCCCTTCACCAGACTAAACATACCCAGTTCCTGTCCCATTTCATTTGTCGTCTTCTCGTTCTTGCCTAATTGGGACTTTTTTTCGCCCAAATACGTAGGTGGAAGATGAGATTGGCACCTTGCGCCAGGTGCTGGCGGCCAAGGAGAGACACTGCGGAGAGCTGAAAAGGAAGCTGGGCTTGACCCCCTTGGATGACCTGAAGCAAAACCTGTCCAAGAGTTGGCACGATGTCCAGGTTTCTAACGCGTAGGTGTTTCCTTCTTTGTGACCTTGTATGTCGTCGCACACAGTTAGGAGATAAAACACCGAAGGCGTGTAACCTTGCAGCTCCGCAGAAAAAGGAGAAGGCACAGGTAGTCCTCGACTTAACGACCAGCCTGCTTAGCAAGCATCCAACGTTGCAACAGGCCTACCTTGAGGCTAGAGGTGGTCTTGGAGTTATGACCACAACGATGCCCAAAATTGGTGGCCAAGCGAAACAATTTGTTAAGTGAGTTTTGCCCTCTTTTTTAACAATCTTTCCCACCACGGTTGTTAAGCGGATCGCCGCATTTGTTAAAACTATTCACGTGGTTGGTAAGTGAATCCGGCTTTCCCGTGGATTTTGCTTGCAAGAGGGGATCGCGTGACCCCCGGGACACGGTGACCGTCATAAATATGAAACAGCGTCCGAATTCTGATTGTGAGACCGTGGGGATGCTGCAACGGTCGTAAGTCCGTGGCAGGAACTTAAAAAAAGTCCCTGCAACGAAAATGACCCGAATGACAATGACCCGAAAAAGGAGTCATAAGTCACTTTTTTTCAATGCCATTGTAACTTTGGATGGTCACTAAACAAACTGTTGTAAGTCAAGGACTACATGTATTTAACAACTCAGATTTGAAGTTACAGCAGTTGGAAACACACATACATACACACACACACACACAGACTGGCATTCACGTGACCAAACTTCAGGCACTCAGCAACTAGGCCACGCTTGCGCCCGTTAGCAGCATCCCGCAGTCGCATGATCTCATTTTATGACGGTTTCACCGAACATCGGCATTTATTTCCCATTTCAGGGAAATGAACTGTTGGTTCCCGTAACAACCTCAGCATTGATTTAACTACCCCCCCCCCCAAAAAAAGGTTTTAATATTGAGTCGGTCACGTGATCGGTCTCATTGTATGACCATAATGGGCAGGCTGTGTTAACGGTCGTAAGTTGAGGACTGTCTGTACTTTCCTCCCATTTGCCTCATGTGGTATCTGTGAAGCCCTTTGCACCTGTGGTCCCCGGGCAATTGACTTACATTCAGATGTGCCCCTGGGTAGGGCTTCCATTGCTCATGGGGGTGGGGCATACAGGGTCTTGCCTAGCGTGGCTCCCTACAGGAGCCTTAGAACCACTTGGCATCCTGGGATTTGTAGTCCTAGTGTGTCCGGAGGGCTCCCTACTGTGGAAGGCCTGTAATACCTGGGAGAGGATTGTTTCAATCACAGGCATTGGTGCTAATGGTGACAACAGTAGAAAGCTCTGTGGTTTTGAGCATTTATTTATTTATTTATTCATTTATTAAATTTCACTTCTATATTCATTAAATTTCATTTATTTATTGAATTTTAGTTATTAAATTTCATTTGAGTTTCATTTATTGAATTCCATTTGTTTGTTGAATTTCATTTAGTTTGCTTATTTATTGGATTTCATTTATTTAAATTTCATCTATTTTATTCAATTTCGTTTATTCAGTTTCATCTACTGGATTTCATTTATTCAATTTCACTTGTTGAATTTTATTTATTCAATTCATTCAATTTCATCTATTGGATTTCATTTATTGATTAAATTTCATATATTTGTTTAATTTTATTTATTAAATTGCATTTATTTATTGAATTTCTTTTTATTTATTAAATTTCCTTTATTGAGTTATTAAATTTCCTTTATTGAGTTATTAAATTTCATTTATTTATTAAATTTCATTTATTCAATAATTTCATTTATTGAGTTATTAAATTTAAGTTTAATTTCATTAAACTTGCATGCTGCCCATCTCTCCCTCCCAAAGGACTCTGGGCAGCTCACAGTGCCATAAATAACAGAATAAAACCATGAGAGGAGTAAAACCCCAGACATTGAAAGGGAAAACGTTAAAAGGAATATGAAAAGAGTTGAAAACGGGGTGGAGGTGAGATCTTCTACGTATCTATCGGGATTAGCCATCTCCAAAATGTTATGCCTCTCCTTGGAGCGTGCTCACCAGCGGTGGGTTTCCAATATTCTTACCGCCTGTTCGCCGCGCACATACGCGCTTTCTGCACATGTACTCAGCTGTCCGCGCATGCGTGGAAGGCACACGAGTGAGCAAAGCGCATGCGCCCAGCTTCGAAAACATGCCTAAATAGGATGGCATAGATCCGCGATCTCTGCTACCGGTTCGCTCAACCCGGTACGAACCGGCTGAATACCACCTCTGGTGATCACCCAAGGAACAGACAAAAAGTACCTGTCAGACTTCGATGCTATCTCATAATAAATGAATTTCCAAACTGCCAATCTTTAAGGAAATCTTCTCTTTAATTGAGCACAGCAACCGGATCATGACTCGATGCGGACAAGACTGACCTTTTGCCCCCCAATCCCTCCCTTTCCGATCCCCAATTATCTGCTTCTCATTGGCTATCTTCCAAGTCACTCCACTGACTTCTTGTCTCGTCATTTCACAGGAATGTCTCCCCCCCCCTCCTCATTTCCACGACGACCGGGCTTCAAAGGGATTTAGCAGGCAAAAGTTCAGGGCTTATCTCTCTCCTCTCTATGCCAGCGGTGAGACGCTGACAGTACCATTTTTTGGTACTTTTCATTCGATCGATAATAAATTGCGGTTTGACTCTGCACAGATGACAACAGGAGGTGTGTTTTGGGCACTTGAGATAGCCCCAAGGGCACTGAACCTTGCAAGAAGTGCTGTGTTGGGTTTTCTCTCAGGAAACTCTTATCTTCCCTTCCAGCCCTTTTTCTCCTTTTCCCGACAGTCAGGAAAATTAATCCGTGGAACAGAACCCAGAGGTTGTGGGTTTCTCCGAAAAATGCTTTTCCAGAAGACAACCGGACTTTCTTGTGCTTTTTTTTTTTTTACTTCCCTTGAAGACGTTTCACTACTCACCCGAGAAGCTTCCTCAGCTCTGACTGAACCGAAGAAGCTTCTCAGAGGAGAAGCGAAACGTCTTCAAGATAAAAACCAACAAAGTCCAATTGCCTTTTGGAAAAGCACTTTCGGGACAACCACGACCTGGATGACTGAGAATCTCCACAGACATCCATCACTGGAGGTGTTTAGGAAGAGCTTGGGCAGCCATCTGTCTGAAATGGTAATAGGGTGTCCTGCCTGAGCAGCGGGTTGGACTAGAAGACCTCCCAAGGTCCCTTCCAACTCTCTCGTTCTGTTGGAGACTTCGTGGATAATACATCCACCTGGTCTTCTCGACCACAAGATAGACATCATCTAAAGACGGTATTTCTCAACCTGGGCAATTCTAAGAAGTGTGGACTTCAACTCCCAGAATTCCCCAGCCAAACACCTCTCTATGGTTCATTAAAGGACCCCTTTCTTTTTTTCCAGGATCCTGGATGAGCTGAGAAAAGATGATGATGGTAGTGGTGGTGGTGATGATGATGATTTTTTTGGGGGGACCATGCCAGGCGACTTCAAAGCAGCGTTTCTCAATCTCAGCCACTTGCTGGCTGGCTAGGGAATTCTGGGAGTTGAAGTCCACACATCTTAGAATTGCCAAAGTTGAGAAACACTGACCTCGGATCTCTTCCACTTCTGTTCTTCTTTTAGTTTTCCTCTTGGGTTTATTTTCCCTCCTGTCTCCGCAAAAAGAGCCTTGGTAGTACAGGGGTTTAAGGCACCCTGTTATTAAGCTGGTTATTAAGACCAGCTGCCTGCAATTACTGCAGGGTTCGAATCTCGCCAAGGCTCAAGGTTGACTCAGCCTTCCATCCTTTCAAAGGTAGGTTAAATGAGGACCCAGTTTGTGGGGGCAATAAGCTGATTTTGTATAAATATACAAAAGGATGAAGGCTATTGCTTAACGCATTGTAAGCTGCTCTGAGTCTTCGGAGAAGGGCGGCATATAAATCAAATTAAAAAAAAAAAAAAAGTTCCTAGTCCTCATTTTTTAAAAACAAATTTGATTGACCCCTGGATTTCCCCCCCCCCACCAGCTATGTGAAAACCTCTGAGAAACTCGGCGAGTGGAATGAGAAAGTCACCCAGTCAGATTTGTGAGTTCCTTCCACCTTGCACGCACTGCCTTTTTCTTCTTCCTGGCTCTGTCGCCCTCTCGGCCCTGCGCCCCCTTATTTGGGGGGGCAGAGGCTGCTTGTGCGCTTGGAATATGGCAGATTCCCGTCGGGGCCTTTTGCTTCTTAACTTTCAGACTTATTCTTTGCTGGGAAAGGCATTTTCTTGGCCTTGTTGGATGCTAAATATCTTGCGATATTTCCCTCAGGTTTCCTGACGCCAAGAAAGGGAAATTCCTGTCAGCAGATCCCACCGGAAAACAAAAAAAATCATTATTTTATTTCAGTGAGTTTCCCCCTGTCCTGTTTGGCTCCAGAGCGAAACGGGGTAGAGATCGTTTCCACAATTGTGGAAACTACAAACCACAATTGAACCCAACATTTCAGTTGCTAAGTGAGACAGTCGTTAAGTGAGTTTTGTCACACGTTACGACCTTTCTCGCATACAGTAGAAACCTCTGGTCACCACCATAATTTGTTCCCTAACTTTGGTCGCAAACCGATTTGGTCGTGTCCCGAACCTAATTTTGGAAATTTGGGGCTTACAAAAAAACATGGCACGGAAGGGAAATTAGGCCACGGGGAAAAAAAAATATTGGGAACTTTTTGGTCGTGGTCAGAAGCGTTTGTGGCCAGAGGTTCTACAGTAGTTGTTGATTGGATCACAGCCAATTAACAGTTAAGTTAGTAACACGTCCGTTAAGGGAATCTGACTTCCCCATTGGCTTTGATCCTCAGAAGGTCGCAAAAGGGGGTCACATGACCCCCGGACAAGCAACTGTCATAAATGTGAATCAGTTGCCGGGTGTCTGAATTTTGATCACATGACCATGGGGATGACGCAACGGCTGTAAGTGTGAAAAACAGTCATAAGTCACTTTTTTTCCTGTGCCATTGTCACTTTAAAAGGTCACTAAATGAACTGTTGTAAATCCAGCACTACTTATACCAGGGGTCAGCAACCTGCGGCTCTGGAGCCGCATGTGGCTCTTTCACCCCTCTGCTGTGGCTCCCTGGATCTCAAACTATATGTCACAACCACCAATGTGCGACACCTACCGGCACGCGATTTATTGAGCTTTTCAACCCCCGGTAGGCCAACCATAGATAAATCCAAGAAAATAAAAGTTTCAGAAGAAAAGAGAACATTTAATTCAACTACATAGGCTAGTTTTGTGGCCGCTCAAGAAATAGTCAGGCGCGGGAAGGGTTTTTGTGGCTCCCGGTGTTTTTTTTTTCTGTGGGAAAAGAGTCCAAATGGCTCTTTGAGTGTTTAAGGTTGCAGACCCCTGACTTATACCGTTGTAACTTCAAACAGCCACTCAACGGATGATTGTAAGTGGAGGGTTTCCTTTATTTATTTTTTTATTTGATACCTTAGCACAGTGATGGCTAACCTTTTTTGCTGTTGTGTGCCAAAAGTGGGGGTCGCATGGGGGGTCGCGGGTGCAGATGCCTACATACATAATTCAATGCGCCCCGCCTTCCCGCGCATGCACACATGACCCCCCTCCCCACACTTCCCCCTGCTTTTGGCACGCGATGGCACGGTGGGCCCAGTAGGCCCGTTTTTCCCCCTCCCCAGGCTCCAGAGGCTTTCTAGGAGCCTGGGGAGGGCAAAAACAGCCTTCCCCATCTCCCCGGAGGCCTTCTGGAGGCCGGAAACAGCCAGTTTCCCGACTTCCGGTGGGACCGGAAGGCCTGAAAATCAGTTGGCTGGTGCGCACTGGAGCTGAGCTAGGGCAACACCGGCGTGCCCACCAATATGGCTCCGCGTGCCGGAGACCGTGGCACGCGGAGCCATATTGGTGACCGCGTGGCTGGAGCATGTGAGCTGCAAACAACTAGGTCTGGATGGACATTAGTCCTCGACTTACCGACTGGTTGCTTAGCAACCATTCAAAGATATAACGGACCAACATTGGGGATACTAGTGAAGGATCTTCTGCATTGCTCTTCCAATCTAGAATCTCTCTTTGTGTTCATCGCGGACAAGGGAAAGGAAGATTTACAAGCCCACAAAGAGTTTTGGTAGCCTGCTTAATATTCCTCGGAGTATGAACTCCCCCATCCTTCTTCCCTTTTCAACAAAAGAAACCTCCAATTCAATAGCCAGTTTGCAAGGCTGATACAGGTAGTTCTCGACTTACAACAGTTCATTTAGTGACCGTTGAAAGTTACAACGGCACTGGAAAAATTGACTTCGGATCGGTTTTTCACACTTACGACTTTCCCAGCATTTCTCACGATCAGGTGATCGGTTCGTATTTGTGACCGTAACCTGTGTCCCAAGATCTTGTGTTCCTCTTTTTTTCGACCTTCTGATGAGCGAAGTCAACAAGGAAGCCAGATTCACTTCACAACCGTGTTACTAACTGACCGACTGCAGCGATCCACTTAACAACGGAGGCAAGAAATGTCGTCCCAACGGGGCAACAGTCACTTCGCAAAACGTTTCGCTTCGCAACAAGTTTCGGGCTCAGTTGTGGGCGTAAGTCAAGGACTACCTGTATTTAAAAAACAAACAAACACAGAACTTTGGTATCCTTGCAAGACTTAAATATTTGGTTTCAATCTTTGACGCTGCTCCATGCTAAAATTCTTCTAATCTGGTTGTATTCAGCAGACTGAATACAGCTTCTCAACCTTGGAAGCTTGAAGATGGGTGGACTTCAACTCCCAGAATCCCCCAGCCAGCAGCGCTGGCTAGGGGATTCTGGGAGTTGAAGTCCACCCATCTTCAAGCTTCCAAGGTTGAGAAACACTGGAATACAGCATCTTTTCCCAGAATTCTTAGCCACACCTAGAGAGCTGCAGGTAGGAAAAGGTGGCATTCAGCGGTTGAACTGTGTTGGGACGTATGTATGCTGCAGTTACCGTCTGAAGTACAGGTAGTCCTCGACAATGGTGAAATCTAAAATTTGTTACTATCGGTTCAGTGGGCGTGGCTTGGTGGGGGGGTAATGTAACGGTGGGCGTGGCCAATTTTTTTTTTTTTTTACTTTTAAAACCATTTTTTCTACAACCTCTTCGGCGAAGAGGTTGTAAAAAAATGCTTTCAAAAGGGCTCTGACGATCCCAGCTGAGTTGCCTGATCAGCAGAGGCTTTTTTTTTTTTCTTTTAAATGCCGCTGACGATCAGGCAACTCAGCTTGGATCGTCAGAGGCATTTAAAAGAAAAAAAAGGGTTTTTTTCTTTTAGATGCCTTTGAGGAGCCCAGCTGAGCCGCGCGATCATCAGAGGCTTTATTTTTTTTTTTTTTTTAGTTTTAAAAGCATTTTTTCGGCCGAAGAGGTTGTAGAAAAAATGCTTTTAAAAGTAAAAAAAAACAGCCTCTGATGATTGTGCAGCTCAGCTGGGCATGGCAGGGGGGCAGGGATTTTTGCTACTGGTTCTCTGAACCACCCACCGCCATCGTTACCGGATCAGGCGATCCGGTCCGAACCGGGAGCATTTCACCCCTGGTCCTCGACCTACGACCGTCACTGAGCCCAAAATTTCCATTGTTAGGCAGCATGGTTATTAAGTGAGTTTTGCACCATTCTACGACTTTTCGTGCCACCGTTGTTAGGTAAATCACGTCAGTCGTTAATAACCGGTTTGTTTGTTTGTTTGTTTGTTTGTTTGTTTGTTTGTTTATTTATTTATTTATTAAATTTATATACCGCCCTATTCCTGAGGGACTCAGGGCGGTGAACAGCGAACGATAAAAATACATGTAATACAAACGTTAATTAAAAAAAAAAACCAATTAAAATATACTAAACACTCTGGTCCTAGATAATTCAAGACATCCCAGTTTAAAATAAAATCAAAAAAGCAATATAAAGGGAAAGTTAGGCCAGGCCGGCCTGCTGAAACAGGAATGTTTTGAGGGCACGGCGGAAAGTGCGCAGATCCGGAATCTTCTGTATCTCTGGGGGGAGCTTGTTCCAGATGGTGGGTGCCCTCACAGAAAAGGCTCTCCCCCTGGGGGCCGCCAGTCGACACTGTTTGGCTGACGGCACCCTGAGAAGCCCCTCTCTATGGGAGCGTACTTGTTAAGTGAATCTGGCTTGCCCCTTGGATTTGCTTGTCGGAAGTTTGCAAAAGGGGATCATGTGATACCCCCCCCCCCCCCCCCGGGACACTGCAACCGTCGTAAATATGAGTCAGTTACCAAGCGTCTGAATTTTGATCACGTGACCACGAGGATGGTCGTAAATATGAAAAACAGTCATAAGTCTCCTTTGTTAGAGTCTAACTTCACACGAACGGTTGTTAAGTCGAGGACTACCTGTAATAGAAGAAATTAGGAGTTGTTGACTTCAGGTGTGATTTTACAATTTCCTACTATGTCAATACCATTTCCATCCTTAGCCTGGTGTCATCAATAGGTATGTTTTTATAGTTCTGGTATTGTGGGATGCTGCGCGCAGGCAGAGGTTCAACAGGGAATGTTCATGTAATGTCCAGGTTTGTGTGCGAACCTGCTCTTCTTGAGCATGAAACAGGATGCTTTAAGCATGTAGTCCAAAAAGTGCTTTTTTTTTTTTTTAAAGAGGCAACTGGACTTTCTGGTTTTTCTTTGAAGACATTTCACTTCTCATCCAAGAAGCTTCTTCAGCTCTGACTGGATGGTGGGGAAAGGAAGGATTTATATTCCTTGCAGACAGCTGGTCTTTTGCATCCTTTTAGAAGGTCGTTGAGGCCACTTGGAGATTTTTCTGTGTCCTCAGGTTCACCTGAGTGGTGCAAATGGGTGTGGAGCCTTCTTGGAACTGCTGAAAAAAAAACTGCTGTGTTGTAGACTGGAGAGAGGTGTTGTCGTAACCCTCCATCCTCTGTTGATGGAAGGCTGTTCAATTTTGGCATAAATGGCCTCTTTGACCCCTCTTTCAAACCAACAATCCTCTGTCCAAAATGTGGACTTTGGCCTGTCCAGGTGGACTCTCTAAAAGGATGCAAATGACCAGCTCTATTGAGGGTAAAACTGCCCTCTGCAAAGTGGTGCAACGGACCAGACAGCGAATAGATAACGTTGCTTAGCAAAACACACAGATACTCAGAGACTCTGAACGTTTAAAGAAAAATAAACAGTTTTTACTTGTCGTAAAAAAACCAAACTTGGCTTCTCAAAACAAAGATAACACTTCTTCAACACAATCGACGGTTCAACACAAAAACATAGTTTGCTTACAATTCCAGTTCTCTTCAGTAACACAGACACAGTTCCTTTCAGCAGTTCAACCTTCTAATAGCAGGAGGAGAAGTGAATGAACTTCCTGCCTTCTTTTATGTCTGCTTAGCACAGCCAATTAGTCATCTTGTAGCAGTTAAAGTTACAGAACATAGTTTTCTATATATTACCTACCCAACCGTAGGATAAGCATCCAACAAGCTCTCTGCAAGGAGTATAATTCCTTCCATTCCCCACCATCCAGTCAGAGCTGAAGAAGCTTCTTGGAGGAGAAGCGAAACGTCTTCAGAGAAAATCCCAAGAAAATCCAATTACCTCTTGAAAAAAAGCACCTTCGGGAAAACCGTGACTTGGATGACGGAGAATCTCCATAGATATTTAAGCACGAAGCATTTCTCAAGCTATTCAGAGCAGCCTGTTTGCAAAGGGGGGGGGGCAGCTTCACGCACGAAGCAGAACGCGTGTATGAAATGCCACCCTCAAAGTGGAGAATTTGCACAGAGGCACCAGTAAAGTCTTGGCATTGCGGGTAAACCTTTAGTTCACTTAAAGCTGGTCCTTGAAAGTTTAAGCATGATGCAGTTTACCAAGAAGATAATCAAATGTTTCCTCCTTAGGATCGTGACGGGTAAGAAAATGGTCTTCCCTATCCAAGATGGCAGGGAAATCTGAAACGGTCCGGGTGGGGTCTCCTGTTTGAGCAGGGGGTTGGACTAGAAGACCTCCAAGGTCCCTTCCCCTCCGTCATTCTGTTATTGTGTTATTCTGGTGCTAGACCATCTAGCTAACAATTTCTCAATGCCCACCTCCAGTTTGAGCCTCTCCAGCCGCAGGGCAGTGAATGCTGCGAAATACGCCAGGAGGAAAGGAGACCACCTGGTTACAGGAAGATATGACTTAGATATGAGTACGCCAGGGGAAAGGAGACCACCTGGTTACAGGAAGATATGACTTAGATATGAGTACGCCAGGGGAAAGGAGACCACCTGGTAGATAAATACACCAGAGGAAAGGAGACCACCTGGTTACAGGAAGATATGACTTAGATATGAGTACGCCAGGGGAAAGAAGACCATCTGGTAGATGAATAGGCCAGGGGAAAGGAGACCACCTGGTTATAGGAAGATATGACTTAGATATGAGTACGCCAGGGGAAAGGAGACCACTTGGTAGATAAATACGCCAGGGGAAAGGAGACCACCTGGTTGCAGGAAGATATGCCTTTTGATTTAGAAGGTGGGATTGGTGGTGGCTGGGTAGTGCTGGCCTGGCAGGTAAGAATTAACCACCCAATGATTGAAAACAGCTTGTGGGTGCTCCCATCGCTGGCGGTTTTCAAGGAAAGATTGGAACAACCGTTGGACCTGGATGATAATAAGGTCTCCTGCCATAGACGGGGTTGGACTAGACTAGAAGACCTCTGAAGTCCCTTCTAGCTCTACGATTCTATGATTGCCATCTTTTTACGATGAGACCTCGAAAGCTGGCAACTTTTAAGACTTGTGGACTTCGACTCCCAGAATTCCTCAGCCAGCTAAGCTGGCTGAGGAATTCTGGGAGTCGAAGTCCACAAGTCTTAAAAGTTGCACAGTTTTCGAGAGCCCTGTTCCAGATGTGAAGGAAAAGAAAAAAAAAAGGCCCATTCCTTCCTCATAGATGGCCTTGCGTAAATTGTATGAACAAATGAAAGAGGTGTTCTCTAATCTGTTGTATTTATAGATATGTTTCGGCCAGCAGTACTCTGGAGGACTGGAATGACAAATTAACCCAATCAGAAGCGTGAGTCTCTTAACCTTCTGCATAAAACACGCACGCCTTCCGTGTCGGACCACCATTAACTCTTCCTTCCTTGCACTAATAACCCTTCTGCTTCGTCCCTTTGCTTGTAAATGCTTCCCGGGTGCTGTGTGATCTAAGGCAAAAATCAGGGGGGGGGGGAAGGGTGAAGAAACGGGACACTGAACTTTTCTTGGAGTTTCGGGCTGTTCGGCTGATGCTTTTCCTGGGGAGATTGAGAGTAAGACGGTTTGTTTGTCCTACTAGCACTGATGATGTTACCTAGTTGGGTCATCAGATGTCTGCAAGAAAAAGAGCCTTGGGAGTACAGTGGTCTAAGGCACCCTGTTATTAAGCTGGTTATTAAGACCAGCTACCTGCAATTATTGCAGGTTCGAGTCTCGCCAAGGCTCAAGGTTGACTCAGCCTTCCATCCTTTCTAAGGTAGGTGAAATGAGGACCCAGTTTGTGGGGGCAATAAGCTGACTTTGTATAAATATACAAAAGAATGAAGGCTATTGCTTAGCGCATTGTAAGCCACCCTGAGTCTCCGGAGAAGGGCGGCAAATAAATCAAATTAAAAAAATAATTAAAAAAAAATTAAAAAAAACAAACAACCAAGCTCAGAGAGCCCCAAGGAGCCCTCGTTTCAACCCTGAGCTACAAATATTCTCCTATACAGGTAGTCCTCGACTTACAACCCTGGAGACCCCTGTCCTAGATAACTCCAGCTGAATAACTTGGTTTCTCACACATTAATTCATCAAGGTAAGATTTCCCCCCCCCCCCCCCACACTCATCAGCCTGTCCATTCAGCTTGAATAGGTCATCTCCCTCCAGGTCTGGTCTGAATACAGGTAGACCTCGACTTACGACCACAATTGAGCCCTAAATTTCTGCTGCTAAGTGAGACGTTTGTTCAGCGAGTTTTGCCCCAATTTTTCGACTTTTCGTGCTGCATTTGTTAAGCGAATCACTGCCCCTTGTTTAATTACTTAACCCGGTTGTTAAGTGAATCTGGCTTCCCCCGTTGACCCCGTCTTGTTACCGTTTTTTCAACCTTATGGCCATTGCAACATCATGTGGTTTTGTGATCAAAATTTGGGGCACTTGGCAACTGGCACGTACGTATATACGTCCAGTGCAACATGCCAGGATCACATGATCGTCTCTTACAACTTTCCTAGCCAGCCTCTGACCAGCAAAGTCAATGGGACAAGCCAGTTTCGTTTAATGACCACATGGTTCACTTAACAGCTGTGGCCACAAAGCTTGTAAGATTGAACCTGACTCACTTTGCAACGGTCTTGCTTAACAGCAGAAATTCTGGTCCCAGTGTTGGTCAGAAGTCGAGGACTACCTGTATTTAAGATGGAGGGTTTTCCTCCGAAGGAGATGCTCCATCCTCCAGTTGTGAGTTGGATGAAATGGGATTGCTTTAGGTATAATTTTAAGGATCCATTGTTCTGCTTGGCATCCACTGGCTTCCCCAGTGACAAACAAAGTCAATGGGGAAGACAGATTCACTTAACAATTGTGTTACTAACTTAACAGCTGCAGTAATTCACTTAGCAACTCTGGCACAAAAGGTCGTAAAATGGGGCAAAGTATTTCACTTAGCAACAAAAATTTTGGGCTCAATTGTAGTCGTAGGTTGAGGACTACCTATATTCTGTGAATCGGAAATACATTCTGTCTTTGGGGTCTCTGAAGTCATTTCTGTAAATCAACGTTCCTCAACGGTGGCCTCTCGAAGATGGGTGGACTTCAACTCCCAGAATTCTCATGCCAGCTGCCTGGGGAATTCTGGGAGTTGAAGTCCACCCATCCTCAAGTGGCCAAAGTTGAGGAACCCTGCTATAAATGAATGGTGTACCAGAGATTGCTGCTTTCAAGCAGGAGAAGAGAATTAATAGAAAAATAGCCGAGCTGCGCTTCGCTGCTTGTGATTCTTCTTGGGACAATGTGATTTCTATTTGCAGACTGCTTTTCCAAGTGTCCCTCGGTGATTTATTTATAATCATTTAATTGCCAGAATTACAGCTTGCCTTTCTTCCAGATGCTCCCAGTATATGTGTGTCTGTGTGTATGTATGTATGCGTGTGTATCAGGGGTGAAATCCAACCGGTAGCAGAAATTTTGAGCAATTCTGAGAACCGGAAAATGCCACCTCTGGCTGGCCCAAGTGGGGTGAGAATCGAGATTTTGCAATATCCTTCCCCCAGGAGTCAGGAGGGAATGGGGATTTTGCAGTATCCTTCCCCTGGAGTGTGGTGGGAATGGAGATTTTGCAGTAGCCTTCCCCTACCAGGCCCACCAAGCCACGCCCACAGAACCGGTAGTAAACAAATTTGGACTTCACCACTGGTGTGTGTGTGTGTGTGTGTGTGTGTGTGTGTGTATATATTTATTTATTTATATACACAAACATACACAGTATATATACGTCTGTGTGTATATATGTATATATATATGTATTTTTCTTCAGCCGGGTATTTTCCTAGGTAAACCAAGTTTTTCAAATTGCAGCCATAGCTCAGTGAAATCACATCCACTATCCTAGGCTTCTTCAGACAGCAAGCATGCATTTTGCTGCCTATTGGGAGACTAATATAGATCTATTTCAGACTGATTGGTCCTCATCAGTTAGCCACACCTTTACCATATGTTCCCTCCCCGTAGAGGCTAAGTATTTGCTTTCTTCTCTTATCGCAGGTTTAAAAAGTATGTATTTTTCTTCAGCCGGGTATTTTCTTAGGTAAACCAAGTTTTTCAAATTGCAGCCATAGCTCAGTGGAATCACATCCACTATCCTAGGCTTCTTCAGACAGCAAACCAGCATTTTGCTGCCTATTGGGAGACTAATATAGATATAGATAAAACCTACAATAAAAGAAGAAATCAAATACTTGGCCTCTACAGGGAGGGAACATATGGTAAGGGTGTGGCTAACTGATGAGGACCAATCAGTCCGAAATAGATCTATAAATACATACTTTTTAAACCTACGATAAGAGAAGAAAGCATGTATATATAGAGAGAGAGAGAGAGAGGGAGGGAGAAAGAAAAAGAAAGAAAGAAAAGAAAGAAAGAGAGAGAAAGAAAGAAAGAAAGAAAGAAAGAAAGAAAGAAAGAAAGAAAGAAAGAAAGAAAGAATGCCTGCCTTCCTTCCATTTTTTTGTCTCCATAACAAGAAGGTAGTTGGGCTGAGAGAGTAGGATTGGCCCAAAGGCACCCCTCCCTCACCCATTGGTTTTCGTGAATGAACAAAAAAAACGTTGAAACTACAAAAAAGTTGTTGAGACTTTGGAATAAGTGCAGTGAAGAGCAACTAGGATGATTAAAGGCCTGGAGACTAAAACATGAAGAACGGTTGCAGGAATTGGGGTTTGGCTAGTCTAGAGAAAAGGAGGACTAGGGGGTGACGCAATAGCAGTAGTCCAGTAGTTTGAGAGGGTGCCACAAAGAAGAGGAGGGGGTCAACTTATTTTCCAAAGCACCAGAGGGCAGGACAAGAAACAAGGGATGGAAACTAACCAAGGAGATAGAAGCAACCTGGAATTGAGGAGAAACTTCCTAAGTGAGGACAATTCACCAGTGGAACTACTTGCCTCCAGAAGTTGTGAATGCCCCAACACTGGAAGTTTTTAAGAAGATATTGGATAATCATTTGTCTGAAGTGGTGTAGGGTTTCCTGCCTGGTTAGGGGGTTTGACTAGAAGACCTCTAAGGTCCCTTCCAACTCTGTGATTCTCTTCTATTCTACCTCCCAAGTCCCTTCCAACTCTATTCTATTCTGATTGAGATTGGAACCCAGGTTTATCCATTTCTACAACCCCATTTCTTCATCCAGGCACTTCAATTTTTTGCTTCCTGGGCTAGATTTCCCACACTACTTATAATTACGGCCTCAATGATGGTTTGTAAGTTGAGGGCTACCTGTAGTAGCATTTCCAGATGGGTCAATTGCACTGCAATCGCCATTCATGGTTATTTCGGGGAGCCCCGAAGTTGCAATTTCAGCCTTTCTCTACAAAATACCGAGCCGTGTAGGGAAATTCCACAGTATCCGGCTTTCGGTGCAGCTAAGTTTTATGCTGACAAGGACTGCGGATGTGAACGACTTCCTCCATTTATTTTGAAATCTGGTGATCAGAGGGGAAAAGAGTAAGAGCCAAGATTGCAACCTTGGTAGCTTCCAGTTGTTAGAGAAATCTCAAAATGGTCAGTTGAGGCCTTTAAAACAGGGGTCTCCAAGCTTGGCAACTTTAAGACTTGTGGACTTGAACTCCCAGAATTCCTCAGCCAGCTTTGCTGGCTGAGGAATTCTGGGAGTTGAAGTCCACAAGTCTTAAAGTTGCCAAGCTTGGAGACCCCTGCTTTAAAAGATAGGCTGCTTCCACTGTTTAAAATTGCAAATTTTTGATGGCTTCTTGACAGGAAGCCTTTCCCTTCCTGAGCATAAACCCGCCTATTTCTCTTCTGGATTAACGCATCAATATAGACTTTACTTAAAAAAAAAAAAAAAGTTAAACTTTTAATGCTGTTCGTGAATTAAACGCTCAAAACTCAAAAGTTTTGGAATTTCTAAAAAGTCAGGAATGCCTGCTTTTTTTGGGTTGATGCTGCCAAGGAAAACATGGAGTCATGATAGCAGAGTTCCAATATTTGAGGTGACAGAGAAGAGTGGGAGGTCAAGCTATCCTCCAAAGCACCTGAAGGCAGGACAAGAGGCAACGGATGGAAACGAATCAAGGAGAGAAGCAACCTGGAACTAAGGAGAAATTTCTTGACAGTGAGAACAATTAATCAGTGGAACAACTTCCATACAGGAGTTGTGGATGCTCTAACACTGGAAGTTTTTAAGAAGATGTTGGATAACCGTTTGTCTGAAATTGTATTAGGGTCTCCTGCTTGAGTAGGTGGTTGGACTAGAAGACCTCTAAGGTCCCTTCCAACTCTGTTCTTCTCTTATTCTGAGTGATAGCAGTGCCAAAGGCCACAAGATCTCCTCTCCGTGGAGGCAAAGGGAGACCATCTAGAAGTGGTTTGGATTTTGGCAACTCGGATATGGTAGCTAATTCGAAAGGGCATCTGGACAGTAAGCTCTTCCCTTCCTGAGCTGATAGGCAGACACCAGTAATGTTAATATGTGCTTTTTTCCCTTCTTTCTGATCTTGAACAATGCAAGACAAACAACAGTGAAGAAACGTTTGACAGTAACAGCAGATAAACCACGATGAAGGGTGTTAATCCTCCTTAAACTATTATCAGGGACCAGACAGGGAACATACATCTGCTTTGTAGCCTTGCTGAAGTCCAGGTAGTCCTTGATTTACGACCGTTCGTTTAGGGACTGTTTGAAGTTCACAACGCTGAAAAAAATTGACTTGCAACTATTCCTCGCACTTACGACCGTCACAGCATTTCCCCACAGTCACGTGATCAGAATTCAGGCCCTTGGCAACAGGCCTATATTTTCAACAGTTGCAGCCTTCCAGAGTCATAACAATCACTATTAATGACCTTCCTAGCTGGCTTCTAACAGGTCTGGGGTGGCGGGGGGGATGGGGCCCTGATTCACTTAATGACGCATGGTTCACTTAACAACCGCAGCGATTTGCTTAACTCCCATAGTTAAAAAAAAAAAAAGCTCGTAAAATTGGCCGTGACTCACTTAACAGCCGTCTTGCTTCACAAGGGAAATTCTGATCTCGTGGTCGTAAGGTGAGAACTGCCTGTATCTTGAGCGTCTCTCAAAATCCTGCCATAATGAAGTGCGTCTTCAGAAGTGGCACATCCTTGCTTTAAACCTGGTTGCTAGCCTCTTTCACCCTCTGCCGTAGTTGCAAAGCTTTGCAAATCCTCCAGTGTGTACACAGAATACGTACACGCCTCTTGCCTTTCCCAACTCCTGTTGTTTAAGCTCCAGCTGTGTCTTCCTTTACTCCTTTGAGACCATTCTCAATTAACGACGGCCTCCCTTCCCAATTCTTGTTTTTCTTTAGGTATAAGAAGACCCAGGAAACGCTGTATCAGGCCGGCCAGAAGACTTCGGCTGCTCTGTCCAACGTGGGTTCTGCAATCAGCCGGAAGTTTGGAGATATGAGGTAAGGGGTTGAGTTTTTTTCTTCTTCTTTTTGACCTAATTCTTCCAAAGAATTCTTGTCAGGTGCAAAAGATCAGGTCCACGCATGAAGGTCCAGCTAAAGTGATGTATTGCTAAAATGCCCACCCGCAGGAAACTTCTTAACTCATGACTAGCACCCACTTGGAGTTAAATAAGGGCCGATGGCATTCAAGGGAGATTGGCCTTAGTTCACTTGTGGTTACGTAGGGATTCTAGGCTGGTCTCTCTTTTGACTCCACCACTCCTTCCCAGACAGACAAAGATAGGCAGAGACGATAGAGTCAAATGGGAAAGATCAGGTCCACATGTGAAGGTCCAGTTAAGCTGATTTATTGCTAAACAGCCAATGCACAGGAATCTTCTCACTTCATGGTTTAGCACCTGCTTGGGATTAGATAAAGTCAATGGAATTCAAGGGTGGAGGATTGGACTTAATCCCTTTGTGACTACATAGGGATGCTAGGCTTATGCCTCTTTTGACTCTGCCCCTCCTACAAATTCTTGGTCAACAGGAATTAAAGCTTTTGCTGGTTTTCTGGTTGCAGTTCATAGCACTGTGACCTCTGGGACAACGCTATACAGGTAGTCCTTGAGTTACAACCCTAATGGGGCCTGCCCATCACGGCTGTAACTGACGACTGCCGTAACGCTGCTCGCAGTCACACAATCGACCTGGTTTTGCAAACTCATTCGGAGGCACTGACTTCTAGTCACGCCTTAGGCATTAAATTCAGCTGGGTAACTGACCAATCACTAGGAGGCACTGAGTTCTAGTCCCACCTTAGGCATTACATTCAGCTGGGTGACTTTGAGCCAATCGCTAGGAGTCAGTGAGTTCTAGTCCCACTTTAGGCATGAAAGCTGGCTGGATGACTTTGGGCCAATCATCAGGAGGTGGTGAGTTCTAGTCCCACCTTAGGCATGAAAGTCGGCTGAGTGACCTTGGGCCAGTCCCTCTCTTTCAGCCTACCTCACAGGGTTGTTGTTGTTGTGGGGAAAATAGGAGGAGGAAGAAGCATTGTCTCTGTTCACCACTTTGAGTGGTTTATAAAAAAAAATAACAGTGGGCTATAACTAGATAGGAAAAGGATGCGGTGGCTCAGTGGCTAAGACGCTGAGCTTGTTGATCGAAAGGTCAGCAGTTCGAATCCCTAGTGCCACGTACCAGGATGAGCTCCCATTACTCTTCCCGGCTTCTGCCAACCTAGCAGTTCAAAAGCACGTAAAAAAAATATATGCAAGTAGAAAAATAGGGACCACCTTTGGTGGGAAGGTAACAGCGTTCCGTGCGCCTTTGGCATGTAGTCATGCCAGCCACATGACCACGGAGACGTCTTTGGACAGCGCTGGCTCTTCGGCTTTGAAACGGAGATGAGCACCGCCCCCTAAAGTCAAGAACGATTAGCACATACGTGTGAGGGGATCCTTTACCTTTTACCTATAACTAGATAAATAAAAATAACGAGTAGATAGAGCAGCTGCCTCATGTGATGTGACAGTATTGTGATCCAGCAAAGAAGAACGCTTCACTCACCGCAACCCTGATTTTTCAGGAACTCTCCTTTCCCCATCTGGCTGGGATTATCTGGGTGGTAAGCGCCTGCGATATACTCTGATCACATAAATATAAAATGAAAAAAAATACCATTTTGAGGTCTTGTGTGCACTTCTACAATTTGTGTGTCGATGCAGAGCCTTCCTCCCTTTCCAAAATATACACTTTTGCTCAAAACACATTTAAAGAATCAGGCGCTGGCCTTTTAACCTCTCCACGTTTCCTCTGCAAACCGATAATGTTCTCCGAAAGTGGCTTAGGATGCATGAGTGCCAATAGCAGTGCGTCATTTATGTAAAGGTTGGAACACTTAAACATACACGCATAGATTGCAACGATTGCATTAGCAAACCCACAAAGGCCAAACAGGATTCTGTGAATCACACCACTATTAGGAATCGTGAAAGGGAGCAAAATTAAAACCCTGATAATGATTAAGCTCTTGGAGAGATGAGGAGCGATTAAAAGACTCTGTCCCGCTTCATACAGTGTCCATGAGTTGGCGATTTTGGTTGAGTTTTGAGGGGACTCTGTCCACACGTCCCTTAGCAGAGGAAAGCCTTAGAACTGGGTTTTTCATCCTTGCAACTTTAAGAGGGGTGGACTTCAACTCCTAGAATTCCCCAGCCAGCCATGCTGGCTGGGGAATTCTGGGAGTTGAAGTCCACCCCTCTTAAAAGTTGCCCTGGTTGAGAAACACTGCTTTAAAGCATTAAGAACAGACCTGCTTGATTGAACCACGGCCCATCCAATTACAGTATTGTTGTCAACTCGTAAATCATCCCTGGCCTGCTCTCGGGTTGCCGTAGGCCAGGGAGGGATGGGAAACTGCCAAAACTGCACAGCAGCCAAAAGCAGATGCACATTCCAGGCTCAAGGCTGTATCCCAGGGATGCCTACAGTCGTCGAAGGGGAGTGACCTGAATGTGATTGATGACATACCCTGGGGGGAAGGGGGGGAAACAGGGTCATAATTGGAGTGTAAATCACGTAGGGTCAGAGCTGGCTTGCTGTCAGGGTTCCGATGGATGCCCTAATTAAATCAGGGATGCTTTGCGAGTTGAGAATTGGTTTCTCCTATGGCCAATCAGATCTCTATAGGGTGTTGAAAAGCAGGCGATGGAGACCAGTCCCTCTCCTGTCATTCCTGCCCTGTAAATGGTTTTTGAAGGCCTGTTGGCCTCCCCAGGAGCTCATGTTGAATCTCAAAACATGTTGAATCTCATGTTGAGTTGCCTACCGAGCTCCGGACGGCTCCTGATCTCCGCTCCTTCCGTCGGGACCTGAAGACTTGGCTGTTCAAGCAAATAGGCTGACTCTGATTCTGACTTTTATTATTTATTATTTATTAGTTCATTTGGTTTAAAATGGGATTTTGTTGTACATGTTTTTAACTTGTTGTTCGCCGCCCTGAGTCCTTCTGGAGAAGGGCGGCATATAAAATACATGAAATAAATAAATAATAAATAAATAAAAGAATATCTGTAGCTCAGAGTGGAATCTTGGGGGTCCTTGGTGCCCTCTGAACTTGCTTGTTTTCTTGCAGGCATTTCACAACCCAGCTAGGTAACTTCATCAGTGCTAAAAGATAGTGAGGTTTGTTCCTTGTTTATATACAGCAGCTTGCTCTGGCACTGTTGGCAAGGGTGGGGTTTTCTCCTTAGTGTTTCTTGATTGGGGTATTGTTTCCTGCTTGATTGTTTGTCTGGGGTTAATCCCTGCTTATCTGGGTGTTGGTTGGATGTGTAAAACTAATAGCAAACCCCACACTCACTAGTGTTGATGTTGTTACATCGTTGGGTCATGAAATGTCTAACAAAATCCCCACCAACTCAGCACCAAGGACCCCAAAGTCCTCCTCCTCCCCGCAAACCCCACTCCCTTCTAGCACTGATAATGTTTCCTAGTTGGGTGACAAAATGTTTGCAGGAAACCACCAAGCTTGGAGAGCATCAAGGACCCTACAATGTTGAATCTTCTAAATCAGGGGTCTCCAACCTTGGCAACTTTAAGACTTGTGGACTTCAACTCCCAGAGTTCCTCAGCCAGCAAAGCTGGCTGAGGAACTCTGGGAGTTGAAGTCCACAAGTCTTAAAGTTGCCAAGGTTGGAGACCCCTGCTCTAAATTGATAATACTCAACCCGGTCATGATGAAAGTCAGGATTAAAACTAGGAGAACAAAGAAAATAATTGTTTTATCAAAGGAGACACCTTCTCTTCCTCTCAGTCTTAGCAACTTCGTAAAGTTGTGCCGAGTTCAATTCCCCAGAATTTCCCAGCTAGCCATGTGTGGCCCTTCAATGCCCAGAATGCCCCAGACAACATGCTAGCTAGGGGGATTCTGGGAACTGCCCATTTTTTACCTTACCACGGTTGAGAAAGATTGCCACCTGGTTGCTATTGCTTCTCCTCTTCAACGATGGGAGGAGGGGGGGAGGAATTTGGCTTCTCTGCCCCTCTCCCCAAGATCCTCCCACCAAAATATCTCCAGTTTTTTTTGCGGTGCAGAAAGACTCCAAATGATTAAACCGGCCCTGTTTTCGAGTTTATCTTATGTGATCAGAGGTTAAGTGTTGTGGTGAGTTTCTTTCTTTTAATTTTTTTTTTTTTAAAGGGCAGAAGTCATCCCTGCTCAGCTTGTCTTTACCGTGTGGTCCTTTTTTTGCGGTTTTCCGGCCTTTTCCCCACCAAATTCTGTGTGTGATCCTTTACTTTCCTGGTGTGCCTGCGGTGTGACCCTGAGGTTTGGCTGCTTAAAATGGGTAAACGGCTCCGGAGGTCACGCCGAATTGGGGAGACCAGGAAAAGGCTGGCAAATCCGAACGGCTTTGGTGTGTAAGTCCCCTGGTAGAAAAGGCTACGAGCTCAGTATATTTTCTATAATAACCGGGTTATTCCAGTTCAGTCCAATTCAGATGTGTTGTGTTATTCCCGTCTCCCCCTCTCAGCTGGGCCAGTGGTTCTCCTGGCTGGGGATGATGGGTGAAACCAGCTGGTCTACATTTAAAGCTAAATTGAATTGGGTTCGATCCAATGGGAGTTTATTTTTATTTTATTTTATTTTATTTTTTAATTTGATTTATATGCCGCCCTTCTCCGGAGACTCAGGGCGGCTTACAATGCGCTAAGCAATAGCCTTCATCCTTTTGTATATTTATACAAAGTCAGCTTACTGCCCCCACAAACTGGGTCCTCAATTTACCTACCTTAGAAAGGATGGAAGGCTGAGTCAACCTTGAGCCTGGTGAGATTCGAACCTGCAGTAATTGCAGGCAGCTGGTCTTAATAACAGGGTGCTTTAGACCACTGTACTACCAAGGCTACCAAGGAGTTAGTTGTAGAATTAACTTCCTTTGGATTCAGGCAAGAATCAGTTTGGTCTAGTAGTTAAGGCAGCAGGCTAGAAACCAGGAGACTGTGAGTTCTAGTCCTGCTTCAGCATGAAAGCCAAATGGGTGACTTTGGGCCAGTCACCAAGGGACTATGAGTTCCAGTCCCACCTTCAATATGAAAGCCCACTGGGTGACTTTGGGCCAGTCACCAGGAGACTGTGAGTTCTAGTTCTGCCAGGCACAAGTCGACTGGGTGACTTTGGGCCAATCAGCAGGGGATTGTGAGTTCTAGTCCCACCTCAGGCATGAAAGCCGGCTGGATGACTTTGGACCAATCATCAGGAGACTGTGAGTTCTAGTCCTGCCTTAGGAACAAGTCGACTGGGTGACTTTGGGCCAGTCACCAGGAGACGATGAGTTCTAGTCCCACCATTGGCATGAAAACCAGCTGGATGACTTTAGGCCAATCACTCTCACCTCAAAGGGTGTTTGTTCTCGTAGGGAGGAGGAAGAAGGCATACTAAATATGTTTACTACCTTGAGCTGTTTATAAAAAAAAGAATAATAAAGGTGGAAAATAAATAAACAAATAAATAAATAACCCACTGCTAATTGCTCTTCTCCTCATTCCTCCAGTGATGAACAAGAGGGACGGTTTAAAAAAAAACAAAACTATTTTATTGAGTGCACTAAAATCACCGGGAATCTTTGTCGAAGTTCCCCAGGTTTGTTTGGTAAAGTCTCTCTTGGAAAACCGGTTTTCTTAGTTGCTGCTTCCTTGCCACACGGCCGGGTCCTCTAGGTTTCCCCTGCCAGAAGATGCCGCCTCACGTTGTTATCTTGAGACGCCTGGAGCAAAAGGCCAGGGTGTTCCTTCATTGTACATTCAAGCATAATTTTAGTCTTGGGGGGGAGAAGGCGTCTCTGCTATAATCTTCTATAATTCACAATTAAATGAGCCCAAAGGTGCTATTCAAAATAACAACCGGACTTGGGTTTTTTTTCCTTGAAAACATTTTCGCTTCTCATCCATGAAGCTGCTTCAGAACTGAGGAAGCTTCATGGATGAGAAGCGAAACGTCTTCAAGCAAAAACGAAGAAAGTTCCATTGCCTTTTGAAGAAGCCTCAATGATTGAAAATCTCTGTAGACAAAAGGTAGACCGGTACGGCTTGGCACCGTGGAAAAGAAACAACCATTGGTCTATGGAAGTTCTCAATCATCCATGTTATGGTTGTCCCAAAGGCAACTGGAGTTTCTTTGCTTGTTTCCTTGAAGGCATTTCGCTTCTCATCCAAGAAGCTTCTTCAGTTCTGACTGAATGGTGGAGAATGGAAGGATTTATATTCCTTGCAGTCCTCTGGTCGTTAGCGCTCCTTCTGAGAGTCACTGAGGCCACTTGGAGGTTTATCTCTCTCCCACCCCCTGAATCTAGAACTGAAGAAGCTTCTCGGATGAGAAGGCGAAACGTCTTCTAGCAAAACAAGAAAGTCTAATTGCCTTTTGAAAAGCACCTTTGGGACAACTGTGACCCTGGATGATTGAGAATCTCCACAGACAATTGAATCAGCCATTTCTGACCTGCAGCCCGGCGTGAGGACGGCCTACAGGTCACCTAGCAGATGTTGTTGGACCTGTTGGGTTTAGTTGGGTGGTGAGCAGAAGTTCTCCGGCATCCTTGTCTGAACCCATCAGAGCTGTTTTGAGATTTGCCACGGACGTTCAGATGGGTCAGTGACTTAATTGATGGAAGCTAACTTTAATTTCACTGTGTGGCATGGACACTAACCGTGACAGATATTCGGCGGGCTGGAGCTTCAACCTCATACCGTTCCTTCTCCTTTTAAGATTCACCTCTTGGTGGATTGTTTGAGGGCCAAGTATTGGATGTAGAAGAAAAGGTCTTGCGACGTTGCCCCTAATTTTCTCTCTTTCCTTGTTCTCAATTTCTGCTTCCGTTGGATCCTGGCAGGGCCCATCCGTTCTCACATTCGTTTAGGTAAGGCAGAGAGGGGTCGTCTGTATGGGGACTCTGGTTCAGCCAGAGTTAGTTTCGAATGCAGGTAGTCATTAGTCATTAGTTTCGAATGCAGGTAGTCTTCCACTTACGACCACAATTAAGCCGAAAATTTCTGCTGCTAAGCGGGACAGTGGAGTTTTGCCCTCATTTCGTGACCTTTCCTTGCCGCCGTTGCTAAGCGAATCCCCTGCGATGGTTAAATTTAGGAACACGGTTGTTGAGTGAATCCGGCTTCCCCCGTTGACTTTGCTCGTCAGACAGTCGCAAAAGGGGATCACGCGACCCCCCCAGGACACTACGACTGTCATAAATATGAGCCAGTTTGCCAAGCGTCTGAATTTTGATCACATGACCACGGGGATGTAAGTGTGAAAAATGCCCCTAGGTCACTTCTTTCAGTGCTGCTGTAACTCCAAACGGTCACTAAATGAATGGTCGTAAGTAGAGGACGGTCTGTAATTCTCAGCTGAGACGGTCCCAGAACGTGTTGCGACTCACTACTCGCACCCTGCGAGGGCGGCAATGGACAGGGTGCGACGCTATCCGTGGTTTAATGCTTCTAACGTTTCCTTCCTTTCCCCTTAATGCTTCCGAGTAGCAGTTACTCCATCCGTCATTCGATAAGTATGCCGGCAATGAGGTAATGTAGCAAAAGCCTCGGGGATTTTTTCCAAAATGATGTTGGCATTTGGCATTTGGGCGGGTACGATCGGTTGTAGGTCATTTAAGCGCTGGAGCATTAACAATCATTTGAGTAGCCCACCACTTGATCTTCCAGAAGGTCCTCGTGGGAGCTGCTGAAGAAATATGAATGTATTTATACATTTAAGATATGTGGACTTTAACTCCCAGAATTCCCCAGCCGGCTACGCCGGCTACGGAATTCTGGGAGTTGAAGTCCACACATCCTACACTTGCCAGACTTGAAAGATACAGTTTTGGCACCTCTTGCTCGTTGATGCCATGTTCATTCTGGCGAAGTGGCAAATGATTTAAATGCTGTGGTTTGCAAGACACGTAAGAGTCCTTGAAGGTGAGTGGGAGGCCAAATACATTCTCTAAACAAACAAACAAATTGTGGGAAAGCAAGTTTGTCAACAGGAAATAAGCCTGTTGAGTCTCGGAGGGTGATGGGACGTGACCATTCAGAGGTTACCAAGTTTTTGTTCATGCTATTGTAAACCTGGGGGGCTCTTATGATTTATGATGATGGTATTTTATGATTGTGATCATGATTTATCACTTGTTGCTTGTATGTGCTCTGAGAGCGTATGCACCAAAGACAAATTCCTTGTGTGTCCAATCACACTTGGCCAATAAAGAATTCTGTCCTGTCCTGTCCTATCCTATCCTTTCTACTCTACTCTACTCTACTCTTGTTCTGTTCTATCCTATCCTATCCTGTCCTGTCCTATTTTACTCTACTCTACTCTACTCTACTCTACTCTACTCTACTCTACTCTACTCTACTCTACTCTACTCCATTCTATTCTTTCTACTCTACTCTACTCTACTCTACTCTACTCCATTCTATTCTTTCTACTCTACTCTACTCTACTCTACTCTTGTTCTATTCTATTCTATTGTATTCTATTCTATCCTATTCTATTCTATCTTATTCTATTTTCTTTACTCTTATTCTATTCTATTCTTTTACTCTACTCTACTCTACTCTTATTCTACTCTACTCTACTCTTATTCTATTCTATTCTATTCTATTCTATTCTATTCTATTCTATTCTATTCTATTCTATTATCTTTTGAACTGTTTTCTAGGAAAGTTGGAACCTAAAATTTCTGAACCATCTATAATTTAAGTTTTTTGACATGAGCCTTCCTGGAAGTTGTAAAGGCATCTTTCTCTTACTGAAAAAAAACAAACACGTTTTTGTGTTTCTTATTCAACCGAGAATTGTGGCTTTTAAGCATGCTTTTGTGTAGCTTCCCTTAGTTTTTCCAGATCATAATTATCCAGAGTTCAGCAGATTGTGGAGGTGATCAGTTGTGCGAAGTGGGTTCTAGAGTGGTCTCTAGATACTGCAGCACCCCCCCCCAAGATGGCCTGCCTGAAGAAAGAATGCAAAATTGTGGTACTCTCTTTCTATTTTTTTTAAAAAAACCATAACTGTTCTTTTTTCTTTTGCAAGAAATTCTCCAACTTTCAAGTCTTTCGAAGACAGAGTTGGAACCATAAAGGTAATTTTCCTTCCATACATGGGAGAACCTCCTCCTCCTCCTCCTCCTCCTCTTCCTCCTCTTCTACTAGGCAATGGAGAGCCAATTAGTAGTTAAGGCACCAGGCTAGAAAACGGGAGACTGTGAATTGTAATCTCGCTGTAGGCATGAAAGCCAGCTGAGTGACCTTGGGCCAATCACCAGAAGACAGTTCTAGTCCCGCCTTAGCCATGAAAGCCAGCTGGGTGACTTAGGGCCAATCCCCAGGAGACAGTGAGTTCTAGTCCTGCCTTAGCCATGAAACCCAATTGGGTGACTTAGGGCCAATCCCCAGGAGACGGTGAATTCTAGTCCCGCCTTAGCCATGAAACCCAATTGGGTGACTTAGGGCCAATCCCCAGGAGACGGTGAGTTCTAGTCCTGCCTTAGCCATGAAACCCAATTGGGTGACTTAGGGCCAGTCCCCAGGAGACGGTGAGTTCTAGTCCCGCCTCAGCCATGAAACCCAACTGGCCAATCCCCAGGAGACAGTGAATTCTACTCCTGCCTTAGCCATGAAAGCCAGCTGGGTGACTTAGGGCCAATCCCCAGGAGACGGTGAATTCTAGTCCCGCCTTAGCCATGAAACCCAATTGGGTGACTTTGGGCCAATCCCCAGGAGACGGTGAGTTCTAGTCCCGCCTCAGCCATGAAACCCAACTGGCCAATCCCCAGGAGACAGTGAGTTCTAGTCCCGCCTTAGCCATGAAACCCAATTGGGTGACTTAGGGCCAATCCCCAGGAGACGGTGAATTCTAGTCCCGCCTTAGCCATGAAAGCCAGCTGTGTGACTTTGGGCAAGTCATTCTCTCTCAGCCCAACCCACCTCACAGATAGCAGGGAAACTAGGAGGAAGGAGTATCAGATATTGAGTTGTTTACAACGAGATTAAAGGTCAGATGTAGATTTTGAAAAATGCACTTAAATGGGCGGAGGGATGGAGCAAAAAAAAAAAAAAAAAAAAACCAGGGTGACGCTGATCCGCTGAACTCTTAGCCCCTTTTTCTTTTCTTTTCTCAGTCCAAAGTTGTGGGTGGCAAAGATAACGATGGCACCAACCAGCTCCATTCGCCGACGGCCGCTGGCGACAAGCCGCCCCAGGACAACGCGCCTTTCTAAGTCCTCCTACAGCATGGCGGTGCATGGCTGCCGGAGCCCCACCCTTTGCTCTTCCCAACACGCAAGACGAAAAAACGAAAAAAAAAAAAAGGAAACAAAAGAAAAAAAAAAAGAGAATTGCGGTCCCACTCAGGAAGAGAGAGATCCATACATCCCTCTTCGCTGCTGGAATCTTCAGGTCCAATAAAGTGAACAGACGGCTTTTTGTACACTTATACCTATTTTACACTAAAGGTTTCTCGAGGGAGCCCCGTGCCGCGCTTCCGTTTGGAAGGGTTATCGGCGGGGAGGATTTTTGCCGTTTGAGCCCCAAAAAGACCCTCCCCTTTGAGGCTTCAGAGGCTTGTAGACACTGCCCCCTCCTCCTTGTTCCTCCAGTTGCGAGCAGAAATTCGATTTTTTTTAATGCAATACGGGAAAAAGGGTCGTTTCAGGAGGCGTTAGCTGTACGCAAAACAGCCGAGCGCTTTATATACCCTTACTCCCATCTCCTTGGTATAACTAGCTAGCTAGCTTTCAGTTATTCAAGCTTGTTTCCTTTCTGGGCAATTAAAGAGTGCCCGTGACTGCTTTGGAAACCTTGCCATCTCTCGTTTAGGTCGATAAACCAAGTTTACTTAGCGGGGGTGGTGGGGGTGGTAAAGATAGTCCCCCTTTCCCCCCCCCCTCTCTTCTGGGATTCTCAGAAAGGAATCTCCTCTTAAGCCCTAGCCGAGCCTGCCGCCCGGACTTCTCTTAAACTTTAATAAATCTCAGAAAGTTTATTTTTTTGGAATTTGCAGGGAGGGTGGGTGGGTGGCGGGAGACTTCCACAGCGCATCAGCTTTTTTGCATCGCGATTTAGGGCCCTTCCACCCCCCTTCCCCCGGTCTCTCAGACGCGGGAGCTGAAATACAAGCCTTACGTCACCACCTGCTTTAATCGTTTATAATCTTTTTATATCTCGGAAGTGTGAAGAAGGTAGTGGGGTGAGGAAGGGAAGGGAAGGAAACAGGTTGAGGCATCGTACCATAGAAACTGCATGTGACTCTTAACATTCATTTCGGCGTGTTGCATAAATCCTCGCTTGCACGCATGTTCTTTTCTCTCTCTGTCTCCCCCCTCGAGCGTACGGAATTTGCTTTTCTGTCCTCTGGATTTGGGTCTTGTCTTAGAAAGTCCCGGAGGCAGCGAGGGAACCACCGGGATTATCAAGGCACCCCAAAAATCCCTTCTGCTGGGTTTTCTTTCTTCGTTCGTTGCTCCTTCCGGGAATTTTTCATCCGATTGTTTTTTGAGAATCTGACGGCGGGATTCTGTTCGCGGCTTCTGCAACCCTGCGGTGGTCGTGGGTGGCACGGTGCCTTGGCTGCTGTTGGCGATTACGCATGGAAACACTAATACCCTTGAGGGAAGGGCGAGAACGTGAGGAGTCAGAGGTGCCCGTAAGCGATCCAGACTTTTCTGTGCCTTAGAGGCTCAGTGGGATGGGAAGCAGTGCGCCCCACAATAGATACCAACAGTGACACTTGGCACCTAGGAAGAACGATTTGGTGACCCTTCCTCTCTCCGGTCACCCGAGAAGCAAGTTTTGACACTCAAAAACGCGGGCGACGAAATTCCTCCTGCGTCCTTTTGTTGCTGTTGGCTGAAAACCTTCCTGGGTCATGACCTGGCTCAAGAGAGGCAGGAGATCCACAGAGATTAAGACGGGGGTTTTATGGTAGTTTCTTAAGAAGGAGGTAGCCCACCTGCGTTTGGAAAAAGAAAAAAAAAAAAAAAAGGGAGAATCGGTGTTGATGCGACCGGGCGCTGCAGGACGAGGCTAAGTTGTTTCTCCTGTAATGGGTCTGGGGGAAATTTGTCAATAAAATATTCCTTTTGGAAAAGCAAAGCGCTCGTCTGTCCTGTTATATTTCGGATCCGCAAATCGTGGTTGTAGGCAACGGTCTCCGGCTGGCGGTGTGTCAGTGTAATAACCCCATAGAAATCAGAACTCCGAGGCAGACAGATTCCTCAAAGAAGAGTTTTATTGGAGATTGGCACAACTGGTGAAAACCGACTCTGAAAGTTTCTCCGGTTTTCACCTAATTAAAAGTGAAAGTCGCCCCCCCCCTTTCCCCAAACAACCAGTCACATGGTCCAATCAAGGTGCTGACCAGTTGCCTGGTTACTTCACTCCTCCTCTCTCCAACCACCTGTTGAAATGACCTTGGTTTCCACAGGAAACTCTCTTATTTTGGCTACAAGCCCCCACATCTAACTATGTTCCCCCTCCCTATCCCTTTTTCGCATTGTGGCAACCCTGAAGCCTCCAAAATGGCCCCAGGCAGGTTTTTATTTTATTTATTTATTTATTTTTAAATTTGTATACCGCCCTTCTCCCTGAGGACTCAGGGCGGTGAACAGCCAAGTAAAAACATAAACTACAAACATTAAAATACAATTAAAAAGATATATATAAATTTGGCCCCATAATTAAAAACAGTAACAAACCAATTAAAACATTTAAAAAGTGTTAGGCCAGCCCGGCTTGCTGGAAAAAGAAGGTTTTAAGGGCACGGCGGAAGGCACCGAGGTCTTGGATTCTCCTTATCTCTGGGGGTAACTGATTCCAGAGGGTAGGTGCCCCCACAGAGAAGGCCCTCCCCCTGGGGGTCACCAGCCTACATTGTTTGGCTGATGGCACCCCGAGGAGGCCCTCTCTGTGGGAGCGCACGGGTCGATGGGAGGCCGTCGGTAGCAGCAGGCGGTCTCGCAGATAACTAGGTCCTATGCCATGGAGCGCTTTAAAGGTGATAACCAACACCTTGAAGCACACTCGGAAGACCACCGGGAGCCAGTGCAGCTCACGCAGGAGAGGTGTTGTATGGGAGCGCCATGCGGCTCCCGTGACTACCCGCGCGGCCGCATTCTGGACCAGTTGGAGCCTCCGGGTGCTCTTCAAGGGGGAGCCCCATGTAGAGAGCGTTGCAGTAGTCCAGGCGAGAGGTAACAAGGGCGTGAGTGACTGTGTACAGGGAATCCCGATCAAAAAAGGGCCGCAACTGGCGAATCAGGCGAACCTGATAAAAGGTCCCCCTGGTTACAGCCGTCAGATGTTCCTCCAAGGACAGCTGCATATCCAGGAGGACTCCCAGAGTGGACACTGTTCAGGTAGTCCTCAACTTACGATCACAGTTGAACTCAAAAATTTCCCTTGCTAAGCCAGACAGTGGGCTTTGTCCCATTTTACGACCTTCCTTTCCATAGTTGAGTGAATCACTGCAGTTTGTTAAATTAGCAATATGGTTGTTGAGTGAATTCGGTCTCTCCATGGACTTTACTTGTCAGAAGGTCGCAAAAGGGGAATCGTGTGACAACGGGTTCGCTTGACAATTGCAGCGTTTGTTTAATGACCAGTGGCATTTATTTTATGACTGCTGCAAAAGCCTGAAATCGGATGTGTCATGTGACTGGACTCATTTACCACCATAATGAGCTGGCTCCATGATGGTCGTATGTCGAGGACTACCTGTGAATATCAGTCTTGGGAATCTAAAGACCTTAACAAGTTGGGGATGTCACACTGCCCAAGCTATTTATGCAGATTGTATGGAAGATTTCAGCTGGTGTGAAGCCACCCTAATGGGGACTGATTCAACAATCCTCAGATTGTGGCAGTGGTGAAATGTAAAATTTGTTACTACCGGTTCTGTGGGTGTGGCTTGGTGGGGGTGAATGTGACTGGGTGGGCGTGGCCAACTTTTTTTTTTTTACACTTTTAAAACCATTTTTTCTACAATCTCTTTGGCCGATCCCAGCTGAGTTGCCTGATCGTCAGAGGCTTTTTTTTCTTTTAAAAACATTTTTTCTACAACCTCTTCGGCCAAAGAGGTTGTAGAAAAAATGGTTTTAAAAGCCTTTGAGGATCCCAGCTGAGCCGCCTGATCGTCAGAGGCTTTTGTTTTTTACTTTTAAAAGCATTTTTTTTGGACGAAGAGGTTGTAGAAAAAATGCTTTTAAATTTTTTTTGAAAAGCCTCTGATGATTGCGCGGCTCAGCTGGGCATGGGCAGGGATTTTTGCTACTAGTTCTGCGAAGCACCTGCCTCCCTTGCTATCAGATTGGGCGATCCGGTCCAAACCGGGAGCATTTCACCCCTGGATTGTGGTGATGTTTAGTCTAGTGGTTAAGGCACCAGGCTAGAAAGCAGGAGACGGTGAGTTCTAGTCCCGCCTTAGCCATGAAAACCAGCTGGGTGACTTTGGGCCAATCACCAGGAGACGATGAGGTCTAGTCCCACCTTAGGCATAGAAACTGATTAGGTGACTTTCATTTTCATTTTCATTTCATTTTATTTAATTTGTATACCGCCCTACTCCTGAAGGACTCAGGGCAGTGAACAGGCACAGAATAAAACACATAGAATACAAAAATTAAGAGCAGAAGTAAAATTGAGTTAAATCAATTTAGCCCAAGACAAATTTAAAACCCCAGGTTAAGAACAAATTAAAATTTACATTAAAATTTACATTAAAAAAGAATGGGAAAGGTTAGGCCAGACCAGCCTGGTGAAATAAAAAGGTTTTAAGAGCGCGGCGGAAGGTGCGTAGATCCGGGATCCTCCGTATCTCCGGGGGGAGCTCATTCCAGATAGTGGGTGCCCCCACAGAGAAGGGTCTCCCCCTGGGGGCCACCAGCCGACATTCTTCGGCATCCGAAGAAGTCCCTCTCTGTGAGAGCGTACCGGCCGGTGGGAGGCCGTTTGCGGCAGCAGGCGGTCCCGTAAATACCCAGGTCCTAAGCCATGGAGCGCTCTAAAGGTGGTAACCAAAACCTTGAAGCGCACCCGGAAGACCACCGGGAGCCAGTGCAGCTCGCGCAGGAGAGGTGTTACATGGGAGCGCCACGTCGCTCCCATAACCACCCGCGCGGCCGCACTCTGTGCCAGTTGGAGCCTCCGGGTGCTCCTCAAGGGGAGCCCCATGTAGAGAGCATTACAGCAGTCCAGGCGGGAAGTGACTTTGGGCCAATCACTAGGAGACGGTGAATTCTAGTCCTGCCTTAGCTATGAAAGCCAGCTGGGTGACCTTGGGCCAGTCACTCTCAGCCTAACCCACCTCACAGTGGGGAAAATAGGAGGAACATTAGGTATGTTTGCTGCCTTGAGTTATTTATAAAAAATAATAAAAGGCAGAATTAAAAAAAAAATAAATCTATATTTTTGTTGTTGTGAGGAAATCAGGACATGAACCTTGGGCCTGCCTTACTGCCCTACTGAAATGTGGGAATGCATACTATTCGATACGATACCAATGCGTTCATAGGAAATGTCCCTGGCCAGACAACCTCTCATGGTGCTTGATGGACACACGTCTACTGGTATATCCATGGAAAACAATATGTGATTTATTACAGGTAGCCCTCAACTTGCAACAGTTCATTTAGTGACCATTGGGGTAGGGAAAGTTAGATTCATTTAATAACCGAAAGTCATAAAATTGGACAGAACTCAATTAACAGCCTTGATTAGCAATGGAAATTCTGGTCCCAACTGTGGTTGTAAGTCGAGGACTACCTATACAGGGAGTCCTCGACTTACAGCAGTACATTTAGTGACTGTTCAAAGTTACAATGGCACTGAAAAAAAGTGACTTATGGCCATTTTTCACAGTTACAACCTTTGTAGCCTCCCCATGATCATGTGATCACAATTCAGATGCCTGGCAACAGGTTCACATTTATGACGGTCGCAGTGTCCCAGGTTCATGTGACCAATGGGGAAGCCAGACTCGCTTAACAACCGGGTTGCTAACTTTTATCAACTGCAGTGATTCACTTAACAAATGTGGCAAGAAAAGTCATAAAATGGGGCAAACAAATGCCTTAACAAATGCCTCACTTAGCAACATAAATTCTGGGCTGAATTGTGGTCGTAAACCAAGGATTAACTGTACACTGATCCTAACCAAATGGTCTGAGTTACTACAAAAGGCTTCGTTGGGGGGAAAAAACCCTAACCAAGATTAATACTAACCAATTTAGCATGTGTAAATGGAATGGCTAGATACTGTTCAGATAGTCCTTGACTTACAACCACTTGTTTAGCGAATGTTCAAAACGGGTGAAATCCAGCAGGTTCCGACAGGTTCTGGAGAACCGGTAGCGGAAATTTTGAGTAGTTTGGAGAACCAGCAAATACCACCTCTGGCTGGCCCCAGAGTGGGGAGGGAATGGAGATTTTGCAATATCCTTCCCCCAGGAGTGGGGAGAGAATGGGGATTTTGCAGTATCCTTTTGGAGTGGGGTGGGAATGGGGATTTTGCAGTATCCTTCCCCTGCCACGCCCACCAAGCCATGCCCACAGAACCGGTAGTAAAAAAGTTTGGATTTCACCAGTGGTTCAAAGTTACAACGGCACTGAAAATGCTGACTTACGACTGGGCCTCCCGCTTATGACTCTTATTACAGCATCCCCGCTTCAAAATGCGGGTGCTTGACAATCTGCATGTTGCAGTGACCGAGGGTGATGGGATCACCCATCGCCACCTTTCCAGCCAGCTTCTGACAAGCACAGTCATTGGGGGGGGGAGGTGGGGAAGTTGAATTCACTTAACAACATGATTTACTGAACAACTGCAGTGATTTGCTTAACAACTTCGGCCAAAAAAGGTCGTAAAACTGGGCACCGCTCACTGAATGAATTGCCTTGCTTAGCAAACAAAGAAATTCTGGTCCCAATTGTCATAAATTGAGGATAATCCGTACTGGCATCACACGAAAGACTTTGAGCCAGTGGTTGCTTTGCATCATTCATGTCATACCCAGCTGTGTTTCAGCTTTGCTTTTGAAAAATCCACCTCGCTGTGCTACAAACGCTTTGAACGACAAGAGGCAGACACAACTTCACACAATACCCTCTCCGGGCAATCTTGCGGCTTGCTGATTATTGTGAGTTCAGTGAGTTGACGGTTCAGCGATGCAGATTCTGAATGTAGTCGATTCAGTTCAGTGAACAAGAGCCCAACGTGTCCTGCTAACCCAGGCAGAGAATACGTCTTAATTCTGCAGCAACATCATACAATTAAATTTTTTAGCATCAAGGCCGGAAGTAGAGGGTTTTTTTGCCTGGAAATGTGCAGTCATTTTGGATGGGTGGGAGAGAACACAGACAGTAGATTGATAAAAAAATATTCATATGATACTGAGATGGATTTGGGTGAAGAAATGCCTGAGACACAAGGGACCATGTGTTGTGGCCCGTCAGCGGCCTGTGCAACTAGTAACTGATTCCAACAGCAAGGAGGCTGGTATGGTGCTGTGCCAGCAGTGGCATTCGAGTCGGACAATGAGGAGGCTGGAGAAGATGTGGTGCCAGAGGCAGGGATTCAGCCAGGGCCTTCAGAACCTCCAGAAGCTCCCATAAGTGAAGAGGATGAAGAGGAGGAGCCTCTTCTCAATGCACGGGCGCGCAGAGCTGCCAAAAGCAGGAGTGGCTCCTCAGGAGGAGGTCTCGAGAGTAAGGCTTGGGGCTAATTGGCCACTCCCTTAGCCTATTTAAGGAAGGATGATGACAGGCAATTTGCAGGGAACAACTTTAGTTCACATACCTTCATGTCTTGTCTTGCTTATCTTATCAGCTTCCTGCAAATTGCTTCTGGGCATTCTGCCAACCACAGTAAGCTTTCAGTATTATTCTTTGAATTCTTGGTGTCTGATAATGCAGTTAATTAACAGCCGTTGTAAAAAACTGGTTTATTTAGTAAACTAAGGTTTGAACGGACTGTCTGTGTGCTGCGTTCTTTGGGGTCCATAGGTGGGGCAGAACACCATGATATCCTAGCCACTGAGAAGAGCCAGCTAGCCAGCAAAGAGAAATATATATATAGGTGAAAGGGAGCAGAATGCCCCCTCCCACATGTTGGGGTAGACCAGGTGTCTCGATAGGAAAACACTATATATATACATATATATATATATATATATATATATATATTCTGAGGTTTTCGCAGGTGTTTGTATGTAGGTCTTTGGTTATTCAGGTTTTCTCCCGCATAAAATTGGAAGTGTCTTGGCGACGTTTTGACAAAGTCTCATTCGTCATCTTCAGGCTGGTGTTTTCAGCTTCATGCTCCTAGAAGCACGAAGCCGAAAACACCAGCCTGAAGATGACGAATGAGACTTCGTCGAAACATCGCCAAGACACTTCCAATTTTACGCAGGAGAAAACCCGCAGGAAGGGCTGGGGCTCCCACAGAGAAGGCCCTCCCCCTGGGTGTCGCCAGCCGACATACCTTGGCCGATGGTACCCTGAGGAGACCCTCTCTGTGGGAGCGGACTGGCCAGTGGGAGGCTACTGGTGGCAAAAGACGGTCTCGAAGGTACCCGGGTCCTAAGCCATGGAGCGCTTTAAAGGTGGTGACCAACACCTTGAATCGCACCCAGAAGACCACTGGGAGCCAGTGCAACTCGTGCAGGAGAGGTGTCACATGGGCACAACGGGTTGCGCCCATAACCACCCACGCGGCCGCATTCTAGACCAGTTGGAGCCTCCGAGTGCTCTTCAAGGGGAGCCCCATGTAGAGAGCATTACAATAGTCCAGCCGGGAGGTGACCAGGGCGTGAGTGACTGTGCGCAAGGCGTCCCGGTTCAGAAAGGGCCGCAACTGGCGAATCGGGCGAACCTGATAAAAAGCCCCCCTGGCCACGGCCGTCATATGCTCTTCTAAAGACAGCCGTGCATCCAGGAGGACACCCAGATTACGAGCCCTCTTTGTGGGGGGCAAAGATTCACCCCCAATAGTCAGCGATGGCACCAGCTGACTATATCGGGATGCCGGGAGCCACAGCCACTCAGTCTTGGCAGGGTTGAGTCTGAGCCTATTTCTTCCCATCCAGACCAGCAAGATATCACATCAAGGGCATCATTGGGGTGGTCTGGGGTGGAGATGTACAGCTGAGTATCATCAGCGTACTGATGAACTCTCACTCCCAAACCACGGATGATCTCACCCAGCGGCTTCACATAAATGTTGAACAGAAGGGGCGAGAGGACCGACCCTTGCGGCACTCCCCAAGCGAGGCGCTGCGAGGTCGACCTCTGCCCCCCTGCCAACACAAACTGCGAGCGGTCGGAGGAAGGAGAACCACCAAAGCACGGTGCCCCCTATTCCTAACCCTCTCAACCGCTGCAGCATGATACCATGGTCGATGGTATCAAAAGCCGCTGAGAGATCTAATAGGACCAGGACAGAGGAACAACCCCTGTCCCGAGCCCTCCAGAGATCATCCACCAATGCGACCAATGCCATTTCTGTGCTGTATCCCTGCCTGAAGCCCGACTAGTACGGGTCCAGATAGATAGCTTCATCCAGGTACTGGGGAAGCTGTTGTGCCACCACACTCTTAACAACCTTCGCCACAAAACGAAGGTTGGAGACCGGATGGTAGTTGGCTAATTCAGCCGGGTCCAGGGATGGTTTCTTGAGGAGGGGCCTCACCACCGCCTCTTTCAAGGCGACGGGAAAGGCACCTCACTCAGAGAAGCATTTATAATCCCCTGGAGCCAGCCTCGTGTAACCTCCCGGGAGGCCAGTACCAACCAGGAGGGACACGGGTCCAATAAACATGTGGCAGCACTAATCTTACCCAGAACCCTGTCCACATCCTCGGGAGTCACAGGATCAAACTCCTCCCAGATAACATTCTCAAGACCTACCCTCGTCTCCCCCCCTGGACTCACCCAGTCGGAGTCCAAGCCTTCCCAAATCCGAGCGACTTTATCATGCAGGAATTGCACAAAATCCTCAGCACGGCCCTGCAAGGGATCTTCCCGCACTCCCCCCGAAGAAGGGAATGGGTCACCCTAAACAGAGCGGCTGGGCGGTTCTCTGCAGATGCGATAAGAGCGGAAAAATAGTTAGATTTCGCCGCTTTTATCGCCACTAGGTAGGTCTTGATATAAGATCTCACCAGTGTTCGGTCAGAATTGGATTGACTAGTCCTCCAAATGCTCTCTAGGCTTCTAGCCAATCAGCTGGGACTCAGGAGGCAGCAATAGATTGGGGGCGGGGCCAAATAAAAGGTAAGAATAATGCGGGGTGGGGGGATGGGGGGGTGGGGAGCCCAGCTCCTAAACAAAGAGAACCGGTTCGGTGACGTCATATCGTCACCGCTACCGGCTCGGCAGAACCGGGCCGAACTGGGAGGAACCCACCACTGGACCAGTGTAATATAATATTGCGGGGTCATGTGATCACCATTTGTGACCATCTCAGCTGGCTTCTGACAAAGTCAATGGGGAAAGTTTAGATTCACTTAATGACCGAAAATCATAAAATTGGATAGAACTCATTTAACAACAGCCTTGATTAGCAATAGAAATTCTGGTCCCAGATGTGGTTGTAAGTTGAGGAGTACCTGTACTGATAGTCCTCGATTTACAATAGTTCATTTAGAACTATTTAGACGGTTCAAAGTTACAATGGCACTGAAAAAAGTGACATGACTGTTTTTCAAAGTTACAACCTTTGCAGGTTGCACGATCATGTGATCAAAATTCAGAGGCTTGGCAACTGGTTCATATTTATGACCATTGCAGTGTGCCAAGGTCATGTGATCTGCTTTTGCGACCTGACAAGCAAAGTCAATGGGGAAGCCAGATTCATTTAACAACCGTGTTGCTATCTTAACGACTGCAGTGATTCACTTAATAACTATAGCAAGAAAGGACAAAATAGAGCAAAACTCACTTAGCAACCGAAATTTTGGGCTTAATTGTGGTCGTGAGTTGAGGACTACCTGTACTTAGCCATCACCTGTCTATCCACTATTGTCTTCACATTATTCCATCAATAGTTCCAACTTTAGCAAACGTTCTACCAATGTACATAAAGTCATTTATTTGCTCTAGCTTTTCACATGTCTTGCCAAATTTGTAATTACTCGTGACATTTTGTGAAGGCCAACTTATCTTGGTCGCTGATGCATTAATTTTTGGATGTATCGTGCTCAATGCACCATGCACTCTTAACAGCTGCAGCTGGAAGCATTATTTTCGGTGATAGCAGTTGATACCATTTAAAATTATGATAGAATTGAGAGGAATGGTTGAGTCTGTCATCTGCACCTCTATAACTGTCTGGTTTGTTCTGCAACCCAACAAGACAGACACAGACTTCAGAGGATAATTAGAACTGCAGAAAAAACAATGGCTACCAACCTGCCTTCCATGGAGGACCTGTCTACGGCACGAGTCAAAAAGAGGGCTGGGAAAATATTTACAGACCCCTCGCATCCTGGATATAAACTGTTTCAACTCCTACCCTCAAAACGACGCTATAGAGCACTGCACCCCAGAACAACTAGACACAAGGACAGTTTTTTCCCCAACGCCATCACTCTGCTAAACAAATAATTCCCTCAACACTGTCAAACTATTCACTAAGTCTGCATTACTATTAATCTTCTCATCGTTCCCACCACCCATCTCCTTCCATTTATGACTGTATGACTGTAATTTTGTTGCTTGTATCCTTACGATTTATATTGATATTGTTTCCTGATTGCTTATTTGTACCCTATGACTATCATTAAGTGTTGTACCTTATGATTCTTGATGAACGTATCTTTTCTTCTATGTACACTGAGAGCATATGCACCAAGACAAATTCCTTGTGTGTCCAATCACACTTGGCCAATAAAAAATTCAAATTCTATTCTAGAATTGGAATTACAGTAGGTAATGTTTTAAGATTAATATACTGTAAGTATAATGCAAATCTACAATGTGATTTTTATTCTTTTGATAGCAGTTCAGTTCAGTAGAAACACAGTACAGAAAGCCCTCGACTTACAGTCATTCGTTTAGTGATCCTTCAAAGTTACAACAGCACTAAAAGGTGACTTATGACCGTTTTTTCACACATCCGACCGTTGCAGCATCCCTATGGCCACGTGATCAAAGTTCAGCTGCTTGGCAACTGGCATGTATTTGGACTAAATTGTGCTTTTAAGTCGAGGACTATTTGTACAAATAAAAATGTATTACAGGAAGTCCTTGACTTGCGGCAGCCATTAGGACTGGAGCTACTGTAATTTAAGGGGCACGGTTTTAAAACACGACTACATTGCTTAGCAACAGCAATCCGTGGCAGCTGAATCATACAGTTGTTAGGCAAGGCAAGTTCCTGTTGGCTTCCCACAAGCAAAGTCAGTGGGGAAGCCAGCAGGAAATTGCAAGTCCCAGTTCAGCAGCTGCTGCCAGATGGGAGAAGGGAGCAAGGGGGTGTGCAGGGGGGGGCATAGGGAGGGTTGGCAAGGGGGTACATTAGAGGCATAGCGAGGGTCAGGGAGGGTGAGGGGGTATGGGATAGGTGTGATGTGGGTTGGGGTTTGTGTGTGTGTGTGTGTGTGGTTAGCATGAGCACAGAGGGGGATGTGTGGATGGTGGAGACTTACTCAGTGACTTGCAACCTTTTCTGCTGGCTTCTCCAGTGACTTTCTGCAACCAGTTGCAAGTATGAACTGTCAGATAGCAATTACGTGAAGCCCGCACATCTTCAAGCTGCCAAGGTTCAGAAACTGGTGTGTGAATGTTCTTTCAGCATTTCACAGGTCTTCACAGACTTCAGCAGGTTGAAGCAAACCTGTTGGGAAATACATGGATAGGAGACCACCAGGAAATTTCTCCTTTGCAGGCTGGATTAAGGAAGTGGAAGAAATTATATGATGTCCTCGGCCCTAAACTTTGCTCTATGAGGCAATCCAGCTTTGAGAGTGCAGAAACTTTGCACTCTTTGGTCCTCCCAGAGCTGGGTGGGGATTCTGGGTGTTGTAGTCCTATCCCATCTCAAGGGTAAAGAATGGGGACGGGAGCTAGAAAGTCCATTTGGAAACCTTTCTGTGTCCCAAGCCAGCCACTCAGGCAGCATGCAATGTCCAGATTTAGTTACCAAGTTATTTCTGAGTGAGTAAGGTTAATATGGATAGTCCTCGAGTCACAACCACAATGGAGCCCAAAATTTGTGTTGCTAAAGTGAAACCTTTGTTAAGCGAACTTGTCCCATTTTACGACTTTCCTTGCAGAGGTGGGTTTCAGCAGGTTCTGACCAGTTCTGGAGAACTGTTGGTGGAAATTTTGAGTAGTAAGGAGAACCGGTAGTAAAAATTCTGAGTGGCTCCACCCCCATCTGTTCTCTGCCTCCCAAGTCCCAGCTGATCGGGAGGAAATGGAGATTTTACAGTATCCTTCCACTGCCGTGCCCACTAAGCCACGCCCACAGAACCGGTAGTAAAAATTTTTGAAACCCACCACTGTTTCCTTGCCACAATTGTTAACGCAAATCACTGCCGTTGTTAGGTTAGGAACACAGTCGTTCAGTGAATCTGGCTTTCCCCATTGACTGTGGTTGTTAGAAGGTCGCAAAAGCAGATCACATGACACCAACGCAACCGTCATAAATACGAACCACTTGCCAAGCCTCTGAATTTTGATCACGTGACCACGGGGATGCTGCAACGGCTGTAAGTGTGAAAAACGGTCCTAAGTCAGTCCATTTTTTCAGTGCTGTTAACTTTGAACGGACACTAAATGAAGTTGTTGTTAGTCAAGGTCTACCTGTACATCACTACATGATATCGATGCATTGGTCACCAAACTCATTTGTGCATTCGCTCAAGATGCAGATGTCTTCATAAATTTAAAGGGGGGAGAGGAGGGGGAAAATGAAGCCCCCATTCCTGCTTTTCAGGTAATTCTGATAGAGACAGGTAAGGGAAAGGGGCACCTTCTAACCCTCTCTCTCTGTGCATATAATATATGGACATGCACGCAATGTTTGCTCAATTGCACATTGCTTTCTCTTCCATCCTTCACAGGAGCAGAACAGATCAATAGAAATTATATAGATAAAAATTGCCAAAAAGCCAGAGAATTTCACTTTGGTAAAGCTTCACAGAGCAACCTATAGACACCTTCCCTGGTGGTCTAGTGGTTAGGATTCGGCGCTCTCACCGCCGCGGCCCGGGTTCGATTCCCGGTCAGGGAAAGTGAGTTTTACTAACTAGGCAAGAAGGCGCAATGAGATGGCAAAGCCTTTTTTGCATCTCCGCCTCCCCTCCCAAGTACCCCAGCGCCTATCATTCCCAGCCAGCCAGAACACGAGGCAGGAAGGATGGGGGGGGGTTTGCTACCCCTCCTGCCGCAGAAGCACTGCGCCTCGGCCCTGGCCGAGCCAGCTGGGGAAGCACCGGGAATCCCCTCCCCTCCCCCTCCCCCCTCCGCAGCAGCAGCAGCAGCAGCAAAGCCTTGTGCGCACGCGCGGAGGAGGAGGCGGCCTCGCTCGCTCACACTCCCTCCCTCCCTCCGGTCCATTCGCGCGCCTCACGTTCGTGGCGCGGCTGGGAAAACGGGCGCCTCAGCCCGCCGGTCTCCTTTCCCAGCGTCGGCACTTCTCCTCATTAGGCGACAGCCTGTATATCTCGTGCGCGCGCTCACTCGTGCGCTCCTGAGGGGGGAAATAAAATAATACTCTGTGTGTGTGTGTGTGTGTGTGTGTGTGTGTATATATATATATATATATAATAAAATCGTTTCCCCCCCCCCCCCCCGTTGGTCGAAGCGCGCCCTTCTATTCCCCCCCTCAGGAGCGCCCGAGCGCGCGCACGAGACCCACCCCCCCACCCGCCTGCGCCAAACCTCGCCTCAGAGACAAGACTGCGGAGGCGCGCGCGCTCCCGTTCACCCCGTCACGCGCCTGCCTCCCTCCTTCCCTCACGCGCCCATTTCCTCCTCGCGCGCTTTGCTCTCTCCCCCCCCCCGCCCCCACTTCGCGCGCTCGCGCCTCCTCACCCGTCCTCCTCATCCCCGCTTGCCAGCCTCGTGAGCGCGCACGTCGCTTGTATCCGGGCGGGCTGGTCGGTCGTGAGGCGCGAGCGCTTCGGGTTTTTTGACGGTTGGCACCGGCCGGCCGGCTGCCTTTCCCCCCCTCCTCCCCTCACGCGTCCCGTCGCCGGCCCTGCTGGCCTGCCTTCCTCCCGTCCGTCAGTCCTTCCGTCCGCCGCCCCGGCTGAGGGAAACCGCCCCTCACGCCCCGTCGCGGCTCGCGGAGGCCGCCCCTGAGGCGGCGGCGAAGTCGAAGGCGGCAGGTGAGGCCGGCAAAGCGGGCGCATGGAGGCGACGTTGGCGCAGTGGGGCGGTCGGGTGGGGTGGGGGTGGGGGGGCTGTGGGGATGCGGGTCGGGGGCGGCATATTGGGGGGGGGGAGGTGAAGGAAAGAGGAGTCCCGCCGCCCTGAGGAACCGGCATAAAAGACGACGTTGCATTGGAGCGGGTTGGGTGGAGGTCTCCTTCGTGCCCATCTAACGCCCCCCTCCCCATTTTATAGGCTTGGCTGGCAGGGATGAGGAGGAGCCCGCGGATGCTGGAAGGAGGCGGGCGGGCCAAGGAAAGGCCCCAGGATTTTGGGGAGATGCTGCTGGGCCGGGGAAGGCCCCCCCATCCCAATCTTTTAGCTACCCCAATCCCCTTCTCTCAGATATTGGGTCTGGGGGCTGCTCAAGAGGTACTTAGTTAGGTTTTGCAAGGAGGAGCTCTCAGGTGATTCGTGGGAAGCTGGGCCAGCCCTTTGCGACAGGCGCATCCTTCGGGCCTCTTTGCGCTGGGAATGAGCTTTAAAAAAAATATCTCCCTATTAGTGGGAAAAAAAGATAGGAGCTTCAAAGGGGTGGGTGGGGGGGAAATATCCATCCCAAATTGCATCTATGCTGGCCTTGCATTTTTTTATTTTTATTTGGGAGAGGTGTGAAAGGTGAATCTGGCGGGTGCCCCCTTCCCTCCTTCCCAATCTTGAGGCTTCCAAATCCATGCGTTTCATTTGATGTTGGTTGATCGGGTCCTTTTTAACAGCAATTTTGACGTTATGAATTTGATGAGGATGGAGAACGATGAACGCTCGGCCGGTGCTGAGCATTCGGTGGCCGATGCCGTTTCTAACCAGACCCCGAGGAGCGGAGGATGAAGAATCAGAGATGTGCGTCATTCCTACATTTTATCTGTGTCTCAGAATTACAGACTTGATGGCCCAGACCGGTCAGTTCATTATCCCTGTGGCTGGAATTAGGGAGCGCTTTTTCTGGAGGAGAAAAACAAAACAAAACACCAAAGCCTTCATGCTGAATGCTGGTGCTGTTGGAAGACAGCAGGGGCTTGTATCAACTTTATGTCTTGCATGCCTGGTTATCTGGGGAAGCATCGGTTTGCAATATTGCAATTAATAAATGCACTGCTAATTTTTGCTGTTCGTTTCTGCCTTTTGCGTAGGGTGTGGAAAAGGGAATGGGGGGAGAAGACAATCTATATCAGTTTGGATCAGTAGGAGATGAAATCTGCTTTTATCAGTTCAAGCTGTTTTTGTTGCTGCAATTATCTTCTTGGGATGTGTAATGGTGAGAGTGCCTTTCTTGGCTGGTTACTGAAGCAAAGACTGAACTAGATAGATCATTCCATGAGCTAAGGCAACATCTTTAATTACTCTACTGAAAGACATCTATTTGCAGACTTTATTGGCCGTTGCAATCCTCTGAGTGAGCCAATCCATAGTTGGAGTTAAAATAAACACAATCAATTAAAATCAAGACCATACATTATGAAACACCAGATTTACTAGGAATTAAACATCCCCCCCATCAACCCCCTCCCCAATTAAAAGTAAATGTGGAGGGATAGTCACAGCAGTCTTGCTGGATGAATTAGATATCTGGGGGGATCCTGTTCTAGATGTGGAGAACAGCAACTAAAGAGGCCTGTTTCTATGGTCCTTTCACATGGCAAGATGTGATCAAGAGGACCTTTAAAGATCCTACTTTACTTTATCAAAAGGATTGGGTGGGGGGCAGATGTTATTTACAGGTAGTCCCCCAAAGAAATCAAAACAGAGCTGTTAGGTGATCCAATTGCCACAATCTGGAACAGCTTCTACTGTTAACTGCCTTTTAATGACATCCCAAATAGAGATCATCACAGTAGGCCAATTGAGGCAAAAATTACAGAGAAGGTTGCAGTTGGTATACAAGATGGAGCTGTGCAAAGGTGTACTTGACAGTGGCTGCCACTTGATTATCCTTCCAGATTTAAATTGGGGTGGGTTTTTTTTTGATAGGGCAATGTTAGATACGTAGTGTATCTGATTGTTTTATAATGTATGGTCTTGGATTTAAACTTTGATATGTATTTAACTGCAACTGTGGATTTCCTCAGTTGACTAAAAGGGCCTATAAAACATTGCAAATAAATAAATGTGCTATTTAAATTCAGTTGGAAGGGAAGTCAGAAAGGAGCTAGTACTTGCATACTTAATGAAAGGGGCATTCACTGCAAGCTATTTCAGACATAGGGTCCCCTTTACAATCGCCCTGATGAAATCTTTACTGCCTCTTGATTTCATTTCACTTGACTACAAGAGGAATAAGGGCTGCAAATTGGGTCAGCTGCCTATCCCCCCCCCCTTTTGGCAGCAGTTAAGTCTGTTGTGATTCCCAGGACTTTTGACTGAAGTCCAGGGGAACTATTTAACATATGGGTTTAAATTGGATATTGCCAGTGGTGCATGATTCATTTATTTTACAGTTTTGCATAAAGCTAATTGAATTAACACATCTTATTTTCTCAGTATTACTGAAAGGGAGATAAACTTTGGAAGAAAAACAGAAGGTGAAAGAGCATCCAGTACATTATGTTTCTGTCTCCTAAATTCTTCTGTTCATTTTGTTAATAGATCTGCCTTCTTGGACTTCTTAGCTAAGGTAGCTTCTTGATAAGATAGTAAATTCAATTCTCTTTCTCTCTTGGCCCTAAAAATTATCACAAACGCGCACACACGTGTATAATTTTGAGGCCTAAAATTCAAAAATGGAGGAAGAAAACTGAACACACACACACACACACACACACACACACACACGCACACTTTCCTATTTATTATTTATACAAATAACTCAAGGTGACAAACATATCCAACACACCTCCCTCTTCCTTTTTCCCCACAACAACAACAACCCTGTGAAGTGGGCTGGACAGACTGGTAGGATTTGAATTCATAGTCTACTTCATTAATTTTTCTTCCCATAGTTTTGTGTTTCTCCTTTGTATTATTTGTAAGCATCCCATCCTCTCTCCAACACATATTCTGGAGTACTGTAGACTATGTTGAATATTTCAATTTTTGGCTACATGTTGCTTTAAGTTATTTTAATTAATTCTTATCCAAAACGAAGTTTCTGCTATTTTCTACTTGTCTGATAATAGACATTCTGATAACATTTGAGGTTTGTGTTCAGGGTTTAACCAATGAAAGCTATAACTATTCTATTTTCTCTAGAACAGGATTTTTATAATCCTGCCTTACAAAACATCAAATTTAGAAAACAGTATTTATTGCCAGGCATATTTAAAAGACAGCTTTTAAAACTTTTGAACGTTATGCCTTTTTCCTTGCTATTGAACCACTGGGTTGTGGAAGGATTGCAAACATTTGTGCATTTGTCCTGCTATTTTGCTGAGCAAACCTCTGTTGCACAAATATTGAGGCCAGAGCGTTTTATTATCGTATTTCATGCAGCATAAACTTTTTGGGATGTTACTAATGCTGTTTCCTTGTATTTTGGAATGAAAAGCTCTCATGTTGCCTGGGCATCTTTTATTGTGCCTTAGGAATTTACTTAAGTAGGCTATGGGGAGTAGAATTGCAGAGCTCAGAGTCAGACATATGTGCATATAGCCATATTAAAAAGAACAGGAAGCTGAGCTTGGCTGTTTAAAAGAGAAGGTGGAATCTTTGTAAACACTCATCTGTTGTGAGGTTGTTAAGGACATAAGCAATGCCCTTGTCCATCTTGTTCAACTAGCATTTCTGGTCAACCAACTGCCCAAGGAAGCCTCCTGATCTCTCAGTAGAGGGTCTTCAGAAGCAGTCCCATGACTACCAAGGTTAAAGAGCTAGCCTAGGACTATAATGAATTAGTTTAACCTTTTTTAAAAAAGCCAATCAAGTTGGTAGCCAGCACCACATCTCATGTTACTATCAATAAACTTTTGCAAAACAAAATTAGCAGTTTACCACCATTATTGAATGACATATTACATTAAATGTTTTATAAATATTTATTTCAATGTTAATATTGAATATTAATATTAAAAGATTTAGATGAGAGCATAGAAGAAATTTGCAGACGACACCAAACTCGTGGGAACGGCCAACACTATAGAACACGTGCGTCATGTTGCCATCACGTGACAGTCCATATTTTTTTCCTTTGTGGAGCTGGGGTGGGCGTGGCCTGCGCGTGACACATCTGTCCTGCAGGCCGCCAGTTTGACACCCCTGCTATAGAAGATAGGCTCAAGACCAGAATGATCTCCAGAGACTTGAATACAGGGCCCTATCCAACAAAATAAAATTCAGTGATGAGAAAAGTAAGGTATATACTTAGGCAAGAAAAACCAAATGCACGTGTATAGAATAGGTGGTCCCTGGCTCAACAGCAGTAATTGATCTGGAAATTCTGGTGGAGAACCACTTACATATGAGTCAGCCATGTGCTGCAGCTGCCAAAAAAGCCAACAGAGTCTGCATCAACAGAGGATTAGAATCAAGATCATGTGAAGTGTTAATGCGACTTTATAAAGCCTTGGTAAGGCCATACTTGGAATCCTGCATCCAGTTTTGGTCGCCACGATGTAAAAAAGATGTGGAGACTCTAGAAAGAGTGCAGAGAAGAGCAACAATGACGATTAGGGGGCTGAAGGCTAAACATATAAAAGAACAGTTGCTGGAATTGGGTATGTCTAGTTTAATGAAAAAAAGGACTAGGGGGAACATGAGAGCAGTGTTCCAATATCTCAGGGGCTGCCACAAAGAAGAGGGAGTCAAGCTATTCTCCAAACCACCTGAAGGCAGAACAAGAAGCAATGGATGGAAACTAGTCAAGGAGAGAAGCAATTTAGAACTGAGGAGAAATCTCCTTACAGAACAATTAATCAGTGGAACAACTTGCCTCCAGAAGTTGTGAGGGCTCTATCACTGGAGATATTTCAGAAGAGATTGGACAGCCATTTAACAAATTGTATAGGGGCTCGTGTTTGAGCAGGTGGTTGGACTAGAAGACCTCCAAGGTCCCTTCCAATGCTGTTATTGTATTCTACTTTTGGCTCTCCTTTCAGTCTACATTGTTTTCTCAGGTCTTTGCAATGCTTACCCCATTTGGGCTGATCTCAAAGGGTTTTGTTTCCAATCCTGGCTTCCTTTATTAGTTTCTCTCACTCCAAATTCAAATGAACCTTATCAATTGAACCCAATCATGAAATCATAGCCTACATGAAGGAGGACATGATAGATTTCCCTAGGATGCTGTGTCTTTCCTTCTTCCAACTTTGTCCTTTCTCAGTCAAAAGCCTGGTAGAGCCAGGATTAAGAATTATGGTTGCCTTGAAATGGAAGACTCTAAAGAGAAAAAGCAATTTTTTGTTCCATATTAAAACTTAGAATGGCGAGAATGACTGTTTTAAATCCTCCACTTCCTCTTGAGAGTTGTGTGGTGAGCTGAATATGCAGTTCAGGTGAATACACCTGTACAAATGTCTGTGCCCTTCCCATCCACAATATTTGCTTTTAATTTATCATATCTTGCCTGTCCAGAAAACGGCTCTACCCAGGTTGAGTACAAGTAGCATCAAACAGGTAGTCCTCAATTTACGACCACAATTGGGACCAGAATTTCTGCTGCTAAGCAAGGCGGTTACTGAGTTGCGCCCGATTTTACAACCTTTTTTTGGCGCAGTTGTTAAGCAAATCCCTGCAGTTGCTAAGTGAATTGTGTGGTCGTTAAGTGAATCAGACTTCCCCCACAGACTTGTCAGAAGCTTTCTGAGAAGATTGTAAATGACGATCACATGACCCAAGGATGGTGCAACTGTTGTAAATACCTGATAGTTGCCCAATGCCTGAATTTTGATCGCATGATCATGGGGATTATGCAATGGCTGTAAGTGAGGACAGGGTCACAAGTCACTTTTTTCAGTCCTGGTATAACTGAATGGTCATTGAATAAGGGTAGGTCAAGGACTGCCTGTATTGCAAATGAAATATATTTTTTAAACTTGCTCTTGTGGAATAATTCATAGGAAGGAGCCTATGGAATGAGAGGAGATAATTTTCAGAAGTGGATTTTGCCCATCTGTCTTCCTTTCCTTTTTCAAGTACCAGTATTTTTCATTACTGCCATTTGCAACTCATAAACAGAACCTTCCCTAACCCAGCAGCCCCCTGATGTGCTGAGATTCCCGGAATTTTCCAGGAATTCTTGGGCCTTCTGGGAGTTTTATTTGTACCATTTCCAGGGGATGTCATGTTGAAGAAGGTATCCTTACAGGATCCCCAGTTGTAAGAAGAAGGAGATCTCGGCTTTGGAAATATTAACCATTTTGCAATAGTGGTGAATATCTGTAGCTTGGGTGGAGGTTTATTTTCTGAGCTTGTGGGTTAGTTTCTAAACATTTCAGAATTCCCTAAATTCCTCTGAAAATGTTCCCTAGCCTGGTAACAAAATGTTTGGAAATCAACCCACAAGCTTGGAGAATGAACCTCCACACTGATTAATCATTTCCCCAAGTAGAGCTGAATGTTGAGAAAAAGTAGCATTCCTGACCCCATTAATGGTGGCAGGAGTTGCTTTGATGTTTTTTTGTCCTGTTCCCCAGTTTCCTTTCCTTCGAGTGGGATCTAAGTTATCTTTGGGACTCATTTTCAGGTTGCAGTCAGGAGAAGGAAACAAAAGTGTCTTGAGTTTCGTTTCTTGCATTTTCATCCTTAGCAGCTGTGGGTGTGGCTGCATTTATTAGTTGAGCTACTACATGATTTTTTCATTAGGTTCTTCAATTCCTTGTATAACAGGGAAGCTGTTGGTAAACTTATGCTAAACTTTTCTTACTTTGATTTTAACTTATATATGCTGTTTGATCCAAAGGTGCTTTTTCCAAAAGGCATCTGGACTTTTTTTTCTCCTTGAAGACATTTTGCTTCTCATGCAAACTTCTTCAGAAGAAGCTAAATGTCTTCAAGGAAAAACAAAATCCAGTCGCCTTTTGAAAAAGTATCTTTGGAAGAACCATGACCTGGATGACTGAGAATCTCCATTATTGTTGTCAATTCATACTTTTCTTAGTGGAAACTGTAGCAGTAATTCTGTTGGTGTCCATTACAATATGAATGACAATATTAATACATTGGCTTCACTCAGTAGAGTCTTGGGGTGGATGTACGCATTTAATTAATAAATAAACATGTTAATAATCTTTCCTCATTGTGTAAAGAATCTCTCTCAGTACAGATATTCCTCAACTTACTGGGACCAGAATATTTCGTTCCTAAGCAAGGCGAGTGTTAAGTGAGTTGTCCTGAATTTTATGACCTTTTTTTTTTTTTTTTTTGCCATGGTGGTTAAGTGAATCTGGAGTTAAATGAATCACATGGTCATTAAGTGAATCCAGGTTCCCCTATTGACTTTGCTCATCAGAAGCCAACTGGGAAGGTCGAAAATGGAGAGGACATACAACCATTATAAATACGTGCTGGTTGCCAAGTGCCTGAATTTTGATCACATGAATGTGGGGATTCTGCAACAGTTGTAAGTCCATGGTCAGGTCACTTTTTTCAGTGCCATTGTAACTTTGAATGGTCACTAAATGGATGGTTGTAAATTGAGGACTACCTGTATTTCCTATAGGCAGAATAAACAAAAATATTAAAGACTTGTTACAAATCAGTTATTTTTTCAAGTCCATCCTCGCACTTCACCTTCTCCACACAAATGTAGCAAGACATGGCATTTAGATTCATAGTGACTGCATATTTCTGTTGTCTAGACTTCTGAACAGGCTGGAAGGATGTATAGTATGTTGTAAGAATTCATTATTTTAGTTTGCCATATAAACCATCTATCCCAGGAAGCCATAGAATGATTTGTTTGGGCATATAGCAGTTTGTATGAATTTGTATGTACTGTATTTCAACACTTGAACTGAATGACACAAGTATGCTTATTTTGGATAGGTTGTTTTGATATTTAGAACCTGAACACAATCGTTACTGGGGTGGATTTGCCTTTGCCATGAATTTGCTCATGGATTTTTTACAAGATTCAGTTCATACAATTCACACGTTTGCCTTTGTCCATTGTGGGTAGTGAAATGTCCACTTGCTGAGTGAAGCATTTTAATATATCTTCTTGGAGGCATCTCTGTCTGTATCCATGGAAACTTTTAACTACTTCTAGATCTTAGTTAGTGGCAAAAGTCTGAAGGAAAGCTGTAAGTTTTTATTACATACAGGACGATGATCCAGCAATTCCCTTTCGTATGCACCAACTCAGTGCTTCTCAATTTGAGCAACTTTAAGATATGTGGACTTCTGTTCACAGAATCCCCCAGCCAGCATGCTCATTAGGGAATTCTGGGAGTTGAAGTACACACATCTTAAAGTTGCTAAAGTTGAGCAACAGTGCACTAGACAATCCATTTTATGCTCATTGGTTGGCTTGTTCCAAAACTCATGTGTGTCAGAACTGCCAAGAATTTCACAGGCAGTTTTCACACACACTATTCCCCAACTTGCTTTCTTTGAATGCCTACTTTCATAATTCCAAGTAAAAGAGCAAGTTATCCAACATCTCTAGAAAGCAACATCGAACATTGTTGTGTAACAATTGAATGTATAAATGTTAAGGGTTCTTGTTTTGAGGGCAGAAGCGAAGTGACAGCATGAGGGAAGAGAGCTGAGTTGCTGTTTATCAGCACATTTCATTTGGCAGCTGTGTGGGTCAAGTAGACCCACACGGGAGTTTTTATTTGATGGTCCTGCTGGCTGAAGGCACCGAGAATTTATCCAATTTACTTAGGAAGCAAAAGGTTGGGGAAGTTCAGCTTCCAAATGAGAATAAATGAATACGCTTTATTAAATTACTTAATTTGGGAAGTTGGTGTTCCTGTCATTTTAAATGTGGCTTTGTCTTTGTGCTTTATAAATGCTCTCTTAGGCCAAAATAAAATGTGGTCTTTTCAGGCGGAAAATAACATCATCATAATAGCAGCAGCAGTTAAAAAAAAAGGCCTTTATCTTAGATGCATTGTTAGTGGAGCTGTCCAGCATGTAATACTAAAATGAACAGCTCCATTTCTTTTTTAGTTTCTTTGGTTTACTTGAGGGTCTTCTGAGTTGAGTTCAATACAGGTAGTCCTCAACTTACAACCATTCTCTTAGTGACTGTTCAAAGTTTCAGTGGCACTGAAAAAATGACTTATGACCATTTTTCACACTTGTGACCGTTGCAGCACCCCCCAATTATGTAATCGAAATTCAGGCATTTGGCAACTGGTTCATATTTATGACGGTTGCAGTGTCCCAGGACCATATGATTGATTATCTATGGTGACTTTCTGACAAGCAAAGTCAATGGGGAAACCGGATTCACTTAACAACTGTGTTACTATTTTAGCAATGGCAGTGATTCACTTAACAACTATGGCAAGAAAAGTTATAAAATGGGGCAAAACACACTTGACAACTGTTGCATGTTAGAGAGAGAAAGCCAACTTTCAAGATTGTCAGAAGCAGAGAAATGGAAGGAGAGAAAGTAGAAGAGGCCTTGATGCACTACTTCTTTTCTTCTTTCCTTTTTTTCCTCCTCCCTGTAGGAGTTCAATGAGATAAATAGACATTTGGAAAATGAAGCCCAGAAGAAAGAGAGAAGAGAACATTTCTATTCTAGAATACTTTGCTGAGGGGAAAGGGGCTATTGAGAAGGAGCTACAATTGTTTGTACATATCATGTGGCCTTTTATTGGGGGCCTGGGCAGGCTGTAAAATGCTCCCATGGTCTAATGTTTATGGAAAATGTTATAGGAAAATAAATAATTCACATATCACATACTTTTAAGTGAGCGGCAATTTTTGGACCTTTCGGTTCTTAATATTGGTGCTAATGTTAGCCTGTTAGCTTTGCAGACATAAAGTTGGTTGTGTTTTTTTCTCTTGTGAATGTTTTACAGCATTAAGAATACCAGCTTTAAGGAAGTTTTTGGAGAAAAGAAATTGAAAATCTGGTAACCAATATTTATTTTTGTATTTTTAAATTGTATAATACATATTTTATTTTTAAATAATAATTTTTTAAATTTTTAAATAATAAAAATTGTATTTTTGGGGAGATGGGTGGCATAATTTTTTTTAAAAAAATACAATAAAGCTGGCTTTTCTCACAAACAGAAAGTGAGACTATGCATTTGGTAATTAATTAAAAATGTAATTTTTTCTACTCAGTTTCAATTTCCACGAATATGAGGATGTGGTATCAAATGTTAAAATATAGAAATGTGCTCTCTTCCTTTTTCTTTGTCATCTTCATGTGAATAAAAGCAATATGTAGATTATTTTATTCAGAATTGGCAAATGAGCTATAATCAATAGATTTGTAATGTAATATAGCTTTTGTGTGTTGCACTCACCCTAAGATCTTAACCAGTCTTTAGTTGATAAGGAAGCCTTCCATATCATAGAATGGGGCTGTAGGGGCCCTAGTGGGGCAGTGGTTAGAATGCAACATTGCAGGCTGACTCTGCTCACTGCCAGGTGTTTGATCCTCACCGGCTCAAGGTTGACTCGGCCATTTTACCGAGGTTGGTAAAATTGTTGGGGGCAATAGGCTGACTCTTTAAACCACTTAGAGAGGGATGTAAACACTGTGAAGCAGTATATAAGTTCTATTGCTATTATTTGCAAGACCACCTCTCCTCAGTGACATCTACCCATCCCATCAGGTGCAGCAGGAGAAGCTTGCATCCAGTAGAAAATGTTATATGGTGGGACCTAGAAGGGAGGCCTTTTCTGCTGCTGCACTTATCCTGTGGAACATCATTTCCCCTACGTCAGGCTAGGCCCGATCTTCATAGCCTTCTGGAAGGGCTTAAAGACCTGGCTTTGTCATCTGGCCCCGGGATCAGAGAGTGGTATAGATCCCATAAAATAGCTGTATTGTTCTTGAATGGCTGTGCCCTCCTGGTGATTGTACTGTACAGCTTTTAGTTGTTGAATTGTTTTTTTGTTTTGGTACGGCTTATATTTTAATTGGAAGCAGTCCAGAGACATGAATGTGCAATGGGCGGAGATATAAATTGGATAAATAGAGAGAGGGAAAAGGGTTGCAGGTTTGTAATATTTATACAGCATGGGAGAAAATTGCATCCCTCCAGTATGAATGTACCATAAATTTGCAAATGAAAGTCTTTCCAGTTAAATTACTCTCTTTCTGATTCTCATTTTTTTGACAGCAACATGCTTTCATGGCACCAAATAGAATAATTAACTCAGCCATCTTATGTAAGATAGTCCTGAATTCTAACAAGAAAATCCATACAAAATACCTGGCATAGTTTCTTCAATTTATTGACTACCACAGACTTCTAAAAGCACATATGCCGAAAACAGATTGATTGTCTATAAATATAGAATTAAGGAACACCTAGATGCCCATGGCTGCATTCCAACATGGGGAATGTTTGAAAACTGTTGCCGTACAATATGGATGGCATTGAACAAACAGTGAAACAAAGTCGAGAATGTTATTTTGAGATTATTCCATGGAAGTGGTTCCCAGAGGATACCTAAGATACCTGACTTGATATGTTTCAGTGAGGTAACCACATAGGGCAGTTTCCATGTGATAAAACTCTAATCATTTTGGGATGGGATGAAGGCATTAATAGCATAGATATTATAAAAGGAAGTCAAGATAGGCATAATAATAGGACATAACCATAGAGATGACCTTAGAGAAACCATGCAAGAGCAGTTTGTCAAAATATGATTTAAGAGCCCTGGTGGCGCAGCAGACTAAAAGCACTGTTATTAACTTCAGCTGCCTGCAATTACTGCAAGTTCAAATCTCACCAGGCTCAAGGTTGACTCAGCCTTCCATCCTTTCTAAGATAGGTAAAATGAGGACCCGGATTGTGGGGGCAATAAGCTGACTTTGTATAAAATATACAAAAGTATGAAGGCTATTGCTTAACGCATTGTAAGCCGCCCTGAGTCTCCGGAGAAGGGCGGCATATAAATCAAATAAACAAAAACAAAAACAAACAAGTTCAGAACAAGAAGAAAACTAGAAAGAAACTCAGATTGGCTATGGCTTAACTCTTGGAGGAGCAGGGGAGAATATAATCAGTTTTTCATGTTTTGCTACTTTAGCCTATATCAGTAAAGTGCAAATATTACACGTGGAGTCATTGGTGCTCTCTGAGCTTGGTGGTTTTGTTGCAGACGATTCATTACTCAATTAGGTAGGTACAGTGCACTGATGATGTTACCTAGTTGGATCATGAAATGTCTGCAAGAAAACCATCAGCACCATCAGTTCTACCCTGAGCTACAAATATTCTCTTCTATCAAAAGCCTGTTTCTTGACCTGGTCTATCTTGAAGGGCTCACAAGTATTTTTATGTTTAAAGGTGTCCTTATAAGGGAGTTGTTTATTTTAAAATGTCATGATCTCATGAGAACCTTAACATGTGTGGTTCTGAATTTTTAAATTTGTTATATCCATTGATGTTAAAGATACAGTACATACATTTCTAAAATGAACAAATCTATTGTCCTGTCTATCATAGCTGGCATTTCTGTACAATTTATGGGCAAGTCGTAGGCACGGTTTGAACCAACTTGGAAAAGGCTGAAAACTGGATTAAAAATCATACGGCTTGCTCAAGTCAAGTTAATTATTTGGAGTTGAGCATATGTGAAGGAGAACGTGTTGCAGTAATACTGATCCCAAACAATAAGAAATAGTGAGCAAGTCTTAGAAATCCAGACATCTGCTGTGTTCTTGTTTACATAAGTTTGCTGTTGGGAGCGTTGCTGAATCAGAAGGTAACACTTGACTTACAACCACAATTGCGACCAGAATTTCCATTGCTAACCAAGGCAGTCGCTAAGTGACTGGTGCCTGATTTCACGACCTTTTTTTGTCATGGTTGTTAAGTGAATCCCTGCCAGTTGTTGAGCAAATCCAGCTTTCCCTGTTGACCTTGCTTGTCAGAAGCTGGCTGGGAAGATCACAAATGATGATTATCTGATCCCAAGACACTTCAACAGGTGTAAATACATGCTAGTTTCCAAATGCCCAAATTTTGGTCATGTGACCGTGGGGATGCTGTGACAATCATAAGCATGAGGACAATTCTTTTTCAGTATGTTGTAGCTTCGAATGGTTGCTAAATGAATTGTTGTAAGTTGAGCACTACTTGTGCTAACATTCTGTTGCCGACCTGATCAATAAAAGCATCTTGAGATGCTTGCAAATAAAACATGAAGGAATAGTTTTGTTGTGTTTATTCCAAGCACCTGTTTCCAAGAATTAACCATGGGTGAGGAACTCTTCATTATGCACAGCAATGGAGCCATTTAGCCATGTGCATTTAAGAGGAACAAATCCTAACCCAAAGCTCCACGCTTTACATTATTTTCGTAAATTAGAAAGTTCCAAATATTGGTGTGCCCTTTAGAGCAAAGGTATTCCTTGCCCTTTACCATTTTGCTGGTTCCTTTTTATACCATTTCTTGCTTTTATAGCCTTCGCCATAGAGAAAGTAGAATTGCACATGGTAACCCCAAATGTGGATTGTAAGCCATACATTCAAATGAAAGCCGTACAGTATGGTAATTATTTTCTTTCTTTTGTAGTGATTTCTTGGGAGCTAATTAAAGGCAACAGGCTAGAAACTGGGAAACCATGAGTTCTGCTCCTAGGAAGACGGCAAGGACAAATCTCTTCCATAAATGCTGCCGAGAAAACTGCAGGGATTTATCTATGTAGCGACAAGTGATGTGTGTGTGTGTGTAGGTAGGTAGGTAAGTAGGTTTAGAATATTACTGAAAACATAGTAGTTCAGGACAACTTTGAATGTCTGAATGCAACCATTTAATTACTTGTCTCTTTTTAAATGTGACTTAAAGTTTAAGTCAGTCTTTTTCCGTGATAAATCAGAAATAACATTGGTTCATAGAGTTTACTGTGTGCAGATTAATACTCATTGCATGAGAATTAAATAGGATCTTAAGCACCTAATACAAAAAAGGTAGATACAATTTAATAAGTACAACAGAAACCTGAGGGAATCTCTCCTATAACTGGAATGTTAACAGCTGAAGAAACAGAAGTAATTAAAGGAGTCTGGTGGTACCTTTTCCATTAACGAAATACATTAAAAGGCATAGGCTTTTGTGAGTCATAGCTCATTTCATCAGATGCATAGAGTGGCTCCGTTGAAGTGGGATTTATTGTAAATTGGGTTGAGGTAGAAGGGAAGACAAGCTTGTTATGTAAATGTGAGATATTACAGGTTACTATGTCAATAAACAGTTGCAATGAGCTAAAGTGAGAATAACAGAGTTGGAAGGGACCTTGGAGGTCTTTTAGTTCAACCCCCGCTCAAGGAGGAGACCCTACACCATTTCAGAAAAGTGGCTGTCTAGTCTCTTCTTGAAAACTTCCAGTGTTGGAGCATTCACAACTTCTGGAGGCCAGTTGTTCCACTGATTAATTGTTCTCACTGTAAGGAAATTTCTCCTTAGTTCCAGGTTGCTTCTCTCTTTAATGATCTTCCACCTGTTGCTCCTTGTCCTGCCTTCAGGTACTTTGGAGAATGTGAAGGACATCTTCCAAAACCAAAATAGAGATCTTTGAAGAGAGCATGAAGTTGTTGTATTATTCTTTTGAGCTGAAGACAAAGTTTGGTCCTTCGGGGCTGTTCCTGACCTGCCTTGCTGACTTTGTCAGTCAGAGAATGGCACAAGGTAGAAAAAACCCCCAGCTATCTTATTTAATGCCAACTGACAGATAAAACTTAATTAATGAAATGGAAGTAGCAGGAACATTTGAGGGAAAGTGATCGTGTAATGCTGATGTTCTTGAGGGTAAGGGGAACTAAAGTTGGGTGTAGTTAAATGCATGAAAATAGATTTTTATGAGCTCAGAGGAATGATGATTGTGATTTCATTGTAGGAAGGCACTATAGAGAAGAAAAGGCTGGTTGGATGGTCCAAAGAAAAATAAACGCTCAGAATATGGCTACTACAAAATTCCAGCAAGGCAGAGAACAGAAAGCATAAGCCTGTGAGACTACCCCAAAACCGTAATAAGGAACTGAGAAAAAAGGCAACATATACAGGAAGTAAAAAGAGGAACAGCTCACCAAGAAAAAAGAATCAGTTAGCCCAAAATTGGAGACCATCCTAAACTCAGAAAAGCTGAAACTCAGAATGTTGAAGTTGGTGAGAGATACTAAGAATACCAAGAAGGACTCATTCAGATATTTTCAAAATAAAAAGAAGAGGGGGAAAAAGTGGTTAACCAGCTGCTGAATGAAAATGGCAAGATGCTGAGAAAGAATACTGTAGGCAGAACTAATCAACTTTAATTATAATAGAATAACAGAGTTGGAAGAGACCTTGGAGGTCTTCTAATCCAACCCCTTGCTTAAGCAGGAGTTCCTATACCATTTCTGACAAGTGGCTGTCCTTTTTCTTCCTAAAAGCCTCCAGTGATGGAGTCCCCACAACTTCTGGAGCCAAGCCATTCCACTGATCAATTGTCTTAATTGTCAGGAAATTTCTTCTTAGTTCTATATTTATGTTCGTTCTTCCTCAAGAAAAGGATATATCTATTTTCTTTGCAATGATGTATAAGTCTTCAGTGCCAGATGAATTACATCTGAGGGCCCTGAAGGAATTACCTGATGGTCTGGCCAACCCTGGACAATGGATTAGCAGATTATTGGAAGAGGGCAGGTATTGCAGTATCTTCAGAAGTGGTGCAAATAGAACATTTTGAGTTTAAAAAAAAAGTGGAGCAGAGGAAATAATAAAAATGCTATTGTTGGTTTCTCCTACCCAGTCATTGAGAAGATGTGAATGACCCCTCCCAAAACCAAGTATAGCTGTTTTTATTTTTATTTATCAAATTTTTAAAACTGCCCATCTGCCTCGCAAAGGTAGGTAGATATTGACCTCATCACCTGGAAATATTGTAGAGTCTATCATAAAATGAAAAGTATGCACTTTTGAAAACAAAAATGATGATCGGCTAATACTCTGCAAGCAGAAATAACATTCAAAATGATTCTTAACAGCCTAGATTAGTGGGGTGGAAATAACACAATTAAATTTACAGAGAATTAGAGCTAAATGCTTACAAAACAAATTGAATGCACAGATACAAAATGGGACTGTTCAGTTTGGCAGTACTATCTGTAAAAAGGATCCTGCAATAATACAGGTAGTTGATTACAAACTGAATCTGAGTCAGCAGTTTTTTGTGAGGGGGGAGGGAACAGAAGTAAAAGCCGACATTTATTTTCCAAACCATGAGAAGTAATTAATCCGCTTTATTTCATGTTTTAGTCACATTGCACCTTAGATTTTTAACAAGCATTCTGTGGAATTGAAACAAATTCAGAGATGATCATGGGGGTTGAAATTTCAGTCCTGTGTCAACAGAAGGAAGGAGTTGACTTTTGCTTTCAGAAGAGAAGGCTGAGGAGGGATGATAGCCTCTTGAAGAACCTTTTGTAGGCATGTCATCCAGAAGACAAAAAAAAAGTCCGTTCCAGAGGGGAGGATCCAGAATAATGGATTTAAGGAAGGCAGAAGATTTAAGGAAGGCAGATTTAAGCAGTCAAAAGCAGGACCCAGTGACCCAAAGAGATGGTGTTATTTTAATTGGGATTTTTCAGAGGAGCAAGGAGTTGCATTTAATCATTCTTTTCTTGAGTTGTATCAGTTATGCTGATTTGTGGCACTGTAGTAAAAACTGCGAATATTTTGTTTGCAGCCTCATGAAAAGCAAGCAGTGAATTTTAGTAAATGAGCTCTCTAGAACACAAGTAGTTATGGAGGGGCCGTTTAATTGTTTTGCAATCAGAGTGCTGAGTGGGGTTTTTTTTTTTTTTTTTTTTACAAAAAGTAATTAATTAAAACTAGAGGCTGGTACTGTCCTAAAACTGCTGTTTTTCCATAAAATACAGGTAGTCCTTGACTTACAACAGTTCATTTAGTGACTGTTCAAAGTTACGAAGACACTGAAAAACGTGGCTTATGACCATTTTTCACACTTACAACTGTTCTGGCCTCCCCATGGTCATGTGATCAAAATTCAGATGTTTGGCAACTGGCTCATATTTATGTCTATGGAGATTCTCAGCCATCCAGGTCTAGTTCATATTTAGTTCATATTTATAACAATTGCAGTGTCCCCGGGATCATGTGATCCCCTTTTGTGACCTTTTGACAAACAAAAGCAGTGGGGAAGCCCAGCTCACCATATTACTGATTTAATAACTGCAGGGATTCACTTAACAAATGTGGCAAGAAAATTCATAAAATGGGGCAAAACTCACTTAACAATTGACTCACTTAGAAACAGAAATTTGGGGCTCAATTTTAGTCATAAGTCGAGGACTACCTGTATACCTATTAGCCTGTGAGTTGGTGGTTGCTGATGGTTTAAAATGGACAGTTGATAACAACACAGTATGTGTTAATGTTCTTGGGTTTAATGGCGCTTTTGTCTTGGATGTTGTATTACAAAAGATTTTTAAAACTTGTGTGTTAATCACATGTATCTTTTTGGGCAGTTATTTTCCTGTTATTTTCCTTCATTGCCTAATTTTGTGGATGCAACATGCATTTGGCTATGTTCCTCTGCGGTTTGCAATATTACATGTATTATTATACTGTATGTGTTTTAAATGAGCACATAACATATGCAGAAAAAGGAAAGGTAGCCATTTTCAAATTTTATAGTTTATATGCTGTATAAAAGAGCAAAATTAGGTGGGTCTTTGAGGGTGTTTGTCTGCAGAGCAAAATATCAAAATTAATACAACTTAAATATATGCCAAGGAGAACCCCAAGACAATCTGGGGGAGATGAGTGCTCACTGCAGGCCCAGAATGCTGGCTTGCTTTCTGATGGGGGGAGGGTGTACAAACTAGGTTTTGTGGAATAGAGCGAAGGTTCTGGGAAATAGTTGATAGAATAACTGGACCTCAATTTTGCTGGCTGGATAATTCTGGGCGTTGTGGTCCAAATGCTTCTTGAAGGCACCTCATTGGAGAGGAAGCTAAATTGTAAAAAAATATTTTTGGAAAGCCATAGTAAGTTCCCCAATGTAAATTTACAACACAGAGGTTTATTTTTGTTGTATTTATGAGAGAGGCATTTTTTTTTTACACACTTTGCTGTCTAGGCTCCAGACCGGAGGTTTTCTTATTGTAAGAGAAGGGAAATTGCAGGTAGTCCTCAATTTATAACAGCAGTCAAGGGACAGGGATTGCCATTGCTAAGCAAGGCTGTCGTAAAGGGTGATATCACAGGACTATATCACGTGGCAACAATCTTAGCAGACCTTGTTGCTAAGCAGAAAGTGAGGGGGATGTTGCAGTGAGGGGGGGGAGGCCCTCAAGCCACATGCGAATTGGGCGGGTCCTAGTGCAGGTGGCACACCAGAAGGTCAATGGATGGTGAGGGAGGGTGCAAATGGAGGAAGGCTGGGGGCTGGATGATGCAGTGCAAGGCCAAGAAGATTGATGGAGGGATGCTGCAGCAGAGAGTGAACACAGCCAGTTGTGAGTTAAGAGCTTGGGAGGTCTGGTGCAGGCTTACGCACAAGTGCAGAAATCCCAGGGAACAAATGGTGCAGCATGGTGCAAATATAGGAAGGCCAGGGATGGAAAAGGGGTAGCTATTTCCCCCCCCCCATGCCCTTTTTTCCTTTTTTCCTTTTGTATTATTTTGTATTTTATCTCTCTTTGAAACTTAATGAAGTTGCTTATATTTTTACTGCATTAAAACTGCAGGTTCTGTTCAATGTTAAACGTAATAAAATATATTAATTTTATTGCAAGTTTTAAAAAAAGGAAGACCAGGGATGGATGGGATGGCCGGGCACGAATGCGGGAGGTGGGGAGGGGGGAATGGACAGCATGGTGCAAGCACAGGAAACATGGACTTACCAGAGGGACTTGCAAAAAGTCCCCTATTGACTTTTTTCATGGGAAGCCGGCAGGGAAGGTCACAAGTGGCGATTGCACGACTACAGGATGCTACAACCCTTGTAAGTTTAAACTGGTTGCCAAATGCCCAGATTCCGTTCACATGATTGTGGTGGCAGAACGTTGCTAATTTGTACAGTTGCCAAACAGGTGATCAGTAAATGTGGACTATTCCTACTTAAAGAATTACAAGTCGAAGAAGCAAAAAATGTAAAGGGACAGGAAAAAAAAAAGCAACACAGTTTGGGAAAATAGATACTCTGAAGATTTTAACATCTGACAATATTTTCCCTCTGGCAATATTTGAAAAGCTTGTCAATCCTTGAACTGATAGCCGCAGTCATCTTTATTTAAGATTGAAGAACTTCACCTAAGTGAAAATGAAATAAAAGCTTCTACATCAGCAATTCCCAATCTTTTCCTTTTGCCAGGGATGTCTAACCTTGACTACTCCAAGACTTGTGGACTTCAACAAATCCATGCTGGCTGGGGAATTCTGGGAGTTGAAGTCCACAAGTCTTAAAGTGGCTAGGGTTGGACCAGCCCTGCTTTACGTGGATCAGTACATCTGGCTTCTCTGAGCTTTTTACAAAAAGAACAGAGCTTTCTTTAATTTAGAGCCAAAAACACTCGGATAAAAACTAAAGCTATTTTTAAGAAACAAATGGTCAAAACAGTGAGATCATTCAATATTTTAATATTCCCGTCCCAAATCTTGTAAGGTTTTGAGTGAGAAACCAAAATATTTAAAGCTTTGGTGGATCTTGTAAGATTTTAAGTATCTTTTTAAAGATTTGTTCTTGGCAGCTTCACGGGAAACACAGTTGAGGTCGTCTATAATCCCCTGCCTACAGGTGAGAATTAATATTCAGCTGTTGTTAAAAAGCTTAGGGTAAAAAACAAATTAGCAGCTGGAAATAAAAAGTAAATTTTATGTCTTCATAGATGTCTTCATGTGCTATAAATTACAGCTCTCCCAAGGCAAGGATTTTGTAGAATTAGATTAATGAGGATGAATTTTCAAACAATCCCTATTTCAAGGACCCTCTTAGTCCTTCCAGAGGGGATGTACTAGGAATCATGAAGAAGGTGGGTGGTCCTTCGGAGAGCAAAACCAACATCTTGAAACTGGTCCAGAAAACAAAGATGTATAAATGGGCTTGATCAAGAATTGGGAGATAGTAATGCAGTTGTTGGCTGCATGCTTCTCACCGTCATTGAAGAGATTTGTCATCTTGATAGACCTTAGGTAAGAGGGATCTTTGAACCTTGATGCTCTCTTAGCTTGCTGATGTTTCATGGCCCAGCTAGGTAATGTTATCAGTGTTGGGTAAGAAGTGAGGTTTGCTGTCAGTTTATATTCTGATGTCTTGCTCTGTCACTGTTGATGGGAATGATCTTAGAGATTCTTTGGTTGGGCTCTACTTCTTTGGCAGTTTTTTGATTGGGGTGTTGTTTACTTCATTGTTTGTCTGATGTTAATTTTGGAGTTTATCTATGCTCATCTGGGTGCTGATTGCTGGTGGAGAGATGCTGGATTTTTTTTCTCTTTTGGGCTGGTTGATTGTCTCTTGCACAGTCTATAGATTCATCATCATCATCATTCCAGCCATTCTCTATTCATTACAAGGTGAAGGCCCCTTCCGCATGTTTCTAACCAATACGGTCCTGAGCTTTTTTTTTTTTTTGCCAATTGGGCCGGCCATACTTGCTGATGTCGCCAATCAATCATGTTTTAGGTCTCTTTCATGGAGGCTTTTGATCCAGTGGGATCCATTCTACGACTGCCTTAGTCCACCTGCCCTTGGTTCTTCTTGCTATGTAGCCGGCCCATTTTCCATTTCAGTTCTTTTACTCTCTTGATGGCAGCATATACTTTTGTTTGTTCTCTAATCCATGTGCAAAGTCTTTCTATGATATTGTTTATGTCTATTGATATTGATGGCTAGTTTGTCAGAGTGCCAGTCTCCTAGAAATTCCCTAGTGCTAGGGAATGCTTCCTATCCTGCCTTCAGGTGCTTTGGAGAATAAGTTGACCCCCCCCCTCCTTTTTGTGGCAGCCCCTCAGATATTGGAACACTATCATGTCATCCTATCACACGTATCCCACTTGAAGCATTCATGTTTTTATGTCGCTTATCCTGCTCGTTAAGCCTATTGTTGCGTGCAGTTAATACTTTGCCAGGCTGTTCCCAGATGGTGTATCTGGATGCAACATCTTGAAGTCCTCCATCTTGTCTGTCATCCTGAGCTTTGATTGGTTGTTTAGGGGAGTGGTGTAGCTCGCAAATCCAGTGTGCCGGTCTTCTTCAATCGCAGTTCTTAGATATAGAATCATAGGGCTGGAAGGGACCTTGGAGGTCTTCTAGTCCAACCCCCTACTCAAGGCAAGGAGACCTTATACCAGGGGTGAAATCTACTTACCTTCCTTACCAGTTTGGAAGTGCACGCATCACATGCACACGCAGACCCTCTGCGCATGCACAGAGGGTAAAAAACACATTACTTCCTGGTTAAAACCAGGAAGTAATGACACCCGGGCAGGTGGGCGGAGCCTCGCGCCGCCATCACTACCAGTTCTCCGAACCACCAGCCACAATCGCTACTGGATCGCCTGATCCGGTCCAAACTGGGAGCATTTCACCCCTGCCTTATACCACCCTGGTCAACTGGTTGCCCAATCTTTTCTTGAAAAGTTCAGTGAATAAGAGTTATTGTATTATGTCTGACTAGGCTAGAGTTTTTTCAGGAATTCCTTTTAAATTTTCAGGTATGTAGAGAGCTTGCTTTGATATTTTTCACTTTGAAAAGAAAAGCAGTATTTTTTTCCACCAAGAATAGAGGATTAGAGAAGAACATTTAGTAGCAGAAAGGTATGATTTGCATGTTTGAAATCTTAGATTGCATCCTAGTTAAAAAGACTTTAAGAAGAGAACCCAGAATTCATTTGGCTTTAAAAGAGTCAGAAAATAGGCTTTGTTACTTTCCTTGATGGAGCTTGGAAATATAGTATTATCCAAGAGGCTTTAGTGGCAGATAAACATAAATGAACCAAAGTCTTTTGACCCCTGAATTCATACCTAGTTGTGTATTTACCTAGGTATATTGTTGTGTACCTAGGTATATTTACATGATGCCTTTGTTTAAGAGTACAAGGTCACAAATCTTGACAAGACACTGGTCAATTAGATTTAAATAGCTGAATTTTAATCCTCTAAACCTATTAAAGCAATGATATTTCGACTACTATGTTCAGCAGAGCTAATTATAGACAATTTCTTGCATTTTAAGTCAAATAAATAAGGATTGTAAATAGTTAAAAAAAGATCTGTAATTCTGATAGATCTCACAAAGAATTGCCGTCACTTGAGAAGCTTATCCTTTTCTTAACGAAATTGAGTTAAAGGATTCTTGGCTCCCATGTTTCCAGAGTGGGCTTCTAAACCCACATTTCATGGCTGCCGCTCGTGTTGACCTCCCCTTGTTCAATTTACAGAATGGTGAATGCTAATGAAACAGCATGAAAGAAGCATGAAGTAAAACCTGTATGGCTGCTGCTTCCTGATTTAATAAGCCCCCTGCAAAAAAGCAGAGACTTGAACAGTGTATAGGATCAGAAACACAACATGACTGATTTGGAACATCCATCCCATTGCTTGCTGTTGTGGGTCCTCTTCTATCTCACTGGCACTCTAGGTAGTCCTTGACTTATGACCACAATTGAGCCCCAAATTTATGTTGCTAAGTAAGATATTTGTTAAGTGAGTTTTGCCTCATTTTACGACGTCTCTTGCCACATTTAAGTGAATTGCTGCAGTTGTTAATTTAGTAACATATTAAGGGAACTCCGCAGCATTGGAGAAACGGCGTTCACGGTAAGACCAACGCCCCATCTGGTTTCCCCATTGACTTTGCTTGTCAGAATTTCACAAAAGGGGATACCATGCCCCCGGGACACTGCAACCGTCATATTTATTTATTTATTTATTTATTTATTTATTTATTTATTTATTAAATTTCTATACCGCCCTTCTCCAATAGGACTCAGGGCGGTGCACAGCCAAGATAAAAACAAAGCATACAAAATTTAAGAACAGTATTAAAATAATTAAATACGAGCCAGTGGCCAAGCGTCTGAATTTTGATCACATGACCACAGGGGTGCTGCAGGGGTCATAAGTGTGAAAAACGGTTATAAGTCACTTTTTTCAGTGCCGTTGTAAGTTCGAACAGTCACTGAATAAACTCTTCTAAATTGAGGGCTGCCTGTACTTGAGAGATTACAGGAAAAGTGCCGAGCTTTAAGTAAGAGCAGCACTCCAGGTGTGATTCAGAGCTCCAGGCTGAAATATTTCCAGGGTAGTTGGGGTGATAAAATTGCTTTGAATCAGTTAAACAGGTACTCCTCGGCTTACAACAGTGCATTTAGTGACCGTTCAAAGTTACAGTGGCAGAGAAAAAAGTGACATGTGACCATTTTTCACACTTATGACCTTTACAGCATCCCCATGGTCACATGATCAAAATTCAGACTGACTCAGCAACTGACTCATATTTATGATGGTTACAATGTCCTGGGCTCATGTGATTTCCCTCCTCATGAATGGCACAGTAGTTAGAATGCAGTACTGCAGGCTACTTCTGCTGACTGCAATTTGGCAGTTCGAATCTCACCAGGCTCGAGGTTGACGCAGCCTCCCATCTTTCCGAGGTGGGTAAAATGAGGACCCAGGTTGTTGGGGGCCAGAGGCTGACTCTGTAAACAGCTTAGAGAGGGCTGTGAAGCGGTATATAAGTCTTAAGTGCTGTTGCTATCCCCTTTTGCGACCTTCTGACCAGCAAAGTCAATGGGAGAAGCCAGGTTCACTTGTGCAAAAGGCACTTCATAGAGATGTGGGCAGAGGTTTTGACTCTAACAAAAATATTAAACAGTCAACTGAGGACTGCTTTCTTTTCATTCTACACTGCTATCAATGCACTAAACAAAGTCTTAGTGGGAACCCTTTTATTTATCCATTAATTTCCCTGATTTGTGCCTTAAACATATCTTAGTGTTGTTTCTTTTTAATATGTACTTTCTTATGGGATGAAAATATGCTAGTAATTTGATTAACTCATTGTCATTTCATTCCATGTTTACTTGGTCAACCAAGAGGGAGCTGTCCGTATTCCTGGCACTGTTCACATTTATTTATATTTATATTTTATTTTATTTTATTTTATTTTATTTTTTATTTATTTTTATTTTATATTTTATTTTGTTTTTATATTTTACTTTATTTTTTTAGAAAATTTATATTGCCACCTACTTACACATGGCGACTCAAAGTGGCTTACAAGGACATAAAAACACCATATAAAAGAAATAAAAGAATAAAAAGAAAAAGAATAAAATAATACCCCCCATACACACACCAGGGGTGGGATTCAATTTTTTTTACTACCGGTTCTGTGGGCATGGCATGGCTTGGTAGGTGTGGCAGGGGAAGGATACTGTAAAATCTCCATTCCCTCCCCAAACCAGCGGAAGGTTACTGCAAAATCCCCATTTCTTCCCAATCAGCTGGGACTCGGGAGCCAGAGAATAGATGGGGGTGGGGCCAGTCAGAGGTGGTATTTACCGGTTCTCTGAACTACTCAAAATTTCTTCTATCGGCTCTCCAGAACTGGTCAGAACCTGCTGAATGCCATCTCTGACACACACCCTGGTGACAACACAGATTCATACTAGCCATTTGATGGGCTCCATCCCGCTCTGGGTTCTCCGGGCCCACTGGCAGAATCATGTCTTCAGGGCCTTCTGGAAGAGTGTTAGAGGGGGGGCCAGTCTAATCTCCAGGGGGATGATACTTCAGAGGGAGGGAGCCACCGCTTCTCACCACATGTGGTGAGACTTCTTCTGGGTCTCACCACATGTATCTCCTTAGGGGATGGGACCCACAACATTCCTTGCCTCCCCACTCCAGTGGATCAGGTAGACGTGATCGGCAAGTCCCTCAGACAACCTGGTCCCAATCCTTGAAGGGCTTTAAAGGTGACAATCAGCATCTTGAATTGCAGCTGGAAGCAAATCGGCAACCTTTGCAGCTCTCGCAGGAGAGGTGACAACATGTGCACACCAAGGTCTGCACAAAATCATGTGGGCCGCTGCATTTTGCACCAACTGGAGCTTCTGGATGCTTTTCAGGGGCAGTCCCATGTAGAGCATGTTGCAGTAGTCAAGACGGGAGGTGACTAGGGCATGAGTGACCATGAGTAGGAATTGTTGGTCCAGGAAAAGGCATAACTGCCTGGCAATCCTGTGCTAAGCACATTCAGCTACATGAAACTACCACTTTCTAAATTTCATCATAAAATAGGTTTACGAGCATTACATCTTTGATTGTATAGATCTTTATGCTGTCAGTGGAATTCCAGTTTGCATACATTGACGGCACGAGTTGAATTTTTGCATTTTCTTTTTAAGCACAAAATAGTTTAGCACTGTGACAAACATTTAGAACGGTCAGAAATCTAATAGATCACAATTCCCTTTCATTCTGTCCTTAGGAGAATCTTGCTCACATATCTACGAAGATTTATCTCCAGGATCCGCACCCGGAATCTGTTTTGCTTCATTTCACAAGGACGGCATTGTTTCAGTAAGTGAGAATTCTTTTATCTTTTTCAGGGCTTGCAAATAACACTCAGGCAGATGATACAGCAGAAACCGAATGCGTGACTTTGATTCTTTAAATGTATCTGGCTGAGAGTCCACAGCATAGCTGGTGATAGAAACAAAGGGTCAGAATATTTTCTAAGTATTAGGTATATTCACTGCCTTGAGTTATTTATATATATAAAAAATGAAGGTGGGATAAAATCTGAAAAAATAAATAAAAGAAAAGCAGCCCAGCACACCAGATTGCAAAGACAAATAACTACAGCATTATTCATTTAGCAAGTATTGACACAATTATTCCTGACTGTTTGCATTGCAGTGGTCTGATGCTGGGTGAGAAATCTAACAACCAATCAATGGTCTAGTGTTGCGAAGTAAACATCTCCATGCAGGAGTTAGTATATTGTGCTGAAGAAGGGTTTGTGGTCAAAAAGACTGCATAACGGTTAAACGGGTTGATTTTTTAAACAAGATATTAGGCCTACCTAGGCATTGTAGGAGGAGAGCCATGTTAGTCTATGATAGCCTTTTTTCAGGCTAATAGATTTTATTAAAAGGCATAAGCTTCAGTGAGCTGTAGCTCACTTCTCACTTGCATCTGATGAAGTGATCTGAAGCGCACAAATTTATGGCTTGTCATAAAAATTTATTAGACTAAAAAGGTGCCACCAGACTCCACCCAAACGTAAAGCTTAAAATGTGTAAGATTGCAAGTATTGTTCTTAATTAAAATAGAGCAAATGAACCTGCATGAATACTGGTCTAAATCAATAATCTGAGGACTGAGGACCCAGTTTGTGGGGACAATAAGCTGACTTTGTAAAAATATACAAAAGTATGAAGGCTATTGCTTAATGCATTGTAAGCCGCCCTGAGTCTCCGGAGAAGGGTGGCATATAAATCAAATTAAAAAATAAAATAAAATCGGTTTTCAGTCATATTATTAGAGTGTTGTTTTTTTAAAAAAATTCCATATGTATCATTTGGTCTTTCTGCTGCAGTTTGTTGATAGAAAGATTGGTCAGCCCGCTCCATTAGTTCTGGCAGAAAAAGTCTACTGTGGATCCCATCAGCCAAGGAATTTTAGCTGGTGGGGTCCAGAAGAGGCTTTTCTGCCTCAGTTCCCGCCCTTTGGAACATCTTGCCACTGGAAGTGAGATCCACCCCCTCCCTTCTAGCCTTAAGGAAAAGCCTTAAAACCTGGCTAGGCCGGCTGGCATGGGGCCCTGGAAAAGAAGCTGTAGGCTGTAGGTAGTTGGTGCAGTAGCAATGAAGGCAGCATCGCTGCTCTGCTCCTAACCCGGGATTTCTTTAGACTGCTCTTAACCTTCTGTAATTGTCATCTGTTTTTATATTTATAATAGTTTTTATATCTACAGTAGTGGCCAAAATTGTGGAAACCTTTTGAGAAAAGTGTATTTTTGAGGTTTGATGGCTAATAACACTACTTTTTTTTTTGGAATTTCAAGATAATCCTATTCCACTACTGGAATGGCCTGGGAATAGCCCAGAACTTAACCCAATTGAAAATTGATGGAACCGACTAAAGAAGCTAGTTAGTCAGAAGTGACCCAGCAATAAAACCCAGTAAATAGAAGCAATCATTCAATCTTGGTTTCACATGATAACAGCTACAGAACTCAAAGACTTGGTTCACTCCATGGGAAGACGTTGTAAGGCCGTAATTCATGCTAAGGTTACCCAACTAAGGATTAACTGATATGGTGATAATTTTTGTATATCTCATTTTTTCTAGGGTGATAATTTTTGTATATCTCATTTTTTCTACATGTTTCACTTTCATAAAAGTTATTGCATTACATTCTTGATTAAATTATCTTTCCATTGATATATAATTTTATGCTAATACTCAAAAAAAGTGGTGCTATTAGCTAGTTTTGGAAAATACACTTTTCCCAGAAGGTTTCCACAATTTTGGCCACTACTGTATATGTTTTTATTACATTGTAAGCTGCCCAGAGTTGCCACAAATTTCAAAATGGGCGCTATATAAATTTTATCAACAAATGAACAAATAAATATATTCATTCCCCCAATTCAAAATACCCGGGAAGGAAATGTATTTTGACTGCTCCAAAGATATCATTTATAACCGAGCAGTAGCTGAAGAAAATGGCTGAAGAAAATCAGTTAAACGTGTATAATTGATTTTTAGATTTTAAAGGCTAAAAAAACCTTTAAAATTATCAACGAAATGCATAAAAGACAGTGTTGCTGATGCAATCTCCATAGAATGCATAAATTATGGACGGGGCTTGTTTGCAGAATCTAGAGAAAACTTCTGTTTTTCCTATTATTTGAAACGTCAGTGGTTTCACCATCCCATAAAATATAATGGTTAGATTTGTCGGGTGGGGAAACCTAAATACATTATTAGCTTTAAAGTTGAATACTGAAGTATAATTTGATCTTTTGCTGTTTTATCCCTCAGATATGCCCAATTAAACATATCTGATAACGAGGTGATAATATTTACCATGTGCTCTTTTAAACATGGTTTTCCCTATATTTTGGACATGTTACTTACAAAATGTTGTTGTAGTGGGGGTGGCTGGTTAAAGCCAGAAGTTAAATAGATTCAGTTTTGAGATGTCCTTGCTGCTCTCTGAGTTTGGTTGTTTACTTGCAGACATTTCATTACCCAATTAGGTAACATCATCAGTGCTAGAAGGAAGTGGTGTGTGCAGAGAAAAGGAGGAGGACTGTGGGATCCTTGGTGCTCTGTGAGCTGGGTTGTTTTCTTGCATATGTTTCATTACCCAACTAGGTAACATCATCAGTGTTAGAAGGAGGGGGGAGAGAAGGAGAAGGGGGACAATGATGATCATTGAGGAAAAACATCAGGGATTCCAGGCCTGAATTAAACACATTATTCCAGTATTTCTCAAACTTGGCAACTTTGAGGTGTGTGGACTTCAAGCATAGCTGGCTGGGGGAATTCTGGGAGTTGAAGTCCCACACATCTGAAAGTTGTCATAGTTGAGAAACCCTGGCCTAGCTATTGATCTGAGATTGTGGGTGACAAAAACTCCACTGGGGATGCCCAACCCTAGGTGACTGTGTAGCAGGGGTGAAATGCTCCCGGTTCGGACCAGATCGCCTGATCTGGTAGCGATGACGGCGGCTGGTTCGGAGAACCAGTAGCAAAAATCCCTGCGCCCCCCCCATGCCCAGCTGAGCCGCGCGATCATCAGGCTGTTTTTTTACTTTTAAAAGCATTTTTTCTACAACCTCTTCGGCTGAAAAAATGCTTTTAAAAGTAAAAAAAAAAGCCTCTGATGATCGTGCGGCTCAGCTGGGATCGTCAGAGGCTTTTAAAAGCATTTTTTAACAACCTCTTCAGCCGAAGAGGTAGAGAAAATGCTTTTAAAAGTTTTTTTTTTAAAGTTGGCCACGCCCACCCAGTCACATTACCCCCCACCACCAAGCCACGCCCACAGAACTGGTAGTAATAAATTTTACATTTCACCACTGCTGTGTAACATGCCACCTGCATTATAGGTACAGAATGTTAGTCTTCCCTAAAATTCTGGGAGCCGAAGCCCCACATCTGAAATTTGCCAAGGTTGATTAAACATCCTGTTAACTTATCATTTAAACATTGGAATAAATGCTCTGAAAAGCACGGATGAAATAGAGCAAAGTTAGGGCTTTTAATTCAATCATACTGTTTGGTAGACAGTTAAAAGTGGGCCGTTTAATCCCAGAGATTATATTTCTTTGTGCATTCAGAGAGAACCATCCCAGGCTAGAAACTGTAACAGATGGAGGGCGAGCGCATAGCATGCCACCTGCATTAAAGGTACAGAACGCTAGTCCTACTTAAAAATCCCAGGCTTATTTGTGGTCTCACATAGAAAATCAGTGCACATAAATTTACTCATTAGCTCGCTCCCTCCCTTCAAGATCAGGAATCCTATGGAGTCATCCCTGGCTGAAAAGTACTATTAAGGCAAAAGCTTTTGTGAGCTTCAGCTCAGATGCACAGAAAGGCTAGAGGATTTAAACTGAGAAGGGGGAGGAGAGGGAGGGGCAGACAGGTTGATTATACAAATACAGATTACATGGTGAGACAAAGTCCATTATCCATTAACAACTGTAATGTGTTAAAAACCCATTCTGTTTGTTGAGACCTTTGAAAATCTTTTGAGCCATGTGGGTTTATTGATTGATAGATTGTTTATGCCCCACCTTTATTATTCTTTTACAAATAAGGCAGCAGATATATAAGAATAAAAATAAGAATAATTTTATTTCTATACCGCCCTTCTCCCGAAGGACTCAGGGCGGTGTACAGCCTATTAAAAGCACAAGACAAACATCAATTAAAATTATTTAAAATTATTAAATAATTCGGCTCAATTTAAAACCCCAGAAATTTAAAACACCCAATTTAAAATTATTATGTTGATAGCCCGGCCTGGCGGAACAACAGAGTCTTGAGTGCACAGCGAAATACCCGGAGGTCCAAAATATCCTCCTTTTCTCCCCACAGCAATAACCCTGTGAGGTGGGCTGGACTAAGAGAGAGAGAGTGATTGGCCCAAGGTCACCTAACTGGCTTTCATGCTTAAGACTTGGAACTTCATGATCACTTTCATTCTTTCATTTTTCTTCCCTTACATTTGTATGTCTCCTTTGTATTGTATGTAAGCATTCCTTCCTCTCTCCAACACATATTCTGGAATATTGTAGACTAGGGGTGTCACACTCGATTTCATTGAGGGCCGCATCAAGGTTGTGTTTGACCTCGGGGGGGGGTTGTATATGGCCAGGGTGGGCATGGCCAGCTCAATGTTACTCGCATTGGGGATGCCAGAGATGGGATTCAAATCCCAGTGCTACCGGTTTGCTTTGTGAGCATGCAGTGCTTCTGTGCATGCTCAGAGCATTTTTGATGATGTCTGGGTGAGTGGGCGGAGCTGAATCGGGGCAAACCAGTAGAAACCCACCCCTGGGGGCACCTGTGGTGGGCCAAGCACTCTGCCAGTGAAAATGGGCTCCCAAGCTCCATTTTCAGCTGCGACGGCCTCCTGCAACCCTCTGTCAGCGAAAACGGAGCTTGGGAGGGTTGCACGCAGCCCTCCTGAGCTCCGTTTTCACTGGCAGAGGCATCATGGGCCAGTCCTTCATTATTTCCAGGGCGGCCCCGCAGGCCAGATCTAAGCATCCTGCAGGTCAGATGTGGCCCACATCTGCGGCCTTGAGTTTGACACGCCTGCTGTAGACTATATTGAGTATTTCAGTTTTTGCTACATGTTGCTTTGAGTTGTTGTTTTAATCAGCTCTTATCCAAAATGAAGTTTCTGTTATTTTTTTGCTCCCCTGATAATAGACATTCAGGCCACATTTTATTCCATACCTTGGGATTTGTGGTTTGTGTCAACTGAATGAATTTGGCATTTAGCCAATGGAAACTATAACTATTTTCTTCAGAACAGGATTTTAAATATCTTGCTTTACAAAATTGGTCAAATTTAGAAAATGGTATTTCCTGTCAAGTATATTTGTAGCTGGCTTTTAAAAATTTTTAAGCTTGTACCTTTTCCCTTGATATTCTACTGAAACACTGGATTGTGGAAGGATTGCAAATATTTGAGCATTTGTTTCTGATTTAATCCTGCTATTTTGCTGAGCAAACCTGTGTTGCACAAATATTGAGGCCTGAGTATTTTATTATCAAAGGTCATGCAGCATAAACTTTTTGGGATGTTATTAATGTTGTTTCATGTTTAAGGTGCGACTTGAACTCAAAGTCTCTTGCTTTCTTGCCTGGTGCCTTAACCACTAGACCAAGTTGACTCTCAAACTGGTTTAAGAATCTCTCACTCAATCTGATATTCTGACATTACAGTTGTTAGGGGACAAAGTATCCCGTTTAAAACCAGCATCAGTTTAGCCACTCCATGCCTCTGAGGAGAGAGTTGCATCATTCATTCATTCATTCATTCATTCATTCATTCATTCATTCATTCATTCATTTATTCATTCATTCATGTATTTATTTTGTCAAGCATGTATTAGATAACATATATAAGTATAGACATAATTATAAATAGATGAGACAGATACAAATAAAAGGGAACATTAGGATAGGGATGGTGGGCACGCTGGTGTGCTTATGCACGCCCCCTACAGATCTCTTAGGAATGGGGTGAGGTCAATAGTAGACAGTCTAAGGTTAAAGTTTTGGGGGTTTGGGGAAGAAACCACAGAGTCAGCTAGTGCATTCCAGGCATTGACAATTCTGTTGCTGAAGTTGTATTTTCTGCAATCGAGTTTGGAGCGATTTACCTTCTATTATTTGCTCAAGTATTGTTGTGGTTGAAGCTGAAGTAGTCATTGACAGGTAGGACATTGTGGCAGATAATTTTATGTACTATGCTCAGATCAGAACGAAGTCGGCGTAGTTCTAAGTTTTCCAAGCCCAAAATTTCAAGTTTGGTGGCATAAGGTATTTTGTTGCAAACAGAGGAGTGGAGGACTCTTCTTGTGAAGTATCTCTGGACTCGTTCGATTGTATTAATGTCCGATATGCAGTGCGGGTTCCAGACAGATGAGCTGTATTCAAGAATTGGTCTAGCAAATGTTTTGTATGCTCTAGTTAGTAGTACAATGCTACCAGAGAAGAAGCTACGCAAGATTAGGTTAACAACTCTTAATGCCTTTTTGGCAATGCTGTTACAGTGAGCTCGTTTGAGATGAGTACTCCATGAAAAGGTATCATGAAAGCTGATGCCTTTTGATAAAAATATGTTACAGGTAGTCCTTGACGTACAACAGTTCATTTAATGACCAGTTGAAGTTACAAAGGCACTGAAAAAAATGACTTATGACTGTTTTTCACACTTATGTCCGTTGCAGCATCCTCATGGTCACGTGATTGAAATTCGGACGCTTGGCAACTGACTCATATTTATGACGGTTGCAGTGTCCCAGGGTCATGTGATCACATTTTGCGACCTTCTGACAAGCAAAGTCCATGGGGAAATCCAGATTCTTTTAACAATCATATTACTAATTTAACAAATGCAATGATTCACTTAACAACTGTGGCAAGAAAAGTCATAAATTGGGGGCAAGCTCACTTAACGAATGTTTCATTTAGCAGCATAAATGTTGGGCTCAATTTTGGTCATAATTCGAGAACTACCTGTGCTAAATCATAGCCAGTGTTAGCCACCATTCATCAAAATGACGGCACCAAATTAAATTATGGCTTAATGTAATGTTTGAATCCATTCACTGAATTACAGTAGGTGAGGTTGAGAAAACTGTGTGTGGTCATTCTTTGTAGAAATCAAACAAGGCACACCGTAGTCTTGTTAGCATTCTAGTTTTTCTTTCCATATGTAAGTTAAGTTCCTTTTTATTTAATCAATTTCTCAGGCTGCCCATTAGTCTTTTAACTTAAAACAGCAGCAGGAGATGATGGTGGAGAGGAAAAAGGTAAGATCAAACATACCGCATTTAACCAAGGACAGGTAGTCCCTGATTTAGCCCTTGATTCATTTAGTGACCATCCAAAGTTACAACGGCACTGAGAAAAGTGACTTAATGGCCGTTTTTCACACTTATGACCTTTGCAGCATCCCCATAGTCGCATGATCAAAATTCGGGAGCTTGGCAACTGGTAATGTAATTATGACGGTTGCAGTGTCCCGGAGTCATGTGATCCTCTTTTGTGACCTTCTGACAAGCCAAGACAAAGGGGGAGCCAGATTCATTTAACAACCATGTTACTAACTTAACCACTCAAGTGATTCACTTAACAACCATGGCGAAAAGGTCATAAGGTTGGCTATGACTTGCTTAGCAACTGTCTTGCTTAGCAGTGGAAATTTGGGGCTCAACTATGGTCGTAAGTTGAGGACTATTTGGATATCCCAGTTGTCTTTTCCTGCTTGAGCAGGGGGCTGGACTAGAAGACCTCCAAGGTCCCTTCCAGCTCTGTTATTCTGTCTTCCATCTGTGCCACTTTACTTTTAATGTGTTTCCAGGTGGTTAATAACCTTGCTCCCAGCTGGTGAAGTTTCTTTTGCTCCTTGTAGCAAGAAAGTGACCACTAGGTGTTTTTGCTTTCAAAGGGTGGCGGGATTCAGCTGGTTCAGGCCGGTTCGAGCAAATCGGTTGTTAAATTACTGACTGCCCCCCTCCCCTTCCAGGAGTCCCCACGTGCTCCATTTTGGCTCCCAGGTAAGTGCAGGGAGGCCTACTAGGCCCAAAACGGGGTGCGGGGGATGCTCATGCCCCCCGTGGCTCGTTTTTGCTCCCAGGAGGCTGCAGGGAAGCCTACTAGGCCCAGAATGGGTCACTGGGGCGATGCGACACCCCCCCCTCGTCGTCCGTTTTTGCTCCGGGGGGGGTGCAGGAGACCAAGTGCTGCCTGTCACACCCCCTGGCCACACCCACCATGGCCACGCCCACCCAGCCAGTCATTAGGGCAGAGTACTGGTTGTTAAATTATTTGAATCCCACCACTGGTAATGTCTATCTTGTATTTAACTTAGAAGGGGAAGCACAGATGAATAAGCTAGTGAGAAGGCCTGGGAGCTGCTAGTTGGAGAACTATGGTCAAAGAACCTTGGTAGTACAGTGGTCTAAAGCACCCTGTTATTAAGAACAGCTGCCTGCAATTACTGCAAGTTCGAATCTCACCAAGGCTCAAGGTCGACTCAGCCTTCCATCCTTTCTAAGGTAGGTAAATTGAGGACCCAGTTTGTGGGGGCAATAAGCTGACTTTGTATAAATATACAAAAGGATGAAGGCTATTGCTTAGCGCATTGTAAGCCGCCCTGAGTCTCTGGAGAAGGGCGGCATATAAATCAAATTAAAAAAAAAAATACCTCGAATATCACTTCGAGCAACGTTATGCACAAATGGGCTGGGTGGCAGCATTGAAGCTTCCGGCCTAATATGGCTTCCAAGGCTGACAGGGGTTTTCTGGAACGCTGACACTGGGTTCCCCTAATGCAGCTGATAATCATCCCTTCTTTTGTCCTGTTCTCCATGTTTTTGGAACCCGACAGTTTTCCTGGAGACGTTTCAGGCTAGGGAACATCAATCAGCGCAGCAGAGATTAAAGTTTGCTGGTTATATATGCCTGGCCAGTCTTGGCTGGGGTGTGGTGTCAATTTTCCTCAATGTTCCTTAATTAGGGTTTGGTTTCTTCCTTGATTGTTTAATTGGTGCGGTTTCCTGCTTATCTGGTTGTGGCCATCTAGAAAAGATTCCACCGTGGGCTGGGCTTTTTTTTTTAGTTCCTTGTCTTTTGGTGGTACCTTTAAATAGTAGGTAGATCTCCATGGGTCTTTTCAAGGCTGATGTCTTGGTATTGGTAGTCCTCGGCGTACGACCACAATGGAGCCCAAACTTTCTGTTGCTAAGCGAGACCCTTGTTAAATGAGTTTGGCCCCATTGAATGACTTTTCTTTCCACAGTTGTTAAGTGAATCACTTCAGTTGTGAAGTTAGTAACACGGTTGTTAAGTGAATGTGGCTTCCCCATTGACTTTGCTTGTCAGAGCGTCGTAAAAGGGGATCACATGACCCCCAGGACACTGCGACCGTCATAAATATGAGTCAGTTGCCAAGAGTCTGAATTTTGGTCACGTGACCATGGAGATGCTGCAACGGTCTTAGGTGTGAAGAACGATTGTAAGACTTTTTTTTTCACTGCTGCTGTAACTTTGAACGGTCACTAAGTGAACTGTTGTAAGTTGAGGATTCCCCATAAATATGCATAAACAAACAACAAACTTGACTCTTCCATCCACTGATGCTGTTATCTATCCTGGCAATGAAACATTTGCAGGTAGTTTGCAGTGACAAACTATTTTTGTCAGTGGCGCAGTGGTTAGAATGCAGTACTGCAGGCTACTTCTGCTGATTGCCAGCTGCCTGCAATTTGGCAGTTCGAATCTCACCAGGCTCAAGGTTGGCTCAGCCTTCTATCCTTCCGAGGTGGGTAAAACGAGGACCCAGATTGTTGGAGGGAAGATGGCTGACTCTGTAAACCCCTTAGAGAGGCCTGTAAAAGCTCTGTAAAGCGGTATATAAGTCTAAGTGCTATTGCTATTTCTGAATTAAATGCCAGAAAAAAACTTCCTGGATTGTTCATATAATAATCATGATTTGAAGTTGCAATGCCAAGCTAACCTTGGCTGATCCAGCAGGCAATGTAGCGTAACCATGGTGATTGGGGCCAGATTTTCTATCACTAAGCAACACGATTGACAACATGTTGACTCTCTCACTTAGCATTATTACCTGTCATTTATTAGCCCATGGTCTAGCCCAGTGATGGCTAACCTTTTTGCCATCGCGTGCCAAAAGTGGTGGTGGTGGGGGGGGTGTCACACACACGCGTGCCCACGTCCATAATTCTATGCACCCTGCCCCCGCACATGCGCGCGCGACCTCCCCCCCGCTTCCTCCCCCGGTCCTGGCACGGTAGGCCCATTTTTCGCTCTCCCTAGCCTCCAGAGCCTTTCTAGGAGTCTGGGGAGGGCGAAAACAGCCTTCCCGACCCCTCTGGAGGTCGGAAATGGCCCATTTGCCAATTTCCGGTGGGACCGGAGGTTCCATTATTTTTGCTATCCTCAGCCTCCAGAGCCTTTCTAGGAGTCTGGGGAGGGTGAAAACGGCCTTTCCCACCCTTCTGGAGGCCGAAAACGGTCTGTTTGCAAACTTTCAGATCACGTGCCCACCGATATGGCTACACGTGCCACCTGTGGCACGCGAACTATAGGTTCGCCATCACGGGTCTAGCCCATCAGCCCCCAACCTATTGGGCAGCAGGGACTGGTTCCATGGTGATAAGTTTTCCCGCAGACCGGAAGGGACATGATTTCATGTGCTGCCTGCATCCCGCGGCTTCACTTGTTTCCGCGGCCCATTTCTGGCATGCGTCCACGGACCAGGGGTTGGAGACCACTGGTCTAGCCTACAGAGTTGTGTTTTCTAGTGGTCTCTCACCCTGCTCCCTTTGTAGCCTGGAAAAGGCCCATCCTGGCCTCCTGCTTGCTGAGACTTAAAGCTTTCAGCCACTGCCTTCTCTCTGATTTTCTCTCCCCACCACTGGTTTCAACCTCCCAGTACACAGCTTCTCTCCTTTATGCCCTCTGATGTCCCCTGTTGCCCAGCAACCCTACTAATGCTGAGCTCTTCTCCGTCTTGTCCTTCCCTCACCTCTTCTTTGTCTGCCTTTATCCTTAGGGACTTCCAACAATTACGCCGATGACGATCTCCCTGTATCCCCAGCCTTACATTCATCTCTCTCCATCCCCGTCTATATTTCTCTTGCTTCCTCTTTCCTCTAGTTGCACACTCAGTGCTGAGCCAGTCTCGTATCACCATCTTCCAGTAAATTTAATCAATATGATCATGAATTTACAAATAGAATAGAATAACAGAGTTGGAAGGGACCTTGGAGGTCTTCTAGTCCAACCCCCTGCTCAAGCAGGAAACCCTACGCCACTTCAGACAAATGGCTGTCCAACATCTTCTTAAAAATTTCCAGTGTTGGAGCATTCACAACTTCTGGAGGCAAGTCGTTCCACTGATTAATTGTTCTGACTGTCAGGAAATTTCTCCTTAGTTCTAGGTTGCTCCTCTCCTTGATGAGTTTTTCATAGACCGTTCCTGGTCTATGCAACCAGTTTTCCATAGCTCCAAAAACTTCTGTCAATGACTGTGGTTTATTATATTATTATTATTATTATTATTATTATTATTATTATTATTATTATTATTATTATTATTATTATTATTATTATTATTATTATTAATTATTCAATTTATATACCGCCCTTCTCCTATTGGACTCAGGGCGGTGCACAGCCAAGGATAAAAAAACATACCAATACAAAATTTAAAATCAATTAGAATTATACAGCTTTGGCCCACAATTTAAAACAATCCAATTAAAACCCAATTTACACTTAAAAAGCTAAAAAGCGCTAAAAAGGGGGGGGTTCACGCCAGCCCTGCTTGATGGAAAAGAAAAGTTTTTAGGGCACGGCGAAAGGCCCGGAGATCCGGTATCCTTCGCATCTCCAGGAGCAAATCGTTCCAGAGGGCAGGAGCTGCCACAGAGAAGGCCCTCCCCCTGGGGGTCGCCAGCTGACATTGCCTGGCTGACGGCACCCTGAGGAGTCCCTCTCTGTGGGAGCGTACTGGTCGGTGGGAGGCTATCGGCGACAGAAGGCGGTCCCGCAAATACCCAGGTCCTATGCCATGGAGCACTTTAAAGGTGGTAACCAACACCTTGAAGCGCACCCGGAAGGCCACTGGAAGCCAATGCAGCTCGCGCAGGAGAGGTGTCACATGGGAGCACCCTCTTGCTCCCATAATCCCCTGCGCGGCCGCATTCTGCACCAGTTGGAGCCTCCGGGTACTCCAAGGGGAGCCCCATGTAGACAGCATTGCAGTAGTCCAAGTGGGAAGTGACGAGCACCTGAGTGACTGTGCGTAAGGAGTCCCGATCCAGAAAGGGCCGCAACTGGCAAATCAGGCAGACCTGATGAAACCCCCCCCTGGCCATAAATTGTTGGATGCCTTCTTTACAGTATTAACTATTTCAGGCCTATGTTGCAACATATTCATTTGGAGGGGGGGAATGTATGCATAAATGTAATACAGGTAGTCTTCAATTTACGACTACAATTGAGCCCAAAATTCATGTTGTTAAGTGAGAAATTTGTAATGTGAGTTTTGCCCCATTTTATGACTGCCACATTTCTTAAGCGAATCACTGCAGTTGTTAAATTAGTAACACGGTTGTTAAGTGAATCTGGCTTCCCTCATTGGCTTTTCCTGTCAGAAGGTCATAAAGGGGAATCACATGACTGGGGCACTGCAACTGTCATAAATGTGAGTTAGTTGTCAAACATCTGATTGTAACTCACGTGACCATGGGGATGCTACAATGGTTGTAAGTCTGAAAAATGGTCATAAGTCACTTTTTTCAGTGCCTTTGTAACTTCAAACAGTCACTAAATGAACTATTGTAATTCGAAGACTACCTGTATTTTTATGATTGGTTTTGATCAGGGGTGCAATTATGGCAACTTTAAGACCTGTGAACTTCAATTCTCAGAATTCCTGAGCCAGCCTGCACCCCAAAACTCCATCCTCACCGCCCCTGGTCTTGAACCACAAACAAATCCAGTTAGTCTCAACTTAGAACAGTTCACTTAATGACTGTTCAAAGCTACAACGGCACTGAAAAAAGTGACTTACGACTGCTTTTCACACTTACGACCTCTGCAGCATCCCTGGGCTCATGTGTTCGAAATTCAGATACTTGGCAACTGACTCATATTTATGCCAGTTACAGTTTCCCAGGGTCATGTTGTAACATTTTGTGACCTTCTGGCAAGCAAAGTCAACGGGGAAACCATTTAGTGACTGTGTTCCTAATTTAGCAACTGCAGTGATGCACTTAAGAACTGTGGCAGGAAAGGTCGTAAAATCTGGCAAAATTCACTTAACAACTGTTTCACTTAGCAACAAAAAATTTGGGCTCCATTGCTGTCGTAAATCGAGGACTGCCTCTTAACTGGACTGAGCGGATGTCCTTTCATCAAACAAAATAAAACTGGGGAAATGCTGATGTCTGTTTCTTCTATCTGTAACCAGGCCTCCTAAATAATGATTTTCTCTCTTCGTTGTTCTATCTGGCACAAGACACATTCTTGGCGTTAACTTATTACTTCATATTAGCTCTGCCTGCACTGTAGACATATCAAGTTCTCTGCTGTCCTAAGAGCGTCTTCTCTTTTCAAATGTGTCATCTAAAAAATATTGCTGATTGCTGTCCCTGTACTTAAGATGCACAAATCGTGTTGTTTTTTTTCCAGGTGCCTTCTTAAATGCTGGCAAAGATATTTATTATTTGTTAAATATAAAGATATTTATATTTATTATTTATTATTATTATTTATTAGTTTGTTCAGATCTTATTCACCTTACGAAAATGCTCTGGAAAAGCAGAGATACAAATACAAAAAGCAGGCTAGTTGGAGCAGTGGTCTTCCCTGTAATCAGGGGTGGTAATCACCAGTGGTGAAATCCAAATTTTTTTACTACCGGTTCTGTGGGCGTGGCTTGGTGGGCATGGTGTGGCTTGGTGGGCGTGGCAGGGGACAGATACTGCAAAATCTCCATTCCCTTCCAACTCTTGGGGGAAGGATACTGCAAAATCCCCATTCCCTCCCCACTCCTGGGGAAGGATACTGCAAAATCCCCATTCCCTCCCCACTCCTGGGGAAGGATACTGCAAAATCCCCATTCCCTCCCCACTCCTGGGGGAAGGATATTGCAAAATCCCTATTCCCACCCCACTCTGGGGCCAGCCAGAGGTGGTATGTGCCGGGTCTCCGAGCTACTCAAAATTTCCGCTGCTGGTTCTCCGAACTGTTCAAAGTTTCCGCTACCGATTCTCCAGAACCTGCTGGATTTCACCCCTGGGTATTCACTTACCTTCCCTACTGGTTCGCAAATGTGAGTGTGTGGGCATGGCCTTCTGTGCATGTGCTTTGCTCGCACACGCAGCTTACACGCATATGCATGGCTAAAAGACATGCCTAAATAGGATGGCGTAGAGCCAGGGCAGGTGGGCAGGCCCACCTGCGATTTCCGCTACCAGTTCAGGCGAACTGGTCCGAACCGGCTGAATACTATTGCTTAACGCATTGTAAGCCGCCCTGAGTCTCCGGAGAAGGGCGGCATATAAATCAAATTAAAAAAAAAAAAAATACCACCTCTGCCTGTAACGATGTCTGGGTGTAAGAGCTGGACAGTAAGAACGGTGATGGAAGAAGAATTGACACCTTTGAACTATGGTGGTGGCGTAAATTACTGCACATACCATGGACATCCAGAGTCACTAACAGAGAGGTTTAAAACCAGATACATCATTAGAAACTAAGATCATAAGACTACGTCTGGTTGGCTCAGCGGCTAAGACACTGAGCTTGTTGATCAGAAAGGTCGCCGGTTCAAATCCCTAGTATAGGGTTCCTTTGTGAGCAAGGGGGGTTGGACTAGATGACCTCCAAGGTCCCTTCCAACTCTGGTACTGTTACTTTGGCCATGTTATGTGTGCAAATTCATTGGAGAAGGCAGTGACGCCAGGAATGGTTATTAGTGGAACAAGAAGAAGGGGGAAGCAAAGAACAGGCTGGCTTGATAACATCAAATCTGATGCAAAGTTGAACATTCGGCACCTGAAATGAGCTGTGATTGACAGGGTAGCATGGAGAGCACTTGCCTATAAAGTCACTAAGAGTTGGACTCAACTAAATGGTTAAAAGCAAACAATTTATTAAATAAATTTATATAGCCCCCCCCACCCCCCCAATTCACACATAGGTGATTCCGGACAGCTTACAATTTTTTTTAAAAAATCCATTATATAATAAAAGCACATTTTTAAAAAAATCCTCACTATCTTCCCCCATGGCAGGAATAACACAATGACTCAATTGCTCCCTCTTGGTCTTCCAGGCCCACTGGCAAAACTACATTTTTAGGGCCTTTCAGAAAAACAGCAGGGTGAGGATGAAACTGGGGGGGGGGGATGTTCTATAAGGAAGGGGTCACCACCGAGAAGACCCCTTTTTTGTGTCCCCACTAGCTAACAATCCCTAATCAATAGGACCTGTAACACGCTCTGCCTTCTCATCCTGCTAGGCCAGGTAGATATAAAACATTGCATATTAACAATAATACGAGCATTAGCGATACATTTCTCAGCGCAGCAAAAACAAAAGTGGATTTTTCAAACCAAATGGTTTTGAATGAAAAAGCAGGTCATTTCAGGGATGAAATGCTACCGGTTCAGACTGGTTTGGCCGAACCGGTAGTGATGGCAGCGGGTGGTTTGGAGAACCAGTAGCAACGGCAGCTCGAGGCTTCGCCCACCCGCCCAGTTGTTGTTACTTCCTGGTTTTAACCAGGAAGTAACCTGTTTTTTACCCTCTGCACATGGCATATGCACTTCCGAACCAGTAGGGAAGGTAAGTAGATTTCACCCCTGGGTCATTTCATATATGTTTGTTAGCAAGATTTTGGAATCCTTGTGGAGTTTTGATTGTTTTGATTGTGCCATTTAATTTAATTAATTTTAATTTAATATCCACTTTCTCCAGAAATTGGGAGTGCCGATCCCAGGGCTGTAGATTAGACAGGGAAGACGAAACAACATCCTGGCAAGCTTTTTCTGTACTGTTACCAAGAAAACAGGCCCAACAAAAATGCAGATTAATTTTTAAGTGAAATTAGCATTAAAAAGAGCTTTCTTCCATGTTGGCTATGTCCTTGCCTAATTATTTTAACTGGGTTAAGAAAAAGATTCACAAAAAGCTCTCTGCCACCTTTGGTTTCCTGTGTCTTTAAAAGGCATATTTTGAGTTTTGATTATTAGGCTGATGCTGCCTTGCCTAGAATTTGAGCATCATTGGCTTATTTGTAACCAGGATGTCAGGTCCCCAATCATTTTAGAAGAAGAACCAATTTTGAAAATCAGATGAGCAAAATCTTTTGATCCTCATCTCTTTAGCTATTGTTGTTTTGCAAGGAGAAGGCCCCCAAGCAAGAGAAAACACACAAGTTAATCCGAGGGCTTTAAAAATACCTTTTCCGTCAGGCCTGTTTAATCTAGCATAGCTAGCTGCAATGACCTGATCCCAAAATAGCTGGCAGTGACTCTTCTCTCAGAGTATTTGCTGCTAAATAATGACAGATGGTGATTTAGCTTGGTTTGAAACTGAAACTCTGTAATGCAGAACTTTAAAAAAAATTGGACGGAAGGGAGAATGAGGTTCAAGGTCTTCTTTCAAATTGGAGTTAATTATGTGCGCATGCACTAAAAATTCAGACAACCAGCTACAAGATGGATAGACTCCATTACACCAGTGATGGGTACACTGTTAAGAACAGACCTGAAAAAAACAGATGAGGGACAGATTGACGTGGAGAAAATCTAAATGGTCATTAAGAGTCAACATTGATTCAATTATTCCAGTTATTTACCATCGTTCTTCATTTCTGGAAGTATGTCTCTAATTCCTTTTTCCCAATCATTAGCATTTGAATTATTCATCTTAATTTACATTGTTATCAAAATTAATAATGTTAAAGTATTTATTTTCACATTTCCATCTGCTGAGGTTTATCACAGACAAGTTCTATTCATTCTTTTTTACAATAATAATTGCTTGCATGATTTCAGCATTGTTAATCTCTTTACAATTGACATTTTAAGTATTCATCTTAATTTACATTGTTATCAAAATTAATAATGTTATCAAATTACTTATTTTCACATTTCTTTATCAGTTCATATGCAATGCTTTCACCTAAATAATATCACAGTATATCCTATAATTCTTCTCTCTTACCAATACAATAACAATTTAAATTCAAGACTATCAAAATCACTATTATTGTTATATTGTCTGCTTTCCCATTCCCATTGCAACATCCCAGTGGTCACCTGTTCAAAATTCAGACGCTTGGCAGCTGGTTCACATTTATGATGGTTGCAAGATCTCGGGGTCACGTGATCCTCTTTTGCGAACCTTCTAACAAGCAAAGTCAATGGGGAAGCCAGATTCACTTAACAGCCGTGCTACTATCTTAACAATTGCAAATGATTCACTTAACAATAGTAGCAAAAAAAAAGTAAAATGGGGCACTTAACTCATTTAACAGTTGTTTTATGCTTAGCAGCATAAATTTTGGGCTCAATTGTGGTTGTAAGTCAAGAGCTATTTAATAATACATATTATTATCTGTTTCACAGTCTGATGATGTCCTTCTATCGCAGAGATCTTCAAACTCGGCAGCTTTAACGCTTGTGGACTTCAACTCCCAGAATTCTCCAGCACTGGCTGGAGCCAGTGCTAGAGAATTCTGGGAGTTGAAGTCCACAAGTCTTAAAGCTGCCAAGTTTGAAGACCTCTACTCTATCGCTTGGAGAAACAGGAACATTGACCAACGTCTGCAAAATCTGACTTTTTTTTTAGGCCGGGGAAACTCCGTACTTCCTCCTATTTGCATGGGCTTCTCTACCGGTATTATTCTCTCATGAATAATATTTGAGAGTTTAACTGCATCCTTTCACTATGAAGATCAGTGTTTCTCAATCTTTTCCAACTTCCAGATGTGTATAATGTTGAGGAACACTGATGTAGATCAAGGAAGTTTAAAAACTGAACATCTGTTTTGGCAGTCATTTAAAGTAGGCCTCAGGAAAGGATTCTTAAAATGCAATGTCGGTTACTCAGCATGTAATTGGGGGGATTTTCACTTTTATGTTTAGAATAATTTTCTTGTAACATCTCTCTGGATTCAGAGTCACGTTATTTTACAAATTAAATGGAACTATCCCTTCCTTTGTTTACATATGTAGGAAAATGTAATTATGCTCTCTACCTAGGGTTGCCCTTGAAGACTACTCGAAGGCTTCAGGTGGTGCAAAATGCGGCCGCGCGGGTTGTGATGGGAGCGTCCCGACACTCCCATGTTACACCCCTCCTGCGCGGCTTGCATTGGTTACCGGTTGCCCTTCGGGTGAGGTTCAAGGTGCTGATTATCACCTATAAAGCCCTTCATGGCCTAGGCCCGGGATACCTGTCAGGCCCGGTGTTTCCCACAGACAGGGCCTCCTCAGGGTGCCGTCGGCCAGACAGTGTCGGCTGGCGACCCCCAGGGGGAGAGCTTTCTCTGTGGGCGCACCCACCCTCTGGAACCAACTTCCGTTGGAGCTCCGGATGGCCCCTGACCTTCGCTCGTTCCACCGCGAGTTAAAGACCTGGTTGTTCCATAGCCTGGACTGATGGGGGGGGGGGTAATGAATTTTAAACTGTTTTAAACTGGGTTTTAACTCTATATCGTTTTAATAGGAATTATGCATTTTACTGTTGTGAGCCGCCCTGAGTCCTCGGAGATAGGGCAGCATATAAATTGCATAAAATAAAATAATAAATAAATAAATAAAATAAATGCTGAAACTAGAAAACAAACATTCTCCCTTAAATTCTGTTTGAAGGAAAATGAAGCCTTAACCCAGAGCACCATTTGGCCTTTGTATGGGTAATCCTCGACTTACAACCACAATTGAGCCCAACATTTCTGTTGCTAAGCGGGACACTTGTTAAGTGAATTTTGCCCCATTTTATGACCTTCCTTGCTACAGCTGTTAAATGAATCACTGCAATTTTTACGTTAGTCACACAGTTGTTAAAGTGAATCTGGCTTCCGTATTGACTCTGCTGGTCCGAAGGCCGCAAAAGTTGATCACGTGACCCCGGGGATAAGTTGATCACGTGACACTGCAACTGACATGAATATGAATCAGTTGCCAAGCTTCTGAATTTTGATCATGTGACCACAGGGATACTGCAACGGTCATAAGTGTGAAAAACAGTCATGTCATTTTTTTTTCAGTGCCGTTGTAACTTTGAACAGCCGCTGAATGAACTGTCGTAAGTCGAGGACTGCCTGTATCATGGAATTTTTATTATTTTGTCTTTTGCACACGGTGTGCAAGCCTGGCTAGGCTACACTCCAGCAGAGTCATGCAGTTAATGATGGGGCTAGGTGGGAGGAAGGTGGGTAGTGAAAATGAGCGAGCTGATGTGACATGGGGATATGGAAAGACGGTTTTGTCAAGACGAGCGTCAGCAGTTGAGACGCTTGTTAAAAAGAAGTAGAATCTTCAAGAGGGAAGAGGAAGCTCTGAGTCATTTGTACAGATGTTGTCTCTCATAGTAAGGCAGTTGCCATGGAAAAGCCACAGGTGTAACATGAAAGGCAAATACAGTATGAAAAATGCAGTGAATGGAAGGAATTCAGCATTGGGGTTCATTTTATTGACCTCAGGAGGATGGAAGGCTGAGTCAACCTTGAGCCAGTCAGGATAGAATGCCTTGCGGTCGGCAGAATTGGCCTGCAATACTGCACTCTAACCACTGCGCCACCATGGCAGATAGGTAGGTAGATATGGTAGATAGATACGGTAGGTAGATGGATGGATGGATGGATGGATGGATGGATAGGATAGATACGGTAGGTAGGTAGATACGATAGATACGGTAGATAGTAGATAGAAGATAGGTAGGTAGGTAGGTAGATAGATAGGTAGGTAGATAGGTAGGTAGATACAGTAGGTAGGTAGGTAGGTAGGTAGGTAGGTAGGTAGGTAGGTAGGTAGGTAGGTAGGTAGGTAGGTAGGTAGGTAGATAGATAGATAGATAGATAGATAGATAGATAGATACGGTAGGTAGGTAGGTAGGTAGGTAGGTAGGTAGGTAGGTAGGTAGATAGATAGATAGATAGATAGATAGATAGATAGATAGATAGATAGATAGATAGATAGATAACAATAGCACTAGCTCTTTGACTTATATACCGCTTCACAGTGCTTTACAGCCCTCTCTAAATGGTTTACAGAGTCAGCCTCTGGCCACAAACAATCTGGGTCTGCATTTTACCGACTTCGGAAGGATGGAAGGCTGAGTCAACCTGGAGTTGGCCAGCATCAAACTTCTGGGCAGTCAGCAGAATTAGCTTGCAATACCGCATTCTAACCACTGGGCCACCAGGGCTCCTTCTATACCGTTGCAAGAAGCTTGTGATGGTTTGGGGACATCTTGGCTGCTATCCAGCTGCCAAGCTGGTTGGGCTAGGAGGGGACAGAGCAGCCCTCAGTGGTGGAGCCTTGCACTTTATTATTATTGAGGAGCAATCAGAGGTTGCAGTAACATTCCTGAAGGGGGATGAGCTGGTTCCCCCCGCCCCCACTCCCCGCCCAGGGCTGGGAAAGCATTGCTCTTTTTGTTTTCTCATTGTGATCAGCCTGTTTTTTTCCTTGCTTTTCCTCTGTGGAAATAACAGTAAACTGTCATCTCTGTTTCTCAGCAGTTTTTTTTTTTTACCAGAAGGGAATGATGTGAGTTATGAGCAAGGCGTCCTTGGGGCTACCCTGTGGACTCCCTGTTATTGTGGCTTGCTGAGCCCATCAGGTCATCTTCACATGAGTCACTGGGTTTTCCTCTGGGGAAATAAAAAACAGGCTTTGTGCTCTAGCGATGATGGGGTCTGTTGCACTTTCCTGATCAGTCTATTTTGGCCCTAGCTGGCAGCTAGCAAATTAACCCATACTACATAGCGACTTACATAGGTTTCCTTTCTTTCCCTGTCACGTTTTCTTTCTGCCTAAGAGGCTTTCAGGCTGAAAACGGGGGTTATAAAAGCTTTGAACTCAAAATAAATGTTGCCAATGCAAACTAGCGGAATGTATTGTCAACATCCAGCTCGATGTTGATTCCAAATAGAACTCCAGGTTTGTTCTGTTACTGAAAATCTTACTGTTCATTGAACACGCTCCATGGCGATGTCTAAGCAAAACTAGCTCTGAGTTTCCCAAATACCAGTTCATAGAATTAAACAATACTTTCCCCAGCCAAACCCCCAGCCTTTCACATAGTCCATGTAAACACGTTCACTTTGTTATGGGAACCGCCTGCTTCAACTCCACACTCCTACAACGTCCTTGAAAAGGTTTCAGGCTTCCCCAGACTTCAGTGGAATTGTGGAGGTTTCCTTTCTCCATCTAACCCATTCTAAAGCAACACTTCCCCTTACTCTAATGGCAAGTTGAAAGGAAGAGGCACGTAGCTGCCAAAGTTTCATTCTTGACATGTGTTTGGAAAACCTTGATGACAGATTTGCTGGTCAGAAGTCAACGCATGTATTTCAGGTGGTCCTCGACTTACAACCACAAAAGAGCCCCAAATTTCTGTTGCTGAACGAGACAGTTATTAAGTGAGTTTTACCCCACTTTGCGACCCTTCTTGCCACAATTGTTAAGTGAGTCACTGCAGTTGTTAAAGTTAGTAACACAATTGTTTGGTGAATCTGGCTTCCCCATTCACCAAACAATCTGGCTTCCCTCATCAGAAGGTCACAAAAGGTGATCTCGTGACTCCGGGACACTACAATCATCAGAAATACATGCCAGCTGCCAAGCATCTGAATTTTGATCATGTGACCTGGGATGCTGCAACAGTTGTAAGTGTGAAAAATGGTCATGTCACTTTTTTTTTCAATGCTGTTGCAAATTCATGAATGGTTGTAAGTCAAGGACTACCTATATAATAAATTCACATTTTATCAAGGTCACAGAAATAATGTTCATCACTAAAACTCTGATGAATTTATTTATTTTTTTCCCTATGGAAAAAGGAATGGATGCTTAAGATTAAGTGTATTAATTTTATGATGAAGGAACATGTCTGTCAAGGTTCCAACTGACGAACCCAAGCAAAGCAGGCATGACAGAGACGATCCAATCTCCTTATGCAAAGCTTTATTGATTACATCATTTCGGCACATATGAAAGCAAAACCAGATCTAGCTATTTCCCACGCAAACCCATATAGTGAAAGTATAGATTCTCCCTCCCCCTTTTAGGCCAGGTCACATTGTCCAATTGTGTTTCTTAATGTTGTTGTGAGAAAATCTTTTTGACTCTGGCAAACACCTGTTGAAGTGTCCTTGGTTCCCATGACTGTTGTCTTGTTGCCGGGAGTGTACATTCCTTTCTTCCTCTCCTTTCTGCCTCAGGGTGTTGGCAACCTGAGAATTGAAAATGGCTGAAACAGCAAAAGCAAATTTCAAAGCTTGATAATGTCCTTCCGTCATGGTGCTGTAATCAAAACACATGGGATTGATCCTGTCCTTATCCTGATAAAGTTGATCAGGCAGTCAGAAGATCCTGAAGTGTCTTCCAAATGAACTTTACGGCTGCAGAGGGTTGGGAGGTCTAGCCTTCTAGTTTTATGGAGATGGAAAACCAGTTTTACCTCATGTTCCAAAAGTGCTTTTCAAAAGGGAACTGGACTTTCTTTCTTTTTTTCTTTTAAAATAAAACGTGTCACTTCCCATCCAAGAAGCTTCTTTAATTCTGGCTGAATGGTGTGGGGCGTGGAAGGTTTTGTATTCCTTGCAGTCATCTCTTGATTAGCATTCTGAAGGTTGGTCTTTGGCTCTCTGAGATTCGTTGAGACCACTTGGGGGTTTATCCAGGGGTGGGCTTCAAAAATTTTAGCAAGAGGTTTTCTGCCTGGTTGCTGGGTGGGGGTGGCCATTTTGGGCGTGGCTTAGTCAGCCTCCTGCACCACAGCAGGGGGATGGGGTTTTGCCCTCCCCAGGCTCCAGAGGCTTTCTTCAAGCCTCCAGGAGGGCAAAAATGGCCTCCCCAGGCTCCGGAGACCCTCTGGAGGCCAGAAACGGGCCCGTTTCCTGAACTTCTGGTAGGCCCGTTTTTCACCTTCCCCGAGCCTCCGCACGTGTCCTGCACTTACCTGCATCCAAAACAGGCCATGTGGAGACTCCTGCGAGGGGCTGGGCGGGGCCAGCCAGGAGTGGGATATGGGGGTTCCCCGAAGTGCACAGAATCTTAGCTAGAGGTTCTCCCGAACCCTTGTGAACCCCCAGCAGCCCACCCCTGGGTTTATTTGTTCTGTACCCGTTGGGTCACCTGAATCAGAGTGCAAATAGGTAAGGAAGCTTTTTTGGGACTGCTGAGAGGACTATTGTAGACAGGAGATAGATGGTGTTATATTCCGCCCGCCCCCTCTGTTGAAAGGGGCTGTTCAATTTTAATATAGATGGCCTCTTTGACCCCTTTTTCAATGCAGCGGTCCTCTCTATCCAGAATGTGACTTCTGCTGTCTTCACAAGAGAGAGCTAATAACCCACCTTCAGAGAGATAATGATCCGACCTTCAGAGTGTTAACAACTAGATTGACTGCTGAGGAATAGAAATCCTTCCATTCCCCACCAGAACCGGAGAAGCTTCTTAAATGAGAAGCAAAAGGTCTTCAAAGAATAAGAAACCAAGAAAGTCTGGTTGCCTTTTGGAAAAAGCATCTTTGGGACAAACATGACTAGGATGATTGAGACTCTCCATAGACAACATCATGTCATGTTTTGAACCCTTTTCTTCCTGACAGGGTAGGAGATCAGGATGGGAGATCAGAGGCAACGTTCGTTATCCACGTCCGGAGAATCACTATACCACGTTCTAGGACTGGACAAGAATGCCACCTCAGATGATATTAAGAAATCGTACAGGTCTGTATGTTATAATATCATATAATGTCTGTACCCTATAAAGAAAATATATATAAAAAATGTCCTATAGGTGGCATTTGCCACTAGGAAGACTGGCTAAGATGTTTCCCAATACCTCATCAACGTGTTGGAAATGGAAACAACAAAGGGGAACATACTAACACATGTGGTGGATGTGCCCCAAAGCAAAACAGTATTGGAGTAAGTTTAAATTACAATTAGAAGAAATAACCAAACATCATATTGAGATGAAACCGGAAATATTTTTATTAGGAATACTCCCAGGGTCTTATGAAAAAAAAATGCAATATTTAATCATCCATCATAGCAGCAAGAATAATATACGCACAGAATTGGAAAAACAATAACATACTGACCGAAGATCATTTGATTAGAAAAGTCTTGGAATGTGCAGAAATGGACAAATTTACAAAGGAGATACAAGAAAAAGAGGAAACAGAATATTAGATAGTGTGGGAGAAATGGTACGAATGGCTAGAGGAGAGAGATAAAAGGCAATAAAAGATCAAATAAGGAAGATATAGGAGTAGAAATGTAACAACAAATAAGAGGAAGCAGAAAAAATGTAGTTTGTAGAAATGAAATTGGGTACACTGTTATTTATATGTATATACCGTATTTTTCAGAGTATAAGACGCACCAGAGTATATATCTTTTCTGGTGAGGAAAAGAAGAAAAAGAAACCTGCCTCTGCCTCTGCCTCTGAGCAATTTTGCCTCTTTCCAGCAAACAGCGAACAGCCTGCTTTACTTTCATTTTCGTTTTCAGCATAACTTGATTAGCACAAGGGGGAAAAAAATCTGCTCCAGCAATTTACCTCTTTGCAGCAAGCAACAGAGCCCTGCGCAAAACAGCTGAGAGCAAATCAACTGAGAGTTGGGAGGCAGATGGAATTAACTTGTGCTAATTAGGCTGTGCTGAAGCTGAAAGGAGCTGTTTTTTTCTTGCTGTTTGCTTGCAAGGAGGTAACTGCTGCGAGGCAGAGGCCAAAGGGTGGGGGCCAGTGGGTGGGCAAGGCTACATTTGGTGTATAAGACGCACCTAAATTTTCATCCCCTTTTAGGAGGGAAAAAGGTGTGTCTTATACTCCGAAAAATACGGTATGTAAATAAATTAATATTAGACTTGTATGTATAAAGGATACATTGAAATAAGGGAGAAAAAATGGACAAGTCAGAAATGTTTTAACTGTTGCGAAATTGTTGGAAAGAAATTATTATTTAAAGATTCTTTTTTGTTTTTTGAAAAATGTTTAATAAGAATTAATTTTTTAAAAAAGAAATCATACAGATAAGGAGGCAGACCCTCATTCTGAAGGTAGCATGAATTTCAGATGCATTTTAAACATTTGCAGGCTGAATCGAGTTTCAAACATCTCCAAGTGGCCCATAAGTATGTGGCATACAAACATTAGTTGATACAACCAGCACACCTTGCGATTTTGGATCTCCGCATTTCTAGAACCTGAAACAGGTGGTCCTCAACTTAGAACCACGTTTTGGGACCAGAGTTTCTTTTGCTAAGTAAGGTGGTGGTTAGGTGAACGGCTGCAGTTAAGTAAATCACACGATTGTTAAGTGAGCCTGGCTTCTTCTCCCCTTGATTTTGCTTTGTTGGAAGCTGGCTGGGAAGCTTGCAAATGACCATCACAGGACTTTGGGATGCTGCAACCACATGCTGGTTGCCAAGCAATCAGATTTTAATCACGTGATTGTGGGGATGCTGTGATAGTCGTAATCAGGAGGATTGTTGCCGGTCCCTTTTTTTCAGTGCTGTTATAACTTCAGACAGTCACTCCATGAACAGTTGTAAGTTGAAGTCTACCTGTATGAGGTCAGCTGGTGTACGGACCAGTAAATGCACTCACCAGCTATTTCTATCAGAGAAAAGGTGACCGTTGGAATCCGCCACCAACTTTCTTGAGTTGGGGAATCAACAAAAATTCGATCAACTGTGATTGTTAAGGAATATGCGTAGAATAATCCTTGAGTAGCAAGGGTGTGCACATAAGAAACGGCTGAGAGTGATTGTGACTAAGCACTGTCAATACACACACATACTGAGTTATGATATTCTTTTACTTTTAGGAAAAAGCAAAGCAAAGTCCAATAAACAATCCAGGTCATACACAGATAAAGATAGTTAAATTGTCAATCCAGGGATATTCCAAGAACAAAGTCTTCTTACCAGTTGTTGTAGTCATAAGCAATAAAACAGTTCTTTTTGGAGTTGCAAACAGGAACAAGTACAGCAGTAAAACAATCAGTAAAACAGTAGAAAACAACAAGTAGCAATGATAAAGCAGTGATCATGCAGAGAGAACAGGCAGAGAGGAGCAGAGGTAGCAATAATAATGTAATAAGAAAAGCCATGATTCAAGCTTCCTCTTAAATACATTGGCTACAGAGCTAGCCAATCAGAATACAGTATGATACAATACAGTATTACAGTCTTAAAGCTATACATTACATTTTGACTGCAAACATGCATTGATGGTTTATATATATTACCAACCCAACCAGTTAGGCAATAGCCATTCCCTAACAGTGATCTTCCAAGGTTTTTTTTTTTGCAACTGACGATATCACCTTAGTTAAATATGAGCTTTTGACGCCATAAAACAACTTGTTTGATTTCAGTATAAAGCAAAAATTAAGAACCCAGGAGCATAACCTCCAAGCGACAGGTGGCAAGCTCAAAAGTAATGTTAGTAAGTGTTACTTCTTAGAAAGAGTAATGGAAGCTTGGAAACAACTTCCAGCTGAGGTAGTGGGTCAATCTTCAGTAACTGTTTAAACATGCTTGTTTAAACATGTCAATCATCTGATAAGAATAAATAACCAAATAAATAAATAAATACTTCAAAGGACAGACTTGATGGACCTCTAGGGTTTTTTTTACCATTTTTTAAATCTATGTTTAATGGGGATGTGGAACACTTGAAATCTGAAGAAAAGTGCTTTGGAGTAGTTGTGCCCCCAAAATAAGTGGCATGTTTTTTGTGGATTCACAGCTGTGATTGAAGTGAAGAAGGTATCAAGAGCCCCAGGTTTCAAAGATGCTGCCGCACAGAGCAAAAAGAAAATGGCAAATCAACTTGGGAGTTTCCTTCTTAGTATTAGCTTAAACATACATGCAAAAACACGAATTAAAAATAGAACCAAGCAGGTCCAAAACCTGGGACATCATGTTATTCTTTCCATGCCAGAATTTATCCTAATTACTTTAACCTTTTTTCATTTCAGTCATCTAATTAGGGGATTGGGTCACCCTGTTCTTTGACTGTTTCTAATCAGTGGTGTTAGAAATCCTGCCAATGAATTGCAAAAAGAAAGTTGCAGTATTTCTCCTAAAAATGTATCAGGTATTTCCAAATCTGTCTGTAACTCAGGCTGATCAAGAATAATGCATTTTTTTAAAAAAAAAAACTGGATGGGAACCATCTACTTTTAGAGGATGCTGAGCTATTGGTGGTAAATGTTATTTTAAAGTTTTGATTTGAAGGGATGACAGTTTGTGATGGAGATTGGATCATTCCCCTGCACTTATGAGCCAGCTGTTTCATTACCCAACTAGGTAACATCATCAGTGCTGGAAGGGGATGGGATCTGCAGAGAGGAGGAAGAGGATGAGGAGGACTGGGAGGTCCTTCTGTTCAAAATGTAGTTTAGGCAGAACTTAAGCTTTCTTATATTTCTTAATAAAACTATAATTTATTTCAGATACCAATGAATGGCATTCATTTATGGCTAGGATAAGCCTTTGCATCCAGTTTTTCTTTTTAATGGGAACTTCCGCTACTTAATTACTTGCTATTCTTTTAGCATTCTGCATATGCTCAGGAGCACATTCTCCAACAAGGTCTCCAACAGGAAAGGTGCTTTAGAGTGGGGAGCGGTGTTTGTGCCCCACCTGCTCACACCTCCAAAAAGAAGCTGCACTGGCAGAGTCGAATAAAAGTAAAACAATTTGGCTCTTCATGGTGTCTGCTTTCTTGGAGAGTCAGGTACAGCTAATCCTCGACTTACAACCGTCATTGGGCCTGGAGTTACGGTGGTAAGTCATGGTGATCATTAAATGGGTCACCATGTGACTAGACCTGATTTGCTGGCATTTTTTATGCTGGTCATTAAGTAAGTCCATTTTACCCAATGGGTGGGGTTTTTTTGCCAGAAACTGGAAATAAACACCAGCAAAACCGGCAAAAAAAAATGACAGAAATTGCCATTACATGATTAGCAGAGGTGGCAAGCGGCCATAAAGGAAAGCCAGTTCCCAGCATCCCAAATGCGATTGCATGACTCCAAGAAGGGGATGCAGTTATTGTAACTTCGAAATTGGGTCACAAATAGCTCCAGATTTCTAGTCTGATGCCTTCATCAGTAGAAGGCATCAGTGACAATTCAGTCACTTAGTGACTGAAGTTACAACAGACCAGGGGTGGGTTCTACTTATCTTTACTACCGGTTTGCAACGGGGCCGCGCACACACTTCTGCACATGTGCAGAAACTTCCTGATGACATCAGTGGGCGGAGCCTCCTGCCGGATTTACTACCAGTTCTATAGAACCGATTCAAACCGGGGGCAACGCACCACTACAACAGACACCCCCCTCCCCCCAAAAAAAGCTACATCCTCAGTATGAATAAGAATGGGAAGTCTGTATTTCACTCACACACGCCATGTTTGGGGTATAAATGATTGTGTGTTGCTTCATTTTTCTCTGAATTCCATCTGCTTGAAGAGTAACTCCCCAGTGACTTGTTCCAGCAGCTGTGTTTAAAGTTTTGTCAAGCTTTTTCCCCTCCCCTTAATATTGTTTACTTCTTCCATAGGAAACTCGCATTAAAATATCACCCCGATAAGAACCCAGATAATCCAGAAGCCGCAGATAAATTTAAAGAGATTAACAACGCACACGCAATATTGACTGATGCTACAAAAAGAAATATTTATGATAAGTATGGCTCTTTGGGGCTGTACGTAGCAGAACAGTTTGGAGAAGAGAATGTGAATACCTATTTTGTGTTATCCAGCTGGTGGGCCAAGGTGAGTACCGAGTGGATTCTGTCCTGAAATTAATTAAATTAATTTTGTCTTAAAGCAAAATTTGCCTCATTCATTTTCAAGGATTGAAGTGCCTTTTTTCTAACGTGGAAAAAAGTGAATAAATACTTGGGCTTCCATCTAGCTACCACAGACCAGTTTCTTCGGCCTCTTTATCCTTTTCCCTCTCCCCCTCTATAAATTGAGTAGCTGCTGAGGCTTGTAAAAATGCTAACTGCAGCATGATTAAAGGAAATTTTAAATCATGTATGATTTGTGTGCCAGTTAATTTTCCTGGGGAGGGGGGGTCATAAAGATTTCCAAAGCAAGAAGCAACCTTGTCTTTTTTAAGGAGTTTAGAAAGGTCATAGGAGATCGTATATTTCTAGACGCCCCCCTCAGTCTAGGAAAGGAAAAGCGAATAATATAGAAGAGGACAGTGAATTGCCATTTATAATTTTACAAGGGTGTGCGTTAAAAACCTTCTTTTTTAAAGTCTGCCATTTTTAAGCCCTGTTTTCAAACATTCGCCGTAATCACGATCAGCTTTTCTAAAATGGATTCATTTTCATCTTTTGTGGCGAGGTACAAATTTGAGGCCAACAATGCATTTTTAATTTGAAGAATTTTTCATGAGCAATAGAATACAATTTTTTATTGGCCAAGTGTGATTGGACTCACAAGGAGTTTGTCTTGGTGCAGAAGATAAAAGAAAAGATATATTCGTCAAGAATCATAAGGTACAACACTTAATGATAGTCATAGGGTACAAATAAGCAATCAGGAAACAATATCAATATAAATCATAAGGATACCAGCAACAAAGTTACAGTCATACAGTCATAAGTGGGAGGAGATGGGTGGTGGGAACAATGAGAAGATTAATAGTGATGCAGAGTTAGTAAATGGTTTGACAGTGTTGAGGGAATTATTTATTTAGCAGAGCGATGGCATTCGGGGAAAAACTGTCCTTGTGTCTAGTTGTTCTGGTGTGCGTCGTATAGCGTCGTTTTGAGGGTAGGAGTTGAAACAGTTTATGTCCAGGATGCGAGGGGTCTGTAATGATGATCATGATAATGATAACCATGAGCAATATCTTTCTGATTACATTAACGTCCCTTGGGACGATGCCGAAGATGCTTCAAATGGCCACAAACACTGGAAAACACTTGCTGCCCTGGGTGCTCTGCACCAGACTTGATGATGATGACGGTGAATATCTTTCCAATACAATTTCTTGAAAATTCTACATTGCTTTCGGAAGGCCTCCTTAAAGTTCGAAACACGTCTTAATTAAATCTAGTAAACAGGTTTGCTGGTGTTTTAGCTTAAGCATGTCATATGATGTCACCCATTTTAAGCCTACTGTAGGTTTGAAGGCACTGCTTTCCTGTTTTGGTGAGTCAGCCACGCTGATCTATGACTTTTCAGCTTTTTCCTGGATTCTCTACCATGATAGAAGCATTTTGAACTCCGTCCATCCAAGAGCTTTGGTCATGCTGAGCCATTGCTACTCTCCTCTACAAAAGCAAGAGTTTTGTGCTAATGGATGCCATTTAGATGTATTAGATCAGATATATATTTTGGTAATATAATGACAGCCCGAATGCTGGAAAGGTTGGTTAGGAGGGCTAACGATAGGTTTAGAAATATTTCTAAAGGCATCTATGCTTTTCTTCATCCCCATCCATCGTGACACAGGGCAATGTTCACAAAGCAAGGATAAAATATTACAATGTTGGTAATGTATTAATGACGTTAATATAATAAGGGGGCTCACCCACAATGATTCAAACCCAAAGGCATGTTGGAATTATGACGGTCTTGAAAGACTTTTGATATGGGTGACATGATGGCCCCAAATGGACATGGTTGGCAGGGGTGTCCAATCTTAGCCACCCCTCAGACTGATGGACTTCAATTCCCAGAATTCCTCAGCCAGCATTTGACATCCTTGTCAAGTCACTTACAATAAGGCCTCATCGAAGAAGCAAGAATCCCGCAGGCCTTGATAAGAATGAATGAAGATCACAAAATTCTGAAAACTCTGGTAGGAAACCCCCCCCCCAGCCCCAGCCCTCTTTCATAAGCAAGTTCATTAAGATGATGTCTCTTTGAACATTTTTTTAAAAAAATTGATTTATATGCCGCCCTTCTCCGGAGACTCAGGGCGGCTTACAATGCATTAAGCAATAGCCTTCATACTTTTGTATATTTTTATACAAAGTCAGCTTATTGCCCCCACAATCTGGGTCCTCATTTTACCTACCTTAGAAAGGATGGAAGGCTGAGTCAACCTTTTAATCTCTTTTTCCTAGAGGCCAAACACCTGTTTATGAGCTAGGCCAGTATGTATGTCTAGTGTTCCTCTCGTTTCTTTCTCAGCTTGTTTACAAGTTCTCCTAGGCCAGGGATCTGCAACCTTAAACACTCAAAGAGCCATTTGGACCTGTTTCCCACAGAAAAGAAAACACCGGGAGCCACAAAACCCTTCCCGTGCCTGACTATTTCTTGAGCAGCCACAAAACTAGCATATGTACTTGAATTAAATGTTCTGTTTTCTTCTGAAACTTTTCTTTTCTTGGATTTATCCATGGTTGGCCTACTGGAGGTTGAAAAGCTCAATAAATGGCGTGCCGGCGGGTGTCACACATTTGCAGTTGCGACGCATATTTTGAGTGACGGGGAGCCACAGCAGAGGGGTGAAAGAGCCACTTGCGATTCCAGAGCTGCAGGTTGCTGACCCCTGTCCTAGGCCTAGGGCTATCATTGAAAAGGCCTGTGGTGGCCCATACTCCAGGAACAGTATCTCTTGAGGTCAGGGAGACCCTTAGCAGGTCCTCCCTTGGTATTCAGTCTGGACAAGGCAGATCTAATATTTTAGCAAGGTGATTTCCCATCTATCCCAGTACTAAATTTTAAAGAGTCCTCTAGATCAGGGGTCTCCAACCTTGGCAACTTTAAGACTTGTGGACTTCAACTCCCAGAGTTCCTCAGCCAGCTTTGGGAGTTGAAGTCCACAAGTCTTAAAGTTGCCAAGGTTGGAGACCCCTGATCTAGATAATAACCAGCATTGGACCTGGGTCAGCAACCTCAAGGTGGCTGTGATTCTACAGTGCCAGGTTTTCTCAACCTGCAACCTGGCCCACCATGTTTTGTAGATATTTACCCCTTCTGAGTTTCCTTCCAAGGATGCCCTGTGTAGAATTGGCTGATCAACTACTTGAATGCCTTTGGATCAGTGCCAAACACACAGGACTGGTTGCTGAACAGCTGTCATAAATCAATCAGTGGAGTCAAGGTGGAAGATCATACCCAATGAGCCATCATCAGCTCTTTAAGACACGTATTCAGCAGTAGATCCACTGCTCAGAGTTCGACACTCCCAATTCTGGTCGCTCTTTTTCTCTGACTTGTCTTCCCCAGGCAAGCTTGCTTGCTCCATACGGATAATCTACGTTTCTTTTCTCCCCTATCCAGGCGCTGTTTGTCTTCTGTGGGCTCATAACCGGGTGCTACTGTTGCTGCTGTCTCTGCTGTTGCTGTAACTGTTGCTGTGGAAAGTGTAAACCGAAACCCCCTGAAGGAGATGAACCGGAATTTTATGTCTCTCCAGAAGACTTGGAGGCCCAAGTACAATCAGACGAGAGGGGTAAGTGTTGGATGCTCTAGTTAAACCAGCAGGAACACATCCAAACATCAGAAAAGGGGAAAGAGAGGACACGATGTGGCTTAAGGTACAATATAGTTGAGAACCAGTTGGTGCAGTGCGGGTGTCAGCAACCAGAGCTGCATGCAGCTCTTTGGGCCCTCTGCTGTGGCTCCCTGTTGGGTGATCCCATCACTGGCTGGCCCCGCCCCTCACCCTCCTCTCCCAGTCACTCCTTGCCTGAAAAGGTAAGGGCGACAGCGGCGGATGGAGACTCATTCCAAATTCCAGAGCAGGAGCAAAACGGCCCTGTACTTGCCTCTTCTTCTGGCCCTTGTTGATGCTGCGCTCACCTCGGTCGCTCGGGGAAATACATAACTTTCTCTCCACCCCGAGACACTGGCCCGGCCCAGCTGCGGCTAATGCCGCTGCTCTCACTGCCTCCATGACCTGCTTGCTGCTCTGCTCAGCGCCTTGCGCAGCAGACTTAAATTTAGCGTGTTTCACAATGGAGGCGACAATGTCCCCTCCTCCTCCTGGAGCCCATTACGATGCGGAGCATTGGCTGCAGCCCGGCCAGGCCACTTTCTTGGGGTAGAGAGAAAGAGGGAGAGATGAGAGAGAGGGAGAGAGAAAGAGAAAGAGACAGTGAGAAAGGGAAATGAGAGGGAGACAGAGATGAGTGAGAGAGAGAAAGAGAGAGGGAGGGAGAGATGAGAGAGAGGGAGAAAGAAAAAGGGAGAAAGAGAAAGAGATGAGAAAGAGAGTGATGAGAGAGAGAGATGAAATGAGAAAGAGAGAGGTACCTGTTTCCCAGAGAAAACAAAATACCGGGAGCAACAAAATCTGGGTAGGCGTGGTGGTGGGGGTCATGTGACTGGGTGGGAGTGAGTGACATCAAGTTGGCCACGCCCATACAGGTTTTGTGACTCCTGATGTTTTCTGTGGGAAACAGGTCCAAATGGCTCTTTGAGTGTTTAAGGTTGCAGACCCCCTGGTGTAGTGGTTAAGGCATCAGGCTAGCTTCAAAACCGGCTGGGTGACTTTGGGTTAATCATTAGGAGACAGTGAGTTACAGTTCTGCTTTAGGCATGACAGCTGATTGGGTGATTTTGGGCCAATCACGAAGAGATAATTTCTACTCTAGTTTTGGCATGAAAGCCCGCTGGGTGACTTTGGGCTAATCATTAGGAGACACTGAGTTCTAGTCCTGCCTTTGGCACGAAAGCCGGCTGGGTGACTTCAGGCCAATCCCCCCCTCTCTCAGCCCAACCCACCTCACAGGGCTGTTGTGGGGAAAATAGGAGGAAGAAGGTGTGTTGGATATGTTTGCCACCTTGAGTTATTTGTAAAAATAATAAATAAATATATAAACATATAGATAAAATAAAATTTATTTCGGATGACACCTTCACTCCTCTCTCTGCACATGCATCGCCATAGGTGTGCTGTAATAGCCTCAAGGGAGAGATCTCAAATAATGATTTTGCTTATTACCTTTCTTACTGTCTCCCCCTCCCCTCTCCAAATTTAGATCCTCCATCAATGCAGCCACTCTCTGCATCCAGTCAAAGGACTAAAATTAACTATCTATCTACCCTTGTATTTTTATATTCATTTTGTTTCCAAAAATCGTAGCACAAAACTTTTCTTTTTAAGGTACTTAAGCCAATTACTTGCATGAATTATCGACAATTTTTTTTTACGTCTGTTGACTTGCTTAAGAGCTTTATAATTCATCAGACAGTAAGTCACTTAATATAAAAATTACAGCAAATTCATAAATTGAGCATTCAAGTAGATACAATTTTTTTAAAAAAACGAAATAGGTGAAATCTGTAAAATGAATGTTCAAAATAGAATGTCATAGTAATTTGTTCTCACTAGCCTCATCCCTGTGGTCACATGATCAGAATTCCAGCACTTGGCAATCAGCATATATTTATGGTATTTGTACCCTCCTGGGGTCATGTGATCCCCTTTTTTGACCTTCTGACAAACAAAAGTCAATGGGGAAACCAGATTCACTTAACGACAGCAGTGGTTCACTTAACAACCGTCAAAAAGGGTCGTAAAATGGGGCAGAACTCAATAACTATCTTGCTCAGCAGTAGAACTTCTGGGCTCAATTGTGGTCATAAGTCAGGGACTACCTGTACCATCTGAGTAGCCAGATTTAGGTCGGGAATTTTTGGTAAATACTCAGTTCCACCAACGATGACACTTTGTATATTCCACTAATGCTTAAATAAACTTTTAATAAAATATGTCAGTCAGGAAAGGTGCTGTTAACTCTGAAGCTGGCCTGACTGGGGCCATTTTAGAGGCCTCAGTGGTGCCACAGTGCTGCTGAGGGATAGGGAGGGAGGAATAGAGATAGTTGGAGTTTTATAGCCAAAACAAAATAGTTTCCCCTGAGAACCAAGGACATTCCCACAGGCGGCTGAAGAGAGGAGTGAAGTTTCTAAGCAACCAGACAGCATTTTGATTGGACCATGTGACTGGTTGTTTGAGAAAGAGGGGGAAACTTTTACTTTTAATTAGGTGAAAACCGTGGGAACCTTTAAAGTCGGTTTTCACCAGTCTGTGTCAATATGATATATCCAATAAACCTGTTCTTTGAGGAACCTACTTGCCTCGGAGTTCTCTTTTGTTACGGGTGTATTACTTGGAACCCTGACAGGTGCTACCAGATCCTTTTTGATGTTCAGCTTTCAAACAGGTGCTGTCTGTTTTTCAGAGAACACCGAAGCCCCCATCATGATCCAGCCAGCCTCCGCCACAGAGACGACTCAGCTCACGGCAGATTCTCACCCCAGCTACCACACCGATGGATTTAACTAAGATAAGGAAGCACTTATTTAACCCGAACGGATAAGAATAAATAATTAAATGGCCAATCCAGCACTAGAATCATGGACATTAGGAATAGATTATGGGGAAGGGAAAGGCGTTCGCCGATGGTCAATTGGGCAGCTTCATAACCTGCTGACAAATATTTTGTAATCCCCTCGTCATCTTTTTTGTCACCTTCAGTGTCGTATCTCAATGAGACATGGAAGTACTGTAGCATGCCGAATCTGAACCTGTTTAGCTTTAGTCTTCTTCTTCTTTTTCACCCCTCCCCCCCCTTTCGTTGTTTTCCCCGTTCCGTTTTTTAAAAGGAAGAATAGCATGTGTCAAGTTTACATTATAAACGTTTTTTGTGTTGTAAATGTACTAAGGAGTTTTATCATGACGAGTGTGACGGTTACATTCTGCATTTTAAGCAGTCAAACCAGGAGGCTTTTTTTTTTTTCCAAAGAGAACTTGAAAATTGATCAAATGGAGCCACAAAACTTCCATACAGTTGAGCTACCGATCCCTTCCTGCTCCACTGGAGAGCAGCAGAGATTTCCGATTGCCCACCTGCCCATTGGTACCTGATTTTTTTTGCCTCAATAACTGTATTTTGAAAACGGCTGACGTTGCAAGGAAGGGATTGGGGAGTGGGGAGTTTAAGGGGGAAAAGAATGCTGTTTTCTGGAAATGTTGTTTCCGTTTCTTCTTTCAAAGCCCTTTGAGGCTTCACAGGCATTTTGTCCAACCTTCTTTACTGTGTAGGAAGTTGTAATTCTGGAGGGCGATCACCTCTGCAATGTTTTCTTTCTAGTTTTCTTGTGTGGGAGAGGGCCAAAGTAGTGGGGTTTTTTTTAAACTACGAAACTAGAAATTACTTGAATCATCTCTTTAAATTAAAATGCACATTATTCTTTGTTTAAATTTTAAAATAATAAGCATTCCCCCAAACTATTTATAGTTAAACCGCTGGGGCTTTTTTGGGTACAAATGCATGTTTTCACTGCCCAATTGGAATGAAGTGTTAGTGATATCTGAGAGCAACTTTTAGATTTTTAAATATATATATATTGATCTGACAATTGTTCTCAAATTACCGGTTCTCTTTTTAAAAATAATAATAATAATAGATCTTATCAAGTCCACTTTATAGACGATGTGTTCTAGGGATATATAGGTTTATTTTTAATTTATTTTTTAAAATAATCGCGGCCACCCGGCTCACAATTCCTTAAATCAGTACCATTATCCGGCAGGTGTTGGTGCAGCCCTCAACATTCACCAGCCAGCGGTGTTCACTTCCTATTCTGGGAGCATATGGCAGTGATGTCACACATGCCTTGATGACATCAGTCCATTGATATAATCTGAGCCCATTGCTCACGACTTGGGTGATACCATCTTGATTTCTACACCCTGCCACTGATACGCGATATTGTGGCTATCAATAGTATCATGAGACTGATGTAAGGGACATAATTCACATCCTTTGCACCTCGACAGACTTAATGCATGCAATGTCACTCAGCTCCCCCCCCCCACTTCCCTTGCTCAATGTTCATGACTGGGAATTTTGGGATTGTGGAGTCCCAACACAACTGGAGGGTCACCAGGTTGAGGAGTAGCGATCTAAGCAGGTCCCAATTCTGACAGCGATGGCTATTGTAGAATTGGCCGCCATTTCCCCCCCATTTCCAACCTGCAGGGCAGGAATCAGATTGAAACTGACTAGAACTGAGCAGGTGGGAGAATGAGTGGGACCTGAGATGGCTGGATGAACCTCGAGTCCATGCCTGAATTTATCTGGTTGGTGGGTGGGCTGGTTTCTTTCTCTGCCTCAGTCCTTCCTTTGTAAAACAGGAGCGGTCCGTCTCAAATGTCTAAACTTCATTATGCAGTACTTTACATATTTGAAGCAGTGTGTGGTAGAATTGTGTGAGTTGTGTGCCTAAATGGCAATTTTTAAAAAAAGAAAACCCACTTGCTCCTCTATGTATCTCTGTAGAGCAGGGATATCCAACCTTTTAAGACCAATGGACTTCAATTCCCAGAATTCCCCAGCCAGCCATGCTGGCTGGGGAATTCTGGGAGTTGAAGTCCACAGGTCTTAAAGTGCCCAAGGTTGGACACTTCTGGTTTGGAGAAATGTTCTGCAGATGTTCTGCTAGATCCAATTCCAGTTGGGCTCTTTCTATTGAACGTTTTCTCTGTGATGAGTGGGAGAATCCACCCCAAATGGAAGTTGTGTGTTCATCCAGGCAGCGGACATCTCAAAAGTTTCCTCTGTCATCCAGTTTTGCGGTACAATATACTAAGTTTGTTAATAAAAGCATCAGTCAGAACCTCTCCTATTTTTTTCCCAGCTGCTTCTGCTTCGATCGCTTCCCCACCCTCTTTTTTTTGGTCTCACAATCTCATTCCCACTTTGCATTCGGGGGGGGGGTGTCCACGAAATCCCGTGGCTGCTACGTGTTTGAATGCTCCCCGGTGTGTATATTTGTGCATGTGTTTGAATCGTCGCGAAGTGAAAACGTTCACTCTAGGAAGCGCTTCGGGGAACCTTGCAGGTTCTCTATTTTAAGGTGGTCACTTTTTTTTTTTTAAACGGGCAACAGTTTTATCTCACATAATACTTGAAATAGTCGGTCAATCTGTCTGGTTGTTGTTCCACTCTGTGTGTAACTCAGGGGTGTCCAACTTTGGCAACTTTAAGACCCATGGACCAACTTCCAGAATTCCCCAGCCAGCATGGCTGGCTGGGGAATTCTGGGAGTTGAAGTCCACAGGTTTTAAAGTCACCAAGGTCCCTGGTGTAGATGAATTTTCCCTTCCCTTGCTTTTTTACAACTTCTTTTTAAATGCTTCTCTGTGGTTCCCTCTCCCCCTTCTGGACCTAGATATAATGTTGATTCTTTTTTAAATAATTTGAAGGATGATGTGCAAACCCAACCCATTTCTTAAAATTGCCCAATTGGATACTGCCCTGCTAGCTCAGTTATCCTCTTGAGTTCACTCGCAAAAATTGGAGGTATCCCCTGTCGGTTTGCCAAAACATGTGTGTCGTAGAGAGCAAATGCGTAATAACTCTAATTAATAATGCAGTTTATGAATTTATTCGTATATATGGATTTCCGAAGCCTCATCCGGTTTATCACATATCATCCCAAATAAAATAGTCAAATGTATAAACCGTGACTGAAGTGTTGATAATCCGGTGTTAATCTCACTGTGTTCCTGTGGCTAAGGTTTATTCTTGATTTTTCTAAGGCAAAAATCACTTGACTTGAGGCCGACAGAACAAAATTTGGACGTTAGATTGTAACATTTAGCCAACCCCCCCCCCAAAACCCCACTCATTCTCAGGCAGGAAATTTGATTATGATTTCAGTTTTGTCCATTAGCATAGTTTTGCCCTACTGGTCTGTAATTCCGAATCACTGGGAACAAGCTGCTCTTATCTGTTAATTGGCTTATAACATTGTTATTGTTTTCATATATAATCCAGGCACATGCTCCTTTCCTAAATCTTTGTAGAATTTTAAGGGCATCCGGTGGGAGAAGGTATCAAAAAAGTCAAAATCATGTCCTCGGTCTCGGAATCAAACCCTTGTCACTTTCGTACACAAGTTGTGCATTTGACACCGGCAGGGCTTCGATGGTAGGATCGTGGTCATTTTGTCTTTTCCTATAAATGTCCTTCATGTTATTATTTAAGATGAATCAGAAAGAGTTTCAACAGGTGATGGGTTTTTCGACCAGTGTTTTTCAAACCTGGCCACTATAAGAAGGGCAGATTTCAACTCGTAGAATTCCCCAGCCAACATTCTGGCTGAGGAATTCTGGAAGTTGAAATCCAGACCTCTTAAAACAGCCAAATTTGGAAAACAACCCCCCCCCCCTTGTTTTAGATGTTACCATAGCCATTCTAGTAATTACATTGCAAGTCTTATTCTGTTCTTTGTGTTCTCTTTATGCTAAAGCTTTTCTGCAGGACTTTATCATGTTCTTGTAAACTTTTTTGATTCTTCTCTAACTCATTGTTTCCCAACCTTATCTATTTTAAGATGTGTGGACTTCAATTCCCAGAATATCCCAGCCAACAGTGGAGTATTCTGGGAGTTAAAGTCCACACATCTTAAAATGGATAAGGTTGGGAAACACTGTTTTAATTCTATTCAGGAGGTACACAGATCTTAATTAGTCTGGATCTTGATCTCCAGTGTAAAATGAAAGCCAGATTTAGACGTCCAATCAGTGTTGTCTTCCATTCAAGAGTCTTGATGTACTTTAATTTAAAGTTAGTCGAAGCCAAAGATTCCCTTTCCTGGTGTAGACAGGTTTCTAAAATCTTGTTAGTACATAGATTTTTTTTCTCTTTAAATCAAGCCCAAATGTTAAAATCCCAAGAGATGGTTATTTGTGCCTTGAGCAGTGGAGATTTTAAAATTAGTTGACCTATCTTTTGCAGAGGTTCTGTGTTCAATTCAGCATGGTGCCTGGTTTCCCTGATTTTTCAATAATGGATAAGATGCAAATTCAAATTGAGTTTTCCCCCCCAGTAGCTTGACTTTGTTTTTAATTTACCAACTGTTGTGGGTTGCCACAATACCTTCAGCAGCTGTTTCTTCTGATTTTTCTAACTTTGTGAAAATCTTGGCAATAGATATTAATGCGTTGGTGGTAGGTATAAATAAGGCCCAAAATGTATTATTACACCCAGAATTAATTTTCCCTAGAGTTATGGCCAAGCTGTATTTCAGTCATCCATTTGGTGAAGCCTAGCACCCGGGTCTTGCCCTTCGAAAGCCAAAAGAAGCTACTGAGATCCAAGACAGGGGCCTAAATCCATAAATGCTTTTTTTAAAAAGTCCACTGATCTTGGTCTGTGAGATTTAGTGCCAAAGAATTTGAAGCCAGAACTTTGCCAGTACATAACATTTGCATTTTCTTTTTCTCTGATTCAACTAAATATGATAGGTTTCCCACATTGTTTTCTGATTTGGCAGTCTTGCCAGCACATATATTGCTGCTAAATTTTCTGGCCCTCTGCACTTAGCAAATTGCTCATGTATCCTAAACCTGAAAATTAATCCAGATCATATTCAGATCTTCCTTTGAGTAGCCAAATTTCTCTTGATTCCTCCCCCACACCCCTCCTCCTCCCTTTTTATCTCCCTTCTCCTCCTCTTACCTTCATTTCATTCATTTTCTCCTTTTCTTTCTGTCTCCACCTTCCTCCTCCTCCTCCTCCTCCTTTTCCTTTTTCATCTCCCTCCTTCTCTCCTCCTACCTTCATTTCATTCATTTTCTCCTTTTCTTTCTCTGTCTCCATTTTCCTTCCCCTCCTCCTCTTCCTCCTCCTCTTTCTTTCTCTCTTTCTCCCTTCTTTGTCTTCATCTTCTCCTTCTCCCCTTCTTCTACCTTCCCTTCCTTTTTTCCCCTATTCTATCTTTCACTGTCTCCGTCTCCTTTTCCTCCTTCCCATTCCCTTCCCCCCCCCGCCCCCTTCTACATAAATTAGGAGCCCTTGCTTAAACGAATAAGAAGAATACCGGGCTTTTACTAGCAAGCTGAGGGACTTCATTAAAAACCTAAGTCGCGTACGTAACTCTTGAGTTTTATATTTGTAGATACCGTTATGTAAATATCCTCAAAGCAGTCATGTGTATGCCTTGCCCTATCTTATACTTGCAGCAGCTATAATTTGTGGTGGTTTTAATTTAGCATCCTTTGCTTTTAAGTCTTTGGATAATAAGAACCCCGACTCTGTACATGGAAAGACACCCCGTGGAATCGCCTAGCGTGCTAGTTCAGCATTCCCCCAGTCCAACGCCCCCTTTGACAGAACCCAAGTCAAATCTGGAGCCTAATCCTGGCTCACGCCCTGCCAATCATCTGCAAATACCCTTTTTCTACAGCTCATGCTCCAAGAAGGAACGAGAGGTTGTGATCTCAAGCATCCCTGAATTAGGATTCTTTTATGGCTAAATAAAAGACTGGGCTTTCCAGAAGAATTCATGATGAAAGGGAGGCCCTCAGGGATGACCCAAGAAACAGCGAATTAGATGTACGGAGTATTGGTATTGTGATCCTTGTCTTTAAAGATTGCGTTCTGCTTTTTCACTCCTCCCACCATCCTCAACCACCATCCAAATGAAACCGGGAGGACTTCCTCCAGCCACCTGCGAAGGTCTCCTTTTCAAGTTCTCTGAAGGCCATAAAGCTACCAGATAGAGCAGACAAGGGTTGGTGGAAAGATTCTATGGTTTTGTTCACCCCACTAGGCCACCTTCATCTTGGCTGGATCCGTAGGCCGTCTGTGTGGGAGAACGCTAAAATAGGCACATAGAAGTTTGATTCAGGGAAAAACCCTCAAGTGGAAAGTAGAGGTCTTCAGAGAACCTTGTACCCCTTTCCTTCCCTTGTCCGACCCCACATTTTCTTCTCTGTCCCCAAAAAGCCACCATCAACCCCTTTATACCCTAAAAGGACATATATTTTTTTAATATTTTACTGGAGGCGATCAGCACAATCATTTTAACTGCACCGTGCAGGTCCCTTCATTGGAGATCTTTTGAACCATTTTTTAAAAAGATGATGTCTCTCTCTGGAAAGCTAAACCTGAAGCTCTGATCAAGCAACCAGCCCTTCAGATGTTCCGTTTTTCTTGTTGGGTGTGGATGTCTCTGTGTGAATGTATGCCAGCTTCATCTCGTTGAGCAGTTGTTCCAGTCATCATCCCTTCCTCATATGCCTGCTCTTCTTAAGGTTTGTTGTTTTTTGGGGGGGTGGGGGTGAATTTATTTCCCTACCGGTAGTAATTTAGTTCTCAGTCAATTTTAGGGGGTCTCATGTATTTAAGGAAGAGGTTTGATGGACTAAGGTACGGATCTCCAACCTTGAAGACTTGTGGACTTCAACTCCCAGAATTCCTCAGCCAGCAATGAATTCTGATGAATTCTGGGAGTTGAAGTCCACAAGTCTTCAAGTGGCCAAGATTGGAGATTCCTGGACTAAGGGGTAGTTGGCCAGTATATCTGTTTTAGCGTGTTGGTTGGGTTGAGTAACGTTCCAAAAACAAGACTCTGAAACACCAACGGATGGTAGGTGCACATCATTCACTTAATGACGATTTTTAGATTTTACTGTGACCTCTTCTTGAAATCCATGGTTGTTGGGGGTTTTTTTGTTTTGTTTTTTGGGTTTTTTTGCACTTGTATTTGCGGGGTGGGAGAAGTGGGAGGGGGAAATCCCAACGTGTTAAAAAGTAAAAATAATAAAAAATAAATAAAAACAAAAAGTTAATTATTAAAAAGAAAAAAAAGAAAAAAACAATCAAAGTATAGATGCATTTGAAAAGCAATTATATAAATATATATATATACATAGAATATATATATATATATATTTTGTTATGTTTATTTAAAGGGTCGTCCTTTAAATTGTATGTAAGTAGCTGTGGCTTTACGCACTTTGTGGATTGTTAACACTCGCAGGTCCTGAGCTCCTGTACATACCTCCAGTTCCAGAAGGAATTCTATTATGTTTTAGCATGGTAATTTATGTATTGTATGTCTGAGTAGGAACTTAAAAGTGACAAATAAATAAATAAAGATTGCTAAATTACCAGAAACCAAGATTGTAAAATAAATGTTTTCATGGCAAAAAAAAACCCACCAATCCTTGGCTTGATTTGCATTTTTTCTTTCTTTCTTCTTTGCCGTTTTCTAGCCAAAATGGATTTTAATTGAAGAGGAAATTCATATAAGTGGTAGCTGGATACATTGTATAGATAGTCCTCAACTTACAACCATTTGTTTAGTGACCATTCGAAGTGTCAACAGCACTGGAAAAAAGGTGACTTATGACTAGTTCTCACACTTACGACCATTGTGGTAATCTGATCAATATTTATGACCATTGCAGTGTCCCTGGGGGGTCACGTAAATCCCCTTTTGCGACCTTCTGACAAGCAAAGTCGATGAGGAGGCCAGATTCACTTAACAACCGTGTTACTGACTTAACAAGTGCTGTGATTCACTTAGCAACTGTAGCAAAAAAGGTCATCAAACGGGGCATAATGGCTTAGGACCTGGTTATTTACGGGACCGCCTACTACCACAAACAGCCTCCCACCGGCCGGTACACTCTCATAGAGAGGGGCTCCTCCGGGTGCCGTCAGCCAAGCAGTGTCGACTGGCCGCCCCCAGGGGGAGGGCCTTCTCTGTGGGGGCACCCACTATCTGGAATGAGCTCCCCCCGGAGATACGGAGGATCCCGGATCTGCGCACTTTCCGCCATGCTCTTAAGACCCTCCTATTCCATCAAGTCGGCCTGGCCTAATTTTCTCCCCTTTCTTTTAAATTTTTAAACTGAAATTTTAATTTGTTTTAAATTATTGGGATTTTTAATTGTCTTAGGCTAAATTATTTAATTTGGTTTTAAATTGTTTCTAACTTTTGTATTTCTGTATTTTATTCTGTGCCTGTTCACCGCCCTGAGTCCTTCGGGAGTAGGGCGGTATACAAATTTAATAAAACAAACAAACAAACATAATTCACTCAACAACTGCCTTAGCAAAAGAAATGTTGGACTCAATTGTGGTTTTAAGTCGAGGACTACCAGACTTACTGAGGCTGAAGAATTCTGGGAGTTGAAGTCCATTCACAACTTAAAAGTTGCCGAGGCTGAAAAACACAAAACGCCAGTCAAGCTTGAGTTAAAATGAAACAGAGGGGATTTGATTAAAGAGAAAAGAGGCAAACTATAGGAAAGAGAGAAAGATTCTGCTCCACATTGCTCGGCAACTAAGCTCCTTCCTTCCATCCTTGGGGATGAAAGTGGAATTAACTTAAATTTCTCTCCAAAAGAAAGCCAAAAAGCAGCCACTCCAAATTCCTTGCTCCCCTGTCTCAATTGCAAATTTCAACCTTGGATTTGGAGCCGTGATGGCGCAACGGTTAAAATGCAGTATTCTAACTGCCCACTGCCAGGAGTTCGATCCTGACCGGCTCAAGGTTGACTCAGCCTTCCATCCTTCTGAGGTTGGTAAAATGAGGACCCAAATTGTTGGGGGCAAGAGGCTGACTCTAAACTGCTTAAAGAAGGCTGTAACACCCCTATGAAGCGGTATATACCGTATTTTTCGGACTATAAGACGCATCTTTTCCCCCCCTAAAAGGGTGAAAATTTAGGTGCATCTTATACACCGAATATAGCCCCGCCCACCCACTGGCCCCCACCCTTGGGCCTCTGCCTCGTAGCAGTTACCTCCTTGCAAGCAAACAGCAAGAAAAAAACAGCTTTCAGCTTCAGCACAGCCTAATTAGCACAAGTTGATTGGATTGGCTTTCTAACTCTCAGCTGATTTGCTCTCAGCTGTTTTGCGCAGGGCTCTGCTGCTTGCTGCAAGGAGGTAAATTGCTGGGAGCAGATTTTTTTTCCCCTTGTGCTAATCAAGCTATGCTGAAAACGAAAATGAAAGTAAAGCAGGCTGTTTGCTGTTTGCTGCAAGGAGGCAAAATTGTGCCCAGGCAGAGGCAGATTTCTTTTTCTTCTTTTCCTCACCAAAAAAGGTAGGTGCGTCTTATACTCCGAAAAATACGGTAAGTCTAAGTGCTATTGCTATTGCGTGGATTAAGAAATCTAACTGGAATGGCATTGGTGGGAGGTGACCCAGGTCTGCTAGAAAACAACTGGACCATTGCAATGCACTTTACATGGGGCTACCCTCAAAAACTTTCTGGAAGCTTCATCTGATACAAAATGCAACCCCACAGGCAATCCTGGCACCCCAAAGATGTAACACCTCTGCTGTGCAAGCTGCATTGGCTGCAGGTCTATTTCCAGCTTCCATTCAAGGTGTTGGTTGTGACTTTTAAAGCCCTACATGGCTTAGGGCCAGGTGACCTACACAACCATCTTCCCCCCCCATCACATCAGCCCGTCCACCCAAGTCAGACGGGAAAGAACGTTGCAGACCCCTTTAGCGCCAGAGGGGAACTAATCAAGGAGAGAAGCAACTTAGAACTAAGGAGAAATTTCCTAACAGTTAAATGGGGGCAAAACTCACCAGGGGTGGGGCTGCTGTGGGTTCGGGAGAACCTCTAGCTAAGATTCTGTGCAGATCGGTGAACCCCCAAATCCCACTCCTGTCTGACTCCGCCCACCCCTCCCCTCCCAGGAGGCCCCACGCAGCCTGTTTTGGATGCAGATAAGTGCAGGGCGTGCACAGAGGCTCGGGGAGGGCGAAAAACGGGCCTACCGGGAAGGCCGGAAACAGGCCCATTTCTGGCCTCCAGAGGGTCTCCGAAGCCTGGGGAGGCTGTTTTCACTCTCCCGGAGGCTCAAGAAAAGCCTCTGGAGCCCGGGGAGGCCAAAAACAGCCCTCCCCCCCGCCATGGTGCAGAAGGCTGACTAGGCCACGCCCACCCAGCAAACGGGTAGAGGACCCCCTGCTAAAATTTTTGAAGCCCACCCCTGAAATTCACTTAACAAATCTCTCACTTAGCAACATAAATGTTGGGCTCAATTGTGGCGTAATTCGAGGACCACCTGTAACCTGATTTAAAAAAGAACCGGATTGCATCCATGTACCAGAAAGAGTTTCTTAGAATAACAGAGCTGGGAGGGACCTTGGAGGTCTTCTAGTCCAAACTACTGCTGAAACAAGAGAGACCCTATGCCAGGGGTGTCAAACACGAGGCCCACGGGCCGGATCCAGCCCGCGATGTGGTCGGATCTGGCCCTTGGGGCCATCCTGGAAAATGTAAGGATCTGGTCAACATCGCTTCGGCCCAGTCTACCCAATGCAAAGTGGAAACATCGGGCCAGCGTGGCTTCGGCCCGGTCTATCCAGTGCGAAGAGGAAACATGCCAGCAGTTTGGGCAATGGCGTCAAGCTGGCCACGCCCACCCAGTTGGCCACGCCCAGTGGGTGGCATCAAGCTGGCCACACCCACCCAGTTGACCATACACCCCAGCCCCTCCCCCCCCTCAGATCAACCACAGTCCTGATGCGGCCCACAATGAAATTGACTTTTGACACCTAGACAAAATGGCTGTCCAGTCTCTTCTTAAAAACCTGCAGCGTTGGGAGCACCCACAACTTCTGAAGACAAGCCGTTCCACTTATTGTCCTCACTGTCAGGAAGTTTCTCCGTAGTTCCAGGTTGCTTCTCTCCTTGATTCATTTCCACCCATTGCTTCTTGTCCTGCTTTCAAGTGCTTCGGAGAATAGCTTGACTCCCTCTTCTTTGTGGTGGCCCCGGAGATATTGGAAGACTGCTATCATGTCACCCCTAATCCTAGTCCTCTCTGGCTTTCCTTCCAAAGTTTTAATCCTGGCTTCCACCTTTGAAACACCAACTTTTGCCTCTGAGCTGAAATGGCCCTTTAAGACCGAGTCGAAACTTAAACCACTGGTGGGGCGCATGAGACACACGACAGTTATATTTCTGGAGCCTTCCAAGTAACATGTGGCAGACCCCTGGGGAACCCCAAGCCGTCAGGTGCTTCTGGGCTTCTCCAGCTTTTTCCCCACCGCCGTGTCCTACCAGGACACACAGAAGGAGCTGCGAACCTCCACGAACGGCTGCCTCGAACCCTGGTCATGTCGAAGCACATGGAGTACACCTCCTGCCCAAGAGACTGTCCCACCATGGACAACTTGGAGAGGCAACTCATCTGCCCCATTTGCTTGGAGATGTTCACCAAACCTGTGGTCATTCTTCCGTGTCAGCACAACCTCTGCCGGAAATGTGCCAATGACATTTTTCAGGTTAGTTGTGGGGTGGTGGGGGGCAACCTTTCAAAGCAGGTTAAATGGAAATGTTTCTCAACGTGGCGCCGTTGACTCTCAGAATTGGAGAGCAGAGTTGGGTCAACGCCCTTTAGGGAGTTGGGAAGATGCCTTCAGAGGTTTCAAGGGTCACTGCGGATAGGAGAATCGGGTGGTTGGGATTGTATTCTATGTGTTTTTGGGTGACGAGGATAGTCTGTTCTTTAGAGGATAGGTACAGTTGTCCTTTTAAAAAAAAACCTCACAATATTAAGTCTACTTTAGACTTTGAATTTTATGTATTTCTTCCTCAAAAAAGCAGGAAACAGAAATTCAGCAGATTAGGAAAGGAGAAAAAGGGTTCGGGGCCCAATGATTGTGTTCCTACAGCCAGAGAAACTTTAGATCAGTGTCTCCCAACCTTAGCCATTTTAAGATGGGTGGACTTCAACTCCCAGAATACCTCAGCCAGCATTGCTGGCTGAGGTATTCTGGGAGTTGAAGTCCACCCATCTTAAAATGGCTAAAATTCGGAAGCGATACTTCCAAATGAGAAGGATGAGATACTTCCGAATGAGAAGGATGCCTTCTGAAATTAAATTACACTGATGTTATAACGCCGTTGGAAAGGGGCACGATTGTGTTTTTTGCATTAAGACGTGGCAGCCTGAAGGTGATGGACAGGTGAAGTCCACGCCCCTTCAAAGGTCCAAGGTTAAGAAACAGCCAACCCCAAGGAGCAAAGTCAATTTATTTGTCGTATTTGATGCTTTAAGAAAACCTATTATACATTTCCGTATTTCTTGGAGCAGAGACATCCTCATTAGTGGTCAAAAAATATCCAAGATGGCAGCCACAATCTTCCTAGTCAAGCCCCGCCCCTTTACTGTTTACTGTCGGTTTACTGTTTAAGGCACCAGACTAGAAAGCAGGAGTTCTAGACCGACTTTTAAACATGAAAGCCAGCAGGGTGACTTGGCTCTCTCTCACTCTCTCCCTCCCTCCCTCCCTCCCCCTCTCTCCCTCTCTCTCTGTGTCTCTCCCACCCTCCCTCTCCCTCCCTCCCCCTTTCTCCCCTCCCCCTCTCCCTCCCTCCCCCTTTCTCCCTCTCTGTCTCTCTCTCTCTGTCTCTCCCTCCCTCCCCCTTTCTCCCCTCCCCCTCTCCCTCCCTCTCTGTCTCTCTCCCTCCCCTCCCTCCCTCTCCCTTTCTCCCTTCTCCCTCCCCTCTCTCCCCCTCTCCCTCTCCCTGTCTCCCTCCCACTCTCTCCCTCTCTGTCTCTCCCTCTGTCTCTCCCCCTTACTCCCCCTCTCCCCCTCTCTCCCTCTGTCTTTTCCTCAGTCTCCCTCTCCCTCCCACTCTCCCTCCCCTCTCCCATTCTCCCTCTCCCTCCCTCTCTGTCTCCCTTCCTCCCCTCCCTCCCCCTCCCTCCCTCTCTGTCTCTGTCTCTCCCACCCTCCCTCTCCCTCCCTCCCCTCTCCCTCCCTCCCTCCCCCTTTCTCCCCTCCCCCTCTCCCTCCCTCCCCCTTTCTCCCTCTCTGTCTCTCTCTCTCTGTCTCTCCCTCCCTCCCCCTTTCTCCCCTCCCCCTCTCCCTCCCTCTCTGTCTCTCTCCCTCCCCTCCCTCCCTCTCCCTTTCTCCCTTCTCCCTCCCCTCTCTCCCCCTCTCCCTCTCCCTGTCTCCCTCCCACTCTCTCCCTCTCTGTCTCTCCCTCTGTCTCTCCCCCTTACTCCCCCTCTCCCCCTCTCTCCCTCTGTCTTTTCCTCAGTCTCCCTCTCCCTCCCACTCTCCCTCCCCTCTCCCATTCTCCCTCTCCCTCCCTCTCTGTCTCCCTTCCTCCCCTCCCTCCCCCTCCCTCCCTCTCTGTCTCTGTCTCTCCCACCCTCCCTCTCCCTTTCTCCCCTCTCCCTCCCTCCCTCCCCCTTTCTCCCCTCCCCCTCTCCCTCCCTCCCCCTTTCTCCCTCTCTGTCTCTCTCTCTCTGTCTCTCCCTCCCTCCCCCTTTCTCCCCTCCCCCTCTCCCTCCCTCTCTGTCTCTCTCCCTCCCCTCCCTCCCCCTCTCCTTCCCTCTCTGTCTCTCTGTCTCCCACCCTCCCTCTCCCTTTCTCCCTTCTCCCTCCCCTCTCTCCCCCTCTCCCTCTCCCTGTCTCCCTCCCACTCTCTCCCTCTCTGTCTCTCCCTCTGTCTCTCCCCCTTACTCCCCCTCTCCCCCTCTCTCCCTCTGTCTTTTCCTCAGTCTCCCTCTCCCTCCCACTCTCCCTCCCCTCTCCCATTCTCCCTCTCCCTCCCTCTCTGTCTCCCTTCCTCCCCTCCCTCCCCCTCCCTCCCTCTCTGTCTCTGTCTCTCCCACCCTCCCTCTCCCTCCCTCCCTCTCCCTCTCCCTGTCTCCCTCCCACTCTCTCCCTCTCTATCTCTCCCTCTGTCCCTCCCTCCCCCTTACTCCCCCTCTTCTCCTCTCTCCCTCTCTATCTTTTCCTCAGTCTCCCTCTCCCCCTCTCCCTCCCCCTCCCTCTCTCCCTCTCCCTCCCTCTCTGTCTCCCTCCCTCTCTCTTCCTCTGTCTCCCTCCCTCTCCCCCCTTCTCTCTCTCTCTCTCTCTCTCTCTCTCTCTCAGCCCAGCCCATTATATAGCTGCCCACTTAATCTCAGTAACTCTGAGCTGCTTACCTAAGAACAACAACAACAACCAACCCAAGATACAAGCGGTTAAAATAATAACAGCCCCCCCCACCCACACACATCCCTGTTTGGGATATGTTTGCCAAAGTTATATATAAAAATACTAAAGCCAGGAGGATACAAATAAATGAACAAACATCTGACTGAGACCCCTCGCAAGGTTAGCCTTTTTGCGTGTGGGCAATATAGACCATCGAGAGTTCTTCCCAGACATTCGTGGTGGCCCCAAAGTCACAATGACTGAAGGACGATGAAGGCTTTGCCTTTCTGGCCCTTTGTTTCCCCTTGGGGATTACCGGACACCTGCCTTTGCGCTATTATTGGATATCGTGGCTTGGCTCCAGTCGGTCTTGGATTCCTTGCCGAAATAATATGCTCTTTTGCTGGAGCTGATCTACTTAGGCCCCCCCTCCTAAACCCCCGAGGGCCGAGCATTGAACCACTGACCTTTGCGAGGTCTGGGCTGCAAAGAAGAGGGGCGTATCTCAAATTCTGGAACCGTTGGCGGTGCTCCCCGAGGTGCCCCGATTTTGAAATGTGAGACGGGGGGGGGGGGGAAATACAAGGCAGGTTGGAGAAAGCATTCTAACATGGTAAACTACTGAATCGGAAGATGGTTTAAAAGCAGTTTATTAGGGTATCCTGATAAAGTGGGGTCTCTCTATGGAAAAAGGAGAGAGAGAGCCCTGAGCCCCCCCCTTTTTTTCCCCCACTCCTTTTTAGAGTTAACACAACAAAGAAAAGGCAAGAGGAAAGTTGATTGGACAGGATAAAAGTAACCCGGAAATTTTTTAAGAAGAGATTGGACAACCATCGGTCTAAAATGGGATGGCTAACCTTTTTGCCGTCACCGGCCAAAAGTGGGGGGAGCGGGGGGGCCGAACGTGCGCGTGCCCACACCCATAATTCAACGCCCCCTGCCCCCCCCCCGTGCATGCATGCACGACCCCCCCCCATTCCCCATTTTGGGCCTAGCAGTCCTCCCTGAAGCCTCCGGACCCCAGAAAGGACCAGTTTCCCGATTTCCGGTGGGCCTGGCAGGCCCGGTTTTTTGCCCTCCCCAGGCTCCAGAAGCTTTCCTGGAGCCTGGGGAGGGCAAAAACGGCCTCCCCGTCCCCGCAGGCCCTCCAGAGGCCAGAAATGGCCCATTTCCTGACTTCTGGTGGTCTTGCAGTAATTGCAGGCAGTTGATGTTAATAACAGTGCTTTAGTCTGCTGCGCCACCAGGACTCTTCCCTTCCTCTCCTCCTCCTCCTTCCTTTCTCCTTCCCCTTCCTCCCTCTTCCTCTCCCTCTCCTCCTCCTCCTCTCTCTCTCTCTCTCCCTCTCCTCCTTCTCCTCCTTCCTTTCTCCTTCCCCTTCCTCCCTCTTCCTCTCCCTCTCCTCCTCCTTCTCCTCTCTCTCTCTCTCCCTCTCCTCCTTCTCCTCCTTCCTTTCTCCTTCCCCTTCCTCCCTCTTCCTCTCCCTCTCCTCCTCCTTCTCCTCTCTCTCTCTCCCTCTCCTCCTTCTCCTCCTTCCTTTCTCCTTCCCCTTCCTCCCTCTCCCTCTCCTCTCCTCCTCCTCCTTTGTCTCTCCCTCTCCTTCTCCCCTCTCTCTCCCCTTCTTCTCCTCCTTCCCCTCTTTCCCCTTCCTCCCTTTCCTTCTCCTTCTCCTTCTCCTTCCTCTCTCCCTCTCCCTCCCTTCCTCTCCTCCTCCTCCTTCCTTTCTCCTTCCCCTTCCTCCCTCTTCCTCTCCCTCTCCTCCTCCTTCTCCTCTCTCTCTCTCTCCCTCTCCTCCTTCTCCTCCTTCCTTTCTCCTTCCCCTTCCTCCCTCTTCCTCTCCCTCTCCTCCTCCTCCTCCTTCTCCTCTCTCTCTCTCCCTCTCCTCCTTCTCCTCCTTCCTTTCTCCTTCCCCTTCCTCCCTCTCCCTCTCCTCTCCTCCTCCCTCTCCTCTCTCTCTCTCCCTCTCCTCCTTCTCCTCCTTCCTTTCTCCTTCCCCTTCCTCCCTCTCCCTCTCCTCTCCTCCTCCTCCTTTGTCTCTCCCTCTCCTTCTCCCCTCTCTCTCCCCTTCTTCTCCTCCTTCCCCTCCTTCCCCTTCCTCCCTTTCCTTCTCCTTCTCCTTCTCCTTCTCCTTCCTCTCTCCCTCTCCCTCCCTCCCTCTCCTCCTTCTCCTTCCTTTCTCCTTCCCCTTCTTCCCTCTCCCTCTCCTCTCCTCCTCCTCCTTTGTCTCTCCTTCTCCCCTTCTCCTCCTCCTTGCCCCTTCCTCCTTCTCCTTCCTCCCTCCCTCTCCCTCCTTCCCTCTCCTCTTCCTCCTCCTCCTCCCTTTCTCCTTCCCCTTCCTCCCTCTCCCTCTCCTCTCCTCTTCCTTCCCCCCTTCCCCCTCCCAATATGCAGCTTTAACCAACCGAATATTTTGATGGTTTCAACTGCCCTTGAATGCTCCACGGAGAACTCCACAACAAAGCTGCATCCAACCGGTCCTCTCCCTTAACCTATCGGTGTATTGATCATCCTGGTCTCTTGCACCCCACAGTCTCGAGGGACAACCCTGGGCTCTGCAGGGAGATTCCGCTGCCCTTCGTGCCGCCACGAAGTTGTCCTGGACAGACACGGCATTTATGGCTTGCAACGGAATCTGCTGGTGGAGAACATCATTGACATCTACAAACAAGCGTCAGCAAAGGGACCAGAAAGGTGGGCTGCCTTTCTCAGCTATTCCTGGGGCCTTTCATGTCACATTTATTGATTGATTGATTGATTGATTGATTGATTGATTGATTGATTGATTGATTGGTTAGATTTATATGCCGCCCTTCTCTGGAGACTCAGGGCGGCTTAAAATGCGTTAAGCAATAGCCTTCATACTTTTGTATATACCTGCTTAGTAGGGCTTTTAGCCCTCCCTAAGCGGTGTTCTTTTTTATACAAAGTCAGCTTATTGCCCCCACAATCCGGGTGTCAGCGTCCCAGCATTGACATATATAAAGAGGGGAGAAGCTTGAACTTTTGCCTACTAAATCTCTTTGAAGATTCTGTCTCCTCGGAGATGGGAGAGGAGGGAGACATTCCTGTGATCTGACGAAGCAGAGATCAGGAAAGTGATTTGGGAGATAGCCAATGAGAAGCAGAGAATTGGGGATCGGAAAGGGAGGGATTGGGGGGCAAAGGTCAGTACTGACCGCGAAAGAGCCAGGATCAGATCGCTGTGCTCAAATAAAGAGAAAATTTCCTTAAAGATCGGCAGTCTGGAAATTCATTTATTTTGAGATAGCATCGAAACCTGACACCGGGTCCTCATTTTACCTACCTCGGAAGGATGGAAGGCTGAGTCAACCTTGAGCCTGGTGAGAATTGAACTCGCAGTAATTGCAGGCAGCTAGTGTTACTTAACAGCACTTTAGTCTGCTGTGCCACCAAGGCTCTTCCCCAAATGTGGGCAGAATTCATTGATTGATTGATTAAATTTGTTGGCCACCCGTCTCACCAAGAGGTCATTCCAGCTGGCTAGATGTGGGAAGTTAGCACCCGCCCCTCTCCTAGGAAAATGAGATATTTTAAGAAATATTAAAAGGGCAGAATATTTCTCCTAAAAGGGAGGCAGAAACTCAGCCCCCCCCCACCTTTGTCAATGGGCCATTAAGGCCTGGGCCAGTCTATTCTACATAGAATAGAATAGAATAGAATAGAATAGAATAGAATAGAATAGAATAGAATAGAATAGAATAGAATAGAATAGAATAGAATAGAATGAGAGAAGTGGAATGGAATGGAATGGAATGGAATGGAATGGAATATAGAATAGAATAGAATAGAATAGAATAGAATAGAATAGAATAGAATAGAATAGAATAGAATAGAATAGAATAGAATAGAAAGAGAAGTGGAATGGAATGGAATGGAATGGAATGGAATGGAATAGAATAGAATAGAATAGAATAGAATAGAATAGAATAGAATAGAATAGAATAGAATAGAATAGAATGAGAGAAGTGGAATGGAATGGAATAGAATATAGAATAGAATAGAATAGAATAGAATAGAATAGAATAGAATAGAATAGAATAGAATAGAATAGAAGAATAGAATAGAATAGAATAGAATAGAAGAATAGAATAGAATAGAGTAGAGTAGAGTAGAGTAGAGTAGAGTAGAGTAGAATAGAATAGAATAGAATAGAATAGAATGAGAGAAGTGGAATGGAATGGAATGAGAGAAGTGGAATGGAATGGAATGGAATAGAATATAGAATAGAATAGAATAGAATGAGAGAAGTGGAATGGAATGGAATGGAATATAGAATAGAATAGAATAGAATAGAATAGAATAGAATAGAATAGAATAGAATAGAATAGAATGAGAGAAGTGGAATGGAATGGAATGGAATAGAATATAGAATAGAATAGAATAGAATAGAATAGAATAGAATAGAATAGAATAGAATAGAATAGAATAGAATAGAATGAGAGAAGTGGACTGGAATGGAATAGAATATAGAATAGAATAGAATAGAATAGAATAGAATAGAATAGAATAGAATAGAATAGAATAGAATAGAATAGAATGAGAGAAGTGGAATGGAATGGAATGGAATGGAATAGAATATAGAATAGAATAGAATAGAATAGAATAATAGAATAGAATAGAATAGAATAGAATAGAATAGAATAGAGTAGAATAGAGTAGAATAGAATAGAATAGAATGAGAGAAGTGGAATGGAATGGAATGGAATGGAATAGAATATAGAATAGAATAGAATAGAATAGAATAGAATAGAATAGAATAGAATAGAATAGAATAGAATAGAATAGAATAGAATGAGAGAAGTGGAATGGAATGGAATGGAATGGAATGGAATGGAATAGAATATAGAATAGAATAGAATAGAATAGAATAGAATAGAATAGAATAGAATAGAATAGAATAGAATAGAATAGAATGAGAGAAGTGGAATGGAATGGAATGGAATGGAATAGAATATAGAATAGAATAGAATAGAATAGAATAGAATAGAATAGAATAGAATAGAATAGAATGAGAGAAGTGGACTGCAATGGAATGGAATGGAATGGAATAGAATATAGAATAGAATAGAATAGAATAGAATAGAATAGAATAGAATAGAATAGAATGAGAGAAGTGGAATGGAATGGAATGGAATATAGAATAGAATAGAATAGAATAATAGAATAGAATAGAATAGAATAGAATAGAATAGAATAGAATAGAATAGAATAGAATAGAATAGAATAGAATAGAATGAGAGAAGTGGAATGGAATGGAATGGAATGGAATGGAATAGAATAGAATAGAATAGAATAGAATAGAATAGAATAGAATAGAATAGAATAGAATAGAATAGAATTTTTTATTGGCCAAGGAAGATTGGACACACAAGGAATTTGTCTTGGTGCATAACAAAGATCTACCTCCTTCAGGCAGAGCATTAATAGGAACTGCCCAGAAGCTCTTTCATTACATCATCACCCAGCAAGAGTCAACCAAGCCTGGGACTCAAAAACACAACCTACAAAGTTGCCCCTGCATGGCCCCATGGGAGTCTGACAACCAATCAGAATACAAGCTCAAATTCAAAAGCCCAGAGAGGGTATAAAACTCAGACACTCTCAGTATCTCTTCCCCTTTTTTTTTTTCCGCCCAAGATCTTCAAGGCATGTGATCCTGTCCACCATTAAAACCATCTATTCAAGCAGTCACCATGTTTTCCGGTGTCTTTCTCCCCACTTGGAACTGAACCCAGATGGACATTTCTTCCAACATAGATCTGGGGAGACTCTAAAAGTGGGTAGCGGATTTGACCCAATACAGAATTAAAGGGGATTTGGGAACCTTGGGGAGATCTATCCTTCCTCCCATCGTATATTTTTTCCCCTGATATTTTTCTTTCTTCTCTAACAGACCTCTGTTGAAAACCGAGCACCCAACTTGCGAAGAGCACGAGGAAGAAAGGATCAACATTTATTGTGTGACGTGCGCTGTTCCCACATGCTCCCTGTGCAAGGTTTTCGGGGAACACAAGGAATGCGAAGTAGCTCCACTCTCAGACATTTGCACAAAGCGGAAGGTGTGAGCCAGGCTACAGATGATAAGATAAGGAGAGGAGAGGAGATGAGATGAGATGAGGTGGAGGAGGAAGAGGGAAAGGAGAGGAGAGGAGGAGGAGGTAAAGGAGGAGGAAGAGGGAAAGGAGAGGAGGAGGTGGAGAAGGAAGAGGGAAAGGAGAGGAGTGGAGAGAGGTGGAGGAGGAAGAGGGAGAGGTGAGGAGGAGGAGATGGAGGAGGAAGAGGGAGAGGAGAGGAGAGGAGGAGGAGAAAGAGGGAAAGGAGAAGAGTGGAGAAGGAGGTGGAGGAGGAAGAGAGAGGGAGATGAGAGGAGGAGGTAGAGGAGGAAGAGGAAGGGAAAGGAGAGGAGACGAGAGGAGGAGGAGGTAGGGGAGGAAAAGGAAAAGGAAGAGGGAGAGGAGGAATAGGTGGAGTAGGAAGAGGGAGAGGAGAGGAGGAGGAAGTAGAGGGAAAGGAGAGGAGAGGAGGAGGAGGTGGAGGAGGAAGAGGGAAAGGAAGCAGGAGAGGAGAGCAGAGGAGGAGAAGGGAGAGGAGGAGGAGGAGGAAGAGGGAGAGGAGGAGGAGGTGGAGGAGGAAGAGGGAAAGGAAGAGGGAGAGGAGGAGGAGGTGGAGGAGGAAGAGGGAAAGGAAGAAGGAGAGGAGAGCAGAGGAGGAGGAAGAGGAAAAGGAAGAGGGAAAAGAAAGAGGAGGAGGAGGTGGAGGAGGAAGAGGGAAAGGAAGCGGGAGAGGAGAGCAGAGGAGGAGAAGGGAGAGGAGGAGGAGGAGGAAGAGGAAAAGGAAGAGGGAGAGGAGGAGGAGGTGGAGGAGGAAGAGGAAAAGGAAGAGGGAGAGGAGGAGGAGGTGGAGGAGGAAAAGGAAGAAGGAGAGGAGGCGGAGGTGGAGGAAAAGGAAGAGGGAAAGGAGAGGAGACGAGAGGAGGAGGAAGTGGAGGAGGAAAAGGAAAAGGAAGAGGGAAAGGAGGAATAGGTGGAGTAGGAAGAGGGAAAGGAGACGAGAGGAGAGAGGTTGAAGAGTGAGAGGGAGAGGAGAGGAAGAGTAGGTGGAGTAGGAAAAGGAAGAGGGAGAGGAGGAGGAGGTGGAGGAAAAGGAAGAGGGAAAGGAGAGGAGGGGAGGAGGAGGTGGAGGAGGAAAAGGGAAAGGAAGAGGGAGAGGAGGAGGAGGTGGAGGAGGAAGAGGGAAAGGAGAGGAGGTGGAGGAAAAGGAAGAGGGAAAGGAGAGGAGAGGAGGAGTTGTTTATAAGAAAACAATAAAGGTAGGATATGAATAAAATAAATAAACATCTTGACCGCAAGGCCATCTGCTTCCGATCTCTCCTATCTAGGCGGAGCTGACCGATGGAATCGGGGCCCTCGTGGCAGCCAATGACAGGATCCAAACCTACATGGCAGAACTCCAAGGCAGGTGCAGGAATATTGAGGTGGGCCCTGATTCCTCTTCCCATTTTTTTCCTGAAAATCAGGAATATCTTCACACGCCCAAATATTTCCACTGGCTGCATTCACCACAAGATGATTAAGTGGGAGAGAGAAATACAGGTAGTCCTGGAGTTATGACCGTAATGCTGCCTGCCCAACCCAATGACCGACCCGATTTTATAACAAGTTTTGCAGCGGTCATTAAGAGGATGCGGCAGTCATGAATGTGAATCCATTGCTTGTTACGTGTGAGGTTTTGCTGAAAACTGAAAAAGCGGACGTTTTCAGCAAAAACCATCACAAAATGTGGTTATGTGACCGTTGAATGCTGCAAATGAGCCTGTTTGATCTAGCGGTTAAGGCACCAGGCTAGAAAGCAGGAGACGGTGAGTTCTAGTCCCGCCTTAGGCATGAAAGCCGGCTGGGTGACTTTGGGCGAATCACGAGGAGACGGTGAGTTCTAGTCCCGCCTTAGGCATGAAAGCCGGCTGGGTGACTTTGGGCGAATCACCAGGAGACGGTGAGTTCTAGTCCCGCCTTAGGCATGAAAGCCGGCTGGGTGACTTTGGGCCAATCACCAGGAGACGGTGAGTTCTAGTCCCGCCTTAGGCATGAAAGCCGGCTGGGTGACTTTGCACCAATCACCAGAGATGGTGAGTTCTAGTCCCACCTGCGAGGGACTAAATGAAACCATCAGGCATGATTTACTTAATAACCATCTTGATTAGCAATAGAAATTTTGGTCCCAATTGTGGTCGTAAGTTGAGAACTATGTATAGTGTTCAGGTAGTCCTCGAATTACAACCATAATTGAATCTAGAATTTTTGTTGCTATGTGAAAGATTTGTGAAGTGATTCATATTACGCTTTCTTCTTTTTTTAAAAAAAACATTATTAATTTTTCAATGAACACGAAACCAAAAACATACATACAAAAATACAAGGAAACACACACACACGCACAAAAGGAATACAAAAGATATATATATAAAAAAAAGGAAAGAGAGAAAGAAAGAAAGGAAAAAGAAAGAAAAGGAAAGGAAAAAAAAGAAAAGAAAAAAAAAGATGAAAAACAAAAGAGAAAGAAATAAAAAAACAATTTTTTTATGCAGAGCTGTGTCCATTTACAAAACTTATCCCTATAAAATATATATTATGAACTATATATTTTACTTCATCAAATTTTGTTATGTCTGAGCCTGTTTCATCTTTCTCTTTTTAATCCATTCGTACCATTTCTTGTACCATGATACATAGTACTCTGAGTCTGTCATTTCTTTCAGTTTCAATGTTAGTTTGTCCATTTCAGCACAGTCATAAATTTTTTTGATTATTTGATCTTTGGAGGACGTTTTCACATTTTCCCAACATTGCGCAAAAGCCAATCTCGCCGCTGTTGTTATATGTAAAATCAAATGTCTTGTCTTCTTATCGTAGGTTTTTCCCATTATTCCCAGGAGGTATAGTTCTGGTACAAATTCTAATTGAACACCTGTTATTTCTTGCAACCAATTTTTTATTTATTTTTTTTCAGTATTTTTTTGATTCATGGGGACACAGCCACCATGAGTGGTAGAAGGTACCCTGTTTCTGTCCACATTTCCAACAATTTGTTCTGCCCCAGCTACGGACCCCAAGAACGCAGCACACACAAAGTCTGTACAAACCTTAGTTTATTAAATTAAATCTTAGTTTATTAAATTAAGTCTTTTTCAAACAAAAGCTGTTAATTAACTTTCTTAACAGCCTACAAGAATCCAAAGAATAAATAATCATAATCTTACTATGGTTGGCAGAAAGCCCAGAAGCAATTTGCAGAGAACTAAGATCAAGACGCGAAGGAGAGTGAACGAAGTTGTTCCCTGCAAATTGCCTCAGTCATCGTCCTTCCTTAAATAGGCTAAGGGAGTGGCCAATTAGCCCCAAGCCTTACTCTCGAGGAGACCTCCTCCTGAGGAGCCACTCCCGCCTTTGGGCAGCTCTGCGCACCCGTGCATCGAGAAGAGGCTCCTCCTCTTCTTCCTCTTCACTTAAGGGAGCTTCTGGAGGTTCTGAAGGCCCTGGCTGAATCTCCGCCTCTGGCACCACATCTTCTCCAGCCTCCTCATTGTCTGACTCGAGTACCAGCTGCACAGGCTGCTGGTGCAGCACCACACCAGCCTCCTCGCTGTCGGAATCGGCTACTAGCTGCACAGGCTGCTGATGGGCTACAACACAATTTGGGGCCAAATTTGGATATATTTTTGCCCATCTTGAGGGAGCCAAATGCCAGCGGTAAAACATTTTATATTGCTTTTCCTTATATTTTACCGATCTTGTTAATTTATAACTTTTGTTCCATATTACGACCTTTCTTGTCACAGTTGTTAAGGGAATCACTGCAGTTGTTCAGTTAGTAACACGGTTATTAAGTGAATCTGGCTTCCCCATTGACTTTGCTTGTCAGAAGGGTCGCAAAAGGAGATCACGTGACCCCGGGATACTGCGACCGTCATAAATGTGAGTCAGTTGCCAAGAGTCTGAATTTTGATCACATGACCATGGGGATGTTGCAATGGTCATAAGTCTGAAAAATGGACATAAGTCGCTTTTTTCAGTGCCGTTATAAGTTTGGTCACTAAATGAACTGTTGTAAGTCAAGGATTACCTGTATTTCTTCACCCACAAGCTGGATATAAAAGGAGGAGTGAGTAAGGATATATAAAAAAATAGAAGGTGTAAAAGACTTTTATCTAAATTTGTCTGATGGCATCATTCTAGATGTGATTCAGGATGAATCAAGTATTTATGGAAGTACCAAGAGGAAAACATTTCCCCAGTGCAATTTCAAACACTCAGAGTTCCTTTCAAGTTTTTTTTTCCTCCCATTTTCCTACTTCATTTGACTGTAAATAAGTCTCTTTTTAAAAAATTAAGCAAATGAAGCCAAATAAATCTCCGGAACAAGTAGGTGGAATTTAGATGCTTTTTAAATGCGATGATACTAATGGCTTTTTAATATATATATATTTAAAAATACATGATAGATTTTAATACATGATTTGTCCTGGAGGACAAATCATTTCCATGTATATATATATATATTTGTCCTCCAGGACAAATCATGTATTAAAATCTATCATGTATTTTTAAAAGTATGCTAACTCTTTCTGGTTAGAAAGCTATCCATGCTGATGGATTAATAAAGTATATTGAGAAATAGCAAGAAACTCCACATTTTTTAAACCAGGGGTTAGATCGCAAATATATGTAGTGGGCACCTTCACAAAATGGCTGCGCTCCCATTGCGAACCGGTAGTAAAGGTAAGTGGAACCACCCCTACACCTGACCAAAGTAGTATTGTTTGGCAAACCTAACCTCGGCAACAAACCATGGTTTATTAGCCTGGTTAGACCAGTGGTGAAATGTAAAATTTGTTACTACCGGTTCTGTGGGCGTGGCTTGGTCGGGGGTAATGTGACTGGGTGGGCGTGGCCAACTTTTTTTTTTTTTTAACTTTTAAAACCATTTTTTCTACCACCTCTTCAGCTCTGACGATCCCAGCTGAGCCGCGTGATCATCAGAGGCTTTTTTTTTTTACTTTTAAAAGCATTTTTTTGGCCAAAGAGGTGGTAGAAAAAAATGCTTTTAAAAATTAAAAAAAGCCTCTGATGATTGTGTGGCTCAGCTGGGCATGGGGGGGGCAGGGATTTTTGCTACCAGTTCTCCGAACCACCTGCCGCCATCGCTACCGGATCGGGTGATCCGGTCCGAACCAGGAGCATTTCACTCCTGGGCTACACCCTCTAACCTGGATGTACCACCTGATCCTTTCTTCTTGAGCAGGCAAATTGCAAAGCTCAGAAGCGGTCGCTGTGTGAGAAGTTTGACCGCATGGGGGCAATTTTGGAAGAACGGAGGAAGATCATGCTTCAGAGGATCACGTATGAACAGGAGAGCAAGGCCCAGCATCTGAACGGGCTGAGCAAAGGATGCAGTGACCACATCGAAACTTCTTCCAAGCTGGTGGACACAGCCCTGCAATCCATGGAAGAACCTCAGATGTCCGTTTTTGTCCAGGTAAGAGCCCTTGAAAGCAGCAGTAGATACAGAGGGGGGAGGGGGGATAGAGAGAGAGAGAGATGGATGGATAGATAGACATAGCTAAATAGAGAGAGAGATGACAGTTAGAGATAGAGAGAGAGAGAGAGAGAGAGAGAGATGGATAGATAGAGATAGATAAATAGAGATGGATGGATAGATCGAGAAAGAGAGAGATGGATAAATAGAGATAAATAGATAAATAGAGAGAGAGATGACAGAGAGAGAGAGATGGATAGATAGACAGAGATAGATAAATAGAGATGGATGGATGGATGGATGGATGGATAGATCGAGAAAGAGAGAGAGATGGATTGATAGAGATAAATAGAGAGAGAGAGATGACAGATAGAGATAGATAGATAGAGATAGATAAATAGAGAGAGATGGATAGATAAATAAATAGAGATGACAGATAGAGATAGATAAATAGAGATGGATGGATGGATGGATGGATGGATGGATAGATCGAGAGAGAGAGAGAGATGGATAGTTAGAGATAAATAGAGAGATAGAGAGATAGAGAGATAGATATAGATAGACAATAGAGAGAGAGATGGATAGATATGGATAGATAAATAAAGAGAGATGGATGGATGGATGGATGGATGGATAGAGAGCGCGATGGATAGATAGAGATAAATAGAGAGATGACAGATAGAGATAGATAGATAGAAAGATAGATGAGAGAGAGAGAGATGGATAGAGATAGATAGATAGATAGATAGATAGATAGATAGATAGATAGATAGATAGATAGATAGATAGATAGATATCGATAGATCAATAGCAATAGAGAGAGATGGATGGATAATTAGAGAGAGAAATGGATGGATAGAGATTGATAGATGATAAATCGATAATTGATAGATAGAGATACAGTAGATAGCAATAAAGAGAGAGAGAGAGAGAGAGAGAGATGATAGATAGATATAGATATATAGATATAGATATATGTAGTCCTCGACTTACAACCACAATAGACCCCAACATTTCTTTGCTAAGTGAAAGATTTGTTGAGTGAGTTTGCCCCATTTTACGACTTTCCTGGCCACCGTTGTTAAGTGAATCACTGCAGTTGTTAAATTAGCCAAACTGTTGTTAAATGAATCCGACTTCCCCATGGACTTGGCTGGGGAAAATGGTCACAAAAGGGGAATCACAAAACCCCAGGACGCGGCAACTGTCCTCAATATGAGACCGAATTCGCATCCGAATTTTTATTATGTGACCACGGGAATGCTGCCACGGTCGTAAGTGTGAAAAACGGTCATAAGTCTTTTCAGTGTGGTTGGAACTTTGAACGGTCACTAAAATGAATGGTTCTATGTCAAGGATTACCTGTGTCCTTTCTCACGCTGTTTTTCTTAATGAATTTTTTTGGGAGGAATTGATCTTCTTTTTGTCTCTTTTTCCCAATATATCAGAATGCCAAAGTTCTCATCCGAAAGTGAGTATGATTTATTCTCTTATAATATCCATGGGAATCGAAAAACAAAAAAATCAAAGTTTTCCACTTGTAACTTTGTGCCTCCTCCTACCAGGATTGTGGAGATGACTGACAGCTGCCAACCAGAAGTTCTGGAACCAGGATACGACAACATGGAACACTACACGGTGGATTTCAACGCCGAGGAACGAATCCTCTATCAACTGGATTTCATTAAAGGTCATAGAATCATGGAATCATAGCGCTGGAAGTAACCCTGGAGATCTTTTAGTCCTGTGATGGAGAACCTATGGCACGCAGAGCCATATCAGTGGGCACGCAAGCTCAGCTCCTTTTTCGGGTCTTCTGGGCCCACCAGAAGTAGGAAAACAGGCTGTTTCCTGCCTCTGGATGGCCTGGGGAGGGGTGGGGAAGGCCCGTTTTTCCTTCTCACCTGGCTCCAGGGCATCTCTAGGAGTCTGGGGAGGGCAAAATCAGCCTCCCCCCCACCCCGGAGGCCCAAAATACCCGGTTTGACAACTTCTGGTGGGACCTCCCGGTGGGGTGGGGAAGGCTGTTTTGGCCCTCCCCAGACGCCCAGAGAGGCCCTGGACCCAGGTGAGAAAGAAAAATAGGCCTACCGGGCCATCATGTGCCAGGTGCGCATGCATGCGTGGGGGTGGGCACATAGAATTATGGGTGTTGGCATGCGTGCACGTGACCCCCCCTCCCCCTCCCCTTGGCACGCGATGGCAAAAAGGTTAGACATCACTGTATCTAGTTCAAGGCAGGAGTCCTTATACCATTTCAGACAAATGGCTGTCCAGTCTCTTCCTGAAAACCTCCAGTGATGGAGCACTCACAATTCTGGGAGAATAACAGAATTGGAAGGGACCTTGTAGGTCATCTAGTCCAACCCCCTGCCCGAGCAGGAGACCTTACACCATTCCTGACAGATGGCCGTCCAGTCTCTTCTTGAAAGCTTCCAGTGGTGAAGCTCCCACAGCTTCCAAAGGCAACTTCTATTCCATCGGTGGATTGCTTCTCACTGTCAGGAAATTTCTCCTTATTTCTAGGTTGAATCTCTCCTTGGTCAGTTTCCATCCATTATTCCTTGTCTGGCCTTCGGGTGCTTCGGAAAATGATTAATGGTTCATCGTTCTCAGTGATGAGAAAGCCTTTCAGGCATTAAAAATGAAAATTAAGAAGATGTAAACCACTTCAACATTTCATCCAAAGCATCTGAAGTCAGGACAAGAAGTAATAGATGGAAAGCTTATCCGAGAGAGAAGCAACCTAAAACTGAGGAGAATTTTTCTGTCAGTGAGAACCATTAATCAGTGGAACAGTTTCCCTCCAAAAGTTGTGGGGGGCTTCAACACTGGAGGTTTTCAAAAATAGAGTGGACAACCCAGAATGGTATAGGGCAGGGATGGGGAACTACATATTTCAACTATGTTATTCTGTATTCTATTTAGCCCAGTGTTTCTCAACCTTGGTAGCTTGAAGAGGGGTGGACTTCAACTCCCAGAATCCCCCAGCCAGCAGCGCTGGCTGGGGGATTCTGGGAGTTGAAGTCCACCCCTCTTCAAGCTTCCAAGGTTGAGAAACACTGATTTAGCCAATCATGGTCTCAAGGTTTGTTAAGGATATTGGTGTTGTGTTACCAACCAGCAGAGTGTATGCACAAGGAAACGTTGCTGAGAGCAATGAATAAGAGTTATGCAAACTGGTTTATCAAAAGCTTACTTTATAGTAGAAAAACAGTCTCATAGTCTTTAAACAAATTCCAAGTCTTTGCCAGTTAAATCAGTCCAGTAGTTACAGAATCTTCTTACCCAACAAACAGTAGTTGGTTAGAATGAGAAACTCACTCTGGTTCACAAACCACGATGGTAACAGATCCATCCAACGATGATTAGCAGATAGCAACTCCTCTCAATAGTAGCTTATCATATCAGCTTCATCGTCTCATCATCTCATCATCAAACTGAATACGTTACAGTACCTTGCTTAAATACTCTCACAACCAGTCATTACCTAATTACAGCATGACTCAGCATTAAAGTCACATAATACATTTACAGATTAAAGTTACAGTACACTTATATTGCCTGGACAATTAGTTAGGCTCAAACCATATCCTAACAAGGTTAATACTATTAGAAGCCCAAGAGAATAAGATTTTCCAGGCCCCAAAATATAGTAAGGTATTACTACTACGTGTATGTTTTCGGAAGGGAAATCCACATGTGTTACTGAAAGGATATCTCAAAAACCCCAAACAGCCATGTGAATCTGGGATATTGATGAATATGACAAGTAGCATGAAGTTCCATGCAACAAAGAAGCCAACATATTTGAATGTCACCCAGTGGCATTTTCAACCTGAATGACACCAATGTTGCACCCACAGGATGAGGTCAATGGAAAGAGTGAGCCTTAGGAGAAGTTCTTCGCAGAAGGATGGTTCCTTCAGCTTCCCAGGGCAACATGGTTTCATAGTTGAAGCTTGCCACATGTCAATAGAGGCCATTCTCGATCTCATGTCCCAGAGTGTTGAGAGAGCCATGGATAGCTGAGCCTCAAAGATGACTTGAAAGCAGAATCTTAGGTTAGAGGATGTGATTATCACATGCTATCCTCAACCATGAAGTCTAAGAAGATGCTCAATCATCCAGGTTGTCCCAAAGGTTCTTCTTCCAAAAGACAACTGGACTTCATTGGTTCATTTTTTTTTCTTTGAAAACATTTTGCTTCTCAGAACTGAAGAAGCTTCTGTAACTTTGCTGCTTGTATCCTTACAATTTATATTGGCTGTTTCCTAATATGATTTGATTGCTTATTTGTACCCAATGACTATCATTAAGTGTTGTACCTTATGATTCTTGATGAACGTATCTTTTCTTTTATGTACACTGAGAGCATATGCACCAAGACAAATTCCAATCACACTTGGCCAATAAAATTCTATTCTATTCTATTCTATTCTATTCTATTCTATTCTATTCTATTCGATTCGATTCGATTCGATTCTTTTCTATTCTATTCTATTCTATTCTATTCTATTCTATTCTATTCTATTCTATTCTATTCTATTCTACTCTACTCTCTACTCTATTCTTTCTACTCTACTCTACTCTTGTTCTATTCTGTTCTATTCTATTCTGTTCTATTCTATTCTATTCTATTCTATTCTATTCTATTCTATTCTATTCTATTCTATTCTATTCTATTCTAAATGTTTTGAAGGAAAAAAAATATGAACCAATGAGGTCCAGTTGCCTTTTGGAAAAAATCGCCTTTGAGACTTTGATATTCATCCCACCGGTTGTGTCTTTGTTCTAGTTGAAGACCCCGAATTGACGGCTGAAGAAGAAGGGGGCTGCGGGGAACCAGAAGACACTTTAGGAGAGACTGAACCAGAAGGTGGTGAGAGGGAAGAGGACCTCAAAGACCCTTTTGCCTTTGGAAAGGAAGACCCATGGCAAGGAATATCTCCTCTGGTCAATGGGACTCGGAATGGTGCTGCCGTTGGGGCAGGAGCTTCAACCCCAGAGCTCACTCAATCTCTAGCTGAAACCAGCCAAGAAAGTAACATATGGTGCACCCAGCAGGTAAGATCCAGATCCTGATCTCCTGATCCAGAAATCCCACTTGAAAATCTGGATGCAATCTGTTCCAACTCCACTCCATCCTCCTGGTTCTTCCTCTGTCGTCTCCTTTCTTTTTCTCCTTTTTCTCTTGGCTGAATTTAAGTTCTATGCAAAATTTCTCAGTTCTCACTCTCCGGGTTGGTTGACTTGAGGAGCATGCCTTATTCTCCTTTCTCCTGCTTTGCTCAGACACCAGCTTGAACATCATGTTAGTGGGCACCACTGAGAAAGGATTTATAGTAACGGGGAGAGGTTTAAAGGAGGAGGATGGGGATGATCAGGGGGCTAGAAATTAAGTTTTAGAAGAAGAGAGGTTTGAAGGAAGCAGATGGTTTTGACTTTGAGAATAGAAGAGTGAAGGAAATCATGATCGCCTTCTCTCTCTGTCTGTCTGTCTCTCTCTCTCTCTCTCCACCCCGCTGTATGTGTGTGTGTATACACATCCACCCAACCAACCAATCATACAAAGAAACATCCATCCATCCATCCAACCAACCAACCAACCATACATACATACATACATACATTCAATCACCCATCCATCTTCCATCCATCCAAACAAACAAACATCCATCCATCCAACCAACCAACCAACCAACCAACCAACCATACATACATAGAAACATACAATCACCCATCCACCCATCCTCCATCCATCCATCCAAACAAACATCCAAACAAACAAACAAAAAAACATTCATCTGTTCATTCGTCTGTCCATCCGTCCGTTTGTTCATCCAACTAATCAACTAAACCAACCAACCAGCCAACCAACATCCATCCATCCATCCATCCAACCAACCAACCATATACACATTCAATCACCCATCCATCCATCTTACATCCATCCATCCAAACAAACATCCATCCATCCATCCATCCAACCAACCAACCAACCAACCAACCAACCAACCAACCAACCAACCATACATACATAGAAACATACAATCACCCATCCTCCATCCATCCATCCAAACAAACATCCAAACAAACAAACAAAACAACATTCATCTGTTCATCCGTCTGTCCATCCGTCCTTTTGTTCATCCAACTAATCAACTAATCAACCAACCAACCAGCCAACCAACATCCATCCATCCATCCATCCAACCAACCAACCAACCAACCAACCAACCATATACACATTCAATCACCCATCCATCCATCTTCCATCCATCCATCCATCCAAACAAACATCCATCCATCCATCCATCCATCCATCCGTCCAACCAACCAACCAACCAACCATATATACATACATAGAAACATACAATCACCCATCCAGCCATCCTCCAGCCATCCAGCCATCCAAACAAACAAGCATACATACATACAATCACCCATCCATCCATCATCTATCCATCCATCCATCCAAACAAACAAACATCCATACAAACAAACAAAAAACATTCATCTGTTCATCCATCTGTCCTTCCGTTCATCCAACTAATCAACCAACCAACCAACCAACCAACCAACCAACATCCATCCATCCGTCCATCCATCCGTCCAATTATACAAACAAACATCCATCCGTCCGTCCATCCATCCGTCCAATTATACAAACAAACAAACGTCCATCCATCCAACCAACCAACCAACCATACATACATACAATCACCCATCCATCCATCCATCCATCCATCCATCCATCCATCCAAACAAACATCCATCCATCCATCCATCCATCCATCCATCCATCCATCCAAACAAACACACAAACAAACAGCCTACCACATTTATATGGTCACCCCTCTCTCAGAAGTGACTCTGGTAGTTTACTACTCTCCAAACACCTGAAAAATAGTTTCAAAGAAGAAGCTGAGGACACAGAATAATCAGTTCAGTAATCAGGTTAAGCATGAATGGTTTTTTTGTGTTGGTATGTTAGTTAGGTTCTCATATGCTCAATGACTCTTATACCCACAACTTTCAAATTCCTGATGCAGGTAGTCCTTGGCTCACAACCATACCTGGAACGAGAATTTTTGTTGCTCAGCAAGGCAACAGTGTTAGTCGCACCCAATAACAGATGGTTCTTTCCCTTGAGTTCCTTATTAGAATCAAGATTTTATTGTAAGGTAGCTTGTTTTGAGAGACATGTTAAGTGAGCGCTAGTGATTTGCTAGGATTTAAGTTCAATGTGGTGTGGTATACACCCAGTTAAGAAGTGTCTTAGAAACTCTACACTCTTTCTACAAGGAAATGGGTAGATTGATATCTTCAATGCCCCCAAACTGGATTTATTTTCAAACAAATCTATCGTGGATTGATTTATGCCAGGTAATCCGATATAGAAATGGGCCCAAAGCTACCACAACATTCTCAAATCCAAGATTTTGTTGAATATCCAGATTTATACTCCCTTTTTTTTCATCTTCTGGATATTCATATATTTTAGGGTCAGCTGGATGGAGGACTCCAGGTGACTGATTCACCTCTGCCTGAGGGTGACCTAGCAGATAATGGACCTATTCAAAGCATGGAGCAATCTCCTGGAGAAGATTTCAGCACCACGGAGAGCTCAGCAGAGAACGGAGAGGGTGGTGGCCAGGAAAGCCACCATGAACCTGAAGGAGAACATGTCCTCCTACACGGAATGGCTTCAACCACCAGTCAGGTATGGTACCACATTAGCCATTGAGGTTCCTCTGAGCATGAAGTCAAGTCACGACCCCCCAAAGATTTCTGGGCCCGTGAAAATTTGTATACATTGAAGCTTCTTGGATGAGAAGCAAAATGTTTTCAAGGAAAAAAAATACTCAAGAAAATCCAGTTGCTTTTGAAAAATCACCTTTGGGGCAACCATGACCTGGACGATCGAGAATCTCCATGGACCTACAGTACAGGTAGTGCTTGATTTATGGCCACAATTTTAGGTCATAAATCAATTTCGCAGGTTGTAGAAGTCACTCCCCTCCGGCTGCTGTGGGTAACCCTGGGATACAGCCTTGAGAGAGAGAAGCATGGAATGTGCATCTGTCTTTGGCTGCCGTGCCGTTTCACGGGTTTCCCATCCCCACTGGCCTATGGCAACTCGAGGACAGGCCAGGGATGCTTTGCGAGTTGACACCTATACCTTTTCAGACAAATGGTTGTCCAATAGAAAGAGGAGGAGTTACTTAGTTTTGAGAAAGAAGAAAACCTAAAAAATTCAGCATTTCTTTCATCTTATAAATCTTATACAATTTCTTATGTAGATCAAAATAGAGCCAGTTTGATTCTAGTGATTACGGCACCAGGCTAGAAAGTGGGAGACCATGAGTTCTAATCCTGCCTTAACCATGAAAGTCGGCTGGGTGACTTTGGGTCAATCACCAGTAGGCAGTGAGTTCTAGTCCCGCCTTAGGCATGAAAGCCCTCTGGGTGACTTTGAGCCAATCCCCGTCTCACAGTTCAATAACCCACCTCGCAGGGTTGTTGTTGTGGATAAACTAGAAAGAGGAATGTGTTTGTCACCTCACGGTTAGATTATTGCAACGCGCTCTACATGGGGCTGCCCTTGAAGAGTGTTCGGAGACTACAGTTGGTCCAGAATGCAGCCGCACGAGCTGTCATGGGTGCACCTAGGTACACCCACATTACACCAATTCTCCGCGAGCTGCACTGGCTCCCTATTGATCTCCGGTCACAATTCAAGGTGTTGTTATTACCTTTAAAGCCCTACATGGCTCAGGGCCAGGGTATCTTCGAGACCGCCTTCTACCGTATAGCTCCCAGCGACCGGTAAGATCCCATGGAGTCGGTCTCCTCCGGGTCCCGTCAGCTAAACAATGCCGGCTGGCGGGCCCACAGGGGAGGGCCTTCTCTGTGGCTGCCCCGGCTCTCTGGAACCAGTTACCTCCTGAGGTCCAGACCATCCCCACCCTATTGGCCTTGCGGAAAGCGGTGAAGACCTGACTCTTCCAGCAGGCCTGGGGCCGTTGATCTCGCTCTTGTGATCTGGCGAGATCCGGCCATGAATGGTGTGAATGGGTTTTAATTGTTTTTAATGTTTTTAATTTTTAAATGTTTTTTATAATGATTTTAAATGCATTGTGAGCCGCCCTGAGTCTTCGGAGAGGGGCGGCATACAAATTGAATTAATATCATTATTATTGGTTAATCTTTAGTGAGATTCACAGCCTTTGAGGCTGGTTAATAGCTCAGCAGCTCGAGTCCTAACCAAGGACCTAGGAACTGTTAAGGTATCTTCGGAGGATGTAAGCTGTTCCGAGTAAGGTGGTTTTTTTGTAGAGTCAAAATGTTCAAGTCCGGCAAATTTAAAAAAATAATGGCGGGGTTGAAATAAATAAAAGTAACTAAATTAGTAAAAATTTAAAATTGTCTTGATGCAGTTTGGTATAAGATGTGATAGAGATAAACTGAAAGATTTATTTATTTATTTATTTATTTAATTTTTATACCGCCTTTCTCCCGAAGGACTCAGGGCGGTGAACAGTTAAAATAACATACATATAAAATATGAATATAAGATTTAAAAAAAATCAGCCACAGCGGTGATTTTAGAAGACTCTTTATTGGTGTAGGGAATTATAACAGAAAGCCTCCAGACGTACCTTAAAGGCAGGCAGAGCTCTGATCGCATCATGATGATTGGCATTTTGACTTTTTAAGACTATACCCTGAGGTACGTACCCCATTCTCCATTCTCATCCCAAAGCAGCTGGAGACGTCTCTGTAGAATTGGTTGCAATGAGTCATCAGGATGAGTAATTAAGGATATCAGCCAGGAATTAACCTGGCTCTCTTCTAAAGATGTAGGTTTATTAATACGACTTCTTCTACATGGTAGCAGTCTTCCAATATCTGAGGGGTTCCCACAAAGAAGAGGGGGGGGGGTCAACTTATTGTCCAAAGCCCCTGAAGGCACGACAAGAAGCAACGGATGGAAACTATTCAAGGAGAGAAGCAACCTGGAATTAAGGAGAAACTTCCCGACAGGGAGAAAAATTAACCAGTGGAACAACTGGCCACTAGAAATTGTGGGTGCTCCAACACTGGAGGTTTTTATGAAGAGACTTTTTACGACAGTCAGTTGCCTGAAATAGTACAGGTAGTCCTTGACTTATGGCCACAATAGAGCCCAAAATTTCTGTTCTTCAGAAATGAGGCATTTGTTAAGTGAGTTTGCTCCATTTTACGACCTTTCTTGCCACACTTGTTAAGTGAATCACGACGTTTGCTAAGTTAATTTCACAACTGTTCAGGGAATCTGGCTTCCCCATGGATTTTGCTCATCAAAAGGTCGCAAAATGTGATCACCTGACCTTGGGACACAGTAACGGTCATAAGTATGAGCTAGTTGCCAAGCGCCTGAATTTTTGGTCACACGAGCATGGGGATTCTGCAGAGGTCGTAAGTGTGAAAAATGGTCATAACTCACTTTTTTTTCCCAGTGCCTTGTAAGTTCCTGTATAGGCAGCGGTGGGATTCAGCCAGTTTGCACCTATTCGGGAGAACCGGTTGTTAACTTTCTAAGCAGTTCCAAGAACCGGTTGTTGAAATAAATCTTATTTTGTTTTTTTCCACTTTACAGGGCTAATCCTGTAAGGAAGGCAGGAAGGAAACATTCTGGTGTTATTTCTAGCCTAATCTTTATTGCCCTGCTTACAGAAACTGCCTCTCCAGTTAACCCTTACTACATTGTAACAGCTAAGGTGAAGCGCCCATCGACGTGAGTGATGTTGAGTTGGCTATGCCCACATGGTCACATGACCACTGAGCCACGCCTACCCACCTGGTCATTAGGGCAGAGAACCGGTTGTTAAATTATTTGAATCCCACCACTGTGTATAGGCTCTCCTGTTTGAGCAGGGGGTTAGACTGGAAGAACTCCAAAGTCCCTTCCAACTTTGTTATTGCAATTTCAGAGAGCACCATGGATTCTACAATCCTCTTCCTCCTCCCCATCCTCCCGCTCCCCCAATTCCTCCTCCTCCAACTCCTCCTCCCTCTCAACTCCTCCTCCCTTTCACTCTGCAAACCCACTCCCTTGTAGCACTGATGACGTTACCTAGTTGGGTCCAGAAACGTCTGCAAAAAAAACACCAAGCTGAGAGAGCACACGGACTCTACAATCCTCCTCCTCGTCCTCCCTTTCTCCTTCCCTCTGCAAACACACTCCCTTGTAGCCAGTGTGGGTTCTACTTACCTTTACTAGCAGTTTACAACGGGATCACGCATCCCGATCGCGCATGCACAGATTGCCGATGAAGACATCCGGGGCGGGGGGCAGAGCCTCCCACCGGTTTTACTACCGGTTCTTGTGAACTGGTCCGAACCGGGGGCAACCCACCACTGCTTGTAGCACTGATGATGTTACCTAGTTGGGTCATGAAACGTCTGCAAGAAAACTACCAAGCTCAACCCTGAGCTACTCTCTTCCATCGGGAAGCTTAGTACGTTATGCAGTTGTAGTTACTAGACTTTTACTTGACCTGGTACACTGTGTGACAGGGGTGAAATGTAAAATTTGTTACTACCAGTTCTGTGGGCGTGGCTTGGTGCGGGGGGGGGGTAATGTGACTGGGTGGGCATGGCCAACTTTTTTTTTTTTTAACTTTTCAAAGCATTTTTTCTAATGCTTTGAAAAGCCTCTGCCGATCAGGCAACTCAGCTGGGATCGTCAGAGACCTTTCAAAGCGTTTTTTTTACCACCTCTTCGGCCAAGAGGTTGCAGAAAAAAACGCTTTGAAAAGCCTCTGATGATCCCAGCTGAACCGCGCGATCATCAGAGCCTTTTTTTTTTACTTTTAAAAGCATTTTTTTGTCGGAAGAGGTTGTAGAAAAAATGCTTTTAAAAATAAAGTTAAAAAAAAGCCTCTGATGATTGTGCGGCTCAGCTGGGCATGGGGGGTGGGCAGGGATTTTTGCTACCAGTTCTCCAAACCACCCACCGCCATCGCTATCGGATCAGGTGATCCGGTCCGAACTGGAAGCATTTCACCCCTGCTGTGTGAGCTTAAGTCTAGATCTTCTTGTTTCCATCCTTATGTATGGAAGCCATTTTTGATTCTCCCAGCCTTTCTGTTTTTTTTCCCCCCAGGCTTCTGCCTCCAGTCCCACAGCTGATCGATGGAGAAGTGAGGACTTCGCGGAACCTCTGCTTAGCAGCTGCTTCAACCCCACCCTTTGGCTCCATGATTAAGACAAGTTGGTTGACACTTTTTTCTGCTCTGCAAAGCATCCCAAATTTCTAGCAGAGTTTGGAACCTCGTCATCCAGTCAGTTCTTCCCGTCGGAGAGACAAGAACCTCAGTTACAGATAGTTCTCGACTTTATGACCACAATTGAGCCATAATTTATGTTGCTAAGCGAGACGTTTGTTGTTAAGTGAACCTTGCCCCATTTTACGACCGTTCCTTGCCACAGTTGTTAAGCGAATTGCTGCAATTGTGAAGTGAGTAACCCAGTGGTTAAGAAGTGAATCTGGCTTCCTCCATCGTTTATGCTTGTCGGACGCCAGTTGGGAAGGTCACAACTGGTGATTTTGTGACAGTCACTAAATGAATGTTGTAAGTCGAGGATTACCTGTAGTAATAGATTGTTAAAGCCTATACCCGTGATGGCGAACCTATGGCAAGCGTGCCACAGGTGGCAGGTGTAGCCATATCAGTGGGCACGTGATCAGGCCGTTTTTGGCCTCCGGAGGGGTGGGGAAGGCCGTTTTCTCCCTCCACAGACTCCTAGAAAGGCTCTGGAGGCGGGGACAGCAAAAAACGGGACTTCCGGTCCCACCGGAAGTTGGCAAATGGGCTGTTTCCAGCCTCTGGAGGGCCTCGGGGGCAGGGGGGAAGGCTGTTTTCTCCCTCCACAGACTCCTAGAAAGGCTCTGGAGGCTGGGGACAGCAAAAAACGGGATTTCCAGTCCCACCGGAAGTTGGCAAATGGGCTGTTTCCAGCCTCTGGAGGGCCTCGGGGGCGGGGGGGAAGGCTGTTTTCGCCCTCCCCAGACTCCTAGAAAGGCTCTGGAGGCGGGGACAGCAAAAAACGGGACTTCCGGTCCCACCGGAAGTTGGCAAATGGGCTGTTTCCAGCCTCTGGAGGGCCTCGGGGGCGGGGGGAAGGCCGTTTTCTCCCTCCACAGACTCCTAGAAAGGCTCTGGAGGCGGGGACAGCAAAAAACGGGATTTCCAGTCCCACCGGAAGTTGGCAAATGGGCTGTTTCCAGCCTCTGGAGGGCCTCGGGGGCGGGGGGGAAGGCTGTTTTCGCCCTCCCCAGACTCCTAGAAAGGCTCTGGAGGCGGGGACAGCAAAAAACGGGACTTCCGGTCCCACCGGAAGTTGGCAAATGGGCTGTTTCCAGCCTCCGGAGGGCCTCGGGGGCGGGGGGGAAGGCTGTTTTTGCCCTCCCCAGACTCCTAGAAAGGCTCTGGAGGCTGGGGACAGCAAAAAACGGGATTTCCAGTCCCACCGGAAGTTGGCAAATGGGCTGTTTCCAGCCTCTGGAGGGCCTCGGGGGCAGGGGGGAAGGTTGTTTTCGCCCTCCCCAGACTCCTAGAAAGGCTCTGGAGGCTGGGGAGAGCGAAAAAACAGGCCTACCGTGCCATTGCGTGCCAGGAGCGGGGGTCGCACACGCATGTGCGGGGGCAAGGCGCATAGAATTATGGATGTGGGCATGCGTGTGTGCAACAGCCCTCCACCCCCACACTTTTGGCACGCGATGGCAAAATGGTTAGCCATCAGTGGCCTATACAGAGTGATGGTTAGCTTCTTGAGGGGCTGCCCCAGAGAGGAAGGGATCAAGCTGTTTTCCAAAGCACCCGAAGGCCAGACAAGGAATAATGGATGGAAAGTGACCAAAGAGAGATTCAACCTACAAATGAGGAGGAACTTTTTGACAGTTGAGAACAATCAACCCATGGAACAGAAGTTGCCTTCGGAAGTTGTGGAGCTTCATCTCTTGAGACTTTCAAGAAAAGATTGGACTGCCATTTGTCAGAAATGGTGTAGGGCCGTGATGGCGAACCTATGGCACGGGTGCCACAGGTGGCACGCAGAGCCATATCTGTGGGCACGCGAGCGTTGCCCTAGCTTAGTTCCAAGACGCATGCACGCACCAGCCACCTGATTTTCAGCCCTTCCGGGCCCACCGGAAGTCAGGAAACGGGCTGTTTCCGGCCTCTGGAGGGCCTCCGGGGGGGGTGGGAAGGCAGTTTTCACCCTCCCCAGGCTCCTAGAAAGCCTCTGGAGCCTGGGGAGGGCAAAAAACGAGTCTTCCGGGCCCACTGTGCCATCGCATGCCAAAAAAAGGGGAAGCACAGCGGGTTACACGCGCATGTGCTGGGCGCATTGAATAATGGGTGTGGGCACGCACGTACGCAAACCCCCCGCACTCCCCCACTTTTGGCATACGACGGCAAAAAGGTTAGCCATCACTGGTGTAGGGTCTCGTACTTGAGCGGAGGGTTGGACTAGATGACCTAAAAAGTCCCTTCCAACTCTGTTAATCTGTTAAAATCTGCTTGAATGATTGAATCAGGAAGAAATTCCCTTTGTGATCCTTGCTTCTGCCAGGCCAGGCCTATATCTTAACCCCAGTTTTAGAAAAGAGACAATGATTAAAATAAAGTTTATTGAGTACACTTTACACGTCCATTTCTTAAAGCAAGCAGTGGCTTTAATCCATTTGGGAGGAAATACGTACTACGGAAGTGAACAATTCCTACGCAACTTAGCGAATCTGGATTGCGAACACCAAGCAACTGAGTTATCGCTGATACACTAAACACATAAGTGCAGGTGCGCGCACATCGAGACATCTTGCGGTGATCTCACACTTGTGAGCTCAAAGCTGACGAGAGTTTACGAGACTTATGTCGGACAGAATTCAAGAATGACTACACCCCAAATGTTATGGCCTCAAGATTAATAATCCTGTTTTGTTATGTTCTAGAAATGGTTGCTGATTTTTAAAGCTTATTTGTTGTTGTTTTGGGGGCATTTTTTGCAAAAGAATAGGTAAAGGTAAAGGTTTCCTTTGCACATATGTGCTAGTTGTTCCCGACTCGAGGGGGTGGTGCTCATCTCCGTTTCAAAGCCGAGGAGCCAGCGCTGTCCAAAGACGTCTCGGTGGTCATGTGGCCGGAATAACTCAATGCCAAAGGCGCACGGAACGCTGTTACCTTCCCACCAAAGGGGGTCCCTATTTTTCTACTTGCATTTTTTACGTGCTTTCGAACTGCTAGGTTGGCAGAAGCTAGAACAAGGAACAGGAGCTCACCCCGTTACACGGCACTAGGGATTTGAACCGCCTTTCGATCGACAAGCTCAGCGTCTTAGCCACTGAGCCACTACTTCCCTTTTTGCAAAAGAATATATATATTTTAATATATGTACAATATATTTAATATATATACAATATTGCATCTGAGTTTCAGATAGATAGATAAATGATTGATAGGTAGGTAGGAAGATGACAGAGAGAGAGAGAGAGAGAGAGAGATGATAGAGATATATAAATTTTAATTCTCTGGACCATATTCAAATCCTTGGGAGAAACCAGAGGAAGGAAGCTGTGGATTTTCAGGGTTTCCAGAAGTATCTGGAATATATGACCATAACAAAAAAAATTAAGCTGTGTGTTGTGATCTTCTTGTGCAAACGGTGTGATAGCATGGCATCTGACACAATTACTGAAATTGTGTCTGGTCTATCAAAGAAAAGGATTGGGGAGGACACCACAGCATCTTCTAATTTAGGCAGTCCTCGAACTTACGACCACAAAAGAGCCCCAAACTTCTGTTGCTAAGCGAGATGGTTGTTAACTGAGTTTCCCCCCCATTTTATGACCTTTCTTGCCCCATCTGTTAAGTGAATCACTGCAGCTGTTAAGTTAGTACCGTAACATGATGGTTAAGTGAATTTGGCTTCCCCATGGACTTTCCTTGTTAGGAGGTCGCAAACAGGGATCACGTGACCCTGGGACTCTGCGACGGTCATAAATATGAGTCATTTGCCAAGCATCTGAATTTTGATCACGTGACCATGGGGATGCTGCAACGGTCATGTGGAAAAGGGTCATAAGTCACATTTAAATAGGAGCCAGCCATGTGCTGCAGCTGCCAAAAAAGCCAACACAGTTCTAGGCTGCATCAACAGAGGGACAGAATCAAGATCAGGTGAAGTGTTAATACCACTTTATAAGGCCTTGGTAAGGCCACACTTGGAATCCTGCATCCAGTTTTGGTCGCCACGATGTAAAAAAGATGTGGAGACTCTAGAAAGAGTGCAGAGAAGAGCCACAAAGAGGATTGGGGGACTGGAGGCTAAAACCTATGAAGAACGGTTGCAGGAACTGGGTATGTCTAGTTTAATGACAAGAAGGACCAGGGGAGACATGATAGCATCTTCCAATATCTCAGGGGCTGCCCCAAAGAAGAGGGAGTCAAGCTATTCTCCAAACCACCTGAAGGCAGGACAAGAAGCAACGGATGGAAACTAATCAAGGAGAGAAGCAACCTAGAACTCAGGAGAGATTTCCTGACAGTGAGGATAATTAACCAGTGGAACAACTTGCCTCCAGAAGTTGTAAATGCTCCAACACTGGAAATTTTTAAGAAGATGTTGGACAGCCATTTGTCTGAAATGGTATATAGAGTTTCCTGCTTGAGCAAGGGGTTGGACTAGAAGACCTCCAAGGTCCCTTCCAACTCTGTTATTCTATATTGATGTTCTATAGTGAACTTATTTATTTATTTATTTATTTATTTGATTTTTATGCCGCCCTTCTCCAGCAGGACTCAGGGCGGTGAACAGACAAGGTAAAACATAACATACAAAATGTAAAAACAGTTTAAAAGATATTAAATGATTTCAGCCCACAATTTAAAACAGTCCAATTAAAATCAATTCCAAATTAAAACCAAAAGGATGGGATCAAGCCAGGCCGGCTAGATGAAATAAATAGGTTTTCAGGGCCCGACGAAAAATCCAGAGGTCTGTTATTGTACGTATCTCTGGGGGCAAATCGTTCCAGAGGGCAGGTGCCGCCACAGAGAAGGCTCTCCCCCTGGGGGTCGCCAGCCGACATTGTCTGGTCGACGGCACCCTGAGGAGTCCTTCTCTGTGGGAGCGTACTGGCCGGTGGGAGGCTATTGGTGGCAGAAGACGGTCTCGTAGATACCCCGGCCCTAAGCCATGGAGCGCTTTAAAGGTGGTCACCAACACCTTGAAGCACACCCAGAAGACCACCGGAAGCCAGCTTCCTTCCTTCCTTCCTTCCTTCCTTCCTTCCTTCCTTCCTTCCTTCCTTCCTTCCTTCCTCCTTCCTTTGTCCGTACCTTCCTTTCTTTCTTCCTGTTTCATTCCTTTGTCTCATCTTCCTTCCATCCTTCCTTCCTTCTTTTCATTCCTTTGTCTCATCTTCCTTCCTTCCTTCTTTTCTTCCTCCTCCTTTCCTTCCAACATCCCTTCCTTTCTTTCATTCCTTTGTCTCATCTTCCTTCCTTCCTTCCTTTCCTTTCTCTCATCTTCCTTCCTTTCTTCCTCCTTCCTTCCTACATACCTTCCTTTCTTTCTTCCTTTGTCTCATCTTCCTTCCTTCCTTCCTTCCTTTTTTCATTCCTTTCTCTCATCCTTCCTCCCTCCCTCCTTCCTTTCTTCCTCCTTCTTTTCTTCCTACATCCCTTCCTTCCTTTCTTCCTTCCTTCCTTTCATTCCTTTGTCTCATCTTTCTTCCTTCCTTCCTTCCTTCCTTCCTTTCTTTCTTTCTTCCTATTTCATTTCTTTGTCTCATCTTCCTTCCATCCTTCCTTCCTTCCTTTTTCTCATCCTTCCTTCCTTCTTCCTTCCTTCCTCCTTCTTTCCTTCCTACATCCCTTCCTTTCTTTCTCCCTATTTTTCATTTCTTTGTCTCATCTTCCTTCCTCCCTCCCTCCCTCCCTCCCTCCACATCAAACTTTGTCCCTCCCTGATCTGGCTGGGGAATTCTGGGGGTTGAAGTCCAGACGCCTTCAAGTTGCCACAGTTGAGAAAATTGCTCTGAAGCGAGACCAGACATTGTAACCTTTATAGATAGTCCTCGACTTACACAACCGCTCATTTAGGGACCCTTCGAATTTACAACCGGCGCTGACAAAAGTCACTCACAACCCATCCTCCCCCTTAACACCCATCACAGCGTCCTCATGGCCACATGGCCAAAATTCAGGGGCTTGGCAATTGGCGTACATGGATGAATGTTGCAGAGTCCCTTTTGCAACCTTCGTGTCAGGTTTCAATCCTATCTCAAAATAAATGAATTTCCAAACTGCCGATCTTTAAGGAAATTTTCTCTTTATTCGAGCACAGCGATCTGATCCTGGCTCTTTCGCAGTCAGTACTGACCTTTGCCCCCCAATCCCTCCCTTTCCGATCCCCAATTCTCTGCTTCTCATTGGCTATCTTCCAAATCACTTTCCTGATTCCTTCATCGTCAGATCACAGGAATGTCTCCCTCCTCTCCCATCTCCGAGGAGACAGAATCTTCAAAGGGATTTAGTAGGCAAAAGTTCAGGCTTCTCTTCCCTTTATTATATGTCAGTGCTGGGACGCTGACACTTCGACAAGCACTATCAATAGGAGAAGCCGGTTTTGCTTTACGACCGCACGGTTCACTTAACAACTGCATGGATTCACTTAACAACGGTGGCAAAAAAAAAGTAGTAAAATCAGGCCCGACTCATTAACAACGGCTTCGCTCAACGATGGAAATGTCAGCCCCAACTGTGATCATTGGTTGAGGACTACCTATGTGAAAATGACACACAGATCTCTACAAAATGCAGAGTTATAAAATGATCCATTGGACTACGGATAACTGCCATCTCCCCCTGCCCCGGCCCTCCCTCCCTCCCTCATTTGCCTAAATTATGCAGCAGTATTTTATTATTCCGTGCCTGCTGAGCCATTTTTTCTTCTCGAGCCATTTGCAGGAACTCTCGGAGAAGGTGAAAAGTTAAGTCTAAGGAATTAGGGCGTCTGTCTCGTCTTTTGTTGGAGAAGGCTGATCTTGCAGCTCTCTGTGGCTGGGATGGGTCCCCTGTGGGTGGGCAGGATCTGGGAGAGCTTGATTCTAGGAAGATCCCCTCTCCGGAGCTGGACATTGGTCCCAAAGGTGGGTCTCTCCAGGCCGAGGGACTCAGCCACACCGGCTGCCAACCCACGTCATTGATCGGCAGCAACTGGGCCAGCGGGAGGCAGGATGTCCGTGGGAGAAACAGCAGAAGGACGAGAAGCCCAGCAGAAATCTTGAAGGCCATCCCCAAACCCTAGGACAGAATCCAGCGATTACTCTGGGAAAAATTATCCTGGTTTCAACAGGCTTCAAAGCATCTAACAGCAGGAATAGCATTTAAGGGGGGTTTAACATCCGGCTAGTAATTCAGGTAAGAATGTTGCCCATTACAGGTTTGAAAATAACAATGGGTGAGCTCCATATATGGCTATTTCAATGCTCCTTTAACTTATGAATATGGTCAAAACTCTACCTTTTGAGAGCTGATTAAACAGGTTGCCTCCACAAGGATAGATAATCCTCCTGTCCTTCCTTCCTTCCTTCCTTCCTTCCTTCCTTCCTTCCTTCCTTCCTTTCCTTCCTTCCTTCCTTCCCATCAAACTTCCTCCCTCCCTCCCTCCCTTTCTCCCTCCCTTCCTATATTTCATTCTTTTCTCTCACCTTCCTTCCTCCCTCCCTCCTTCCCTCCCTCTTTCTTTCTTTCATCCTTCCTTCCCCTACCTATCAATTCTTTCTCTCATCTTCCTCCCTCCCTCCCTCCCTCTTTCTTTTCTCTTTCTTCCTTTCTTCCTCCCTCCCTCCCTTTCTTTCTTCCTTCCTTCCTTCCTTTTTCCCTCCCTCCCTCCCTCCCTCCTTCCCTCCCTCTTTCTTTTTTCCTTCGTTCCTTCTTTTCTTTCTCCCTATCTAATTTTTCATCTTCCTCCTTCCCTCCCTTCCTTCCATCTTTCATTCCTTTCTCTCATCTTCCTTCCTTCCTTCCTTTCCCCTCCCATTCTCTCTCTCCTTCCTTCCTTCCATCTTTCATTCCTTTCATCTTCCTTCCTTCCTTCCTTCCTTCCTTCCTTCCTTCCTTCCTTCCTTCCTTCTTTCCTTCCTTCCTTCCTTCCTTCCTTCCTTCCTCTCTCTCTTCAAAACTCACGGCTTTTAAGCCTTGATTACAGCTGGATCTAAGACATTCCCACACATTCATTAATCCTCTAAACAGTGTTTCTTCCACCAGCCTCTCTACATCAGAACATAACTTGGTTAGATGGAATACAAGCTCACCAAACAGATCAGGAAGCTGGCTACTCGTCTCTGATCTGTCCTTCCAACATATTTGGTATCCACAAATAAACTGCTACATAGTCATCCATGTACCATTTAATGAAGGTCTGTCTTCCAAGTTAGCCAACCTAATCTCTTTTTTCAATGCAGCTGAAACTGAGGTCACACTTTGGAACCTCATGCTTGAGCAAGGGGCTGGACTAGAAGACCTCCAAAGTCCCTTCCAACCCTATTAAGCTATGTTCTTTGAATCCCTTTGTTCTGCTCCAGTGTTAAGGAGGTGGAAGGATTGCTCTCAACGCACCATCAGCCTGCATTTGCAGGACACATGATCAGAAAGATGACATGGTAAACTGAATTAGTTTAAATCTTGGTTAAGTTTGTTGGGCTTAGTTTATAGCATTTTTATTTATTTATTTTATTTTATTTATATACCACCCTTCTCCCGAAGGACTCAGGGCGGTGAACAGCCATAATAAAAACAACGTACAAAATAGAATTTAAAAGCAGATTAAAAATAATTAAATCATAGGCCGAATTTAAAACTCTCATTTTAAAACCAATTTTAAAACCCCATTAAAACCAAATTAAAATCATTTATCCCTGCTGGAATAACAGGGTCTTCACTGCACGACGGAAGGCACGGAGGTTGGGGATCCTTCGTATGTCCGGGGGTAATTCATTCCAGAGGGCAGGGGCCCCCACAGAGAAGGCTCTCCCCCTGGGGGTCGTCATACATCTACTACAGTCTGTTTGGCTCATGATTTGTGGGCTCCCCAAAGGTGCTTTTTAAAAGGCAGCCGGATTATCTCAGTTTTTATTGTCCTTGAAAATGTCTCACTTCTCATTCAAAAAGCTTCTTCATTTCAGGAGAAGTAGCTTCTCAGGTCCCAAAAGGTGCTTTTTCAGGAGGCAACTGGACTTTCTTGTTTTTTCTTTTGAAGACGTTTCTCTTCTCCTCCAAGAAGCTTCTTCAGCTCTGACAGGATAGTGGGAAACGGAAAGGAACCAGGAGCGCCACTCAGGTGACCCTGAGGACACAGATAAACCTTCAAGTGCTTCAACGACCCTCTAAAAGGATGCAAATGACCAGCTGTCTGCAAGGAATATAAATCCTTCCATTTCCCACTATCCTGTCAGAGCTGAAGAAGCTTCTCGGATGAGAAGTGAAATGTTTTCAAAAGAGAAAACAATAAAGGAGCCTTGGTAGTACAGTGGTTTAATGCACCCTGTTATTAACACAGCTGCCTGCAATTTCTGCAGGTTCGAATCTTACCAGGCTCAAGGTTGACTCAGCCTTCCATCCTTTCTAAGGTAGGTTAAATGAGGACCCAGTTTGTGGGGGCAATAAGCTGACTTTGTATAAATATACAAAAGAATGAAGGCTATTGCTTAATGCACTGTAAGCCGCCCTGAGTCTCCGGAGAAGGGCGGCATATAAATCAAATTAAAAAAAAAAAAAAAAGTCCAGTTGCCTCTTGAAAAAAGCACTTTTGGGACAACCATGACCTGGATGACTGAGAATCTCTACAGACTTCTAGCTTCTGGGGTGAGAAGTGAAATGTTTTCAAGGAACACAACACCAAGAAAGTCCAGCTGCCTTTTGGAAAGTAAGCATGTCCCGGATGATTGAGAATCTCCATAGAAATTTATGAGATTGTACACCAATCTCTCTCAAAAAAAGGATGAGCTGAAGAACCTTAGCTAAGTCTGGTATGTGAACACACCACCAGACGCTTCTTCCTTCAGCATCTTCTTATTTAGTCCAGAGATATTTCACGAGAAGAGTCCTCCACTCCTCTGCTTGCAACAAAATACCTTATGCTACCTGATTCGAAATTTTGGGCTTAGACAATTTAGAACTTCGCCCTCTTCGATCTGACCTAAGCGTAGTACATAAAATCATCCGCTACCATGTCCTACCAGCCAATGACTACTTCAGCTTCAACCAAAACAATACAAGAGCACACAATAGATGCATACTCAAGGTAAACTGCTCCAAACTCGATTGCAGAAAATACGACTTCAGCCACAGAGTGATCAATGCCTGGAATGCACTACCTGACTCTGTGGTTTCTTCCCCAAACCCTCAAAACTTTAACTTTAGGCTGTCTATTGTAGACCTCACCCCATTCCTAAGAGGTCTGTCAGGGCCGTGCATGAGAGTGCCAGCGTGCCTACCGTCCCTGTCCTAATGTTTTCTTTTATTCGTATCCCTTTCATGTATTTATAATTATGTTTACACTTGTATCTGTCATAGAACATGCTTGACGAAATAAATAAATAAATAAATAATAAAATTCTACTTTCTCCCTTGCCCAGGTGGGCAAACAATTCCTTCTCCTTTCCCGCCTCACCTATCCCTTGGACCATTAGTCCACTTATCTTTTTTTTTTTTTAATTTGATTTATATGCCGCCCTTCTCCGGAGACTCAGGGCGGCTTACAATGTAATCAGCAATAGCCTTCATCCTTTTGTATATTTATACAAAGTCAGCTTATTGCCCCCACAATCCGGGTCCTCAATTTACCTACTTAGAAAGGATGGAAGGCTGAGTCAACCTTGAGCCTTGGCGAGATTCAAACCTGCAGTAATTGCAGGCAGCTGGTCTTAATAACAGGGTGCTTTAGACCACTGTACTACCAAGGCTCTTATCATTCATAAACCCATCCTCCTCCTACATTTTCTACCATCCCTCTCCTTTCCAGACGGAAGCCCCCTAAAGTGCAAGCGCCCCCAATTTCCCTGCACTTGCTGTTTAGTGCGATGCTTTCTCTGGACAGGTCATTCCTCCCAAGGCTCCCTCAACTCAAACGGGGGTCTTTTCCCCCAAGGTGGATTTGAACTCACCGTCTTTTTTTTTCCTCTGCTGGATTGCAGTCCCGGACTCTCAGCGACGTAAAGCTTGCAATGCTATTTATAGCAGAGAGATTTCAAGGCACCCTCACTCCCGCCCGCTGTGGGAGCAGGAATAAAATTGGTGGAGTTGTGATGTTGGTTGTGAAGTAAGGGAGGGGAGCTGAGTGGCAGGAACTACGGTGAAACTCAGTAGCTGGATTCCCTCCCCTCCTCCCCCATTTAATCTGGTTTGGGAATTAAGCCACGTTCTAGTTTCACACTGGGGAGAACCTTCCTAGGAAAACAAAGTTGGAAGGGACCTTGGAGGTCATCTAGTCCAGCCCCCTTCTCCAGCAGAAGAGTCTATATCATCTCAGACAAATGGCTGTCCAGTCTCTTCTTAAAAGCCTCCAGTGATGGGCAGCCACAACTTCTGAAGGCAAGCCGTTTTTTCATTGATGGTCAATTGTCCTGTTAGGAAGCTTCTCCTTAATTCCAGGTTGCTTCTCTCCTTGACTAGTTTCCATCCATTGTTTCTTGTTTTGCCTTCAGGTGCTTTGGAGAATAGCTTGACTCCCTCTTCTCTGTGACAGCCCCTGAGATATTGGACCAACTGCTCTCATGTCACCCCTAGGCCTTTCTCTTCGTTAGACAAACAAACATAGTTATTTCTCTTTGACCGCTGTAAAAGAAAGCCAACACGATTGGCACCTGCTGTGAAATTAGAAGAAATACGGTAACGGGCAGAGAGGGAGCTGTCCTTGGTGCTGAAATCTGCCTGGATCCTAGAGAAGAGCGTTGTTGCCTTCAGATCAAGGACGGTGAAATGTTTGGATTCAAATTTTGGAAAATGCCTAACTTGACTGTACTGGAGTGTCCCTGCCCCACCCCTCCAAATAAAAGAGAAGCAATTGTTTACACATTCATTCATTTATTTATTTTTTAAACAAAATACAATCCAACTACCGTGTTTCGCCGAAAATAAGACCCTATAGTAAAATAATGAGGACCTTATCAATAAGAATAAAGGAGCATAGTTATAAAGTTATCTGGAAATGGTGCCTGTTCCCAATAAGATTATGTAAAATGAATAAAAGTGCTAGCAAGTTATGTTGGAGATGTAAAGTGGAGAATGGGACATACGAACACATGTGGTATGGATGTCGTAAAGTGAAGAATTTTTGGTTACGAATAGAAGAAGAATCTAGTAAAATAATTAAAAAGAAGGTAAAGTTGGGAGTAGATACCATCCCCATACTAAAGTTGAATGACAAAGTGTTAACAATTGATGAAAGAGAGCTTGTAAGGATATTGATCATTATGGGACGAATTGTGATTGCAAGATACTGGAAATTGAATATTGAATACAAAATAAATGAATGGTTCAGAGAAGTTTGGAAAATTGCTCTTAATGATAAGTTAACGTGTGATATAAAATTCAAAAAAGGACTATTGAAAGAAAATATATTTTGGAGGATATGGCAACCATTTGTGGACTATGCAATCGGGAACTTGGAAGGAATAATGCCAGTGCCAATGCAAAGAGAATTTTGGAAGACCTGAAGATGAAGAAAAAATTCCTCCGCTTCTCCCTATTTTGTATTATACACACTGGGTGTGGTTTTGTGTTTTGTGTTTTGTCCTTAAATCAAAAACTTAATAAAAAAATTTTAAAAAAAGAAAAAAAAAAGACCCTGTTTTATATTTTTTTGAACCCCGAAATAAGCGCCCGGCCTTATTGCCATGCGCTCAAAAGCCCGATTGGGCTTATTATCTGGGGATGTCTTATTTTGGGGGAAACAGGGTATGTGGGCAGAAAGGTGACATAATTACAAAAACGTGTAGAACAAAGTCCTTTTTAGAGAGTTTGGAGAGAAAGGGATAGGCTTTCGAGAATATCACTCAAAATATCATGGCGTGTCCCCTTTGACACACATGTCATAGGTCTGGGCTAGCACTGGTTTAGATCCGTGTTTCACCAGATCAGTTAAAGACCTGAGAGATGTTTCTGTACAACATATAAACTCTGCTCAGTTCATTTTTATTTGGTTTTTTTTTTCTGATTTAGCATGTTGTGTGATACTAAGCCATTTAATTAGCTGATGAGACAAAATACAGATAGTCCTTGATCTACAAGGATCTGTTCGTTTAGTGACCATTCCAATTCACCATGACACTGAAAAAAGTGAGTTATGACCGTTGCAACATCCCTATTATCAGATGCTTGACATCTGACTCATATTTATGACGGATGCAGTATCCCAGGGTCATGTGATCCCCTTTTGCAAACTCCTCTGACAAGCAAAGTTGACAGGGAAGCAGATTCACTTAATAACCATGTTACTAACTTAACAACAGCAATGATTCACTTAACAACTGTGGTAATAAAGGTCATAAAATGGGGCAAAACTCACTTAACAACAGTCCCAAAGGTGCTTTTTCAAGAGGCAGCTGGACTTTCTGGTTTTTCTTTGAAGACTTTTCGCTTCTCATCCAAGAAGTTTCTTCAGCTCACTTAACAACTGTTTCGCTTAGCAACAGAAATTTGGGGCTCAATCGTGGTCGTAAGTCGAGGACTGCCCGTTTTGCACAAACCCAGGAATTGTGTCCACAGAATTCAAATGCATTGTGCAAATGTATTTATTTATTACATTTATATGTCACCCATCTCACCACCGAAGCAACTCTGGATAGCATGTAAATTTAATTTAAAAATGCAGCCACCGGAGTGCAGCTTAATATTTTATTCAGATAACCAGGTGCACTGTTTATCCAAGGTTATGCTAATGGTGTTGTTGAGGAGAAATTCAAACTATTGCAAAATTTCAGGTAATTTTCAATCAGAGCGTAGAACAAGCTCTTATTTTTGACAATTTAATTGCCTTCATTCTTAGAGTCTCGGGGATGGAAATTCCTCCTGCAATCTAGATTGTGTGATTCTGACTTAAAAAAAAACATTATTTTTTTTCTCTCTCCATTTTGCTTTGTGATTTGTTTTAGGAGCACCGACAGTTTAAGGCTTCACTTAAGAATCCCAGAGTGAAAGCTTTTGAAAGCAATTTTGCCTCTCTCGGCTTGAGGTTCGGACAGCTTGTTTTCCACAACTAAAATCACCAATGAATAGAAAAATTTAAAGTGCAAATTGGAACAGTAGTTTCTTGCAGACAAGAATGCATGGATTTCATCACGTTGCTTATTTTAATGCATTGTTTTTCAACCTTGTTAACTCTTAGGATGGCTGGAGAATGCTGGGAGTTGAAGTCCACACATCCTAGAGTTACCAAGGTAGAGCCAACACTGTTTTAATGCATAATTCCGAATCTAGGAACAAATTATGCACTGTCAGAACTAGGAGCCAAGAATTAATTACATTAAATTAAACTAAGATGTAACTTTAAGCAGAGATTTGTAGGACTTTAGCCAAGTTCTCACACCCTCCCTTTTTCACGCTTTGCTTATATATATTCCTCAATAAAGATGCACAATCTATTTATCTCCCCAAAGTGGAAAGTTGCGAACTGATTTTATCAGGCAGTATGGGTTCCCTGAGAGGGATGCAGTGGCTCAGTGGCTAAGATGCTGAGCTTGTCGATCGAAAGGTCGGCAGTTCAGCGGTTCGAATCCCTAGTGCCGCGTAACGGGGTGAGCTCCCGTGACTTGTCCCAGCTTCTGCCAACCTAGCAGTTCGAAAGCACGTAAAAAAATGCAAGTAGAAAAATAGGGACCACCTTTGGTGGGAAGGGAACAGCGTTCCGTGCGCCTTTGGCGTTTAGTCATGCCGGCCACATGACCACGGAGACGTCTTCGGACAGCGCTGGCTCTTCGGCTTTGAAACGGAGAGGAGCACCGCCCCCTAGAGTCGGGAACGACTAGCACATATGTGTGAAGGGAACTTTTACCTTATGGGTTCCCTGGAAAAAGGCTTGGCAATCTGATTTAATGATAGTTTTAGCCCGTCTTAGGCACGAAAGCCAGGTGGGTGACTTTGGGCCAATCACCAGGAGACGCTGAGTTCTAGTCCCTCCTTAAGCATGAAATCCAGTGACTTTGGGCCAATCACCAGGAGATGGTGAGTTTTAGTCTCGCCTTATACATGAAATCTAGCTGGATAACTTTGGGCCAATTACCAGGTGAGTGGGAGTTCTAATCCCGCCTTAGGCATGAAAGCCAATTGGGTGACTTTGGGCCAATCAGCAGGAGACAATGAGTTCCAATCCCGCCTTGGCCATGGAAACCAGCTGGGTGACTTTCAGCCAATCACTCTCTCTCTCAGTCCAACCCACCTCACAGGATTGTTGTGAGGAAAATAGGAGGGGGAAGGAATATTATACACGTTCACCCCTTTGAATGATTTAAAGGTGGGATAAAAGGTTTAGGTTTAGGTTTTATTTGATTTGTATACCGCCCTACTCCCGAAGGACTCAGGGCGGTGAACAGCCAACAATAAAATACATAAATACACAAAATTTAAAAACCCGATAAAATCAAATTAAACTTTTTGGCCCAGACAAATTAAAATACCCCAATAATTTAAAAACAGATTAAAATTTACATATTTTAAAAGGGAAGAGACAAACAAACAAGCAAATAAATAATCAGAAAATACATTTGAGGAAACTCATTGGTTAGACCAGAGGTCCTCAAACTTGGCAGCTTTAAGACTTGTGGACTTCAACTCCCAGAATTCTCCAGCCAGCTATGCTGGCTGGAGAATTCTGGGAGTTGAAGTCCACAAGTCTTAAAGCTGCCAAGTTTGAAGATCTCTGGGTTAGATTCTCTCACACACACTTATGTAGATAGGTCAACGTCTGTCAGACAAATTCATACTAGATGTGAAAGTCGATTAGACTTCCCCTTGGTTAAGATTGAGGGATGGCTTCATGTTTTATAGTTGGAGCCAGGCTGTGGCCTTCTGCGGGGAAAATATATGGCAGCAGCAGCCCCCAAAATGGATTTAATTCAATAACCAGATGATTGTGTGTCACGCAGGTTGACTTTGCTCTCATTTGACTAAGAAGGGAAGTTAAACGAGTTGTTGGGGCTGATAGCCATCAAACTTGGCAGCCTTTTGATAAATCCGGAAACTTTTAAATCTGCTTTCGACCATGTACTTTTTTCCATGAGTTGTCCGAAAGCAGATGCCTACGGATTTTGCTGCAATCAAACAAAATCTTATTTTGTGGGCGTGGCTTGGGGAGGTAATGTGACTGGGTAGGCGTGGCCAACCTTTTTTTTTTTTAACTTTTAAAAGCATTTTTTCTACAACCTTAAGAGGTTGCAGAAAAAAATGCTTTTAAAAGCCTCTGACGATCAGGCAACTCAGCTGGGATCGCCAGAGGCTTTTAAAGGCATTTTTTCCCCCTACAACCTCTTCTGCCTCTGATGGTCCCAGCTGAGCCGCGTGATCATCAGAGGCTTTTTTTTTTACTTTTAAAAGCATTTTTTCGGCCAAAGAGGTTGTAGAAAAAATGCTTTTAAAAGGGGGGGAAAAAGCCTCTGATGAGGTAGGCGGGGTAAGCGAGTGGCGATTGGGCCGGGGACCGGTTCGGGGGCATGGTCAGCGAATGTTATTACCGGTTCTCCGAACTACTACAAATTTTTACTACCGGTTCTTGCGAACCGGGAGCAACCCATCACTGATCTAGGTCCTATAAAATCTACCGACTATATATAATTGATTAAACCAAGTAAAATCAAGTAAAATTAATCAATACAGAACGTCAAAAGCAGAGAAGCTGGCCTGCAGGGCCCCGTTAGAATCTGCAAGCCCACAAACGGAACCTCACTTCTACAGGAAGTCCTCAACTCACAACAGTTTGTTTAACGACCATTCAAAGTTAAAATGGCACTGAAAAAAGCGACGTATGGCATTTTTCGTACTTACGACTATAGCAGCATCCTCCCCCCCCATGGTCACAGGATCCAAATTCCGACGCTTGGCAACCGACTCGTATTTATGACGGTTGCAGCGTCCCGGGGTCACGTGATTTCCCCCTTTTGCGACCTTCCGACAAGCCAAGTCAACGGGGAAGACAGATTCACTTAACAACCGGGTTAGTAGCTTAACGATGGCAGTGATTCCCTTAATGACAGTGGCACGAAAGGTCTTAAAATAGGGCAAAACTCACTTAACCACTGTTTCACTTAGCAATACGGTAAGCAGGCTCAATTGTGGTCGTAAGTCGAAGACTTCGTGTATACCTTAGCATACAACAGTTTTAAAAACCCAGGTTGAAAAAAAAAACTAAATTAAATCTTTCAGAAGCCAAGACTGATTGCTTTTTAAGTTTCTGAGACCAGTCAACCAAGACAAAAACATCACAAGCCTTGTTCAGAACATTTGGTCACCCCGAAAAAACACATTTTCTGTTGTTTTTCCATGGGCAAAATCTGGGTTCGAGCCCCTTCCAGTTCCCCCTCTGTTCACCTCCTGTGTTGGATAGGAAAGCAGTGGATCTAACAAGGATCCCCCAGGGATTAATTAGAAACGGATGCCTATTTAGGCATATCAAATGCCACTTTTTAATAAACGGAAGCCCCGACAGTGAGGCGCTAAGGGCCGTCTTCAGAAGAAATAAACACCGCGTAATAAAGACTCCGAGGCATCTTCGGGGTAACTTTTCTGCCCCCCCCCGGTTGACGCATTTTAGGTGGCAAAAACATGCGTGGGGGACTCTCGTGGGATTTGCCAATTAATGTGGTCCCACTGAAAGAGCCTCTTGTCGTTTCCGGTGCTGGAGAACATCATCGGTCTTCTCCTCGCCGGCTGGGAAACTGAGTCACGCTGTCTCGTCTCTTGGGTCCCCTCCCTCCCAAAGGGGTGCAAAATTGTTTACTTCTTCATCATAACCACCGCAGTAAAAAAAAAGAGAGAGAGAGAGAGAGAAATGAAGGGCAAAGAACGGGAATCACTCAGGACCGGTCTGAGATATTTTTGCCACTAAACATGGGAACAGAGACACAGGTAGTCCTCGACTTACAACAAACAGCTCACTTAGAGACGGTGCAAAGTTACAACGGCGCTGAAAAAAAGTGACTTATGGCCATTTGACACACTAAACGACCGTCGCAGCATCCCCGTGCTCATGGGATCAAAATTCAGACTTTTGGAAAATGGTTCATATTTATGACCGTCGCAAGTGTCCCGGGGTCACATGATCTCCTTTTGCGACCTTCTGACTAACAAAGTCAATGGGGGGAAGCCAGATTCACTGAACAACCACGTTGCTAATTTAACAACGGTAGTGGTTCACTTAAGAAACGTGGCAAGATAAGTCATAAAATGGGGGAAAACTCACTTGATAAATTTCTCACTTAGCAACATAAAAGTTGTGCAGGTAGTCTGTGACTTTCAATCGGTCAAAGATGACTGTTCATAACCACGAAGACCCCAAAAAGCTACAGGTAGACCTGGTGTTACGACCATTCATTTAATCCCGTTTCCGGCCTCTGGAGGGCCTCCGGGGAGGGAGGCCGTTTTCGCCCTCCCCAGGCTCCTAGGAAGCCTCTAGAGCCTGGGAAGGGTGAAAAACAGGCCTACCGGGCCCACCGGGCCATTACGTGCCAAAAGGAGGAAGAGCGTGGGGGGTCACGCATGCATGCGCGGGGGGGCGGGGGGGCACATAGAATTATGAGTGTGGGCATGCACGCACGCGCGCGAACCCCCTGCACTCCCCCCGCTTTTGGCATGCGATGGCAAAAAAGTTAGCCCTCACTGCCCATGGTCATAGAACACAGAACATAGAATCACAGAGTTGGAAGGGACCTTGGAGGTCTTCTAGTCCAACCCCCTGCTCAAGCAGGAAACCCTATGCCATTTCAGACAAATGATTGACCAATCTCTTCTTAAAAACTTCCAGTGTTGGAGCATTCACAACTTCTGGAGGCAAATCGTTCCACCGATTAATTGTTCTCACTGTCAGGAAATTCCTCCTTAATTCTAGGTTGCTTCTCTCCTTCATTAGTTTCTATCCATTGCTTCTCATCCTGCCTTCAAATGCTTTGGAGAATAGGCTTTCTGACTGTGAATCATTTAATTTTAATTTATTTCTCCTTGATTGGTAGATTGAAAAGGGGGTCTATGGGTCATGTGATCAAAATTTGGGCACTATGAAGAACAGTTGCAGGAAGTGGGTATGTCTAGTATAATGAAGAGAAGGACCAGGGGAGACATGATAGCAGTCTTCCAATATCTCAGGGGCTGCCCCAAAGAAGAGGGAGTCAAGCTATTCTCCAAAGCACCTGAGGGCAGGACAAGAAGCAATGTATGGAAACTAATGGACCTGGGTACCTTCGAGACCGTCTTCTGCCACCAGTAGCCTCCCACCGGCCAGTCCGCTCCCACAGAGAGGGTCTCCTCAGGGTGCCCTCGGCCAAATTATGTCGGCTGGCGACACCCAGGGGGAGGGCCTTCTCTGTGGGAGCCCCTGCCCTTTGGAATGAACTGCCCCCGGAAATGCGTAAGATCTCCGACCTCCGTGTATTTCGCTGTGCCCTCAAAACCTTGTTGTTCTGCCAGGCTGGGCTATCAATGTAAAGATTTTAATTGGTTTTAAATATGGGATTTTAAATTTGGGGGTTTTATAATTGAGCCAATTATTTAATAATTTTAATTATTTTTAAATTTTGTCTGTCTTTGTGCTTTTAATCAGGCTATACACTGCCCTGAGTCCTTCGGGAGAAGGGCAGTATAGAAATAAAATAAATAAACAAACAAATAAATAAATATAAATAAATAAATAATAAATAATGCGGGACCGCCTTCTGCCGCTGATAGCCTGCCACTGACCAGTATGCTCCCACAGAGAGGGACTCCTCAGGGTGCCGTCAGCTAGGCAGTGTCGGCTGGCGACCCCCAGGGGGAGGGCCTTCTCTGTGGCAGCACCTGCCCTCTGGAACGATTTGCCCCCGGAGATACGGAGGATATCAGATCTCCGGGCTTTTCGCCATGCCCTAAAAACTTTTCTTTTCCACCAAGCAGGGCTGGCGTAACCCCCCCCCCCCATTTTGAGATGTTAGATTTTTAATTGTCTATGGGTTTTAGTTGGGATTTAGTTTAAATTTTGGGCCAAAGTTGTGTAATTCTTTTTTTAAAAAAATTTAAATTTTGTATTGGGATGTTTTTTATTTTGGCTGAGTCCAGCAGGAGAAGGGCGGTATACAAATTTAATAAAATAAAATAAAAATAAATAATGAAGGAGAGAAGCAACTTAGAACTAAGGAGAAATTTCCTGACAGTGAGAACAATTAATCAGTGGAACAACTGGCCTCCAGAAGTTGTGAATGCTCCAACATTGGACAGTTTTTAAGAAGATGTTGGACAATCATTTGTCTGGAGTGGTGTAGGGTTTCCTTTCCTAAGCAGGGGGTTGGACTAGAAGACCTCCAAGGTCCCTTCCAACTCTGTTATTCTATTCTACTTGGCAACTGGTATGTAATTTATGACAGTTGGAGTCTCACGGGGACATGGATCTCCAGAATCGTCCATGCCACTGCGATCTGGCCCTGTTGTAATACTATAGAACGCTTGACTTAATTAAAGGTTGATTGAACCCATTGTGGTTGAACCCCAATTTAACCGGAGGACCAGTAAGTTGGTTAAGAGTGCAACTGACTTTGTAGGCTTAGTAAGAAAGAAGGAAGGAGCCCATTGAGGCGATAAATTTTGGTTTGTGTAGATAACTCACCCAGTGAGGGAAGATGAGAACAGCCCATGGTCCACCTGGATCTCCGCAGAAGATCCCAGGTGCTTCTATCTTCTCTGATGTTCTTGAAGGAACGTCTCATGGGCTGACGGACCTGAGATTGAGCTTTAGGTGTCACCATTCTCAGGTTGGACAGTCCTTGAAACACTCCCCAGCTTGTCTTCAGCCCCAGTTCTTCCCACCTCAGTTGGTGGTAGAAGACGTCATCTGGATGGGAAAGCAGGAATGGCCAGGAGGTCAACAAGCAACGATCATCGGAGGAGACTGTGAAGGCTGCAGGTAGGAGGAAATGCAAGTCTCCTTATCTAGGAAGGGGGAGGCCACAAAAGCGCGCGCAGAGTTTCAAATCTGATTGGGTGCATATTCTGCATTATTCTTCCCGCCCACTCAGTAACGGCCGGATATCCTATTTCGTGACCCTTCCTGGAATACAAGGAAGAGACTGGTGGTTGAAGAAGTGGCTATAATTATATATAATTATATATAATTATTCTATTCTATTCTATTCTATTCTATTCTATTCTATTCTATTCTATTCTATTCTATTCTATTCTATTCTATTCTATTCTATTGCTATTGCTATTGCTATTGCTATTCCTATTCCTATTCCTATTCCTATTCCTATTCCTATTTCTGTCTTGTCCTGTCCTCTTCTGTTCCATTATTTTATATTTTATATTATTTTATTTTATTATTTTATTTTATTTTATTTTAGAATAGAATAGAATAGAATTAGTAATTCCCTCAACACTGTCAAACTATTTACTAAGTCTGCACTACTATTAATCTTCTCATCGTTCCCACCACCCATCTCCTTCCACTTATGACTGTATGACTGTAATTTTGTTGCTTGTATCCTTATGATTTATATTGATATTGTTTCCTGATTGCTTATTTGTCCCCTATGACTATCATTAAGTGTTGTACTTTATGATTCTTGATGAACGTAGCTTTTCTTTTATGTACACTGAAAGCATATGCACCAAGACAAATTCCTTGTGTGTCCAGTCACACTTGGCCAATAAAAAATTCTAATTCTATTTATTATTTTATTTTATTATTTTACTTATTTGCTATATATATATATATATTTAATTTGATTTATATGCCGCCCTTCTCCGGAGACTCAGGGCGGCTTACAATGTGCTAAGCAATAGCCTTCATCCTTTTGTATATTTATACAAAGTCAGCTTATTGCCCCCACAAACTGGGTCCTCAATTTACCTACCTTAGAAAGGATGGAAGGCTGAGTCAACCTTGAGCCTGGCGAGATTCGAACCTGCAGTAATTGCAGGCAGCTGGTCTTAATAACAGGGTGCTTTAGACCACTGTACTACCAGGGCTCCAAGTGGTAAATTATACTTCTTGGTAAATTACCAAGTGGTAAATTATATTCCTATATAATTTAAATTTATTTTTATTTGTTTATTCAATTTCCACAGCTGCCCAACTCAACCAAGTGAACAATGAAAACCATTTAAAAGACATTAAAACGATAAGAACATCTAGAAAAATCAATGTCTAAATAGCAGCTGAGATGATTAACCAGTTAACAGTAAAGCCAAGTAACGGGGCTCTTAACACATTCTAAATCCAAGGCCCTGCTAGGTTTCATTTCATTTTACATTTATTTTTATTTCATTGTATATTATATTTATTTTATATTTATTTTTTAATTTAAATTTATTTCAAATTTTGTTTATTCATTTATTCGATTTCCCATAGCTGCCCAATTCAGCCCAATGACTCTGGGAGGCTTGCAATTCTAAAACTATCAAACAAAACAATTTCAAAGACATTAAAACAATAAAAATATCCACAAAATCAATAGGTATAAACAGTAGCCGTGATGATTAATCAACTAATAGTAAAACCAAGTAACATATTCCAAGCCCCCGACCCAAAGTATATTTAATTTTCTTTTACTTTTCTTTTGAATTTATTTTCTTTTAAATTTCTTTTGAACTTAATTTATTTTAAAACTTATTCTATTTTATTTTAAACATTCGTATAGCCGCAGATCTTCTCACCAACTCTGGGCAACTCCCAATCAAAACTTAAAACAGCCTATATCATCATATTAAAACTTTAAAAGTAAACACGTTAAAAACTTAAAAGCAATAAACAAGGTTTGTTCTTGTAACGGGAACTAGCAATGAAATAAAGATAAACATATTTGACTAAATTCAGAAAAGTCTATTCCTCAATTTCTGTTGAAGGCAACGCCTAGTTGAAAAGACTATCCATGTGTTCCCAGAAAAATCAGACGCCGTAACATTTTATTTATTCAAAAAAAATTCAATTCAATTAATTTTAAAATTAAAATTCCACGTTTCTGTTTTAAACTACCTGGATTTCTATTTTTAAAACATTGGATACTTTGAGGGAAAAAAAATAGTTTCCTTTCTTATTAAATGCATTTATTAATCAATCGATCCAAGATTTGGATGAACGCATTGTAAGTCGCCCTGAGTCTCCGGAGAAGGGCGGCATATAAATCGAACCAATAAATAAATAAATAAATTTATTTACGGTTTGAATTTCAAACATAATAAAAGACCAGCACTTTACAGTACAATCATTGTAAAGGAATCTTTTAAACATTGCAAGAAAATCTTCAAGCTTTTATGTAGCAGTAAACAGTGAATGAGGAACAGAGGATGGACAAGATGTAAAAAAAATATGATATTTTTGATTTTTTAAAAAAATGGCCATTTATTAAATGCATCGTATATCACGCTTACGGTTCCTTGCTTGGTTGCAAGCGGGAAAATGGTGATCTTGCAAGATCCTTTCTAGATTACAAAGCTGAGATTTCCCTGATTAGGAAGAACTTGCCTGGATAGCTCAGCAGACTAATGCATTGTAATTTAACTCCAGCTGTCTGCAATTAGTAAGTTCGAATCTTGCCAGGCTCAAGGGCGACTCAGCCTTCCATCCTTTCTAAGGTAGGTAAATTGAGGACCCAGTTTGTGGGGGCAATAAGCTGACTTTGTATAAATATACAAAAGGATGAAGGCTATTGCTTAACGCATTGTAAGCCGCCCTGAGTCTCCGGAGAAGGGTGGCATATATATCAAATTAAAAAAAAAACAAAAACCAATCTCTGCGCTTATGGCACAGTGACCCAAATATGTCAGAACTCATCTGCTCTAGCCATACTTATTAACACAGGATGCTGCATCCATTGACGGTGTAATTACTGTAACCTACACCTTATCCAGTATTACTGATCCGCATTAGTTGAGAGCCTCAGTGGTCTGAAATATGCTGAGCACCTGGGGATCATCTGTGTCTTTTGTGAGGACTGCAGGTTGTAAGAAGAAAAAATGGGGGGAAAGTGAAAGGAGGAAGAGAGGAAGGAAAAGGAGGGAAGGAAGGAGGAAGACCTTGATAAGGGAGGGAAGGGAAGGGAGGGAGGAAGGATGGGAGGGAGGGATGAAGGAAGGAAGGAGGAAAGGAACGGGGAGGAAGGAAAATGAAGGTCTTGATGAAGGAAGGTTTGGATGAAAGGAAAGGAAAGGAAAAAGGGAAAGGAGGGAGGGAAGGAGGAAGATCTTGATAAGGAAGGGAAGGGAGGGAGGGTGAGAGGAAGGGAAGCCATACACACCTGCATTAAGGATATAAGGTGACCATATACCCATCATGCTATTCTCTTTTAAAAAGGAAGCAACATTAGGCAAAGTGCAAACAAGGAGTAAGCAAAAGAAATTACAGTAAAAAGGAAAGGAACAAAGAAAGGAAATAGAGCTAAGTTTTATACCAGCATCATTCATTCAACCACTCCATCCCTTTCTATTGTCCTTGTTTTCACCATTTCAGATCTTGCCCTTTGTTCTTCCCTCTTCTTTGTGAGGGTCTCAGTTCCATCTTCCCCTTCCTCTTGAGCATCCTAAGGCATCAGTTGGGACATTTGTGCTCAATGGCTGCTCCTACTAGGAACTGTTAGCCTTCTTTCCTCCGTGTCTTTCCTTCTCTCTTTCGTTCCCTCTTTCCTTCCTTCCTTCCCCCTTCCTTTTCTCTCTTTCCTTCTGTTTTCTCTTTTGTCTCCTTCCTTCCTTCCTTCCCTTCCTTCCTTCCTTCCCTTCCTATCTTCCCTTCCTTCATTTCCTTCCTTCCTTCCCCATTTTCCTTCCTTCCCCTATTTTCTTTCTTTCCTTCCTTCCCTCCCTCCCTCTTTTCTTCCTTCCTTTCTTCTTTTCTTCCTTCCTTTGTTCCTTCCTTCCTATCCTTCCTTCATTTCCTTCTTTCCTTCCTTCCCCTATTTTTTTTTTTTAATTTGATTTATATGCCGCCCTTCTCCGGAGACTCAGGGCGGCTTACAATGCATTTCCCTTCCTTCCTTCCTTCCCTCCCTCCCTCCCTATTTTCTTTCTTTCTTTCTTCCTTCCTTCCTTCCTTCCTTCCTTCCTTCCTTCCTTCCTTCCCTCCCTCTTTCCTTCCTTCCTTCCTTCCTTCCATCCCTCCTTCCGTCCCCCTGACCTCCTCCCACCCACCCTCCCTCATTCATTCGTTCGTTCATTCGTTCGTTCGTTCATTTATTCTCGATATTTCCACAATCCTTCCACAATCCTTCAGCCATTCAGTTGGTTGGGCAATTCTGGGAACTGAAGTCTACCCATCTTAACATTGCCACGGTTGAGAGACACTGCCTTCCATCATTCTGCCCCTCTCATTTTGCTATCAAAAGAAAAAAAACTTGCAAAGTGTCACTTGTCCATGAACTGCTCCAAAATTCCATACATTCCTAAGTTCTTTTACCTGGATCTGGAGAGTAACACATGCATTGAAAGTAAAAAACCAAATTAAATAAACCTCTAAACTAAGAAATCAGTGAAAGAACGAATACAGCTCTCCAGATAGACAAGACTACAGCTTACCGAGCTGCTGAACGTCATTTCTCCTTTTCCAGACTTTCCAAATTCTTAGCTATTATGATATATTGTCCTCTTTCTCCAAATCTAGTCCGATTTTACAAACTTGACACAGCTTTTCTCAATATTTTTCCTCTTGCAAGAGTCAGTCCTCAGCCTGGAATCTACTGAGCCGATTTTCTTTTTCTTAACTTGCTTTTCGAAATTCTGGGAGTTGAAGTCCACAGATCAAGTTGTACACTTGGCATGTTATTGCAACTTGCAAGCGTGTTATTTTAGCTAGGAAGTCCATAATAAAAATGTCTTTTTAAAACGCTATCCTCAGCTACAGTTCTATGCCCTGTAGACAGTTCAACGCTCTAATTTTTTTTTTAAAGAAAACTGTATTTTTCTTCCTTTCTGAATTATCTTCGAAATGAATCTGCACGGTTAACGTTTTTTTTTTCCGTTTAAGTCCCTACAGCATCCGTGATGAGAGGATTGTAATGAAAATTAGCTTGTATTCCTTTGATGCTCTGCAAACAATTAAGTGGCTATTGATAATTCATTAGCTACTTGATACCTAATTGATACTTAATGACCACGTTTCCTGATTGAGACTTAATCAAGCAACAATGGCAACAGAGAAATCAGCGATGGGAATAAGCTTCGTTTCAAGACCAACCTTACCAATAAAAATAATAAAACTGAACATCTGTAGCTCTGCAGCTGGCAACCACATCTATTAAGATGTAGGCCGCCATTCTGATTTTTTGACCTCCCACTGCAGGCCGACAATTGTGTTAGCTGAACCTTCAAGGCGGGCAAAGTTTGCAAATCCCAGATAGGTTCATCAAGATCTAAGAATGACAGATCTAACCAGCTGGACTTTAGACTTCAATAGTTTTAAAGAGGTTTTCTCGCACTTGTTTTCTGACAAATTCTGAGCAATTCATCAATTCCAAGTCAATTCATTTTTTTAAAAAATTATTTTTAAAAAAATACAGCTCTGGGCCTTCAACATAGCTTTGTTTTTCTTTTCTGATATAAAAATAAAGGCTATGTTTTAAGTCATAACCACATGGCTGGCTGGGGAATTCTGGGAGTTGAAGTCCACATGTCTTAAAATTGCCAATGTTGGACATCCTGTTCTAAGCAGAAAGGGTTGTGCAAAGAATGAATTCATTTATGGCCTTTCATCAATAAATTATATTTATTTATTTATTTATTATTAAATTTATATCCTGCCCTTCTCCCCGAAGGGACTCAGGGCGGTGAACAGCCGAGAATTAAAATAACATGCAATATAAAAGTTAAAATAATTAAGAATAAATTAAATTAAATGGCCACCCCAAATTAAAACCCCTAGCAATACAATTAAAAACCCCTAAAACCTATTCAGGCCAGGCCGGCTTGCTGAAATAAAAACGTCTTCAGGGCCTTACGGAAAGTGCGGAGATCCGGAATCAGCTGTATTCCGGGAGGTAGCTCGTTCCAGAGGGCAGGTGCTCCCACAGAGAAGGCCCTCCTCCTGGGGGCCGCCAGCCGATATTGCTTGACCGACGGCACCCTGAGGAGGCCCTCTCTGTGAGAGCGTATGGGCCGGTGGGAGGTTATCGGTAGCAGCAGGCGGTCTCGTAAATACCCTGGCCCTAAGCCATGGAGCGCTTTAAAGGTGAGAACCAACACCTTGAAGCGCACCCGGAAGACCACTGGGAGCCAGTGCAGCTCGCGCAGGAGACGTGTTATATGGGAGCTCCATGTCGCTCCCCTGATCACCCGCGCGGCCGCATTCTGGACCAGTTGGAGCCTCCTGGTGCTCCTCAAGGGGAGCCCCATGTAGAGAGCGTTAGCGTAGTCCAGGCGATTATACTTTATTATTACTATAATTACTCAGCCTGTCTGTTTTCCCCAGGGCCAATCAGCAGAATATTCTAAGGTTAGGTTTCACCAAGGATGCTGAACTTGTATAAACTCCCTTTCTAGGTTGACACAATACACAAAGTCTCACAAGACATTCTCAAGCGTGACACCAATGTGGTTTCACACGTGATTTGCAGCCATCAGATTTCTAACAAAGCTGATTTCACATTCATACAAACACAATTAGAGAGTGATTATCAATCAATCAAGTGATGTGGACATTTATAGATATACTTTTCTTATATAGAAAGGTTCCATTATCCTTCTTCAATAAAGCTGGAAGAGACCTTGGAGGTCTTCTGGTCCAAGACAGGAGGTTTTTTTACACCATCTTGGACAAATAGTTGTCCAATCTTTTCTTGAAGACCTCCAGTGATGGAGCATTCACAACTTCTGAAGGCAAGCTGTTCCACTGGTTAATTGTTCTCACTGTTAGGAAATTTCGCAGATGACACAACAGTGATCAGTCTCATTTGAGACAACGATGAATCCGCATACAGACGGGAGGTTGAACAACTAGCCTCGTGGTGCGACCGGAACAATCTGGAACTGAACACACTCAAAACCGTAGAAATGGTGGTGGACTTTAGGAGAAACCCTTCCATACTTCCGCCTCTCACAACAGTAAACAACACAGTATCAACAGTAGAGACCTTCAAGTTTCTAGGTTCTACCATATCAAAAGATCTAAAATGGACAGCTAAATGTCCATTTCATCAAAATGGACATTTTGATGAAATGTCCATTTTGTCATCAAAAAAGCACAACAAAGAATGTTCTTTCTGCACCAACGCAGAAAGCTCAAATTGCCCAAGGAGCTGCTGATTCAGTTCTACAGAGGAATTATGGAGTCTGTCATCTGCGCCTCTATAACTGTCTGGTTTGGTTCTGCAGGTCAACAAGACAGACACAGAATTCAGAGGATAATTAGAACTGCAGAAAAAACAATGGCTACCAACCTGCCTTCCATGGAGGACCTGTCTACGGCACAAGTCAAAAAGAGGGCTGGGAAAATATTTACAGATCCCTCGCATCCTGGATATAAACTGTTTCAACTCCTACCCTCAAAACGACGCTATAGAGCACTGCACACCAGAACAACTAGACACAAGGACAGTTTTTTCCCCAACGCCATCACTCTGCTAAACAAATAATTCCCTCAACACTTGATTGATTTACTAAGTCTACACTACTATTAATCTTCTCATTGTTCCCACCACCCATCTCCTCCCACTTATGACTGTATGACTGTAATTTTGTTGCTGGTATCCTTACGATTTATATTGATATTGTTTCCTGATTGCTGATTCCTGATTATTTGTACCCTATGACTATCGTTAAGTGTTGTACCTTCTGATTCTTAACGAACGTATCTTTTCTTTTATGTACTCCGAGAGCGTATGCACCAAGACAAATTCCTTGTGTGTCCAATCACACTTGGCCAATAACAAATTCTATTCTATTCTCCTTAGTTCTAGGTTGCTTCTCTCCTAAATAGGTTTCCATCCGTTGTTTCTTGCCTTGCCTTCTGATGCTTTGGAAAATAGGTCGACCCCCTTCCTCTCTGTGACAGCCCCTCAAGTATGACAGAATAACAGATTTGGAGGTCTTCTAGCCCAACCCTCTGCTCAAGCTGGAGACCCCACACCATTTGAAACAAGTGATTGTCCAACATCTTCTTAAAAACTTCCAGTGTTGGAGCATTCGCAACTTCTGGAGGCAAGTAGTTCCACTGATTAACTGTTCTAATTGTCAGGGAATTTCTCCTTAGTTCTAGGTTGCTTCTCTCCTTGATTAGTTTCCATCCATTGCTTCTTGTTCGGCCTTCAGGTGCTTTGGAGAACAGGTCGACCCCCTCTTCTTTGTGGCAGCCCCTCAAATATTGAAAGACATCCTATCATGTCACACACACACAGTTCTTCTTTTCATTAAACTAGATGTACCCAATCTCAACAACCATTCTTTATCAGTTTCCAGCTCCCTGATCATTTTCGTTGCTCTTCTCTGCGCTTTTCCTAGAGTTTCAACATTTTTTTTTTATCGTCGTGACCCAAAATACCAGAAGATCTTGCTCCTAATCCTTCTCTTTGCTAGACTAGACATACCTAGTTCTCTAAGTCATTCATCATATGATCCAGACTTATCTTTTTCGCTGCTCTTCTCTGCACTCTTTCTAAGGTTATCGTATTCCAGGGACCACAAAAACAACATCAACAGAAAAGCAGCCTTCGCAAAGAAACCCACAAACTCAGGAGACCACGTTTGCAAAAGGGGGCGCATTTATCCTTTTCTTCCTTACCTGGAGGCGAATACAAGGGAAACTTGATGGTTGGGGAACAGGTTGGCAAAAAAAATTACAATGAAAAACGTCTGTTTCCTTTCTTCTTTCTTCGCGCTGTTTGCTGCCTCTTCTCTTCAGATAGGTAACTGCTTTTATGGTGTTTTGTGTCGTGCCATATACCAGCCACCGGTTTCCTGTTTGTTCGTAGAAACGCCTGGGGTGAAATTTCCATGACACCCAAAGACTCGACATGAACGACCTCTGGAATGAATTCAGAAGAGGCGAGCATAGGACAAAGTGGCAGAAGGCTGAAAAAGACCGAATTCCCACCCCCCCCACCCCCCCTTTTCTGTTTCCTATATAATTTCGATGATTCACACATTACAGGCTTTTCATTGTGATTCACCCCACGAACCGATCGTTCTCTGTTCAGCTAGCCCACCAGTTCTCCCCATCAGCGGTAGCTGAGGTTTTTTTTTTTAAAAAAAATATTTATTTATTTTATTTAATCAAGCATGTATTTTATGACAGATACAAGTGTAAACGTAATTATAAATACATGAAAAGGATACGAATAAAAGAAAACATTAGGGCAGGGACGGTAGGTACACTGGTGCGCTTATGCACGCCCCTCACAGACCTCTTAGGAATGGGGTGGGGTCTACAGGAGACAGTTTAAGGATAAAGTTTTGGGGGTTTGGGGGAAGAAACCACAGAGTCAGATAGTGCATTCTAGGCATTGAAGACTCTGTTGCTGAAGTCGTATTTTCTGCAATCGAGTTTGGAGCGGTTTACCTTGAGTTTGCATCTATTGCAGTGATGGCTAACCTTTTTGCCATCACCTGCCGGGGAGGAGGGGAATCGCGTGCATGTGTGCCCACACCCATAATTCTATGCGCCCTGCCCACGCGTGACCGCCCCCCCGTTCCCCCCTGCTCCTGGCACATGATGGCACATTAGGTCCAGTAGGCCTGTTTTTCTCTCTTCCCAGGCTCCAGAGCCTTTCTAGGAGCTTGGGGAGGGCGAAAATTGCCTTCCCCACCCCCCCCTGGAGGCCCCCCGGAGGCTGGAAACGGTCCATTTGCCAACTTCCGGTAGGACCGGAAGTCCCTTTTTTTGCTCTCCCCAGGCTCCAGAGCCTTTCTAGGAGCCTGGGGAGGGCAAAAATGGCCTTCCCCACTTCCCCGGAGTCCCCCCAGAGGCCGGAAATGGCTCATTTGCCAACTTCCAGTGGGCCCAGAAGGCCCAAAATCAGCTGGCCGGCAAGCACATGCACGCCAGAGCTGAGCTCACATGCCCACCGATATGGCTATGCGTGCCACCTGTGGCATGCGTGCCACAGATTCTCCATCACAGTTCTAGTATTCTGGTAGATGTCTTTGATCCAGAAACGTCTTCCATTGGCTTCTACAATTTCTCTACATCTTCCAAGCTTAGTCAACATTTCTCAGCAGTTTACTATTCAAATACTAACCCAGTCTCTCCCGGTTAGAAACTCCCAAGGTCAGCCCAAACGTAGGAAGGTGGAGCCCCTTGACCAGAAAGGAGAATTTTCCATTGCTCAGAGCTGCAGTTGTGCAGTGATTCAGCGAACCGACAAAAAAATTAGATGAATCTTTCCTTTCAGTGACTGTAGGAAAAATTTTAGCGACTGCCTGTAAGATCTGGAGGGTGTGTAAATAAGACAGACAGGTTGGTGGTTGTGCCACGTTAGTGAAACTATTGGGAATCTTCTGCTTTGTCTTAACAGGGTTTGGGGATTCCCCCCCCCCTTTGTTTGAAATTGTGTCAATTGCATTTTTAGGGACGATTCTTTTTGCAATTCCTGCCTCTGATGGGATAAGAACTGGACAGTCCATTTTTTTTGAAAACTGGCCAAAAAAACCTTTGATACTTTTGATATCCAGATATTTAATATATATGGTTTTTTTTTTACTCTTAAAGACTTTAAATGTCAAAGGGACACCACACATCCTTGTCTTAGTCCCCGCTCAGTATTGAAGTATTTATTTCTATTTATTCTTAAAAATACTGGATTTCAATCGCGTACTGCTCGGCTTATACTCAGCCAGCAGCTTTCAACTCTGTAATTCTGTAATTCTGAATGATAGAATGATAGAATTCTATGGAATTCTGTGATTCCATAATTCTATCCTATTCATTTTATCAAATCTCTCCTTTCTTTCTTTCTTTCTTTCTTTCTTTCTTTCTTTCTTTCTTTCTTTCTTTCTTTCTTTCCTTTCCTTTCCTTTCCTTTCCTTTCCTTTCCCTTCCTTCCCTCCCTCCCTCCATATCAAAATCATATTTCTCCCTCCCTCCCTCCTTGCTTCTTCCTCTTCCCACCCTCCCTCCCTCTATCTTCTCATCTTCCATCTTTCCCCTTCCTCACTCCCTCACTCCCTCCTTTCCTCTATCTTCTCATCTTCCATCTTTCTCTGTCCTCTCTTCCTTCCTCCCTCTTTCCTTCTTCCATATGAACATCATATTCCTCGCTCCCTCCATGCTTCTTCTTCCTCCTTCCCTCCCTTCCTCTATCTTCTCCTTCCATCCTTCCCCTTCCTTCCTTCCCTCCTTCCTTCCCTCCTTCCTTCCCTCCTTCCCTCCTTCCTTCCTTCCCTCCTTCCTTCCCTCCCATCCTTCTTCCTTCCTTCCTTCCTTCCTTCCTTCCTTCCTTCCTTCCTTCCTTCCTTCCTTCCTTCCTTCTTCATTGCCTGTCCTAGGAAAGGTTTCATTACACTTAGCTCTGTGTATATGTGTACCTTGGTCCATTTTTACAACTACATAAAGAAGTGCCTGGAGTTTTCCAGGTAGCATTTTTGGCTCTGATTTGTCATAGCTTCCTTCTTCTTCTTCCTACGGTTGAAAGCGAAGAACTGTACCAAAGTCCCCCAACTGGTTTCATCCCTAAGGCAGGACTGGAACTCCTGACTTTTAGTCCAGCATCTTAACCACTGGACTATATTGATTCTCACCTGGAACTGGACCTGTGTTAAAATAGAGTATTCCCTCTTTTGATACCAGGGTGGCTTCACAATGCATCAAATCTGTTCAGCTTCGGTTCTTTTTTTCTTGGAGGGAACTCCAAGAAAGTTAAAGGAGAAGAAGGAGAAAATGAAGGAGAAAGAGTAGGAGAAAATGAAGGAGAAGGAAGAGAAGGAGAAGCTAGACAGAAGGAGGAGGTGAAGGAGAAGGAGAAAAAGAAGGAGGAGGGAAAGGAGAAGGAAAAGGAGAAGGAGAAAATGAAGGAGAAGGAGAAGCTATACAGAAGGAGGAGATGAAGATGAAGGAGACGATGAAGGCAAAGTAGAAGGAGAAGGAGAAAATGAAGGAGAAAAAGAAGGAGAAGGAAAAGGAGAAGGAAAATGTGAAAGAGAAGGAGGAAATGAAGGAGGAAAAGGAGAAGGAGAAGGAAAAGGAAGAGAAGGAGAAACTAGACAGAAGGAGGAGGTGAAGGAGAAGGAGAAAATGAAGGCGAAAAAGAAGGAAAGGGAGAAGGAAAATGTGAAGGAGAAGAAGAAGGAGAAGAAGGAGAAGGAGAAAATGAAGGAGGAGGAGAAGGAGAAGGAGAAGAGAAGGATATAACTGCAGCTACATTTTCCATACTTTCTTTCTGTGCAACTAGCTGATTAAGGAAATTTAAATAAAAACATTACAAATCCGATAATTATTTTAACAAATGATAGTAGCAGGACTTTGGGCAGGAACCACAAACGGTGAGCTCTTATCATCACAGATCTGTGCTACACAGAAAGTAAAAGAATATTCTGATGGCCACAGGACAGCCAGCTTTCGGTAAACAGTAAACATTTCCTGTGGCCCCTAAGAGAAGGTGTGGACAAATTTGCCATGTAAAACAACACCCATCATAACATCATTCCTTTGCAATCCACTTTATAAAGCCTTGGTAAGGCCACGCTTGGAATCCTGCATCCAGTTTTGGTCGCCACGATGTAAAAAAGATGTGGAGATTCTAGAAAGAGTGCAGAGAAGAGCAACAAAGAAGATTAGGGGACTCGTCAGAGGCTTTTAAAAGAAAAAAAGCCTCTGCCGATCAGGCAACTCAGCTGGGATCGTCAGAGCCTTTTGAAAGCATTTTTTTACAACCTCTTCGCCGAAGAGGTTGTAGAAAAAATGGTTTTAAAAGTTAAAAAAAAAAATTGGCCATGCCCACCCAGTCACATTACACCCCCCCCACCAAGCCACGCCCACAGAACCGGTCGTAACAAATTTTAGATTTCACCACTGCCCCCAACTGTGGGATCTTCGAATCTGTAAGTCATAACTTGGAACGGTTGCTATGCGACCGGTCGTAAATCAAGAACTAGCCGAATCAGGTTTTAGTAAAAAGGCAGATATTTCCATGAGGCTTCCTCTCTTCATCAGATGCACCATCTCTAGACAGAGTCTTGATTCTAGAAAGTGATAATCGTGCTTTAAAAACGAATGTATCACAGAATTGAAAGGGGAACCCAGCCGATACCAACACAAAAAAAAATCCCAGCGAGAGTTTCGAAAAAGAAAGGGAGGTTTTAAATAGACCAAGTGGAGAATTTGAGTCACCGCCACAGAGTTCACATTGAAACAGACATTGAAAGGGAGTTTCTTTTAAAATATATATATATATTATATATATATATTATATATATAGTCTTCTCTGGAGACTCAGGGCGGCTTACAATGCGTTAAGCAATAGCCTTCATTCTTTTGTATATTTATACAGTCAGCTTATTGCCCCCACAAACTGGGTCCTCATTTAACCTGCCTTAGAAAGGATGGAAGGCTGAGTCAACCTTGAGCCTTGGAGAGATTCGAACCTGCAGTAATTGCAGGCAGCTGGTCTTAATAACCAGCTTAATAACAGGGTGCCTTAGACCACTTTTAAATATTGAATGTTTAAAACTTTTACCGTTTTTCATTCAAATTTTAAATTTAATTTAAAAATGTAATTTAATTTAATTTTGAGTTCAAATTTTTAACACTTGGCCTGGCCTAACTTTCTCCCTCTTTTTAAATAATTTTTAAAATATTTTTAATATTCAAAGTTGAAATGTGTTTTAAATTGATTGGGGTTTTTAATCTGTCTGGGCCAAACTATTTAATTCGATTTTATTTCTGCTTTTTAAATTTTGTATGTATGTATTTTATTGTTGGCTGTTCACCACCCTGAGTCCTTCGGGAGTAGGGCGGTATATAAATCAAATAAAAGTACAGTAAAGTAACACTTCTTTAAAAGTTCTGCTGTGCCTGTTTTCAAAAAAAGAGGCTTAGTTACGACTTCCCTGCTCTAAAATGGTGGCTAAAAGCCTCACTGGATGATTGTCCGTGGAGATTCTCAGCCGTCCAGATCTTGGTTGTCCCAAAGGTGCTTTTTCAAAGGGCAAGTGGACTTCCTTGGTTTTCCCCTGAAGACATTTTGCTTCTCATCTAGGAAGCTTCTTCAGTTCTGACTGAATGGTGGAGGGTGGAAGGATTTATATTCCTTGCAGTCCTCTGGTCGTTAGTACTCTCTCTGAGACTCGCTGAGGCCGTTCGGAGGTTTATCTGTGCCCTCAAGTTCACCTGAATAGTGCAAATGTGTGTGGAGCCTTCCTGGGACTGCTGAAACAACAGATAACAACAAGCAATAGAATAGAATAGAATAGAATAGAGAATAGAATAGAATAGAATAGAATAGAATAGAATAGAATAGAATAGAATAGGACTGGACTAGAATAGAATAGAATAGAATAGAATAGAATAGAATAGAATAGAATAGAATAGAATAGAATAGAATAGAATAGAATAGAATAGAATAGAATAGAAGAACAGAGTTGGAAGGGATCTTGGAGGTTTTCTAGTCCAACCCCCTGCTTAGGCAGGAAACCCTATAACATTTCAGACAAATGGTTATCCAATCTCTTCTTAAAAACTTCCAGTGTTGGAGCATTTACAACTTCTGGAGGCAAGTTGTTCCACTGACTAATTGTTCTCACTGTCAGGAAATTTCTCCTTAGTTCTAAATTGCTTCTCTCCTTGATTAGTTTCCATCCGTTGCTTCTTATTCTACCCTCAGGTGCTTTGAAGAATAGCTTGACTCCCTCTTCTTTGTAGCAGCCCCTGAAATATTGGAAGACTGCTATCATGTCTCCCCTAGTCCTTCTTTTCATTAAAGTAGACATACCCAGTTCCTGCAACCGTTCTTCGTATGTTTTAGCCTCCAGTCTCCTAATCATCCTTGTTGCTCTTCTCTGCACTCTTTCTAGAGTCTCCACATCTGTTTTACATCATGGCGACCAAAACTGAATGCAGTATTCCAAGTGTGGCCTTACCAAGGCCTTATAAAGTGGTACTAACACTTCACCTGATCTTGATTCTATCTGTTTGTTTATGCAGCCTAGAACTGTGTTGGCTTTTCTGGCAGCTGCTGCACACGGATCGCTCATATCTAAATGGTTGTCCACTAGGACTCCAAGATCCTTCTCACAGTTACTACTATTGAGCAAGGTCCCACATATACTGTACCTGTGCATTTTGTATTTCTTCCCTAAATATAAATCCTTCCATTCTCCACCCTCTCACCCCCCACTCTCTCTCGCTTCCTTTCTATCTTCTATATCTATCTATCTATCTATCTATCTATCTATCTATCTATCTATCTATCTATCTATCTATCTATCTATCTATCTATCATCTATCTATCTATCTATCTATCTATCATCTATCTATCTATCTATCATCTATCTATCTATCTATCATCTATCATCTATCATCTATCTATCTATCTATCTATCTATCTATCTATCTATCTATCTATCTATCTATCTATCATCTATCATCTATCATCTATCTATCTATCTATCTATCTATCTATCTATCTATCTATCTATCTATCTATCATCTATCTATCTGCTATCCAGCTATCTATCTATCTTCTATCATGTATCATCATGTATCATCTCTCTATATCTACCTATGTATGTCTATCTATATTTACTATCTATCTACTGTATATCTATCATCTATCTATAATCTATCCGTCCATCTATATCTACTATCATCTATTTATAGCTGAATATGTCACAGGAAAGAAAATGGGGAGGAAATACATACAAACTTTCTGGTGCCTCCCAAATAGGTCAAGGGTATGTGTGTGTGGGGGGGGGGGGGGGCTCATGAGTGTGGGATAGCAATTGGAAACCCACATTCATTTACTCACTGAGCTGTGAAACTCAGGGGTCAACATTGAGTCACACCGAAAGCAAACAAAAGAAAATGGTACTTTGTGGTTCAGCTTCTTGTGTCAGGCAGTCCATCCTGTTAAGGCAAAAGGTTGCTTGGTGGTTTCACCACTCTACAACAGTGGAGAGTTGCTCCCAGTTCTCTCTGGTTCTTGCGAACTGGTAGTAAAAGCAGTGGGAGGCTCTGCCCACCCGCCCGGACGTCATAATTGATGATCTGCGCATGCGCAGAAGCAAGTGCACTTCCGTTGTAAACCAGTAGTAAAGGTAAGTAGAACCCACTCCTGCTCTACAAGATTCAACCTTGACAATTTAAAGATGTGTGGATTTATATTTCCCAGAACCGCCTAGGTACCATAGTGGACTTCAATTCCCAGAATCTCCCAGTTATCATAGTGGACTTCAATTCCCAGAATCCCCCAGCTATCATAGTGGACTTCAATTCCCAGAATCTCCCAGCTATCATAGTGGACTTCAATTCCCAGAATCCCCCAGCTATCATAGTGGACTTCAATTCCCAGAATCTCCCAGGTATCATAGTGGACTTCAATTCCCAGAATCCCCCAGCTATCATAGTGGACTTCAATTCCCAGAATCTCCCAGGTATCATAGTGGACTTCAATTCCCAGAATCCCCCAGCTATCATAGTGGACTTCAATTCCCAGAATCTCCCAGCTATCATAGTTGAGTTCAATTCCAGAATCTCCCAGCTATCATAGTGGACTTCAATTCCCAGAATCCCCCAGCTATCATAGTGGATTTCAATTCCAGAATCCCCCAGCTATCATAGTGGACTTCAATTCCAGAATCTCCCAGCTATCATAGTGGACTTCAGTTCCCAGAATCTCCCAGCTATCATAGTGGACTTCAATTCCCAGAATCTCCCAGCTATCATAGTGGACTTCAGTTCCCAGAATCTCCCAGCTATCATAGTGGACTTCAGTTCCCAGAATCTCCCAGCTATCATAGTGGACTTCAGTTCCCAGAATCTCCCAGCTATCATAGTGGACTTCAGTTCCCAGAATCTCCCAGCTATCATAGTGGACTTCAGTTCCCAGAATCTCCCAGCTATCATAGTGGACTTCAATTCCCAGAATCCCCCAGCTATCATTGTGGACTTCAATTTCCAGAATCCCCCAGCTATCATAGTGGACTTCAGTTCCCAGAATCTCCCAGCTATCATAGTGGACTTCAATTCCCAGAATCTCCCAGCTATCATAGTGGACTTCAATTCCCAGAATCCCCCAGCTATCATAGTGGACTTCAGTTCCCAGAATCTCCCAGCTATCATAGTGGACTTCAGTTCCCAGAATCTCCCAGCTATCATAGTGGACTTCAATTCCCAGAATCTCCCAGCTATCATAGTGGACTTCAATTCCCAGAATCCCCCAGCTATCATAGTGGACTTCAGTTCCCAGAATCTCCCAGCTATCATAGTGGACTTCAATTCCCAGAATCTCCCAGCTATCATAGTGGACTTCAGTTCCCAGAATCTCCCAGCTATCATAGTGGACTTCAATTCCCAGAATCTCCCAGCTATCATAGTTGACTTCAATTCCAGAATCTCCCAGCTATCATAGTGGACTTCAATTCCCAGAATCCCCCAGCTATCATTGTGGACTTCAATTCCCAGAATCCCCCAGCTATCATAGTGGACTTCAGTTCCCAGAATCTCCCAGCTATCATAGTGGACTTCAATTCCCAGAATCCCCCAGCTATCATAGTGGACTTCAATTCCCAGAATCCCCCAGCTATTATAGTGGACTTCAATTCCCAGAATCCTCCAAGTATCATAGTGCACTTCAATTCCCAGAATCCCCCAGCTATCATAGTGGACTTCAATTCCCAGAATCCCCCAGCTTCCAGAATGCCCCAGACTTCCAGACTCTCCCTCTTTTCTGCTGTGCTTAACATTGTCTGAATAAGTGAAACGCCTTTCCGTTCAAGCCACCCTCCGCCTACGCCAATTCTTTCGGGGTGCTTTTTTAAAATTTTTTCCATTCTGGAGGTTTTGCTTTTCAGCTGATCGTGGTTTTTTTTTTTTTTTTTGGTCTCTCTTTCTCTTTCGAAGCTCAAAGTGAGAGAGGTGAGATTGGTATCTCGGCTTTGCTTGAATTCTCTCAGCAACTGGGTTTTTCTGGTCACTGGTTAAGAGGAAAGGCAAGGCGAGATTCGAACAGGGCGTCGTTCACTGCTATGGCCAGCGGCCGCCCACACACTTTTTCCATTGCAACCGTCAATGGCACCGAGCTGCGTTTAAAAGTCAAAAGAAAGCAAGGCATGTCAACTGGGTGAAACCAGGCTTAGTGGCAGGAACTGGGAGAGGGATCTTGGAGTCTTAGTGGACAACCAGTTAAATAGGAGCCAATACTGAGCCTTGGTAGTACAGTGGTCTAAGGCACCCTGTTATTAAGACCAGCTGCCTGCAATTACTGCAGGTTCGAATCTCGCCAAGGCTCAAGGTTGACTCATCCTTCCATCCTTTCTAAGGTAGGTAAATTGAGGACCCATTTTGTGGGGGCAATAAGCTGACTTTGTATAAATATACAAAAGGATGAAGGCTATTGCTTAGCGCATTGTAAGCCGCCCTGAGTCTCCGGAGAAGGGCAGCATATAAATCAAATTAAAAACAAAACAAAACTGTGCAGCAGCTGCCAAAAAAAGCTAATGCAATCCTAAATTGCATTAACAGAGGGATTCAGTCAAGATCAAGGGAGGTACTAATACTATAAAGCCTTAGTAAGGCCACACCTAGAGTGCTGCGTCCAGTTTTGGTCACCACACTATAAAAAAGATGTTGAGACTCTAGAAAGAATTGCAGAGAAGAGCAACCAGGATGATGAGGGGACTGGAGGCTAAAACATACGATGAAGGGTTGCAGGAACTGGGCCTGGCTAGTCTAGTGAAGAGAAGGACCAGGGGAGACAATATTGGAGGGGCTGCCCCAGAGAGGACGAAGGGGGTCAAGCTATTTTCCAAAGCACCTTTGAAGGCCAGACAAGGAATAATGGATGGAAACTGACCAAGGAGAGATTCAACCTGGAAATAAGGAGAAATCTTCTGACAGTGAGAACCATCCACCGACGGAACAGAAGTTGCCTTCAGAAGTTGTGGGAGTTTCATCACTGGAGGCTTTTAAGAAGACTGGATTGCCATCTGTCAGAAATGGTGTAAAGATGCAGTGATGGCTAATCTTTTTGCCATTGCGTGTCAAAAGTGGGGTGGGGGAGCATGGGGGGGCTCGTGCGGGCGGGTGCCCACACCCATAATTCAATGCCCCCGGCGCCCTGCCCCCCCATGCATGCACATGTGACCCCCCACGCTCCCCCCGCCTTTGGCACGTGACTGCAAAAAGGTTACCGATGAGCCTGGTAGGCCTGTTTTTTGCCCTCCCCAGGCTCCAGCAGCTTTCCTGGAGCCTAGGGAGGGCAAAAACGGCCTTCCCCACCCCACTGGAGGCCCTCCGGAGGCCGAAAACAGCCTGTTTCCCAACTTCCGGGGGGTCCAGAAGGCCCAAAAATTAGTTAGCTGGCGCGCACATGCACGCTGGAGCTGAGCGTGCCCATAGATACGGCTCTGTGTGGCACCTGTGGCACGCGTGCCATAGGTTTGCCATCATGGACCTACAGGGTCCCTTCCAACTCGGTTAATCTGTATCTGTATCTGAGCCCTTCAATTTACATCAGGCATGGCTGTACAGGTAGTCCTCGACTTACAACCGCAACTGAGCCCAACATTTTTGTCGCTAAGCGAGACACACGGTAAGTGAACGTTGCCATATTTTTGACCACCTTTCTTGCCGAAGTGGTCAAGTGAATCGCTGCAAAAGTACTTAAATCAGTAGCCCGGTTGTTAAGTGAATCCGGCTTCCCCGTGGAGTTTGCTTGTCAGGAGGTCGCAAAAAGAGGATCACGTGACCCGGGGACATGGCGACCGTTAAAAATATGAATCAGTTGCCAAGATTTGAATTTGGATCACCTGACCACGGGGATGCTGCAACGGTCTTAAGTGGGAAAAATGGTCATAAGTCACTTTTTTCAGCGCAGGTGAAACTTTGAACGGTCACTAAACGACCCGTTGTAAGTCGAGGACTGCCTGCAAGATGCAGATTTATAAAAGGTGGAGCTTTGATCTATGATCTTGTACCCAAATTAATTTTTTTTCTCCTTTGACCCTGGCCCGGATGTCCCGCGAATATGGGCACCGTTGGAAACGGTGGCCGAACATCCGGATTTCGATCACGTGACCATGGGGATATTGCAATGGTAGTAAGTGTAAAAAAAACGGTCATAGGTCACATTTTTCAGCGCCATTAAAACGGTCACTAAATGAATGGCTGTAAGCCGAGGTCTCCCGATGTGTTTGTTCATTTGTTGCTGGCAGCCAGTGGTGGGATTCAAATAATTTAACAACCGGTTCTCTGCCCTAATAATCGGCTGGGTGGGCGTGGCCATGGTGGGTGTGGCCCGGGGTGTGTGACAGAAGCACTCGGCCTCCTGCGCCCCCCTGGGAGCAAAAACGGGCCATCAGGGGGACGTGCCACCCCTCACCGCCACTTTGGGCCTAGTAGGCCTCCCTGCAGCCTCCTGGGAGTGAAAATGGACCGCAAGGGGGCCAGGTAGCATTTTGGGCCTAGTAGGCCTCCCTGCACTTACCTGAGAGCCGAAACGGGGCACATGGGGACTTCTGGAAGGGGAGGGGAGGGGCCAGCCAGCAATTTAACAACCGGTTCGGCCAAAGTGGTGCGAACCGGTTGAATCCCACCACTGCCGGCAGCAAACAAATTTTGACCCAGTCTGGTTTTGCAATTCTGAGTAACGAATAAAGAGACACCAGAGTGAAATCCTCACAGTTTTGCCAAGGAAGTGATGTGTGTGTGTGTTTGTTTTTTTAATAAAATAAGTTATGTTGATTTTTTTACAAAATTAAAATAAACTGCTTCTGGATTCAAAGACACTCGTGCATACTTTACAAAAACAAAACCAGAGCCAGGCGCCACTCTCTTACCCGGCCAAACCCCCACCCCCCTCCTTAAAAAATACTTTTTCAGCTTCCGATGCAAAACCAAAGCAGGAGAAAATATTAACAGCTGCGTTGCCAAATATTCTTTTTTTTTGTACGCGTTTGGAGATTTATGAAGGAGGAGCGCATGAAGGCATGGGTCAAGATGCGGGTGCGGAATCTGACTCTCCTTCGGAGAAGTTTCAAGACAAGAGACGCGGTCAGGAATCTAAGGTGTCTTCCTCATCGCTCCAATTCGGCGGGGCATCTGTGCCGAAGTAACGGTCTCCAAAATTTCCTAGAAAGCAGAGGGAGAGACAGTGAGATTCACATTTATTTACAGGCCGGTCCTCGACATACAACGGTTGGTTTAGTGACTGTTCAAAGGAACGACGGCCCTGAAAAAAGTTATGACTTAGGATCGTTTTCACACTCTATGACCATTGCAGCATCCCTGTTGGTCACGTGATTAAAATTGGCGACGGACTCATGTTTATGATGGATATATATATATATATATATATATATATATATATATATATATATATATACCCCGTATTTTTTGGAGTATAAGACACACCTACCTTTTTTGGTGAGGAAAAGAAGAAAAAGAAATCTCCCTCTGCCTCTGCGCAATTTTGCCTCGTTGCAGCAAACAGCCTGCTTTACTTTCATTTTCGTTTTCAGCATAGCTTGATTAGCACAAGGAAAAAAAAAACTGCTCCAGCAATTTATCCCTTTGCAGCAAGCAGCAGAGTCCTGTGCAAAACAGCTGAGAACAAATCAGTTGAGAGTCAGGAGGCTGATTCAATCAACTTGTGCTAATTAGGTTGTGCTGAAGCTGAAAGGAGCTGTTTTTTTCTTGCTGTTTGCTGCAAGGAGGTAAACTGCTGGGAGGCAGAGGCCAAAGGGTGGGGGCTAGTGGGTGGGCGGGGCTACATTCGGTGTATAAAATGCACCTAAATTTTCACCCCCTTTTAGGGGGGAAAAAAAGGTGCGTCTTATACTCCTAAAAATACGGTATATTTCTTTTGAGAGCAGGCATCAGGATTTCATTTTAATGTGTGCCATTGTGTAGCAATAGCAATAAGATTTATATACCACTTTACAGTGCTTTCTAGCCCTCTCTAAGTGGTTTACAGGGTCAGTCTCTTGCCCCCAACAATCTAGGTCCTCATTTTACCCATCTCGGAAGGATGGAAGGATGAGTCAACCCCGAGCCTGGTGAGATTTGAACTGCCAAATTGTAGGCAACCAGCAGTCAGTAGAAGTAGCCTGCAGTACTGCACTCTAACCACTGTGCCACCGTGGCTCATGTGTATACAGAGAAGTGACAATAAAGGTTATCTTTTATCTTATTTTATCTTATTTTATCTTATCTCATCTCATCTTATCTTAAGCTTAAGCTTAACTTATCTATCTTATTTTATCATCCTATATCTTATGTGGTGCAGTGGCCTAGAGGTGGAGCTCTCGCCTCACAATCAGGAGGCTGTGAGTTCGATCCTAGGTAGAGGCAGATATTTCTCTCTCTGGGCACATCTGCTGAAAGAAACTCCACACTGGCAACAGGAAAGGCATCTGGCCAGTAAATACTCAGCTCCATTCAGTTGCCCAGACTTCACCCCGCAAGGAATCATGGAGTTGTTAAAAGAGGATGATGATGATTTTATCTTATCGTCTTGCTTTACTTTATCATCTTATCGTACCTCACCTCACCCTATCCTATCCTATCCTATCCTATCCTATCCTATCCTATCCTATCCTGCAACGGGCGTTAAGTGTGAATAATAGTCATAAGTCACTTTTCTCAGCGCTATTGTCACTTCAAACGGTCACTAAATGAACTGTTGTAATTCGAGGACTATCTGTATTTTCCCCGCTTTCCGACCAGCCTTTTCCCCTAAATCTGCCCATTGCGTTCGTGTCTTATGGCCACATCCTTATTTTTCATCCCTGATGGAACCACTCACCAATACCAGGGATGATGCGAAAAAGGTCATTCACTTTCTTGTCCACAGCAGTTGTGATGATCTTGACTTGCGGGAAGGCGTAGGCGACGGAGTGGACGCCCATCTCGGCCATCAACAAGGAGAGAAGAAAAATCTTATCCTCCAGAACGTCGTGATCCTAAAGGAAACAAAGGGATTTCAGCCTCTCTTTCACTCCTAGCTTTACTTTACGGTTTTTGCAGGTAGCAATAGCACTTAAGACTTATGAGTGGTGCGGTGGCCTAGTGATCTGTCCCCGTCCACACACACACACAAACACAGCCAGCTGAGGGTTAAGGAAGCACTTGGCACACACCCAGGTCTTTATCTCCAACTTGGCAGCGATATACACACCGTCTGCCAAGTGCTTTTATTTCCACAGAGACAGAAAGATAATATACTCAGCGTGCAAGAGTCCAACAGAAATAATATTCCTCTCAGCAGTTTCGGACGAGGCTTTAGTGACTATCCAAGGTTTATTTTTGTTCGTCACAGGGATCACTGGCCACCACCCTCTATTATATAGTCTCTGGGGTGTGGTCCAGTGACTCAGTTCTAATCCCTAGCACGCCTCCTGAGCTGCTGCAATCGTTTATCACGCCTTCGGAGGCGTGCATCCAGGAATGATGTCTCTCCCTCACTCTCATCCGAGACACCTGTCTCCCGGCTAATCTCCTCTCCCTCGGCCGGCTCCTGAGACAGTGCCAGAGGGGAGGGGCCTGGAGAGGGAGGCCTGGCTGACTCCTCTTCCTCATGCTCGGAGCTTTCTTCCTCCGATGGGATAGGCTCAGAGGGCGGGGCCACAACACCTAGAGGCAGAGCTCTCGCCTCACAATCAGGAGGCTGTGAGTTCGATCCTAGGTTAAAATCAGATATTTTTCTCTCTGGGCACAATATCTGCGGAACAAAACTCCGCATTGGCGACAGGAAGGGCACTCAGCTCCATTCAGTTGCCCAGCCTGAAGGTATTATGGGGTCGTTAAAAGAGGATGAATCGCACTTAAGACAGAGATGGGATTCACATACTGTAGCAACCGGTTCGCCCAGCATTGGAAATGTGAGCACATGTGTCTGCGCATAGGTGCAACGACACAAGACACGGCAATTCGCTTGCGCATGCCGTCTGCACATGCATGCGACATCAAACATCACGGCAATTCACTCGCGCGCGTCATCCGCACATGCGTGCGGCATCAAAAATACAGCGATATAGGATGGGATTGAGCCCAAGTCGCTACTACCGGTTCCCCCGAACCGGTCTGAACCAGTTGAATACCACCTCTGATTTAAGATTTACATACCGCTTCACAATGCTTTTACAGCCCTCTCTAAGCAGTTTACAGAGTCAGCCATCTTGCCCCCAACAATCTGGGTCCTCATTTTACCGACCTCGGAAGGATAGAAGGCTGAGTCAATCTTGAGCCGGTCAGGATTGAACTGCCAAACTGCTGGCAGCCAGCAGTCAGCAGAAGTAGCTTGCAATGCTGCATTCTAACCACTGCGCCTCTACTCTACTCTACTCTACTCTACTCTACTCTACTCTACTCTACTCTGCAGTGATTCACTTAACAACTGTAGCCAGAAAGGTGGAAAAATGGGGCAAAAATTCACTTAACAAATGTCTCACTTAACAACAACGGAAAATTTTGTCTCAATGGTGGTGGTAAGTCGAGGTCTACCTGTACCTTTGAATCCAAGTCATAAGTAGCCCCCAGGTAAGACCGTTGTAACTTTGAACTACCGCTAACCAACCCGTTGTAAATGGAGGACCACGTAGATTCCCATTTTCCTTACCAGCAACACCCTCACGGCCATCATTGCTGCTGCCCCCGTGGAGACGGTGCAGTCCATCAAAATCACGTGGTCTTCACTGATGTCCTTTGGGAGTCTCAGGTAATGTAGCTGGAAGGGAAGAGAAAGACATCAGGGTGCAAGCAAGAAGCGGATGAGATATTTATTTATGTATTTATTTACCGTATTTTTTGGAGTATAAGACGCACTTTCGCCCCCCCCTAAAAGAGGGTGAAAATTTGGGTGCGTCTTATACACTGAATGTAGCCCTGCCCCCCACCGCCCCCCTCCCTTTGGTCTCTGCCTCCCAGCAATTTAGCTCCTTGCAGCAAACAGCCAGTTTCAGCTTCAGCACAGCCTGATTAGCCCAAGCAGTTGATTGTCGGTTGGATCGGTCTCCTGACCCTCAGCTGTTTCAGGTTGCAAGGTTTGCCATTGCCTACTGCCACACGGGCCTCTGCTGTTTGCTGCAAGGAGGCAAATTGCTGGGAGGCAGATTTTTTTTCTTGTGCTAATCAGGCTGTGCTGAAAATGAAAATGAAACTAAAGCAGGCTGCTGTTTGCTGCAAGGAGGTAAATTGCTGGGAGGCAGATTTTTTTTCTTGTGCTAATCAGGCTGTGCTGAAAATGAAAATGAAACTAAAGCAGGCTGCTGTTTGCTGCAAGGAGGTAAATTGCTGGGAGGCAGATTTTTTTTTCTTGTGCTAATCAGGCTATGCTGAAAAAGAAACTGAAACTAAAGCAGGCAGTTTGCTGTTTGCTGCAAGGAGGCAAATTGCTGGGAGGCAGAGGCAGATTTTTTTTTCTTGTTTTCCTCCCCCAAAAAAGATAGGTAGTCCAGAGAGTCTTATACTACAAAAAATATGGGTATGTACAGGTGGTCCTCGACTTACAGCAGTCCGTTCAGTGACCATTCAAAGTTACAATGGCACTGAAAAAAGTGACTAATGACCATTTTTCCACACTATTGCAACATCCCCCCATGGTCACCTGATCAAAATTTAGCCGCTTGGCAACTGACTCACATTTATGACCACTGCAGCATCCCAGGGTCATGTGATCCCCTTTTGCGACGTTCTGACAAGCAAAGACAATGGGGAAGCCACTATGCACTTAACAACAGAGGCAAGACAGATCGTAAACTGGGGCGGAATTCACTTAACAGATGTCTCACTTAACAACAGAAATTTTGGGCTCAATTGTGGTCGTAAGTCGAGGACTACCTGCCTATTTATTCGTTGCAAGGATTTCTATCACGCTTTTCGTGGTAAAATTCCTCCCAAAGCAGCTTTCAAAGATCTGTGTACAACAATGCAACAATATTACGTGAAAACAAAGGACAAACAGCTCAGTTGTTGTTTGTTTTTTATGACACAACTATGTAATATCATCAGTGCTTGTGAGTGTGGGGTTGGCTCCCTGTTTATGAGTGTATCTTGTCTTTTTATGTAGAATAGAATAGAATAGAATAGAATAGAATAGAATAGAATAGAATAGAATAGAATAACAGAGTTGGAAGGGACCTTGGAGGTCTTCTAGTCCAACCCCCTGCCTAGGCAGGAAACCCTACACCACTTCAGACAAATGGTTATCCAACATCTTCTTCAAAATTTCCAGTGTTGGAGCATTCACAACCTCTGGAGGCAAGTAGTTCCACTTATTAATTGTTCTAACTGTCAGGAAATTTCTCCTCAGTTCTAAGTTGCTTCTCTCCTTGATGAGTTTCCACCCGTTGCTTCTTGTTCTTCTCTCAGGTGCTTTGGAGAATAGCTTGACTCCCTCTTCTTTGTGGCAACCCCTGAGATATTGGAAGACTGCTATCATGTTTCCCCTGGTCCTTCTTGTCATTAAACTAGACATACCCAGTTCCTGCAACCGTTCTTCATATGTTTTAGCCTCCAGTCTCCTAATCATCTTTGTTCATTGAGATGCACATTGAGAGATGTACACTGAGAGCATATGCACCAAAGCAATTGTATATCCAATCACGCTTGGCCAATAATCTAATCTATGTGTATATATACAAACACGCACATGCGTATAATAACCTAGTCCTAGATAAGCAGGCATTAACGCCAGACAAACAACCAAGCAGAAAATACTATGTATAATTTTGATTAAAACTTTTAAAAAACAGGATTTTTTTTTTAAAAAAGTAACTGTTTTTAAAAATAGTCCAAGTACCGTTAGCATGAAATTGGAGGAATTAGACCAAACTAGAATCCTCTAATTTCTCTCTATCAGACAGAGAAACATTAAACAGACCAAACATGGCTGGCTGGGGAATTCTGGGAGTTGAAGTCCACAGATTTGAAAGTTGCTGAGGTTGAGGAAAGAGCAACAGTAACAGAGTTGGAAGGGACCTTGGAGGTCATTTAGTCCAACCCCCTGCTCACGCAGGAGATCTGTACTGGGGATTCGAACCGCCAAACTGCCGACCTTTCTGATCAACAAGCTCAGTGTCTTAGCCACTGAGCCACCTAGTCAGGCGATGAGATGAGAGGATAAATCTAACAAATAAATCATGAAGAATATTAAAAAATGGGGTCATGAATCATTCTTGGGCTTCCTCATCTTTTCCGATTTTTAGCACTTTACCTCAGGCTCCCCTGTGTATCGGTTTGTCTGAATCAGGATGGTGCCGATCCGGACATCCTTGCAAACGGCCCTCAGGGCTGGCTCCATGGTCTCTCCGGCCCTCAAAATGGAGACCCCTGTGATCTGGAAGAGAGAAGGTGCCATTTTAACAGCATTTCAGAGAACCAGATCCTCTTTGCCTTCCGTCTTCTCCGCTTAGGTCAGAATATGACTTTTTTTTTTTTGCTTGTCACCTCCAGGCAGGCAGCCATCTTCTCTATGGGGCCCCAGAGTGTCACGTTTATAAAGAAAAGAGAACGTCTGTAGTTCATTGCTTTCTTTCTTTCTTTTTCTTTCTTTCTTTCTTTCCTTTCTTTCTTCCTTCCTTCTTTCCTCCCTCTCCCTCCCTTCTCCCCTTCTATTCCTCCCTCCTTTTCCTTCTCTCCTTCCTTCCTTCTTTCTTCCCTCTCCCTCCCTTCTCCCCTTCCATCCCTCCCTTCCTTTCCTTCTCTCCTTCCTTCCTTCTTTCTTTCCTCTCCCTCCCTTCTCCCCTTCCATCCCTCCTTCCCTTTTCTTCTCTCCTTCCTTCCTTCTTTCCTCCCTCTCCTTCCCTTCTCCCCTTCCATCCCTCCCTCCCTTTCCTTCTCTCCTTCCTTCTTTCTTTCCTCTCCCTCCCTTCTCCCCTTCCATCCCTCCTTCCCTTTCCTTCTCTTCTTCCTTCCTTCTTTCTTCCCTCTCCCTCCCTTCTCCCCTTCCATCTCTCCTTCCCTTTCCTTCTCTCCTTCCTTCCTTCTTTCTTTCCTCTCCCTCCCTTCTCCCCTTCCATCCATCCCTTCCTTTCCTTCTCTCCTTCCTTCCTTCTTTCCTCTCTCTCCCTTCTCCCCTTCCATCCCTCCTTCCCTTTTCTTCTCTCCTTCCTTCCTTCTTTCCTCCCTCCTTCCCTTCTCACCTTCCATCCCTCCCTCCCTTTTCTTCTCTCCTTCTTTCTTTCCTCTCCCTCCCTTCTCCCCTTCCATCCCTCCCTCCCTTTCCTTCTCTCCTTCCTTCCTTCTTTCTTTCCTCTCCCTCCCTTCTCCCCTTCCATCCCTCCCTTCCTTCTCTCCTTCCTTCTTTCCTTCCTCTCCCTCCCTTCTCCTGTTCCCCCCCTCTTACCATTCCTTCCTTCCTTCCTTCCTTCCTTCCTTCCTTCCTTCCTTCCTTCCTTCCTTCCTTCCTTCCTTCCTTCCTTCCCCCATCTCACAAATACAGTGACTTTGGGCAACGGCAGTGGTGAAATTCAAATTTTTTTACTACTGGTTCTGTGGGCGTGGCTTGGTGGGCGTAATGTGGCTTGGTGGGCGTGGCAGAGAAAGGATACTGCAAAATCCCCATTCCCGCCCCACCCCTGGGGGAAGGATATTGCAAAATCTCCAGTCCCACCTCATTCTGGGGCCAGCCAGAGGTGGTATTTGCCGGTTCTCCAAATTACTCAAAATTTCCGCTACCGGTTCTCCAGAACCTGCTGGATTTCACCCCGAGCAATGGTGAAAAACCAAATTTAAGACATATCAAACTAAATTAGCTGTTTTCAAACATCTTTCTCTCCCTCTCTTTCTCCCTCCCTCCCTCCCTCCCTCTCTCTCTCTCGCTCTCCATGATGCCACTGCTCTAAGAATTGCTCAAGGCTCTCTGGATTAAAAATGAGATTGAACCTAAATTTTGTGCCAACAAACCACAAAAAAAAAAAAACACATGCTAATAAACGGTCACACGATTTTCCTTTCAAGCATCTTTTGCTGCTTGGACTTACTTGCTTCCCACTATACGTACAACCTTCGTAGTCCTCGCCTTGTGGCGTTTGCACTGTGCAGCTCTGGAAACAAAAGAGGAATGGCATAAATTAATCATAAACACAGGTGGTCCTCGTTTTAGCGACCGTTCCAAGTTACGATGGATGCCAAACAAGGTCCTTGACAAGCAGGACTCAAAGTTCCAACAGCCACACCCCCGGATCGCATTCTGGATACTTGGCAACTGGGCCACATTGGCGACTGTTTGCACTGTCTCATGGTCAGTGACGGGGGGTGGGTGGGTTTGCAAGAAACTGGAGTTCAGTTCTGGCGAAAAATGCATCACTGTGGACAACGGGTTCATTTAACGCCCATTGCATGCAAACTGTGATTTGGATAAATTCCTATTTAGGGGTTGCATCCATGTCCCTGTCTTAGGTTGGCTATTGCAGCATGCATGCTGCCAAACAACATAGTTTGCTCTCCTATGGAGAGATCCAGAATATAGAATAACAAGAGTTGGAAGGGACCTTGGAGGTCTTCTAGTCCAACCCCCTGCTTAGGCAGGAAACCCTATACCTTGCTGGACAAATGGCTGCCCAGTCTCTTCTGGAAAACCTCTGTGATGAAGCACCCACAACTTCTGGAGGCGAGCTGTTCCACTGATGAATTGTTCTCACTGTCGGAAATTTTCTCCTTTAGTTTTAGGTTGCTTCTCTCCTTGGTTAGTTTCCATCCATTATGTCTTTACTTGCCCTCAGGTGCTTTGGAGAATAGGTTGACCCCCTCTTTTCCGTGGCAACCCCTCAAATATCAGAAGACTGCTAACATTTATTTATTTATTCATTCATTCATTCATTCATTCATTCATTCATTTATTTATTTATTTATAAATTTGTATACCGCCCTTCTCCCTGAGGACTCAGGGTGGTGAACAGCCAAGTAAAAACATAAACTACAAACATTAAAATACAATTAAAAAGATATATATAAATTTGGCCCCATGATTAAAAACAATAACAGACAATTGAAAACATTTTAAAAAAGTGTTAGGCCAGCCCGGCTTGCTGGAAAAAGAAGGTTTTAAGGGCACGGCGGAAGGCACCGAGGTCTTGGATTCTCCTTATCTCGGGGGGCAGCTGGTTCCAGAGGGTGGGTACCCCCACAGAGAAGGCCCTCCCCCTGGGGGTCACCAGCCTACATTGCTTGGCTGATGACACCCCGAGGAGGCCCTCTCTGTGGGAGCACACAGGTCGATGGGAGGCCATCGGTAGCAGCAGGCGGTCTCGAAGATGTCACACACGTTGTCCCAAAGGTGCTTTTTCAAGAGGCAACTGGACTTTCTGGTTTTTCTTTGAAGACATTTTGCTTCTCATCCAAGAAGCTTCCTCAGCTCTGGCTAGATTTATACTCCTTGCAGACAGCTGGTCATTTGCATTCTTTTAGAGTCTAAAATTTAGAGAGTCGTTGAGGCCGCTTGGAGGTTTATCTTTGTTGTCAGCATCACCTGAGTAGTGCAAATGGTTGTGGAGCCTTCTTGGAACTGTTGAAAGCTTTCTTGGAACTGTCCTTTCAACACTTGCAAGAAGGCTCCACACCCATTTGCACCACTCAGGTGACCCTGAGGACAAAGACAAACCTCCAAGTGGCCTCAACGTCTCTCTAAAAAGATGCAAACGACCAGCTGCCTGCAGGGAGTATCAATCCTTCTATTCCCCACCATCCAGTCAGAGCTGAAGAAGCTTCTTGGATGAGAAGAGAAACGTCTTCAAAGAAAAACAAAGAAAATCCAGCTGCCTCTTGAAAAAGCACCTTTGGGACAACTGTGACCTGGATGACTGATAATCTCAATAGACATGTCACACTAGTTCTTCTCTTTGTTAGACTAGATACATCTGCTCCTACAACTGCTCATCGTATGGTTTAGCCTCCAGCTTCCTAATCATCATTTTTATACCTCTCTTCACTCTTTCTAGAACCTCAGCATCATTTTTGTATCGTGGTGACCAGAACTGGATGCAGGATTCTAAGTGTGGCCTTACCAAGGCCTTATAAAGTGGTATTAACACTTCAGGTGATCTTGATTCTATCCCTCTGTTAATGCAGCCTAGAACTGTGTTGGCTTTTTTGGCAGCTGCTGCACATGGCTGGCTCCTATTTAAATGATTGTCCACTAGGACTCCAAGATCCCTCTCATGGTCACCACTATTGAGCCAGGTACCACCTATTCTACACCTGCATATTTGGTTTTTCTTGGCTAAGAGTCAGGGGTGAAATGCTCCTGGTTCGGACCGGATCGCCCGATCCGGTAATGATGGTGGCGGGTGGTTCGGAGAACTGGTAGCAAAAATCTCTGCGCCCCCCCACCATGCCCAGCTGAGCCGCACGATCATCAGAGGCTTTTTTTTTACTTTTAAAAGCATTTTTTCTACAACCTCTTCCGACGAAAAAATGCTTTTAAAAGTAAAAACAAAAAAAGCCTCTATGATCGTGCGGCTCAGCTGGGATCGTCAGAGGCTTTTCAAAGCATTTTTTTCTGCAACCTCTGGGCCGAAGAGGTGGTAAAAAAAAATGCTTTGAAAAGTCTCTGACAATGCCAGCCGAGTTGCCTGATCAGCAGAGAGGCATTTTTTAAAAAGCCTCTCTGACGATACCAGCTGAGTTGCCTGATTGGCAGAGGCTTTTCAAAGCATTAGAAAAAATGCTTTGAAAAGTTAAAAAAAAAAAAAAAGTTGGCCACGCCCACCCAGTCACGTTAACCCCCCACCAAGCCACACCCACAGAACCGGTAGTAACAAATTTTACATTTCACCCCTGCTTAGAGTAAAACCTTACTTTTCTCACCACTGAATTGCATTTTGTTGGATAATGCCCAGTGTTCAATGATGCTCAGGTCTCCATCATTAAACCAACTTATAAAGCAGACATTTCTTTTGTCTCTCTCATGTGTTACTTACCTGGAAAGGCAGCAACGACAACGCGTGCTCAATCAGAAGGCGCATTAGCCGTTTAGAGTAGAAAATAAACTCATCCCGGCTTGTCTCCTTGTTTCTGGAAAGAAGAAAAGGGACAGGACAAATATGTGTCAACTCGCAAAGCATCCCGGGCCTGCTCTCAAGTTGCCAAAGGCAAGGCAGATGGGAAACCGACGAAGCAACACGGCAACCAAAGACAGGAAGTACACTCCAGACATATCTTTCTCAAGATTGTCTCCCAGGGTTACCCACAGCAGCCGGAGGGGAGTGATCTCTACAACCAATGAAATTGTTCCATTGGCAAATGTGATTGATGACACATCCTGGGGGGAGGGGGGAAACAGGGTCATGATTAGGGCTGTAAATTACGTGGGGTCAGAGTTGGCTTCATTTGGGTACCTTCCTAATAAATAACTGGATTTCTTTTGAAGCTTGGCTCGAGGCTCATGATTTAATTAAGACATCCGTTAGAACCCTGACAATATGATCTTGGAGGAGGGTAACAGTATGTGAAAATGGAGACAGAGAGAAGACATGCTAGCCTATGAAACGGTCAGATAAAAGGACACTTAGCCCACAGCTGCATAATGGATATAACAAGAAACTCAGAAGGGATAAAGTCAGAGTTTCTGGCTTTGCAGACCGGGGAGAGTGGGAGAGGGGATGCTTCCTGATGAGTGGCAGATGCTCCTGCCACTCACAGAAATGGCACATGTGCACACACACCTTCCTGCTACTTGTGCAAGTGGGGATGTGTGGGCGTGCGCTTGCCTGCCATATCCATGTCCCGGTTCCAAATGGCTCAAGGCCCGATATAGTGGGCTGCAGCCTAGGAGTTGTGGATCCCTGCTCCAAGTTACTGGGCTGCCAAGGTGTTGGCCAGGGAATTCAGTCAGACCAGGGGTGGGTTCTAATTTTTTTTACTACCGGTTCTGTGGGTGTGGCTTATTTTGTGGGCATGGCTTGATGGTCATGTGACAATTCTTTAGGATTTAACAGTGGTACTAGTCTACCAGGCTTTTAACTGCTTGCAGAGCTGTACCAGTCTACTCATTTGTTTTTGGAGGCACTGGTCTACTCATCTGTTTTTGGAGGCACCGGTCTACCACCACACTGCCCTTTAACACTGATCAGCTGTAGGGCGGCCCTTTGAAGCCCTGCGGAAAGAGTTTAAACAGGTTTTTTCCTTCTAGCCAATTAATTGGGACTTGGGAGGCAGCAAAAATTGGGGGTGGGGCCAAATAAAAGATAAGAATAACGCAGGGGGGAGGGTGGGGGGGCGGGAGGGCCCAGCTCCTGAACAAGGAGAACTGATTCGGTGACGTCATATCGTCACCGCTACCGGCTCGGCAGAACCGGGTGGAACCGGGAGGAACCCACCACTGAATCAGACACACAATTAAATACTTCTGCAGGATTCATCTACATAGGAAAATGTCTTTATATACAATACCATTGTAGGTTTTTCCACACTGTAGAGAGGAGAAATAGCAAGTACAAACACAGCACAAAATGGAAGCACAAAATGGAAGAGGGAAAAGCTAGTGCCCTCAAGCTTATATACAGAACAGTTAACCCACGCCCAGGCTCCAAACTGTCTCTTATGGCCCCATACAACAAATACTATGTTTCAGTTACCAAACAGCCCTCATTGGCTGATCTGTTACCATGTCTATTCCAGTCTATGAACATATTCTGACAAATTGTACTTTGAAACTTGCCAGATTTGGTTAATGCAGCTTGATAATAAATTAGAATGATATTACAGGGAGTCCTTGACTTACAACCTTTCATTTAGTGACCGTTTGAAGTCACAATGGCACTGAAAAAAGTGATTTACTACAATTTTTCACACTTAACACTCGTTAAGTGAATCTGCCTTCTTCATTGACTTTGCTTGTTAGAAGCAAAGTCACCGGGACACGGTGACATGTCATGAGTCTGTTGCCAAATGTCTGAATTTTCATCATGTGACCATGCGGGAATGTTGCAACGGTGTGAAAATGGTCCTAAGTCATTTTTTCCCAGTGCCTTTGTAACTTCGAACTGTTGCTAAATGAACTGTTGTAAGTCAAGGATTACCTGTATTTCCCAAACACCCGAGTTTATAGCAGAGTAGAGGGAGGGAGAATAAGGAGAGGGTGGGCATTTGCACCAACTCGGAGGCTGAATACTCACCGGATGATGGTATGCATCCCTCTGACCTGCGGTGTGTTCTTCAGGACACTGAGGGTCTTCGGGAGGGGGTGGCACTGATGAGCAGAAGCCAACGCTGCCCTGCAAATGAAGAAGTACAGGTCAACTTGAAGACAGATCTCCCCGAGGTCTCCTTTTCCCCATCCGAACTAACCACACAGATTTCTGGACATGTTTCCTGGAGCATCCAAAGAAAAGCCTCCGTTCCTTCTTTGAGCTAAGTACAGGTTGAAGTCTCGCATTGTGCCCAGGTTAAGTACGAAGCATTCAACATTGCTCCGTGTCATACATTTTGAAAAAGAGTATTTCTAGTTCAGGGTTGAATTGTAGGTCCTTGCTGCTCTCTGAGCTCGGTGGCTTTCGTGGAGATGTTTCATGACCCAGCTAGGTAACATCATCAGTGCTAGAAGGGACGGGGGTGGGTGGAGTGAGGAGGAGGAGGAGAAAGAGAAGTGGGGGGAGGAGATGGAGGAAGAGCGTGGGATCCTTGCTGCTCTTTGAGTTTGGAGTTTGGAGTTTTCTTGAAGACATTTCATGACCCAACTAGGTAGGATGAAGAAGAGGAGGAGGAAGGAGGAGAAGAAGAAGAAGAAGGTGGAGGAGAAGGAGGAGGAGAAGGAGAAGAAGAGGAGGAGGAGGAGGAGGAGGAGGAGGAGGAGGAGAAGGAGAAGGAGCAGGAGAAGAAGGAGAAGAAGGAGAAGGAGAAGGAGAAGAAGGAGAAGAAGGAGAAGGAGAAGAAGGATTGTGAGGTTGTTTCTTCACCTTGTGCCCACAGAATTGCCATCTTCTGGAGAGCTGAATCTTGCTTTTTTTTTCAAAATTTGGCATCCTTGGTGCTCTCTGAGGTTGGTAGTTATCTTGCAGCTTTTCATGACCCAACTAGGTAACATCATCAGTGCTAGAAGCGAGTGGAGTTTGCAGAGAAGAGGAGGAAGATGACAACTGTGGAATTCTTACGGATCTCCGAGGTTGGTGGTTTTCTTGAAGACCAGTGCACTAATGATGTTACGTTACGTAGTTGGGTCTGCAAGAAAACCACCAAGCTCAGAGAGCACCAAGGACCTCAATTTTTGAAAAAAAAAACCCCCAAGATTCAGCTCTCCAGAAGATGGCAATTCTGAGGGCACACGGTTGAAAAAAAACATGTTTATGAGAACGATGGTGAAATCCAGACCATCCAAGAATTCAGCCTGCCAATAATTATTACACCGAAGGGAGACAACAAGGAGCAACGGAGGAGGGGATCGGCCAGAAGTTTGAAAAACTCAAAAGAATTTATTCAAGGGGTGCCTTATTCTGAGCCTCCTCAAATCTGGGGGTTGCCCATCCTACCCTGTCTCAAAGAAGGTTACTGGGAATCGAACCAGGAAAATGAAAGGGGTCAGCCACCCGGCCAATTCTCTGTGGTTAGTTGGGCTGGGCCGTGGATTCCTTCTGCATCCCTCAATCCCGGAGTTTTGCGAGAAAAGAGGATGCTGGCTACTTTTAACAACACCCACACAAAACGAAAGCAGAGGCCATTCAAAAGCCAGACTAGGTTTCAAAGCAACAGGCAGGGAGACAGACAGACAGACAGACAGAGATCTCAAGCGTGTGAATTAATTAATCGGGAGCCCAAATAAGTTTGCAAAATTCTCGGAAAGCGTCAGCGTGTAACCAAGGGGAATCAGATCTGCATTTCGGTCCATTTGGCATCACCGGTTTTAAAATTCCCTCATGGCTGGCTGGGGGAATTCTGGAAGTCGAAGTCTGCACGTCTTAAAGTTGCCAAGTTTGAATAAAACACCGTTCTGTAGATAATATTTGCTGGCTGGGGAATTCTGGGAATTGAAGTCCGTACATCTTACAGTTGAAAAAGACTGCTAGAGACACTCCACTAACCCAGCAAATTATTTAATGTGGCTCTTTTCTGCTTTTCCATTAAAAAAAAAACTTGAAGAGTCCTCTATAATAGGGGTCTCCAACCTTGGCAGCTTTAAGACTTGTGGACTTCAACTCCCAGAATTCCTCAGCCAGCTTTGCTGGCTGAGGAATTCTGGGAGTTTATTTATTTATTTATTTATTTATTTATTTATTTATTTATTTATTTATTTATTTATTTATTTATTTATTTATTTATTTATTTATTTATTTATTATATTTCTATACTGCCTTTCTCCCGTAGGACTCAAGGCGGTGTACAGTCAAGAAAAATACAGATACACAAACAACATAAAATTGCTAATTAAAATTATTATTATAACATAGTTTGGCCCAATTAAATAGAACCTAAAATTAGATAACATTTTAAAAACATTCACATGTTCATATGTTTAGCCCCGCTTGTTGGAACAAGTTGAAGTCCACAAGTCTTAAAGTTGCCAAGGTTGGAGACCCCTGCCCTATAACATCAAGTTTCCACCTCACCAAAATGCTTTGTTTTCAAGAGAAAGAACAGGGCCAAACTACATGTTACACCCTCTCTCCGTGAAGCTATCACTCCCTTAAAAACAAGGTTGCTAGAAGGCCTCCATTGTCTTCTACTGAATTCTACCAACTTAAAGTAAAGGTTCCCCTCACACATCTGTACTAGTTGTTCCCGATTCTAGGGAGCGGTACTCATCTCGGTTTCAAAGCCGAAGAGCCAGCGCTGTCCGAAGATGTCTCCGTGGTCATGTGGCCGGCGTGACTCAATGCCAAAGGCGCACGGAACACTGTTACCTTCCCACCAAAGGTGGTCCTTATTTTTCTACTCATATTTTTTACGTGCTTTCGAACTGCTAGGTTGGTAGAAGCTGGGACAAGTCACGGAAGCTCACCCCGTTATGCGGCCCTAGGGATTCGAACCGCTGAATTGCCAACTTTCGAGCGACAAGCTCATCGTCTTAGCCACTGAGCCCATCTTAAATTTTCTCAAATTCAGCCATGAACAACAAATCTATGTTTGAGGCCACCTAAGATGGAGGCTATCTGGAATGGACGCGCTGACTTGGGTTTCTTCTCTTTTCCAGCCCTGTTAATGGACCTTCTAAATCATGTTGACTCCATGTCCATGGAATCACCTCATTATGGTGATGGGTCTCCAGAAGCTACAGTAGTGGCCAAAATTGTGGAAACCTTTTGGGAAAAGTATATTTTTAAAACTAGCTAATAGCACCACTTTTTTTTTTTTTTGGAGTAGTACCATAAAATTATATATTTATTTTATTTTATTTATTTATTTTATTTTATTAAATTTCTATACCGCCCTTCTCCCGAAGGACTCAGGGCGGTGAACAGCCACAAGATAAAACACATAAATACAAAAATTTTAAATGAATTAAAAACGAATTAAATAATTTGGCTGAATTTAAAATACCCCATAATTTAAAACAAATTAAAATTTACATTTAAAAATATATATATATATCAATGGAAAGATAATTTAATCAAGAATGTAATGCAATAACCTTTATGAAGGATTTGCTATTAGAATAGTAGTATAAAGAAGAAAAGGGAAAAACGTAGAAAAAACGAGATATACAAAAATGATCACCATGTCAGTCAACACTTAGTTGGGTAACCTTTAGCATGAATTATGGCCTTACAACGTCTTCCCATGGAGTGAACCAAGTCTTTTAGTTCTGCAGCTGTTGTAATGTGAAGCCAAGATCGAATGATGGCTTCTATTAACTGGGTTTTATTGCTGGGTCGCTTCTGACTAACAAGTTTCTTTAGTTGGTTCCATAGATTTTCAATTGGGTGAAGGTCTGGGCTATTCCCAGGCCATTCCAGCAGTGGAATAGGATTATCTTGAAACTCCAAAAAAAAAGTGGTGTTATTAGTAGCCATCAAACCTCAAAAATACACTTTTCCCAAAAGGTTTCCACAATTTTGGCCACTACTGTAAGATGGAGGCTTTCTGAAATGGAAGCACTGGCCTGAGTTTCTTCTCCTTTCCAGCCCTGTCAATGGACCTTCTGAGGTCCATGGAATCACCTCATCACGTTGATGGTCTCCAGAAGCTACCTAATCAAGTTGACTCCAGAGGCTGGGTCCACTCCTCAGAACACTACTCCAAATGTTCTCGTAATGATGCCATCGTTGGCAGGTCTACTATGTTGAGGGGAGAAGACCACAGACCAGGGGCGGGCTTCAAAAATTTTAGCAAGGGGTTCTCTGCCCGGTTACTGGGTGGGCATGGCCATAGTGGGCGTGGCCTAGTTGGCTTCCTGTACCATAAGTATGTTAGAATCTCCGCAGAGGTTTCCCCGAAAGGTTGAATTTCCCGGGTGAGAAATCGTCCCAGGCACGATGAATCAATTGATGAGAGAAGCGAGCTGCGTGAAAACAGGATTCTTTTTATTATGTTTCAGGAAGACGGATCCGGCAAGCGCACGAACCAGCGTTCCTGGGTGAGCTGACATCGTTACAAGGTAAGCATGCATTCTTATACTTTTTGATACAAAGGAAGTTCTTTGTTTCTTTTGTTACTTTTGTGGGTCTTCCCTTTGTGTGTGTGTTCTTGGATTGCCCTGTTTTCTTATTCTAGTTTTTCCCTACTTGAGACTGGGTGGTGTCTGGGCTATCTGGTCTCATGTTCTTTTGTTTCCTTCTGTTCTTATTATTTGCTCCTTGCCTTAAGCTGATCACGTTGTTATCAAGTAAGCCCTTACCCCCGGCTTGACTCTTATCAGATTGCTTGGGCTATTGATTAAATCTTTTCCTTTTGCTAATCCTCTGCCATTCCTTTTGTTTTGCTCTCCTAGTTTCTGCTGTCTTGATAGTTCCTTTTCTGGTATGTCCTGAGTCTTTTGTGTGTGTCATTTCCCTATGTCCTCTTTTGTTCCTAAATGGCCCTGATGTTCATGTGTTCTATTTTGGGAAGGTCATTTCCCTATGCCTGTGGCCTTTTGCCTTTCTAAGTTTGTTTGTACCTTACTGATCCTGGCACTGTCTTGGTGGTGTTCCCTTCCTACAAGTATAAGTATAATTTTATTTCTATACCGCCCTTCTCCCGAAGGACTCAGGGCGGTATACAGCCTATGGCGGTGTACCATGGCAGGAGGGGGACGTTTTTGCCCTCCCCAGGCTCCGGAGGTTTTCCTCGAGCCTCCGGGAGGGCGAAAACGGCCTCCCCAGGCTCTAGAGGCCCTCTGGAGGCCGGAAATGGGTCCATTTCCGGCCTTCCCTAATTTCCGGTAGGCCCGTTTTTTGCCTTCCCCGAGCCTCCGCGCGTGCCCTGCACTTACCTGCATCCAAAACAGGCCGCGTGGGGACTCCTGGGAGGGGCGGGGTGGGCGGGGCCAGCCAGGAGTGGGATTTGAGGGTTCTCCAAACTGCACAGAATCTTAGCTAGGGGTTCTCCCGAACCCCTGCGAACCCCCAGCAGCCCCACCCCTGCCACAGACGCAGAACCCTGTGTTTGCTAGAGAAGCCAACCCTTAAACCACACCAGCGGGGATTAGAAGAAGGGCAAGCTGACCCACACCATGGGGTCCTCCTTCCCATGCACTTTTGAGCACCAGCAGAAGAAGCTCACACAATTTAGTACTCAAATCAAACCAGGATGCCAATTGGTTCCTCACATATCCCAGCGCAGCTTCCTCTGTTCATCAGGTGAGTTGAGGCATTTGGGACGAAACCAGGTAGGAAAATCGACAGAGCAGTCCCCATCCCAGAGAATTGAGGTTTGGGGAGGGGGCGGGGTGGTGGTGGAGAGAGAGAGAAATCAAAAGAAAAAGAAGTCAAATGAGAACACTCCAACACACAACTAAAATTGGCTTCCGAGGTAGGTAGAAACAGAGGTAGAGGTGTGAAGGTTCCACCAAGGCCACCACCTTCACCCTCGAAGTCCTGTTGAGATGTTCCGGGTTCAAATTTCTGGCGTGAAAGCTAGACGGGACAAGGAAGGAAGGAGTCCACCACCGAAGGTCTATGGAGATTCTCAAGTCATCCAGGTCATGGTTTTTTTCCCAAAGGTGTTTTTTTTCAAAAAAAGCAACTGGACTTAACTTCATTTGTTTTTTCCTTAAGACGTTTCGCTTCTCATCCAAGAAGCTTCTTCCGTTCTAGAGAATTGAACGGAAGAACAGAACGGAAGAAGCCTCTGGAACGAGAAGTGAAACGTCTTCAAGGAAAAAACAAAGGAAGCCCAGTCGCCTTTGGAAAAAAGCACCTTTGGGAGGTCCACCACCGAAAATATCTTCCCATCCAAAAATATCTGTGATTGAGAGGAAAAGATGCTTCTGATAAGAATTTTCTATCCTAAGGAACTTTAGGAAGACAGCCAAACTTTCAGAAGCATCGGCTACACAGCCAAAAATGAAATACAGGTAGTCCTCGACTTACAGCCACGATCGAGTCCAAAATTTCCACAGCTAAGTGAGGCAGTTTGGTGAGCTGTGCCTCATTTTACGCCTTTTTGCCACAGTTAAGTGAATCGCTGCAGTTGTTAAGCGAATCATGTGGTCGTTAAACGAATCTCACTTCTCCCCCCCATTGACTTTGCTTGTCAGAAACCGGCTGGGAAGGTCACAAAAGGGGGTGCCATGACCCCAGGACAATGCAACGGCCATTTTGAATCACATGACCACGGGGACGTTGCAATGGCCATTTAGTGTAAAACATGGTCATAATTCACTTTTTTCAGTGCCGTTGTAACTTCAAAGAGTCCCTATTATTATTTAACGTATGGCACGTCAGACATGGACTAGGAATGTATATTAACATTCAAGTAGATTAGTGGAACCCGATAAAATATAAATGTTTTTTTAAAAAATCTATGTTCAAATATCAATGTCTAGGCCAGGTGTATAAACTCGATTTCATTGAGGGCCACATCAGGTTTGTGTTTGACTTGGGGGGGGGGAGGGTGTGGCCAGGAGGGGTGTGGCCAGCATGACATCATTTGTGTTGGGGGGCACCTGTGGTAGCCCGAGTGCTCTGGAAGCAAAAATGAGCTCCTAAGGTCCGTTTTCTGCTGGGACGGCCTCTTGCAACCCTCTGCCACCGAGAAGGGAGCTCGGGAGTGGCGCGTGCAGCCCTCACGAGCTCCGTTTTACTGGCAGAGGCGCCGCGGGCCGATCCTTCACTATTTCCAGGGCGGCCCTGAGGACCAGATCTGGCCCTGGGGCCTTGAGTTAGATACCCCTGGTCTAGGCCATCTAAGAATTGAAGCACAGCATCTGTTCTGACCCAGCCTCAGCAGAAACAAGAAACAGACTCCTTGTCACGAAAACCCTCTCTTTATTTATCTCCTGTGAATTAATGGCATTCACACACCGACAAGTCCAGGCAATAGTCCTTCAAGGAGTTAACTGCAGTGACAGTTAAGTTCTGGCAAGCAGTCTCTGAGGCACGAAACACAATGAACCAAATCTTCAGAAATCCGAACGGTTGTCTCCTACGACCACCACTCCCCTTTCCTTCTATTTATTCCCCAGACAGGGAGGGGCCATTCAGCATCCATGTGTGCCTTGCTTCCCGAGTCAACTCATTGTCCTCCGTTGTTCTCCTCTCCTAACAGCTCTGTTCATACGTGCAAGTGGAACAGGCCCCAGCTGTTCTTCCTCCTCACTCATATCAGCTTCCAAAGGCAGCTGCCTCTCTGGTGGCTTGGAAATGTCGGACGGCCCTGGCTCTATCTCTGCGTCCGACTCAGAGCATCCATCCCCAGACTCCAGCACTGGCCCAAGTTCCTCCCCAACCTCCTCATCGTCCAAGTCTGCCACCAGCTCCACAGGCAGCTGGCGGGCCACAACAGCATCATTTATATACTGTAAATAGTCACTAAATGCATGATTGTAATTCAAGGACTACTGCAAACACTGTTTTGGAAGGTTACAGGTAGTCCTCGACTTACAACAGTACATTTAGCGACCATTCATAGTTACAGCGGCACTGAAAAAAGGGAGTTATGACCGTTTTTCACACTTATGACCGTTGCGGCATCCCCGTGGTCACGTGAGCAAAATTCAGACGCATGGCAGCCGACTCATATTTATGACGGTCGCAGTGTCCCAGGGTCACGTGATCCCCTTTTGCGACCTTCTGACAAGCAAAGTCAACGGAGAAGCCAGATTCACTTAACAACCGTGTTACTGACAAAATGCAATGATTCACTTAACAACCATCGCAAGAAAAGTCGTAAAATGGGACAATCTCACTTAACAAATATTTCACTCAGCAACATAAATTTTGGGCTCCATTGTGGTCGTCACTCGAGGGCTACCTGTACTGAAGAACACTTTTTATGGCACATGAAAGAGAGGTAGGAGGTCTCTACTCGGTGGTGGAAAATTCTGGTCATTTGGTTCCTGTGGGGTTTTTTTCCCTCCCCGCTTTTGTGTTTCAGAAGCTTCCCGTTTGAAAACGGGTGGTTCGGCCCTCCCTCCTCAGCTTCCCTTCACGAGAACAAAGTTTGAATTGGAAAGTGCAAGCAAGAAGAGAGAAACGGAAGAAAAGAAGAAGAAAAAAAATGAAGCCAAGGAAATAAAACGACACCGACCGACCGAGGCATTTCAAGCAAAGACGGAGGCTGCCCAGAAGATGCCCTGTCTTTTCATTTTTTCATTTCATTTCATTTTCATTTTATTTAATTTGTATACCGCCCTACTCCCGAAGGACTCAGGGCAGTGAACAGGCACAGAATAAAACACATAGAATGCAAAAATTAAGAGCAGAAGTAAAATCGAATTAAATCAATTTAGCCCAAGACAAATTTAAAACCCCAGGTTAAGAACAAATTAAAATTTACATTAAAATTTACATTAAAAAAAGAACCAAGGCGGTGATTTTTTTTTTGCTTGTTTGTTATGAAATGTATTAACTATGAAATGTACTTATAATGAAATTTATTTATTAAATTTATTTATTATTAAATTTTTTATTTATTTTTATTATTAAATTTTTAAATTATATTTATTATATTTATTTATTTATATTTATTTATGATATTTATTTATGAAAACACATCTATTTCATCTAGCTGGGCTAGCTTGATCCCATCCTTTCGGTTTTTAATTTGAAATTGGTTTTAACTGGGTTGTTTTAAATTGAGGGCCGAAATTATTTAATGTCTTTTAAACTGTTTTTTAAATTTTATATGTTATGTTTTATCTCGGCTGTTCACCGCCCTGAGTCCTGTTGGAGAAGGGCGGTATAAAAATCAAATCAAATAAAAATAAAAAAATAAAATGATATTTATATTTATTTATTTACTTATATATTTATTTGTTTGTTTGTTAATTATGAAATTTATTTATGACATCTATATGCCGCCCAGCTCACATCCGAGGATTCTGGGTGGCTTACAAGATAAAAACATTGAAGCGTTTAAAAAAACCCATTAAAATCAAAAATCCTAGAAACACAGCAGTTAAAATCATCAACAACTAAAATATTTTGAACCGTTCAAGGCCCTATGTAAGAGACAGGGAATCCCAAGAAAATCTATTTCTAGAACGTGTTTTCCTTCCTCCTCTCTCTTTCTTTCTCCCTCCTTCCCTCTTTTTCTTCCTTCCTTCCCTTTTCTCCCTCCCACCCTTCCCTTCCTTCCTTTCTTTTTCTTTTTTTCTTTCCCTTCTTTTTCCCTCTCTTTCCCTTCCTTCCCTCCCCCTACCCACCTACCCTTCCTCCCTTCTTTTCCTTCCTTCCTTCTTTTTCTTTCCCTTTCCCTCACCTCCAACTTCCCCCCCTCTCCTTTCTTTTCCTTCCTTCTCTCCCCCTGCCCACCCTCCCTCCCTTCTTTCTCTCTCTTTCTCTTTCTTTCCTTTTTCTCTTTCCTTTCTTTTCTTTTCCTACCTTTCTTCCTTCTTTCCTTTCCTTCCTTCTTTTCTTTCTTCTTCTCTTCCTCCCTCCCTCCTCATTATAATACTGACTAGAATGGGCTACAGGAATCAGAGGTTCATCTCTGGAGATTAAATCTTTTTTTGTCAAAATCTCAGCTGCCACTTAGGATCACAGGGTGCTTTTCCTTTGCAATTAAATGATCAAAGTCCTCACAGGATGAAATAAGATCAAAGGCTGATCTCTTTCATGTGTAGATCACCTCCTGATGATTTTATGACATAACTCTTTAGGGCAGCAATGCAAAACACATCGCCAATGTCTGTTTTACAGGCCAGTCTTCAATTTTCCAGCCTAGTCTACGGCTGCAAGATTTCCTGGTGGTCTCCTATCCAAGTTCTAACTAAGGTCAGTCTTGCTTGGTTTTGAGAGGGGTGGGGGCAGCCAAGATGAGCTGAGTACAATTCCTGTGTTTAACTACAGGCAGTCTTCAACTTACAACTATTCATTGAGTGACCATTTGAAGTTACGACGTCACTGAAAAAAGGGACTTCTGACCGTTTTCCACACTTATGACCGTGGCAGCATCTCCATGGTCCCAGGATCAAAATTCAGATGCTTGGCAACTGATTCATACTTATGACCATTGCTGTGTCCCAAGGTCACGCGATAACTTTTCATGATCTCCTGGCAAGCAAAGTCATTTGTCTGAAATGGCATACGGATTCCTGCCTGAGAAGGGGGTTGGACTAGAAGACCTCCAAGGTCCCTTCCAACTCTGTTATTCTGTTAACTGTGGTTACAACTCAAGGACTACCTGTAGGCAGCAAACTATGAGAAAGACAAAGTGGATTTACTGCAATTTGAGCCTGCTTATTAAAGCTACTTTTCATCTCTTGAAAGGATCTTCCTGCGATTCCTAGTCCGCACTGGAGCTTATGTGGGATTACAAATTCAGCCTCAAAATGTTAAGCTTCCATTTTGTTTAATCCAAGTAGAGGTTGGCAACGGGGTGCCCACATGGGGTCACAAATCCCATAATGCCTTTAGAGCAGTGATGGCTAACTTTTTTGCCATCGCGTGCGAAAAGTGGGGAGAGCGTGGGGGGTCGTGCACGCACATGCCCAAAACCATAATTTAATGTGCCCCACACATGTGCGTGCGACTCCCCCACGCTCCCCCCACTTTGGCACGCTGGCATGGTGGGCCTGGTAGGCCCATTTTTTGCCCTCCCCAGGCTCCAGAGGCTTTCTTGGGGGGTGGGACCGGAAGTCGGGAAATGGGTCGTTTCCGGCCTCCAGAGGGTCTCCGGGGGGTGGGGAAGGCTAGAAAGCCTTTCCTAGAAAGCCTCTGGAGCCTGGGGAGAGTGAAAAATGGGCCTTCCCCACCCACCCACCCACCCCTAGAGGCCCTCCGGAGGCTGGAAACAGCCTGTTTCCTGACTTCCGGTGGGCCCGGAAGGCCCGAAAATCAGCTGGTCGACGCACGCATGCGCACTGGAGCTGAGCTAGGGCAATGCTCACGTGCCCACTGATATGGCTCCGCGCGCCATCACAGCCTTAGAGGATCTAAGAGAGGGCCTCCTCAGGGTGCCATCAGCCAAACAATGTAGGCTGGTGACCCCCAGGGGGAGAGCCTTCTCTGTGGGGGCACCTACCCTCTGGAATCAGCTGCCCCCAGAGATAAGGAGAATCCAAGACCTCAGTGCCTTCCGCCGTGCCCTTAAAACCCACTTTTTCCAGCAAGCCGGGCTGGCTTAGGAAGAAATTTTTTAAAATTTTTAAATGTTTAATTGGTTTGTGGTTTTTTAAATTTTGGGCCAAATTTATATAGATTTTAATTGTTTTTAATATTTGTATTTCATGTTTTTAATTCTGGCTGTGCACCGCCCTGAGTCCTCAGGGAGAAGGGCGGTATATAAATTGAAAATAAATAAAAATAAAAAAAATAAAAAAAAATCTCCTGACTCCTAAAATCAATTTAAAATTGAAAACAAAAGCAAAAAAAATATATATCCCCAGTTGTGGGGGCAATAGGCTGACTTTGTATAAAATATACAAAAGTATGAAGGCTATTGCTTAACGCATTGTAAGCCGCCCTGAGTCTCCGGAGAAGGGCGGCATATAAATCTAATTTAAAAAAAAAACTGTTTTTCCTCAGACGACAAAGCAAAGACCAAATAAGCTAAAATTTAAAACTTAACCAAAAGGTGTTTTTAAAAAAATTTAAAAGGCCAACATGGATCCACGATTTGAGGACATTTTTATCCTCAAACATGTAAGAGAAATGTTTCTTTTTATACAGTTTGCTAGATTTTGGCACCCAGGAGGAAACTGAGCTGGCCTCCGTCGTGTTTCAAATGCCTCGAGGCGGCTGCAGAAGGGAGGAGACACGGCTATGAGAGAAAACAGGCACCCAACCTTACCTGACGCTGAGTTCACGCTGCGGGAACAACACAATAAAGACAGTGAAATCAATTATTAAAACACCAGCAGGGAAACAGGAAGCCAGGAAGGAAATTAATATTTTTAAAAAATCAAAATGAAACAAGAATAGGTCTTCCATATTCACTGCCCTGCAAAATTCATGTTTTTAAAGTATTTTTTCTTAAGGGAGTCATGGTCTCAATTTTGCTCAGAACATGCAATGATTTGGTTCGGTGTTGGATTCGAATGCTTGCCATTTGTTTGTTTGTTTGTTTGTTTGTATCCTATTATTTACTTTATTCATTAAACATGAAACTCAGTCAACTGAACATTCAAAAATGCATCACAAATACCATTGATTGGTGCTAATGGTTGTGTTGTGGCCCGTCAGCGGCCTATGCGGATTGTAGCTGATTCTGACAGCGAGGAGGCTGGTGTGGTGCTGCGCCAGCAGCCTGTGCAGCTGACACTTGAGTCGGACAGCGAGGAGGCTGGAGAAGATGTGGTGCCAGAGGTGGGGATTCAGCCAGGGCCTTCAGAACCTCCAGAAGCTCCCATAAGTGAAGAGGATGAAGACGAGGAGCCTCTTCTCGATGCACAGGCGCGCAGAGCTGCCAAAAGGCAGGAGTGACTCCTCAGGAGGAGGTCTCCTCGAGAATAAGGCTTGGGGCTAATGGGCCACTCCCTTAGCCTATTTAAGTAGGAACACCAACTGAAGCAATTTGCAGGGAACAACTTTGTTCACTCTCCTTCGCGTCTTGATCTTAGTTCTCTGCAAATTGCTTCTGGGCTTTCTGCCAACCTTAGTAAGATTGCGATTACTTTATCTTTGTTTTCTTGTAGGCTGTTAAGGAAGTTTATTAACAGCCTTTGTTTGGAAAAGACTGAATTATTTTAGTAGATTTAAGTTTTGTACAGACTTTGTGTGTGCTGTGTTCTTTGGGGTCCGTAGCTGGGGCAGAACAAGTTGATACGGGTTGCTGCTAGCGTCCTAGGTATCAACCAAGTACCTTCTTAAGATGTACGATGTTCCAAGTAGCACAGTTTTTTGCAGTTCCGCTGGTGTTATTGCAGGAAGCTGCAATATGAAGGCTATTGCTTAACGCATTGTAAGCCGCCCTGAGTCTCTGGAGAAGGGTGGCATATAAATCAAAAAAAATTTTTAAAAAAATTCTTGATGTATCTTATAAAATTCTTGGGCATGGTACCAAGTGCCCCAATGACAATGGGTATCACTGTTACATGTTTCATCCATAGCCGTGTAGTTTCGATGGCCAAGTCACGAGATTTGAATGCTTGCCATTTGTTTGTTTGTATTCTGTCATTGTTGTTATTATTATTATTAATAATCGTAATAATGTTGTAACTTCAAACAATCATTAAATGAACTGTTGTAAGTGGAGGACTTCCTGTACACTAGTCCCCCACTTATAACCGTTTGTTTAGTGTCTGTTTGAAAATACAACAGTATTGAAAAAAGTGACTTATTTCCATTTTTCACATTTACCACTGTTGCAGCATCCCTGTGGCCACGTGATCAAAATTCAAACATTTGGCACCTGGTTCCTATTTATGACGGTTACAGGGTCACATGATCCCCTTTTGCAACCTTCTGAAAAGTCAATAGGGAAATCCAAATTCACTTAACAACCGTGTGACTGACCTAACAGCTGCAGTGATGTCACTTAACAACCGTGTCAAGAAAGGTCGTAAAACGGGGCAAAACTCACTTAAGAAATTTCTCGCTGAGCAACATAAATTCTGGGCTCAGTTGTGGTCGCGAGTCGAGGACTACCCAGATTTTTGTCCGCCTATTTTGGGACTTTCCCCAAATTATATTTTAAGAAGAATTTTAATATATCTCAGAAGGTCCAAATTATTATTCTGAAATGGTATATAAGGTTTCCTGCCAAGGCAGGGGGTTGGACTAGAAGACCTTCAAGGTCCCTTCCAATTCTGTTATTATTCTATTCTATTCTATTCTATTCTATTCTATTCTATTCTATTCTATTCTATTCTATTCTATTCTATTCTCTACTCTACTCTACTCTACTCTACTCTACTCTTGTTCTGTTCTGTTCTGTTCTGTTCTGTTCTGTTCTGTTCTATTCTATTCTATTCTATTCTATTCTATTCTATTCTATTCTATTCTATTCTATTCTATTCTATTCTACTCTATTCTATTCTATTCTATTCTATTCTCTACTCTATTCTTTCTACTCTACTCTACTCTACTCTACTCTACTCTACTCTACTCTTGTTCTGTTCTATTCTATTCTATTCTATTCTATTCTCTACTCTATTCTTTCTATTCTATTCTATTCTATTCTATTCTATTCTATTCTATTCTATTCTATTCTATTCTATTCTCTACTCTATTCTTTCTACTCTATTCTATTCTATTCTATTCTTCATTCCAATGTCTATTCTATTCTATTCTATTCTATTCTATTCTATTCTATTCTATTCTATTCTATTCTATTCTATTCTATTCTATTCTATTCTATTCTATTTCTATTCTATTCTATTCTATTCTATTCTATTCTTATTCCCATTCCCATTCAAATCCGGCGCTGGTTATCCTCCTCCCCTTCCTCCTCCCACCAGGCCTGGTTTCTCCTCCTCTCCTCTCCTCCTTAATTTCTCCTAAAATTAATCTGTTGGTTTTGGGTCCAACAGATTAATTTTAGGACTTTTGCAGGAACTGCTCTGGCTGCCAACCTGCTTCCGGGGCCAAGTGAAGGTGCTGGTTGGCACCTTCAAAGGCCTACATGGCTTGGGGCCAGGTTATTTGGAAGACTGTCTTCCCCCAGTCATCATCTACCTGAATCAACAGGATGGGAAGGCAGGGCAGGTTACGGGTCCCATCGATTAGGGATTATCACCTGGTGGGACCACAAAACAGGGGCCTTCTCGGTGGTGGCCCCTTCTTGATGAAGCATCATTCCCACAGAGGCAGGATTGGCCCCAGTGGTGAAATTCAATTTTTTTTTCCTACCGGTTTTCTGTGGGTGTGGCGTGGCTTGGTGGGAGTGGCTTGGTGGGAGTGGCAGGGGAAGGATACTGCAAAATCTCCCTTCCCACCTCATTCCTGGGGGAAGGATATTGCAAAATCTCCATTCCCACCCCACTCTGGAGCCAGCCAGAGCTGGTATTTGCCGGTTCTCCAAACTACTCAAAATTTCCGCTACTGGTTCTCCAGAACCTGTCAGAACCTGCTGGATTTCACCCGATTGGCCCCCCATCCTTCTACGTTTACGAAAGTCCCGAAGACATCGTTTAAAGGGACTTATGGCCGTTTTTCACACTTACGACTGTTGCAGCACCTCCAAAATTCAAGTGCTTGGCAACTGACTTGTATTTATGACAGTCAGAGTTCCTGGGGTCATGTGTGATCATCCCCTTTTGCGACCTTCTGACGAGCAAAGTCAAGGGGGGGAAGTCAGATTCACTTAGCAACTGGGTTACTAACGTAACAACTGCGGCGGTTCACTTAACAACTGTGACAAGAAAAGTTATAAAACAGGCCTGGGGACCCTGAAGGGAGATCAAGGGGTTGGTTTGATTGTGGTGTTGTGGTGAGTGGAGGTAGGATGGGATTATTAGCTTGCCATAAAACAGCACTGCACCACCAGGGCTTTAGAGCAGGATAAAATCAATGATTTTTTTTAAAAAAATCAAAAAAAATCAGATTTTTTTGATTTAAATCAGATTTTTTTGATTTAAATCGGATTTTTTTGATTTTTATCGAATTTATTTTAATAAAAAACTTTTGGGGTCAAAATCTATCGTAAGATAGTTTTCTATTTAAGATACATAAATAATTTAGTTTATTCAGCATGAAATGGAGCTGAGTTATGAAGCAGGAGGCTGTGTATTCTGCAACACTGGGACTATCGGTGAGTCAACAATGGGTCAAAGGAGTAGCAGAGATGACAATTGCTCTTTAAAAATTACGATTTAAATCGAGTTGATTTAAATCAAGCCTTTTTACTAGTGATCTAAATCATGATTTAAATCGTGATTTAAATCAACTCGATTTAAATCAAATCCACCCTGCTTTAGAGCAAAGAAGAAAACCTGATCCCACCCAATGCAGGGTCTTTTCCCTGAACATCCATCAGGTCTCACCTCTTCCAGCTGGCTGTGCACATGTTGGACGATCAAGTCGATAGCAACGGTATTTCCACTACCTAAAAGAAAAATGAAAAAGAGAAAGAGTTAATGTCACAGACGAAGGAGAAGGTTTGTAGCTCAGGGTTGGAATGGGGGGGTCCTTAGTGCTCTTGGTTGAGACCAAACCCCTCTCCCTACTAGCCCTGATGACGCTATCTAGTTGGGTAATGAAACGTCTGCCAGAAATCAACACAGCTCAGAGAAGTGAATGTCAGTTTTCTTCCTGTAATGACCTGGGGAATCCCCTAGAGGGCGCAAGCAGCCTACAGAACCTGGGTCAAAATTAAGAATTGGACTTTTCTCACACCAACTTCCTGCTTAACAAGCCGGCAACTATAGGTAGTTCTCAACATACAACAGTTCGTTTAGTGACCGTTCGAAGTTACGACGGCACTGAAAAAAGGGACTTCTCAACCGTTTTTCACACTTACGACTGTTGTAGCATCCCCGTGGCCCCGTGATCAAAATCCAGATGCTTGGAAACGAACTCATATTTGCGACGGGTTGCAACATCCCAGGGTCACGTGATCCCCTTTTGCGACCTCAAAGTCCATGGGGAAGCCGGACTCACTTAACAACCGTCTTACTAACTTAACAACTGCAGTGATTCACTTAACAACGGTGACAAGAAAGGTTGGAAAACTTGCTCAGCAGTAGAAATTTGGGACTGGATTGTGGTTCTAAGTCGAGGACTACCTGTACAGTTATTCCTCAATTTACGTCCATAATGGAGCCTGTCGATAACAGTCGTAAGTCACGACGGCCGTAAAATGAAGCACCCTGATGGAAGACCCAATTTTATAATCATATTTGCAGCGGGTGTTAAGCACAGGATTGTGATCGTAAAATGACCACCATGGTCGTTAAGCAACCACCACTGTCATTAAACGAACTCATTTTTCACTATGGGCCGATTTTGCCAAAAGCTGGAAGTAAATGCCAGTTTTTGGCAAAAACATTGTAATGTATTTTGTAAATATACGAATGCAAACCTCAGGAAGTAAAAATTCTCTTCTATTGGAAGCAAGGAAACAAAATGGATGGGAAGCCCTTCCAAGGATTGTTTAATATAAATTGATTTGATGTAGAAATTTTTTTTTTAAAAAAAATTACATCCCTGAAATTATGGCAAGGCTAATTTGCAAATTGCAGGACAGGCTGGAGTGGTCCATTGGCAGCTGCCAGCACAATGCGGACAATAGAGCCTCCAGATTCAGTGGCACTCTACCTTAATGTCCCAGAAACCAAATCCTTTCAAGTATTATTTTTTGCTAGGTGTCTGGAACCGGATCCCAAACACTTTCAGCAAGAGAAAAGTCAGGGCAATTTGAGCAAGAAATCTAGCAAAGGGATCTCCAGGCCAGGAATCCAGCCGGGCCAGTGGCCAATAGAAAGAGGACGCCCACCTCGTGGGACCACAATGTCGGCCACTCGCATGGTGGGCTGGATATACTGGTCAAAGGCCGGCTTGACAAACTTGTTGTACTGCTTGATGACCCCGTCAATCTCTCGGCCTCGCTCACTGATGTCCCTGCGCAAACGTCGAACTAGACGGATGTCCGAATCGGTGTCCACAAATATTTTCATATCCAGAAGCTGCAGAGGAAAAAAAACACGTGGCATTTGGGTCCTAAACAGATCCCTCTGGAGCAATGTCTTTCAACCTTGGCAACTTTTAACATGGAACTTCAACTCCCAGAATTCACAGTTGACCAGGGAATTCTGGGAGTTGAAGTCCGTGTATGTTAAACCTGCCAAGGTTGGAAGATACCACTTTAGGAAATGCCAGGAGGTTTGGGGCAGGAGGGTCGGACTAGAAGTGGGCTCTGTTCCCCTCGCCTCAGCCACAGAACTTCTGGCGTAGTCACTTTGGGCCAGTTCCTCGCCCCCCCCATGGACCAACCTCACAAGGCTGTTGTTATTTAGGAAATGAGGAAGAGGGAGTGCTAGACGAGCTATCTAGAGTTGCTGAACGGGAGAGGGGAAGGAGAAAGGGGAAGGAAAAGAGAAGGGAAGAAAGAAAGAAGAAAGAAGAAAGAAAGAAAGAAAGAAAGAAAGAAAGAAAGAAAGAAAGAAAGAAAGAGGAAGGAACAAAAAAGGAAGGAAGGGGAAGTGGAGAAAGAAAGAAAAAGAAAAAGAAAAAAGAAAGAAAAAGAAAGAGATAAAGAAGGAAAGAAAAGAAAGAAGGAAGGAAGGAAGGAAGGAAGGAGGGAAGGAACGAAAGGGAAGTGGAGACAGAAAGTGAGAAAGAAAGAGAAAAAAAGAAAGAAAGAAAAAAGAAAGAAAGAGGAAGGAAGGAACAAAAAAGAAGGAAGGGAAAGTGGAGAAAGAAAGAAAGAAAGAAAGAAAGAAAGAAAGAAAGAAAGAAAGAAAGAAAGAAAGAAAGAAAAAGAAGGAAAAGAAAGAAGGAAAAGAAAGAAAGAAGGAAGGAAGGAAGGAAGAAAAAAGGAAGGAAGGGGAAGTGGAGAAAGAAAGAAAAGAAAGAGAGAGAGAGAGAGAGAAAGAAAGAGAAAAGAGGGAAAAAGGGAAAGGGAAAAAGGAAGGGGAAAAAAGGGAAAGGGAAAAAGGAAGGGGAAGTGAAGTGGAAGGGGAAGGAGAAGGAAGAGAGGGAGGGAGAGAGGGAGGAGGAGGAAGGGAATCTTAATTTTTTAAAATTGATTTTCAAAATTGATTTATTTTCAAGCCTTCTATCTTGAACCAATTGTAACCAACTTTGGGCAGGTAAAAGATAAAATGCAACGTACAACACCTCCCCTTCCCAAAAATACCCTAACTAGGGTCAAGAAAGAACTGGAAGCCAACCCCCACTCAAACTTAGATGTCCCAATTAGGGGGTGATAATTCATAATTAATTTTCAACTATGCTGACCCCCGAGTGGCAGGTAATTTCTGCCCCCCCCCGCGGGATTTCAGCTCCCTGATTTAGGGCCTCCAAGGGCTGCGTAAAGGCGACTTGTGGTCTGGGGCCTCATTAATACCGCCCCCCCATCCTCACCCCCAGGAAAAAAGGCTGAAAACCCAGACTTACCTTCAGGAGGTCCTTATCGGCAAATGCCATAATCCCTTCAAATATAATCACGTTGGCTCCATAAAGCATTTTCTGGAAGCAAGAATTGTGCATGGAGACGGTCAAAGTTTGATTAAAACATGTTATTTGTTTGTTTGTTTGTTTGATTGATTGATTTTTTTTGTTTTGAAATCCCGCCTTTATTACTTTATAGGCAAACATAGCTTGGATGTAAGAAAAGCACAAAACTGGTTTAATGTGGTTTGTTGAGAGATTAGCCGAAAGGTTTAAAGTCGTTTTTATTAAGATGGATCACTAGCTGTGATGGAATGTAGTCTGGATTCCCAGGAGGGAGGGGCTGCATTCCAGAGGAGCAAGAGATAATTCAGGCCATATACTGTATTTTTTGGACTATAAGACGCATCGGAGTATAAGACGCACCAAGATTTCAAAGAGTTTTTGCCCTCCCCGGCCCCCAGGAGCACTCTGCAGGCCTCCCAAACCCTCTGCGCATCCCGTTTTTGCAAAAAATGGGCCCATTTTTTGCAAAAACGAGACGCAAAGAGAGTTTGGGAGGCCTGCAGAGTGCTCCTGGGGGCTGGGGAGAGCAAAAACGCTCCTATTTTCACGAAAAACGCCCCCATTTTCATGAAAAACAGGCCCGTTTTTGCCCACCCAACCCCCCCCCACGGGTCATGTTTTTGTCCTCCCCAGTCCCCAGGAGCACTCTGTAGGCCTCCCAAACCCTCTGCGGCCTCTATTTTTGCGGAAAACGGGCCGCGTGAGGCGGGGTTTCAGAAGGCCAAAAATAGCTATATTCAGTGAATAAGATGCACCAACATTTCCACCCCCTTTTTTGGGGGGGGGAGGAAGTGCGTTTTATACTCTGAAAAGTACGCTAGTTTGTGTGAGAGATAGAGGGTGAAAGCAGCTCCTCCCTGTTAGTTCCCACCGGAGTGTATGTTTTGTGGGGAGCCACCACAGAGAAGGCCCTTCGTGATCCTGTAAAATGGTCATCTCTCTTTAGGAGGTCTATCTAGCGAGACCAAGAAGAAGAGTCTTCTCCGTGGTGGCTCCCTCCCTGTGGAACATCATCCCTGTGCAAATAAGATTGCTCCCCCACCCAGATTGAAATACTTTTGCAAGGCCCCGAAGACGTGGTTTTGACAACGGGCCTGGGGATCCCAGAGTGGGATGGAGCCCACCAAGTGGCTCATTTGATGGTTGTCACCAAGAAGATGGGAGGTCGTTGCTTTTCTATTGTCCTTGTATTGGGCTTTCATCCTTGTAAGCCACTCAGTGTCACCGAGAGTGAGTTGGGCGGCCATATATATTTTATTAAATAAACAAGAGAGCCAGATTTGTCTAGTGGATAAGGCGCCAGGCTAGAAAGTAGGAGACTGTGAGTTTTAGTCCCGTTTTAAGCATGAAATCCAGCTGGGTGACTTTGGCCAATCACCAGGTGATTGTGACTTCTAGTCCCATTTCAGGCATGAAATCCAGCTGGATTTACTTTCACCAATCACCAAGAGGAGTTCGAGTCCCACCTCAACCATGGAAACCGGCTAGGTGACTTTGGCCAATCACCAGGTGACTGTGAGTTCTAGTCCCATTTTAGGCATGAAAGTCGGCTGGGTGACTTTCACCAGGTGATTGTGACTTCTAGTCCCGCTTTAGGCATGAAATCCAGCTGGGTGACTTATGCCAAACACTAGAAGAAGGGGAGTTCTAGTCCCACTTTAGGCATGAAAGCCAGCTGGGCGACTTTGGCCAATCATTGGGAGACTAGGAGTTCTAGTTCTGCCCTAGGCACGAAAGCCAGCTGGGTGACTCCCTTTCAGGCCAAATGTCTCCCTTTCAGCTCAATTCACCTCACAGGGTTGTTGTTGTTTTAAAAATAATAAAATAAAATAAAATAATAAAATAAAATAAAATAAAATAAAATAAAATAAAATAAAATAAAATAAATAAAATAAAATAAAATAAAATAAAATAATAAAATAAAATAAAATAAAATAAAATAAAATAAAATAAAATAAAATAATAAAATAAAATAAAATAAAATAAAATAAAATAAAATAATAAAATAAAATAAAATAAAATAAAATAAAATAAAATAAAATAAAATAAAATAAAATAAAATAAAATAAAATAAAATAAAATAAAATTGTATGCTGCCCAACTGCCAACACTCTGGGTGAATCACCACCATTCTTGAAACCAAGAATTCACAATAAAAGCAGCTGAGGGAAAAAGCTGGGAGGTTCTTCAAGCAAAGGAGTGACGTCATCCTAAAGGGGGTGGGGCTAAGGGGGAGGGGCTAAAACCAAGACACCACCCCGCCTCAGAAGCGCGGCTCACCCATTCCTTCTTGCGGCTGTGGCTGGTGAAGTCATAAACGGGGATCTTGACGCTTTTCCCTTGCTTGAGCTTTTTGAGAGTGGCGATCATCAGGTCGAAATCAAAAGCATCCGGATGGTCAAAGTTGAAATCGTTGCTGGCGGCCAGTTCCTGCTGCTCTTTCGTCAGGATCTGTCCCCCCAAAAAACGAGATTTAGGGGAGAAGGGTGATGAACTGCCCTATACAGGTAGTCCTCGACTTACGACCACAATTGAGCCCAACACATGATATGGAATGGAATGGAATGGAATGGAATGGAATAGAATAGAATAGAATAGAACAGAACAGAACAGAATAGAATAGGGAATGGAATGGAATGGAGGAGTGGAGTGGAGTGGAGTGGAGTGGAGTGGAGTGGAGTGGAGTGGAGTGGAGTGGAATGGTATAGAATGGAGTAGAATAGAATAGAATAGAATAGAATAGAATAGAATAGAATAGAATAGAATAGAATAGAATAGAATAGAATAGAATAGAAATAAGAATGGAATGGAATGGAATGGAATGGAATGGAATGGAAGAGTGGAGTGGAGTGGAGTGGAGTGGAATGGAGTGGAATAGAATAGAATAGAAATAAGAATGGAATGGAATGGAATGGAATGGAATGGAATGGAAAAGTGGAGTGGAGTGGAGTGGAATGGAATGGAATAGAATAGAATAGAATAGAATAGAATAGAATAGAATAGAATAGAATAGAATAGAATAGAATAGGGAATGGAATGGAATGGAATGGAATGGAATGGAATGGAATAGAATAGGGAATGGAATGGAATGGAATGGAATGGAATGGAATGGAGGAGTGGAGTGGAGTGGAGTGGAGTGGAGTGGAATGGAATGGAATGGAATGGAATGGAATGGAATGGAATGGAATAGAATAGAATAGAATAGAATAGAATAGAATAGGGAATGGAATGGAATGGAATGGAAAAGTGGAGTGGAGTGGAGTGGAGTGGAGTGGAGTGGAGTGGAGTGGAGTGGAATGGAATGGAATGGAATGGAATGGAATGGAATAGAATAGAATAGAATAGAATAGAATAGAATAGAATAGAATAGAATAGAATTATATACTGCTTCATAGTGCTTCACAGCCCTCTCTAGGCGCTTTACAGAGTCAGCCTATTGCCCCCAACAATCTGGGTCCTCATTTTACCCACCTTGTAAAGATGGAAGACTGAGTCAACCTTGAGCCGGTCAGGATCGATCTGCTGACTGTGGACAGAGTCAGCCTGCAATACTGCATTCTAACCACTGTGCCACCATGGCAATAGAATAGAATAGAATAGAATAGAATAGAATAGAATAGAATAGAATAGAACAGAACAGAACAGAATAGAATAGAATAGAATAGAATAGAAAATATGGAATGGAATGGAATAGAATAGAATAGAATAGAATAGAATAGAATAGAATAGAATAGAATAGAATAGAATAGAATAGAATAGAATAGAATAGAAAATATGGAATGGAATGGAATGGAATGGAATGGAATAGAATAGAATAGAATAGAATAGAATAGAATAGAATAGAATAGAATAGAATAGAATAGAATAGAATAGAATAGAATAGAATAGAAAATATGGAATGGAATGGAATGGAATGGAATGGAATGGAATGGAATGGAATAGAATAGAATAGAATAGAATAGAATAGAATAGAATAGAATAGAAAATATGGAATGGAATGGAATGGAATGGAATGGAATGGAATGGAATAGAATAGAATAGAATAGAATAGAATAGAATAGAATAGAATAGAATAGAATAGAATAGAATAGAATAGAATAGAAAATATGGAATGGAATGGAATGGAATGGAATGGAATGGAATGGAATAGAATAGAATAGAATAGAATAGAATAGAATAGAATAGAGTAGAGTAGAGTAGAGTAGAGTAGAGTAGAATAGAATAGAATAGAATAGAATAGAATAGAATAGAATAGAATAGAATAGAATAGAATAGAAAATATGGAATGGAATGGAATGGAATGGAATGGAATGGAATAGAATAGAATAGAATAGAATAGAATAGAATAGAATAGAATAGAATAGAATAGAATAGAATAGAATAGAATAGAATAGAATGGAAAATATGGAATGGAATGGAATGGAAAATTAGAATAGAACAGAACAGAACAGAATAGAATAAACAGAGTTGGAAGGGACCTTGGAGGTCTTCTAGTCCAACCCCCTGCTCAGGCAGGAAACCCTCTACCGTTTCAGACAAATGGTTGTCCAATCTCTTCTTAAAAACCTCCGGTGTTGGAGCATTCACAACTTCTATCCTGTCACACCTGGTCCTTCTTTTCATTAAACTAGACATTACCCAATTCCAGCAACCATTCTTTGTATGTTTTAGCCTCCAGTCCCCTAATCCCCTTGTTTCCTCTTCTCTTCCTTCTTTCTTTACACCTTGACTCCTCGGTACCCACACCTGAGCTCTGGAAGGGGAAGATTCTCACGGCCGGCCCCTTCATCCCTCCTGCCTTCCTGGGTTCTCAACCCCCGGAGCATCTCTGTGGCTCTTCTCACCTTATAAAAGGAGTCCATGGAGAGCAACACCACCCATGGCACGTCCAACGCCTCGATGATCATCCTGGCCACCGTGGTCTTCCCGGAAGCGCTGCCCCCACCCAGACCTGGAGAGGAGCGAAGCCCAAGGCAGAATGTTGACGACAGTCTTGCAAGGTAGGCTCAGACCAAGAATGCTTTCAAGCCCGCTGAAAAAGGGAGACTTTTCCAACCTGCAAAACCTCCACCTTGAATCTCTTGGCTGCCATTGCTTCAACTATGGCGACTTTATGACCTGCGGACTTCAATTCCCAGAATTCCTGAGCCATGCCAGCCATGCTGGCTCAGGAATTCTGGGAGCTGAAGTCCGCAGCTTGCAAACTGGTTCATAGCCTCCCATCTCGGCTTTATTTAAAATGATTTTAAATTGGGGGTTTTAAAGTGGTTTAATATGGTTTTAATTGGAAGTTTTAATTTTGGCCAAAGATTGAATTGTTTTAATATGCTTTTAAATTTTGTCTGGTATGTTGTTTTATCATGGCTGTTCACCGCCCTGTGTCCTGCGGGTGAAGGGCGGTATACAAATATAATTTATTTATTTATTTATTTTTATTTTTATACCGCCCTTCTCCCGCAGGACTCAGGGCGGTGCACAGCCAAAATAAAACATAGTATACAAAATTTAAAAACAATTTAAAAACGATTAAATAATTTTGGCCCAAATAATTTAAAACAACCCAGATTAAAACCAAATCAATTAAAACTGAGAGGATAATAAACTAACTAACTAACTAACTAACTAACTAACTAACTAACTAACTATTCATAGGGATCAGGGCATAACCGCCTCCCAGGATGGATAAAAACTGATATAAATAAATAAATAAATAAATAAATAAATAAATAAATAAATAAATAAATAAATAAATAAATAAATAAATAAATAAATAAATAAATAAATAAATAAAATCAGATTTATTTAATTAAGATTATTTATTTATTTATTTAAATCAGATTTTCTTTTTATTGAATTTATTTTAATAAAATGCTTTTGGAGTAAAAATCGGTCTAAAGATAGTTTTCCATTTAAGATGAATTATAATAATTTAGTTCTTTCCAGCATGAAATGGAGCTTCGTTATGTAGCACGAGGCTGCATATTTTGCAATATTGGGACTGTCGGTGAGTCAACAGCGGGTCAGAGGAGGAGCCGCTGCGGGAGAGAGATGACAGTTGCTCTTTAAAAATGATGATTTAAATCGAGTTGATTTAAATCAAGCCTTTTTACTAGTGATTTAAATCAGGGGTCTCCAACCTTGGCAACTTTAAGACTTGTGGACTTCAACTCCCAGAATTCCTCAGCCAGCAAAGCTGGCCGAGGAATTCTGGGAGTTGAAGTCCACAAGTCTTAAAGTTGCCAAGGTTGGAGACCCCTGATTCAAATCATTGATTTAAATCGTGATTTAAATCAAGTTTATTTAAATCAAATCCACCCTGCCGCCCTCCTGTCCCAAACTGCCCCCCCCTCCAATCCAACGCGCCCCCCCCCTTACCGATAACAAATGCCTCTTTTGACTGTGTGCCATGTTCGTTGTACCAGGGGGGCCGGCCTGCGGTGTAGATGGTCCTTTTACTGGTACGTAGGAGGGGAGGCTCCGATTTGGATTGGCTGGTGGTGCGTTTCCGGGGGGATTTGGTTCCGACAATTGTGGGCAGCAGCCTGTCTAAGGTGTCTGCACTGTGGTTGCTACAAGGGAGGAAAGATAAAGAAATCGGTTCTTGGTTATCAGTAGACAGAATAACAGAGTAAAGGAGTTGGAAGGGACCTTGGAGGTCTTCTAGCCCACCCCCCTACTCAAGCAGGAAATCCTATATCAGTGATATAGGGCACCTTTGTGCGCGTGCCTGAACCCCCCAAATGCAATGCAAGCATCGCCAGCACATGCGCGTGCAATCTGTTGTGGCCTGTCAGCGGCTGATGCAGCTGGTGGCTGATTCCGACAGCGAGGAGGCTGGTGTGGTGCTGCGCCAGCAGCCTGTGCAGCTGGCACTCAAGTCAGACAATAAGGAGGCTGGAGAAGATGTGGTGCCAGAGGCAAGGGTTCAGCCAGGGCCTTCAGAACCTCCAGGAGCTCCCATAAGTGAAGAGGAAGAAGAGGAGGAGCCTCTTCTCGATGCACGGGCGCGCAGAGCTGCCAAAAGGCAGAAGTGGCTCCTCAGGAGGAGGTCTCCTCGAGAGTAAGGCTTTGGGCTAATTGGCCACTCCCTTATAGCCTATTTAAGGAGAAAGGCCGACTGAAGCAATTTGCAGGGAACAACTCCATTCACATACCTTCCTGTCTTGTCTTGCTTATCTTATCAGCTTCCTGCAAATTGCTTCTGGGCATTCTGCCAACCACAGTAAGCTTTCAGTATTATTCTTTGAATTCTTGGTGGCTGTTAATGCAGTTAATTAACAGCCGTTGTAAAAAAACTGGTTTATTTAGTAAACTAAGGTTTGAACGGACTTTGTGTGTGCTGCGTTCTTTCGGGTCCGTAGCTGGGGCAGAACACAATCCCTGTGCTTGCGCTCTGCCCCCGTGTGCTTTGTTTTGGCTTCCAGGTTGGTGCAGGAGGCCTTCCAGGCCCAAAATGGGGTAAAGAGGGGGGGGCGGGTGCACGCACGGATTCTCAAAATGCAATGCAAGCACCCCTCTCGCATGCGCTGTGCCCCCGTGCTTGCATTGCGCATCCCTTGCATGCACCCCGCTCCTTGTGCATTTGTGGCAGAGACCCAAAGACCAGCTAACCGGTGGGAGGCATGTGCACATGCACGATGGAGCTGGGCTGGGGCGACAGCTGGTGTGCCCGCAGAGAGGGGTCTGCATGCCACCTGTTGCATGCGTGCCATAGGTTCGCCATCTCGGCCCTATATCATTTCAGACAATCTCTTCTTAAAATCTTGGAGCATTCACAACTTCTGGAGGGAAGTAGTTCCACTGGTTAATTGTTCTCACTGTCAGGAAGTTTCTCCTCAGTTCTAGGTTGCTTCTCTCCTTGATTAGTTTCCACCCATTGCTTCTTGTCCTGCCCTCAGGTGTTTGAGGCAAAGAGATCAAAGATTCTGCCTTTGGCCAAAGAATCAAAGCCTACAAGGACTCCTTGGTCTCAACCGGGTGGCCTCAGGGTGTTTGAGGTGATGAGTGACACCTGTCATACAGGACTATAGAACCCCAACTGTGGTTCTTAAAGTCAGGGGGACATCAAGGACTCTTCTGTCAAGAAGACAGGGGAAGATAGCAGGGTGGATAAAAAAATCAATGATTTTTTTAAAAAAATAAAAAAGAAACGAATTTTTTTTATTTAAATCGGATTTTTTTGATTTAAATCAGATTTTTTTGATTTAAATCAGATTTTTTTGATTTTTATCAAATTTATTTTAATAAAAAACTTTTGGGGTAAAAATCTATCGTAAGGTAGTTTTCTATTTAAGATACATAAATCATTTAGTTTCTTCAGCATGAAATGGAGCTTAGTTATGTAGCATGAGGCTGTATATTCTGCAACACTGGGACTATCGGTGAGTCAACAGTGGGTCAAAGGAGTAGCAGAGATGACAAGTTGCTCTTTAAAAATTATGATTTAAATCGAGTTGATTTAAATCAAGCCTTTTTACTAGTGATTTAAATCATGATTTAAATCATGATTTAAATTGACTCGATTTAAATCAAATCCACCCTGGAAGATAGTCAACATCCCTGCTTCTTTCCTAGCTGAGGAGCTAAAACCATGGATGGGGGTAGGAAAAGAAGAGTCTGAGGGAGGAGGAGGAGAGGGGGAATAAGAGAAGGAGATGCTTTTTTCAAGAGGCAGCTGGACTTCCTGGTTTTTCCTCTGAAGATGTTTCACTTCCCATCCAAGAAACTTCCTCAGCTCTGACTGGATGGTGGGGAAGGGAAGGATCCAGTCAGAGCTGAAGAAGCTTCTTGGATGAGAAGCGAAACGTCTTCAAAGAAAAACCAGAAACTCCAGTTGCCTCTTGAAAAAAAAAAGTACATTTGGGACAACCATGACCTGGATGATTGAGAATCTCCATAGACAAGAGAAGGAAAAGAAGAGGAAGAAGAGGAGAAGATGACAGGAAGAGGAGGAGGAAGACGAGGAGAGGAAGAAGAGGAGGAGGAGGAGGAGGTAGAGGAGAGGAATAAGGGGAGGCGGGGGCTAAGAGAAGGAGGAGAAGGAGAAGAAGGAGAAGATAGGCAAGGACAGGAAGAGGAGAAGAGAAGGAGAAGGAAAGGAAGAAGAGAAGAAGAGGAAGAGGAGAAGACAGAGGAGAGAAATAAGAAGAGGAGGGGGTTAAGAGAAGGAGGAGAAGGAGAAGAAGAAGAGAAGATAGGCAAGGACAGGAGGAGGGGAAGAGAAGGAGAAAGAGGAAGAAGAGGAGGAAGAGAAGGAGAAGAGGAAGAGAAGACAGAGGAGGAGGAGAAGAGGGGGGGAAGGAAGAAGAAAAGTAGGAGGAGGAAGAGAAGGAGAAAGAGGAAGAAGAGGAGGAGGAGGAGGAGAAAAGGAAAAGGAAGAGATAGACAAGGACAAGAAGAGGTAAAGGAGGAGGAAGAAGAAAAAGAGAAAGAAGAGGAGGAGGAGGCGGAGGAGGCAGCCCACCTGGCACCACTCATAACTTCACTTCCCATCATCCCCAGTTGGCTGGAGCTGATGGAGCTTGCAAGCCACCAGGCTGAAGACAGCTCCCAAAATATCAGATTTGGGAGCCGATCAATGAAAGAACGAAGTTGTAGTCCACCTGCAGACCTCACAACCTCCACGACGGGTAGGATAAAAGGAAGAATCCTGCGCCCAGTGACGTTATCTGAGGCAAGGGCCTAAATGGCGGAGGTTGTGTCCCGATGCCCTCTTGATGCCTCCTTGCCGTTCGTGTCTGCCCAGCGGGATTGTCGCTGTCAGAAACGGAGTTCAGCCAGGGTCAGTTGGATGCCGCTGGGATTAAAGGCCCACAAGCTTTAGGTGGCAGCCACATGAGGGTGTCTCTCACACACAACCATGACATAATTGTTGCCGCACAAATCATGACATTTGTGTGCTGAGGTCAGGACCTCAATTCCCTGCCCCCCCCTCATTTGCAGGTCCCTGCAGAGAAGGCCACACGCCCTGCGAACACCTCTGACTTACCCTATCGCAGGGGTCTCCAAACTTGGCAACGTTAAGACTTGTGGACTTCAACTCCCAGAATCCCTCAGCCAGCAAAGCTGGCTGAGGGATTCTGGGAGTTGAAGTCCACAAGTCTTAACGTTGCCAAGTTTGGAGACCCCTGCCCTATCGCAACACACATTTTACGCACTCTGTCCTGCTTTGCATCCTACAGGTAGTCCTTGACTTACGACCGCAACTGAGCTCCCAAATTTCTGTTGCTAAGCAAGACAGCTATTAAATGCCTCGCTTTATGATCTTCCCCGCCACAGCTGTTAAGTGAATCGTCACCATATAAAAACATATCTTGAGATTCTAGAAAGCATGCAGTAGGGCCGTGATGGCGAACCTGTGACACGCGTAGCCATTTCAGTGGGCACGCGAGCTCAGCTCCGGCGCAAAACAGGCTGTTTCCTGCCTCCGGAAGGCCTCGGGGGTGGGGGTGGTGGGGAAGGCCCTTTTTTTGCTGTCCCCAGCCTCCAGAGCCTCTCTAGGAAGTTGGCAAACGGGCCGTTTTCAGCCTCTGTGGGGAGAGGAAGGCCGTTTTCACCCTCCCCAGACTCCTAGAGAGGCTCTGGAGGCTGGGGACAGCAAAAAACGGGCCTTCCGGTCCCACCGGAAGTTGGCAAACAGGCCATTTCTGGCCTCCGGAGGACCTCCGGGTGGATGGGGAAGGCCGTTTTCGCCCTCCCCAAACTCCTAGAAAGGCTCTGGAGCCAAGTGAGAGAGGAAAAACGGACCTACCGGGCCATCATGTGCCAGGAGCGGGCGGGAGTGGGGGGGGTTGCGCATGCATGCGCAGGGCGGGGCACATAGAATCGGGCGAATAGGTTGTTAAAAATGCTTTTAAAAGTTAAAAAAAGGCTCTGACAATCGCACAGCTCAGCTGTGATCATCCGAGCCTTTTTTTTTTACTTTTTTAAAAAGCATTCTTTTTTACAACCTATTCGCCCGAATAGCATTTTTAAAAGCAAAAAAGCAAAACCTTCTGCACATGCGCAGAGGGTATAAAATACATTACTTCCTGGTTAAAACTAGGAAGTAATGACAACTGGGCGGGTTGGCAGAGCCTCGCACCGCGAATGCTACCGGTTCTCTGAACTACCTGCCATGATCGCTACCGGATCCGGTCCGAAGCGGGAGCATTTCACCCCTGGATTGGAAGGTTTGGGTTTGGCTAGTCTAGAGAAAAGAAGGACGAGGGGAGACGGGGGGCACATGATAGCAGTCTTCCAGTATTTGAGGGACTGCCACAAAAAAGACGGGGGTCAAATTATTTTCCAAAGCACCAGAAGGCAGGACAAGAAGCAACGGATGTATTGTATTGTAAAAACGAAAAACATTTCAGTAAAAGCAAAACATTTTGTAAAAAATGTTTCCAGATAAAAACATTTCCTTTATCGATTGAAGATAAATTAAACTGTATCCTTTCAGGATTTCAAAGTCTAAATGCGCTTCTAATTCAAGAAATCAACCGGACATGAAAGAAAGAAAGAAAAAAGAGGTTTTAAAAGATTACCGTCCTCAAAATGGACTCAAATTTTCCTTTTTATTATTAGTTACTTGCTGGGGATTTCTTAATAGCTACCTCTTACATAGAATTTGCATTGGTCGAACCTTTCTTATTATTTTTTTTTTAAATACATGTAATTTTATCTTTATTTCTGTTTTAAATAGTCTGCTTGCTGTTGGGTTATTAAAGACAGAAGAGCAATTTAAAACCAGGAAATGTTTTTTTTTTCCCCCTGGGTTGTTTTTAAGCGAGTTCGTTCTTATCTGTAGATTCCAGATGGAGACCCGAATAAAAAGGAAACCTCCACCCAGCTAAAATGAGATTAAGGCTGACCACAGGCTGGGTTCTGGCCAGCTGGCAGGATAAGAGATCAAAACAAGGTCACTGTGGAAATTTGAACCCAAAAGTCTTGCCTGCAAAATTTCCTGCCACAGAGGCTCGTCTACTTCAGAATTCAGAATAGCAGAGTTGGAAGGTACCTTGGAGGTCTTCTAGTCCAGCCCCCTGCTAGAGAAGAAGACTGGACTAATGTAGATGAAAGAAATAATGTGAATAAAAGAAAGGAATCATACAGAGTCAGATATATGGGTTCTGGGGGACCCTCTCTATTCACATTATTATAAGGGGAAAACGTGCTTAGATACATGAACTCTGAGAGAACCTCTCTATTCACATTATTATAAGAGAGGAAAGTGCTTGTTGGAGATTATATTAACAAACAGTTAAACCCCATTAAGTGGTAATATATCTTCTGATGAAACCTAGATGTCACGAAAAGACAGCCATATGGAAAACATCTGAGTGACCTCACTGTGAATGACACAAAGACCTATATGTTACAAAGAGTTACTTAATCCAATAAATTTACCCAAGGACAGCAGTAACTCTCCCATTAGCAACTCGGAGCACTTAAGAAAAGTTGTGTGGCTAAGATAATTTTATAAACTAAAATTAATGGTTTAAGTAATTAGATGAAAATATTATCCAATGTATGTAACCATATAGGGAAAATCGGATGTATGATCTCCTGTTAACCATATATGGAAAATGTATGATCTCACTGAATCCTTTGTCTTAGAAATGTATAAAACCGTTGTATCAGAGTTCTTTCTTTGTTCAAAGCTTCAGGTAAAAAACTGGCTCTGAACCTTGTGCAATAAAACTGTCTCTGGCTGACCTAGGAATGTTGCTTGGTCCTTTCATTCCACAACAGGACAAATGGTTGTCTAATCTCCTCTTAAAACCCTTCAGTGATGGAGCATTCACAACTTCTAGAGGCAAGTTGTTCCACTGACTAATTGTTCCCATTGTCAGGAAATTTCTCCTTATTTCTAGGTTGCTTCTCTCCTTGATTAGTTTCCATCCGTTGCTTCTTGTCCTGCTCTCAAGTCCTTTGGAGAATAGCTTGACTCCCTCTTCTTTGGGGCAGCCCTGAGATATCGGAACACTGCTATCATGTCACCCCTAGTCCTTCTTTTCATGAAACTAGACATAACCAATTCCAGCAACTGTTCTTATATGTTTTATTCCCCCGTCCCCTAATCATCTTTGTTGCTCTTCTCTGCACTCTTTTTAGAGTCTCAAGATCTTTTTTACATCGTGGTGACCAAAACTGAATGCAGTATTCCAAGTGTGGCCTTACCAAGGCATTATAAAGTGGTATTAACACTTCACCTGATCTTGATTCTGTCCCTCTGTTGATGAAGCCTAGGACTGTGTTGGCTTTTTTTGTAGCTGCAACACACTCCTGGCTCATATTTAACTGATTGTCCACTAGGACTCCAAGTCCCCTCTCACAGTTACTGCTATTGAGCCAGGTACCACCTAGTCTACACCTGAACATTTGGTTTTTCTTGCCTAAGTCCATGCTTTTACATGTCTCACCTGTCAACTTGCAAAGCTTTCAAGTTGCCATGAGCAGGAGGGAGGGAGAACCGAAGTGAATTCCATACATTCTTTCTGACCGCAATCAGAAGGAGGGTGTTAGGTTTCACAGCCAGCCAAAGTGGTTAATTGGAGAATGTGATTTATGACATGGCCAGAGAGGAGGGGAGAGACAGGGTCATAGGGGAACGTAAATCTATGTAGGATCAGTCCTAACTGCATCCGAGTATTGCCGGAATGTTGCTCCTAATAAATGAATATATTTCCTTTGAAGTTTGGATCATGGCTCATGAATTAATTAGGGCATCTTTCGGAAACTTGACATCACCATTGAACTGCATCTTGCTGGATATTAGGGAAGCAAGAAAAAAATGATTCAGTTTGCATTTGAATTTTCAGTGCACGAAGCAAAATACCCAAAGCTAAATTAAGTTCTTCCAAATTCACCATTTCCTTTATTTTACAACACAATTAAAAAAAGAAAAAAGAAATTAACGGGAAATTTATTAACCATAAAAATGTGGATGACAATAGTGAAACAAATGAATTCTTCGAAGTGTTAATACCACTTTATACTTGGTAAGGGCATACTTGGAATATTGCATCCAGTTTTGGTCACCATGGTGTTAAAAAAAAATTGGAGGCTCTAGAAAGAGTGCAGAGAAGAGCAACAAAGATGATTAGGGGACTGGAGGCTAAAACATATGAAGAACGGTTGATGGAATTGGGTATGTCTAATTTAATGAAAATGAGAAAAGCAGAGCTAGATGAATCACAAGTTGGAATTAAGATTGCCGGGAGAAATATCAACAATCTCAGATATGCAGATGATATCACTCTTAACGGCAGAAAGTGAAGAGGAACTAAAGAGCCTCTTGATGGGGGTAAAGGAGGTGAGTGCAAAAGTTAGCTTGAAACTCAATATTAAGAACATAAATAAATTACATAAAGAAAATAAATAAAGAAAACTAAGATCATGGCATCCGGCCCTTTCAATTCCTGGCAAATAGATGGGAAAGAAATGGAGGTAGTGACAGATTTTATTTTCCTGGGCTCCAAGATCACCGCAGATGGGGGCTGCAGCCAAGAAATTAAAAGACGCTTGCTCCTGGGGAGGAAAGCTATGGCAAACCTAGACAGCATACTAAAAAGCAGAGACATCGCCCTGCCAACAAAAGTGCGTATAGTCAAGGCGATGGTTTTCCCAGTTGCAATGTCTGGCTGTGAAAGTTGGACCATAAGAAAGGCTGAGCGCCAAAGAATTGAGGCCTTTGAACTGTGGTGCTGGAGAAGACTCCTGCGAGTCCCTTGGACTGGAAGGCGATCAAACCGGTCAGTCCTAGAAGAGATCAACCCTGACTGCTCTTTAAAAGGCCAGATCCTGAAGAGGAAACTCAAGAACTTTGGCCACCTAATGAGAAGGAAGGACTCCCTGGAGAAGAGCCTAATGCTGGGAACGATGGAGGGCCAAAGAAGAAGGGGACGGCAGAGAACGAGGTGGCTGGATGGAGTCACTGGAGCAGTCGGCGTGACCTTAAATGGATTCCAGAGGATGGTAGAGGACAGGAAGGCCTAGAGGAACATTGTCCATGGGGTTGCGATGGATCAGACATGACTTCACAACTAACAACAACAACAGTTTAATAAAAAGAAGGACTAGGAGGGCCATGATAGTAGCGTTCCAATATTTGAGGGGCTGCCACAAAGAAGAGGGGGTCAACCTATTCTCCAAAGCACCTGAAGGCAGGACAAGAAGCAATGAATGGAGGCTAATCAAGGAGAGAAGCAACCTGGAACTAAGGAGAAATTTCCTGAGAGTGAGAACAATTATTCAGTGAAACAACTTGCCTCCAGAAGTTGTGGATGCTCCAACACTGGAAGTTTTTAAGAAGTTGTTGGATAATCATTTGTCTGAAATGGTGTAGGGTTTCCTGCCTAAGCAGGGGGTTGGACTAGAAGACCTCCAAGGTCCCTTCCAACTCTATTTCGCTATATTCTTTGAAGGAAAATATTTCCAAAATATTAGGCCAAATCGCAATCACAAATGTAATTGTCAAAAGCGCGCTAGGAGAAATAGGCAACCAAAAAAAAAAAAAAACAGCTATGTTTTGAAATTTCTAAATTTCAGCAAACCAAACACAAAGGGGACAACTTGGGGAAAAATAATTGGGAAAACCTCGCCGTTCCCAACACAAATCAGAATCCCTTCTGGGGGGGAAAAACGATCCAATGATTATTTTTATTTTTCATCTGCAAAGTATTTAGCAACCAGCAAAGTCCCCCAGCGAGAATTGGAGAGCGAAAGACAAACCCCCAAATGCTTTAAATTGTTCCACCACCAGTAAACAAACCGGCTGTTATTCCCAGAGTGACGTCAAAGAAGAGCAAATGATGCCACGAACAAATCGGTGCCCGGAACATTTGTGACTTATTTATGCACCAGATGCTCGCTTAGATTTTCAACGCAAGTGAATTTGCAAAGGGGACTTTGAGATTTCTGGCCTAGACCAATATCTACAGGTAATTTATGCACGCTGTTGTTGTGCCTGGTTTTTTTTTTTAAAAAAAATAGCTCTGATTTTTCCATTTGTGCGCAATTTATTATTTTATTTGATTTTTTTAAAGCTCGCTTTTACTACTTCGTAAGTAGCTAGGGATGCGGTGGTTCAGTGGCTAAGACGCTGAGCTTGTCAATCAAAAGGTCGGCAGTTCAGCCGTTCGAATCCCTAGTGCCGCGTAATGGGGTGAGCTCCCGTGACTTGTCCCGGCTTCTGCCAACCTAGCAGTTCGAAAGCACGTAAAAAAATGCAAGTAGAAAAATAGGGACAATCTTTGGTGGGCAGGGAACAGCGTTTTGTGCGCCTTTGACGTTTAGTCATGCCGGCCACATGACCATGGAGACGTCTTCGGACAACGCTGCCTCTTTGGCTTTGAAACGGAGATGAGCACCGCCCCCTAGAGTCAGGAATGACTAGCACATATGTGCGAGGGGAACCTTTACCTTTAAGTAACTCAAGGCGGCAAATATACCTAATACTTCTTCCTCCTCTTTTTCCCACAATAATAATTCTGGGAGGTGGGTTGGACGGAGAGAGGGGAACTGGCCCAAAGTTATCCAGCTGGCTTTCGCGCCTCAGGCAGGACTAGAACTCACTATCTCCTGGTGATCGATCCAAAGTCTTCCATATAGCTTTCATGCCTAAGGCAGGAGTAGAACTCACCATCTCCTGGTGATCGACCCGAAGTCCCCCATATAGCTTTCGTGCCTAAGGCAGGACTAGAACTCACTTTCTCCTGGTGATTGGCCCAAAGTCACCCAGGCAGCTCTCATGTCTAAGGTGGACTAGAACTCACCGTCTCCTGGTGATTGGCCCAAAGTCACCTAGCCAACTTTGTCGCCAAAGGTGGGTCTAAAATTCACCATCTCCTGGTGTTCAAACCAATGGCTTTCATGCCTAAGGCAGGACTAGAACTCACTTTCTCCTGGTGATTCACCCAAAGTCACATAGGCAGTTTACATGTCTCTAAAGTGGACTAGAACTCTCTGTCATCTGGTGACTGGCCCCAAGTCACCCAGCTGGCTTGCATGCCTAAGGCAGGACTTAAACTCAGTCACCTGGTGATTGGCCCAAAGTCACCTAGCCATCTTTCACGCCAAAGGCGGGTCTAAAATTCCCCGTCTCCTGGTGATTGGTCAAAATCACCAGCCACCTTTCATGCCTAAAGCGGGACTAGAACTCACCGTCTCCTGGTTTCTATGCGATCACACTCCCCATTAGGTCAAATACGGGCCTGATACAAGTGTGCAACGGCCAAATTGAAGAAGATGTGTGCGTGTATACACACAAAGAGGAATAAACTCCTAAAAGATGCAAAATTGCATATAACGGGCAACTTTTATTTTAATCAGGCACATGCTATGTATGTATAAAAGATTTTCTTTCCTCAGCCTTTTTCGCCCAGTTCGGTTGGGACTCCGTGCCTAGCAAAATCCTGAATTTTGTGAAATTCCTGGGAAATCTGCAAGCTCAGCTGAAGGGCACCAGCTTGGAGAAGAGTAGCAAGCAAACGTCCGGCATGTCAGCGAGTATCTTAAAGATATATTTGTTTACAGCAGCCTTGAGTTGGCTTAGAGATTCGGATGCCAAGTTTCTGTTCACAGGGTAAGGTTGCAGAAGAGAAGCGAAGGACCACTTCAGCAAAAAGACATCCAAAATAGTCTATGGAGATTCTCCGTCATCCAGGTCATGATTGTCCTCAAAGGTAATTTTTCAAGACTTGCTTTGTTTTTCTTTGAGGATGTTTCGCTTCTCCTCCAAGAAGCTTCTTCAGCTCTGACTGGTTGGTGGGGAATGGAAGGATTTATGTTCCTTACAGACAGCTGGTCATTTGTCTGTAGAGATTCTCAGTCATCCAAGGTCATGGTTGTCCCCAAAGATGCTTTTTCAGGAGGCAACTCGACTCTCTTGGTTTTTCTTTGAAGACCTTTTGCTTCTCATCCAAGAAGCTTCTTCAGCTCGGAATATCATCCCTTCAGATGAGCTGAAGAAGCTTCTTGGATGAGAAGCGAAATGTCTTCAAAGAAAAACCAGAAAATCCAGTTGCCTCTTGACATCCAAAATAGCTGACAAATCCACAACACCTTGCCCTACCGCAATTCACAGCCAACAGTTCTTCAGTGTGAGGTCCCTAAATCAGGAGTGGGCAACTGTGGCCCTTTTACAACCTGTGGACTTCAACTCCCAGAATTCCTGAGACAAGACAAGCTTTAATAAAAACTGCAAGAGTCTTCTCATTTGGCCGAAAACACCCCTCTGCAGGTACAGGCAGTCCTTGACTTACAAGGACTGAGTGAGAATTAAGTGAATTTGGCCTCATTTCTGGCCACAGCTGTTAAATGAATAACTCTGCAGTTATTAAGTTAGTGACAGGGTTGTTAAGTGAATCTGGCTGCCCCATTGACTTTGCTCGTCAGACCCCCGGGGACGCAGCAACCGTCATAAATATGAGTCAGCTGCCCAGGGTCTGAATTTTGATCATGTGACCACAGGGGCGGGGTTTGCAACGGTCGTAAAGGTGGAAAACAATCATAAGTCTCTTTTTTCAGTGCCGTTGCAACTTTGAACGGTCACTAAACGAAATGTTGTAAGTTGAGGACTACCCGTATTCCTCTACTCACAACCATTCATTTAGCGACTGTTCGAAGTTATAATGGCACTAAAAAAAAAGTGACTTTTGAGCAGTCCTCGCACTTATGACCATCACAGCATCCCTGTGGTACTGTGATCAACATTCGGGCACTTGGCAACTGACATCCGACAAGAAAGTCAAAGGGAGAAGCGAGATTCATTTAATGACCGCATGATTCACTTAACAACTACAGCGATTCGCTTAACAACAGTGGCTAAAGGTCAGAAAAGTGGGCAAAAGTTACTCATTCACTGTCTCACTGAGTAACAGAAATTCGGGGCTCAATTGTGGTCGTAACTCGAAGACTATTTATAATCCCTATGTCCAATGCAATGCAATGCAAATTTATTTTTTATTAAAATAAATTGAATAAATAAAATAAATAAACGCAGAAGACAGAAAGAAATATTATTATAACTTGCCGCCAGCCCCTTTCTTACATCTTTAAAATCTACGAGTATTAACTTTCTGGTGCACCCCAAAACTACAACTCCATTCAACATTGTGCCGTAAGTAGATCCCCCCAAAAAAGATTCAAGACCCCTGGTCTGATGTAACCCCAGATTTAAGCTAAACACCACAACCTATATTTCCTTTTGGGGAAGGTGGCGGAAATCTCCTACTCCACTTTTAAGATTTTCTGTTAAAAAAAAAAACACACCCCCAAAACGCATGCATTTCCTTTAGAGAAAACCAGGAAAAACAAGTTTAGAGAGAGAGAGAAAAAAAACATATTGAGGTTCAGCAACGCTTCGGATGCACGATACTCACCCGCCACCGTCAGCTCCCAAAGCCCTAAAGCCGGAAATCCTAACCCCTGAATACGCCGGCGATTGGTTCATCTCGGTTAAATCCCAGAGAGGTGGGAAGGGACGGGGGTGTTTGGCAGAGAAAAAACTTCTTTGGGGTCGATTCAGGTTGTGGTCTTAACCCCGCCACCTTGAGGTCTCATCCTAACCTAGAAGCATTCGGGGGTTTTTAGACCGCCATCCTTTTCTCGTGGGGTGCAAATTTAGGGCCCAACCAAGAGACCCGATGTTGTCACACCGAGGACGGAGGGAAAAAAGGAGCCAACGGAGCAGCGACCAAAGAACTGGATCAACCAGCGTGCCTAAGAGGATAGCTTTAACCTAGAGATTAGATTCATTACCTGATATATTAATAGCACAGACTTTGCACAGAGAAAGGCAGCTCGGCTTCAAGTCCCTTATGGTGCAGCAGAGGCACAAAAAAATAAATAAAAAAACATCACCAAGGATAGGCGTAGTTGCTTCGGGCATGTAGACCCGATCTGAAGGCCGGAGGGGAAGGAAACGGGGAGGGAAGAGGGTGGTTGGCATTGCAAACAGATCCCGCAGTTCTCGGGCGGCATCGTTTCTCCGAGGAGCGGCTGTTTGCAAGCCTCTTGGCAGAAGGGAGCACCATCTGCAAGAAGATAGGATGGGGACAGCCCGTTGCGTCGCCCAGCCAGCCAGGTGTTCAGGCTGGATTTGGCCATTTTTGTGCACCTCTGGAGTCCTTCCCTGGGACAGGCAGACGCGGAGGCTGGGGTGGTGTTAAAAGATATCGTGGCGGGAGGTAATCTGTTCCAAGTCAAGTGGCAATTGATAGCGGTAGCTGACAGCACTTAGACTTATATAATGCTTCACAGTGTTTTGCAGCCCTCTCTAAGCGGTTTACAGAGTCAGCCTATTTGCCCCCAACAATCTGGGTCCTCATTTTATCCACCTCGGGAGGACAATAGGCTGAGTCAGGATCAAACTCCTGGCAGTGGGCAGAGTCATCCTGCAATACTGCAGACAGATAGATAGATAGATAGATAGATAGATAGATAGATAGATAGATAGATAGATAGATAGATAGATAGGATAGACAGAGATGATAGAGAGAGGGAGGGAGGGAGGGAGGGAGGGATAGATAGATAGATAGATAGATAGATAGATAGATAGATAGATAGATAGATAAATAGATAATATGCAGATAGGCAGGTAGGCAGGCAAGCAGGCAGGTAGGTAGGTAGATAGGCAGGCAGGCAGAAAGACAGACAGACAGACAGATAGGCAGATGGATGGATGGATGGATGGATGGATAGATGGATAGATAGATAGATAGATAAATAGATAGATAGATAGGATAGACAGAGATGATAGAGAGAGGGAGGGAGGGAGGGAGGGAGGGAGGGAGGGATAGATAGATAGATAGATAGATAGATAGATAGATAGATAGATAGATAGATAGATAGATATGATAGAGGGATGGATGGATGGATGGATGGATGGATGGATGGATGGATGGATGGATGGATGGATTAGATAGATAGATAGATAGATAGATAGATAGATAGATAGATAGATAGATAGATAGATAGATAGATAGATAGATAGATAGATAGACGGATGGATGGATGGATAGATAGATAGATAGATAGATAGATATGCAGATAGACAGGCAGGCAGGCAGATAGGTAGGTAGGTAGGTAGGTAGGTAGGTAGGCAGGCAGGCAGGCAGGCAGACAGACAGACAGACACCATAAATGAGAGAGAGAGAGAGAGAGAGAGAGAGAGAGAGAGAGAGAGAGAGAGAGAGAGAGAGAGAGAAAGAGAGAAAGAGGGAACAATAGCAATAGCACTTAGACTTATATACCGCTTTTCAGTGCGCTTTACACAGTCAGCCTCTTGCCCCCAGCAATCTGGCTCCTCATTTTACTGACCTCAGAAGGATGGAAGGCTGAGTCAACCTTGAGCCTGGTGAGACTCGAACTGCCAAACTGCAGGCAGCCGGCAATCAGCAGAAGTAGCCTTAGGGTGATTTTGGTGATCCGATGGCGATTTTCTCAATGCCGATAGTGTTCCAGGGGTGCTCCAGAATCTTTTGGGATTGCAGGAGTAAGTGGCCAAAAAGGTCTATATTTCATTTTAATCCGTGGAAGGCTCAAACTGCCCCCTAGTGGCAAATACGGGCACTCCTTGATACGGTATACCAAAAGGGTTTTCATTACCGTTCGTTTAGTGACCGTTCGAAGTTACAACGGCACTGGAAAAAGCGGCTTGCGGCCATTTTTCACACTTGTGGCCGTTTCAGCTGCCCCACGGTCACACGATTCATCCACTCGGCCACCGGTCCATATTTATGACGGTGCCATCTTTGCTTTCTTTTTCTACAGTTGGTTCCAGGTCTTCGCATTTTGCGATTTTTCGCCAGTTCCTTCTCTTCTCTTCTGCTCTCTCCAGGTGCCGACACCTCCGCTATCCTGCCTTTTTTGTCCTGCTTATTGACAATTGTCGTGCATGTTACTGTTGTGGCCCGTCAGCGGCCTGTGCAGCTAGTAGCTGATTCCGACAGCGAGGAGGCTGGTGTGGTGCTGCGCCAGCAGCCTGTGCAGCTGGCACTCGAGTCAGACAATGAGGAGGCTGGAGAAGATGTGGTGCCAGAGGCGGGGATTCAGCCAGGGCCTTCAGAACCTCCAGAAGCTTCCATGGGTGAAAAGGAAGAAGAGGAGGAGCTTTTTCTTGATGCACGGGCGTGCAGAGCTGCCAAAAGGCAGGAGTGGTTCCTCAGGAGGAGGTCTCCTCAAGAGTAAGGCTTGGGGCTAATTGGCCACTCCCTTACCCTATTTAAGGAAGGATGACGACTGAGGCAATTTGCAGGGAACAACTTCGTTCACTCTCCTTCGTGTCTTGATCTTAGTTCTCTGCAAATTGCTTCTGGGCTTTCTGCCAACCGTAGTAAGGTTACGATTATTTATTCTTTGGATTCTTGTAGGTTGTTAAGAAAGTTAATTAACAGCCTTTGTTTGAAAAAGACTGATTTAATTTAGGAAACTAAGGTCTGTACAGACTTCGTGTGTGCTGCGTTCTTTGGGGTCCGTAGCTGGGGCAGGACACCAGGTTACTAACTTAACGCATGCAGTGATTCAACTTAACAACTGTGATAAGAAAAGCCGTAACATACACATACATACATACCTGTGTATGGTTTGCCAATGGCACAGTGGCAGATAGGACAATGCTCCAGAGGGTTAACAAGGTGATATTCAGCCACGTTTTTGAGGCCATAACAATATCTGAATCCCACCGCTGGTTAACATCATTGCCCCCCAGAGGATCATTGGTTGCCCCCTCCCCTCTTTGGAAGAGCTTTATAGTTCCCGCTTCCTTAAGAAAGTTCAAAACATTCTTAAGGATCCATCTCATCCTGGGCAGCCTCTTTTTTTTTTTGAACTATTACCATCTGGCAGACGGTACAGGACAATAAACACAAGGACAAATAGGCTGAAAAACAGCTTCTATCCCAGAGCAGTAACTATATTGAATTCTACTGTACAGTGTGGGTGTCTGCAACCTGTGGCTCCGGAGCCGCATGTGGCTCTTTGGGCCCTCTGCTGTGGCTCCCTGTTGGATGATCTCACCGCTGGCTGGCCCCACCCCTCGCCCTCCCCTCCCAGTCACTCCTCACCTGGCCTGAGAAGGTAAGGGTGACGGCAGGGGATGGAGCAGCGGCCAGGGCAGAGAAAGAGAGATACAGAGAGAGGGGGAGAGAGAGAGATAGAGAGGAAGGGAGGGGGTAGGGGGAAGGGGAGAGAGAGAGATGTCAAAAGGGTTTTGTGGTTCCCATTGTTTTTTAGCAACCAGTTCTCTGCCCTAATGACCGGCTGGGTAGGCGTGGCTAGGGGGGCTGTCATGTGACTGGTGAAAGTGAGTGATGTCGAGTTGGCCACGCCCACCGAGGTTTTGTGGCTCCCGGTGTTTTCTTTTCTGTGGGAAATGGGTCCAAATGGCTCTTGGAGAGTTTAAGGTTGCAGACCCCGGGTACAGCGAAATATTAATGCAGTATCAGGGGTTTTTCAATTCAATTGCATAGAATGCGACGGATGCGTGTTTTTGTTTTATTTTTATAGTTATAATGTACACTGAAGATGGCATTTAACGTCGTTGTAGGAGGTGCAATGACAATAAAGTAAAGTATAAGTATAAAATGGGCCGCAAAACTCAACCAATGTCTCACTTAACAACAGAAATGTGTGGCTTCAAATTGTGGTCGCAAATCGGGGACTGTCTTGTACTGAAGAAGTGGGGAAGGAAGAATGGCACTTATCTTTACAATTGCTAAATGACTCCCCCTCCCTTCCCTGGTATTTTGGGGGAGGAAACAAGCACAGGATTATACTTACGAGTATAATACGAGACCACTTGCTGCAACCGATAACCTCCCACCAACCAATACGCTCTCACAGAGTAGGCCTACTCATAGTACCATCATTAAAACAATGTCGTCTAGTAGTTCCAAGGGAGAGAGCCTTCTCTGTGGGGGCACCTACTCTTTGGAACAAAATACCCCCTGGAATACGAATAATCCCAGATCTTCGCACTTTCCGACATGCCCTGAAGACCTTTCTGTTTCACCAAGCAGGGCTAGCATAAACATCTAAATTCTATGCCAAGGTCTTAGCAGATACACCAAGTTGACTCAAATTATTATTTACTGTTTATATATATATTAAAAAAATATTATATGTATATGAAATCTTATTCTGTTCACCGCCCTGAGTCCTTCGGGAGAAGGGCGGTATAGAAATTCAATAAATAATAATAATAATAATAATAATAATAATAATAATAATAATAATAATAATAATAATAATAATGATCTATGCCAGTTTTTCTCCCCCAATCTTGGCAACTTGAAGATGTGTGGCCTGTGTGCGAAAGCAACGACATGGCAACACAACCGAAGGGAAGAGAGGTTGATGAAAATCTTTTTTGAGGTTCTGGGTTTGGGACAAGTGGCAAAAAAAATCTATATTTCATTTACGATTCACCTTTGCTTTCTAATCAGTGGAAGGATTAAACTGCCCCCTAGTGGCAGATACGGGCAGCCCCTGATACGGTATAGCAGAAGAGCCAGTGGTCTACTATAGAGGTAGTCCTCGACTTACAACAGTTCCTTTAGTGACCGTTCGAAGTTAGAATAGCACTGGCTCCTATTTTTATTTTATTTTTTTTAATTTGATTTATATGCCGCCCTTCTCCGGAGACTCAGGGCGGCTTACAGTGCGTTAAGCAATAGCCTTCATACTTTTGTATATTTTATACAAAGTCAGCTTATTGCCCCCACAAACTGGGTCCTCATTTCACCTACCTTAGAAAGGATGGAAGGCTGAGTCAACCTTGAGCCTTGGAGAGATTCGAACCAGCAGAAATTGCAGGCAGCTGTGTTAATAACAGGGTGCACTAAACCCCTGTACTATCAAGGCTCTTTATGACGGTCACAAAGTCCCGGGGTCACGTGATCCCCTTTTGTGACCTTCTGACGACGGGGGGAGGGGAAGCCGGATTCTACTTAATGACCGTGTTGCTAATTTAGGAACGGCAGTGATTCGCTTAACAACCGTGGCAAGAAAGGTCGTAAAATGGGGCAAAATTCCCTTAACAAATGTCTCGCTTAGCAACAGAAATGGTGGGCTCAATTGTGGTTGTAAGTCGAGGAGTTCCTGAATGATATGTGAGAAAGGCCTACAACAGGGGTGTCAAACTCGATTTCACTGTGGGCCGCATCAGGGTTTTGTTTGACCTTGGAGGGCCAGGGGCAGCGGTGAAATGCTCCCAGTTCAGACCGGATCGCCCGATCCGGTAGTGATGGCGGCGGGTGGTTCGGAGAACCGGTAGCAAAAATCCCTGTGCCCCCCCCCCCCACCATGCCCAGCTGAGCTGCACAATCATCAGAGGCTTTTTTTTTTTAACTTTTCAAAGCATTTTTTCTACAACCTCTTCCAATGAAAAAACACTCTTAAAAGTAAAAAAAAAATAAGCCTCTGATGATTGTGCGGCTCAGCTGGGATCGTCAGAGGCTTTTCAAAGCATTTTTTTCTGCAACCTCTTGGCCGAAGAGGTGGTAAAAAAAAATGCTTTGAAAAGTCTCTGACGATCCCAGATGAGTTGCCTGATCAGCAGAGGCTTATTTTTTTTTTTACTTTTAAGAGTGTTTTTTCATTGGAAGAGGTTGTAGAAAAAATGCTTTGAAAAGTTTAAAAAAAAAAATTGGCCACGCCCACCCAGTCACATTACTACCCCCCACCAAGCCACGCCCACAGAACCCGTAGTAACACATTTTACATTTCACCCCTGGCCGGGGGGCATGGTCAGGGGCGTGGGCATGGTGGGCATGACACCGTACTCGTGTCAGGGGCACCTGTGGTGGCCAAGTGCTAAGGCAGGACTTCCCTGAGAGCCTCCCTCCCTCTCATTATAATCTTTCCTCCTTTCCTTTCCTTTCCTTTCCTTTCCTTTCCTTTCCTTTCCTTCTTTCCTTTCCTTTCCTATCCTTTCCTTTTCAACTTTCCTTCTTTCCTTTCCTTTCCTTTCCTTTCCTTTCCTTTCCTTTCCTTCTTTCCTTTCTTTTCCTTTCCTTTTCAACTTTCCTTTCCTTTCCTTTCAATTTTCCTTCTTTCCTTTCCTTTCCTTTCCTTTCCTTCTTTCCTTTCCTTTCCTATCCTTTCCTTTTCAACTTTCCTCCTTTCCTTTCCTTTCCTTTCCTTTCCTTTCCTTTCCTTTCCTTTCCTTTCCTTTCCTTTCCTTCTTTCCTTTCTTTTCCTTTCCTTTTCAACTTTCCTTTCCTTTCCTTTCAATTTTCCTTCTTTCCTTTCCTTTCCTTTCCTTTCCTTTCCTTTCCTTTCCTTTCCTTTCCTTTCCTTCTTTCCTTTCCTTTCCTTTCCTTTCCTTTCCTTTCCTTCTTTCCTTTCTTTTCCTTTCCTTTTCAACTTTCCTTTCCTTTCCTTTCAATTTTCCTTCTTTCCTTTCCTTTCCTTTCCTTTCCTTCTTTCCTTTCCTTTCCTTTTCAACTTTCCTTTCCTTTCCTTCTTTCCTTTCCTTTCTTTTCCTTCTTTCCTTTCCTATCCTTTCCTTTCCTTCTTTCCTTTCCTTTCCTTCTTTCTTTTCCTATTCTTTTCTTTCTTTTCCTTTTCTTTCCTTTCCTTTCTTCTCTTCCTTCCTTCCTTCCTTTCCTCCCTCCCTCCCTTTTCCTTCCCTCCCCATTCATTCTTTCTTCTTCCTTCTCCTCTTTCCTTCTTTTTCCTTCCTTGCTCTCTTCCCATCTTCCCTTCTTTGTCTTTCCTCTTCCCCTTTCTCCTTTCCCGTCCCTTCTTGGATGCTCAAATGCAAAAGGGGAAACATTTCTCCTTTGGTTTGGTTTTTCGTCTGTTTTGCTAGCCCTCTGCCAGCCAAAACGGAGCCTGTGGGGGGGGGCCTGCAGCCCTTCCTGTGCCCCATTTTCGGTCTGGACGGCCCCCTGCAGTCCTCTGCCCGGGGGGACCACGCAGAGGCCCCGCGAGTTGGTCCTTTGCTCTTTTCAGGCAGGCCCTGCGGATGACATCTAAATACCCCACAGGCCTGATGCTGCCCACAGGCCTTGAGTTTGACACCGGTGGCCTAGAGCCGTGATGGCAAACCTATGGCACGCGTGCCACAGAGAGCCATATTGGTGGGCACGCGAGCATTGCCCTGGCTCAGCTCTGGCACGTGCCAGTCAGCTGATTTTCAGGCATTCTGGGCCCACTGGAAGGCTATTTTCGGCCTCCGGAGGCCTCAAGGGAGGTGGGGAAGGGCGGTTTTTGCCCTCACCAGGCTCCTAGAAAGGCTCTGCAGGCTGGGGAGAGTGAAGAATGGGCCTTCCAGTCCCACTGGAAGTCGGCAAACGGGCCATTTCCGGCCTCCAGAGGGCCTCCGGGGGGATGGGGAAGGCTGTTTTTGCCCTCCCCAGGCTCCAAGTAAGCCTCTGGTGCCTGGGGAGGGCGAAAAACGGGCCTACTGGGCCCACTGTGCCATCACGTGCCAAAAGTGGGAGGAGCGCAGGGGTGTCACGCGTGCCTGTGTGTGGGGAGTGGGGCGCACTGAATTATGGGTGTGGGCATGCGTGGGTGTGACCCCCCCAAGCTTCCCCACGCTTTTGGCACACGACGGCAAAAAGGTTAGCCGTCACTGGCCTAGAGGGGCAAAGAGAGGCTGTCAAGAGAATGATCGGGGAAGAGGATGCATAGCCCAGAGATGCACAAGGGGAGCAGGAGGCGATTCAGAAGGGACCCTCCTTGCTTTCTTGGACAATACAGGTAGTCCTCGGCTTATAACAGTTCACTTAGTGACCATTCAAAGTTATTAAGTTATTATTAGTTATTAAAACTAATAACCAGTTATAAAGAGAGCCAAGGTGGCGCAGAGGTTAGAGTGCTGTACTGCAGCTACTTCAGCTGACTGCTAGTTCAGCAGATCAGCAGATCAAATCTCACCAGCTCAAGGTTGACTCAGCCTTCCATCCTTCCGAGGTGGGTAAAATAAGGACCCAGATTGTTGGGGGCAGGATGCTATTTAGTATACTGTCGATTGTTGTAAGCCACCCAGAGTCCTCGGAGAGTGGGCGGCATAGAAATATGATTAATAAAATGAATAAATAAATAAAATAAAACTAATAATCAATTATTAACAACAACTGAAGTATTCACTTAACAACTATGGCAAGAACAGTCGCAAAATTTATTTATTTATTTTATTTTATTTTATTTTGAATTTATATACCGCACCTTCTTCCGAGGGACTCAGGGTGGTGTACAGCCAGCTAAAAACATACAATACAAACATTAAAAACAATTAAAAGGATATATTAAATGGGGCCAAACCCGCTTAACAAACGTCTTGCTTAGCAACATCAATTTGGGCTCAGTTATGGTCGTAGGACAAGCTATAATCAAGAGATAGCCAAGAAGGCAAAATTTATTTCTGGTTGGAAACTATATACAGCACGGACCGAAATTTAACACTTCAGGAAAAAAAATTATATCTGCCTGTTCCCAAGAGTGCAAACACGTCTGTTCTACTTGCTTTGTTTTTCTGTAATTGTGGAAAAGAAATGCACTTTGTTCCATTAAGAGAGGCAGGCCACGGCTTGTATTAAGCTAATGCAGCGTGGCTAGGCATGGTAGGGAAGGCGTAAACCGGGGTTTCAAACTGTATTTTGCAGAATCTGGAAATTCCACAAAAACTTGACGAGGGCGAAAGGCAAATGAATAACATCATTGAATATATATGGGTAGTTCTCGACTTACGGCCATAACTGAACCCAACATTTCAAGCCTAAGGCAAGACTAGAACTCACTGTCTCCTGGTGATTAGCCCAAAGTCATCCAGCTGATTTTCGAGCCCAAGGCAGAATCATCTCTTGGTGATTGGCCCAAAGTCATTCAGCCGGCTTTCATGGCTAAGGTAGGACTAGAATTCACTGTCTCCTGGTGATTGGCGCAAAGTCACCAGCCAGCTTTCATGCCAAAGGCAGGACTAGAATTCACTGCCTCCTGGTGATTAGTACAAAGTCACCCAGTCAGCTTTTAAACCTAAGGCAGGACTAGAATTCACAGCCTCCTGGTGTTTGACGCAAAGTCACCAGCTGGCTTTCATGCCAAAGGCAGGACTAGAATTCACTGTCTCCTGGTGATTGGTACAAAGTCACCCAGTCAGCTTTTAAGCCTAAGGCGGGACTAGAATTCACTGCCTCCTGGTGTTTGACGCAAAGTCACCAGCCAGCTTTCATGCCAAAGGCAGGACTAGAACTCACTGTCTCCTGGTGATTGGCCCAAAGTCTCCTTGCTGATGTTCCTGCCTAAGACAAGACTAGAATTCACCATCTCCTGTTGATTGGCCCAAAGTCACCCAGTTGGCTTTCGTGCCTAATGCGGGACTAGAACTCACTGTCTCCTGGTGATTGGCCCAAAGTCACCCAGTTGGCTTTCGTGCCTAATGCGGGACTAGAACTCACTGTCTCCTGGTGATTGGCCCAAAGTCACCTTGCTGATGTTCCTACCTAAGACAAGACTAGAATTCACCATCTCCTGTTGATTGGCCCAAAGTCACCCAGTTGGCTTTCGTGCCTAATGCGGGACTAGAACTCACTGTCTCCTGGTGATTGGCCCAAAGTCTCCTTGCTGATGTTCCTGCCTAAGACAAGACTAGAATTCACCATCTCCTGTTGATTGGCCCAAAGTCACCCAGTTGGCTTTCGTGCCTAATGCGGGACTAGAACTCACTGTCTCCTGGTGATTGGCCCAAAGTCACCCAGTTGGCTTTCGTGCCTAATGCGGGACTAGAACTCACTGTCTCCTGGTGATTGGCCCAAAGTCACCTTGCTGATGTTCCTACCTAAGACAAGACTAGAATTCACCATCTCCTGTTGATTGGCCCAAAGTCACCCAGTTGGCTTTCGTGCCTAATGCGGGACTAGAACTCACTGTCTCCTAATTTCTAGCCTGGTACCTTAACCACTAAAGCAAACTGGCTCCAAATTAGTAACTCAAATGAACAATGGACAAAGCTCAATAACTTTTCATTTTGATTTTGCACGTCGCACAAACACTGCTTGGTAGTTGATGGATCTCTTGTATTGTGTAAACTTAAAAAAAAAAAGAATTAATTGAATACTCAGTGAGTCATATAAACATTTGGAGCAGGTGCCCGCAAATCCACGCTTCTGTTGTGGTTGGAAGAGTTTGACTCAAAACCACAACTTCACACCTCTTTTTTCTTTTCCCGAAACAAACAAAATAAATATACAGGTAGTCCTCAAGGTATGACCACAACGGAGCCCAAAATTTACATTGCTAAGGAAGGCAGTTGTTAACTGAGTTATGCCCCATTTTACGACCTTTTTTTTTTGCCACCCTTGTTAAGTGAATCACGGCAGATTTGCTTTTTTCAGTGCCGTTGTAACTTTGAATGTTCACTAAACGAATGGTTGTAAATCAAGGATTACCCGTAAGCTAATCGAATAACTAAATCTAATAAAGAAATTGAATGAATGAATGAGCTGCACCGATTGAGTGAAAACTGGTCATGTCACTTTTTCAGTGCCTTGGTAGCACAGTGGTTTAATGCACCCTGTTATTAACACAGCTGCCTGCAATTTCTGCAGGTTCGAATCTTACCAGGCTCAAGGTTGACTCAGCCGTCCATCCTTTCTAAGGTAGGTTAAATAAGGACCCAGTTTGTGGGGGCAATAAACTGACTTTGTATAAATATACAAAAGGATGAAGGCTATTGCTTAACGCATTGTAAGCCGCCCTGAATCTCTGGAGAAGGGCGGCATATAAATCAAAGTAAAAAAAAAACAAAAAAAAAACGGTCATTAACACATGTTGGTTGTAAATTGAGGACTACCTTTAAATTAACCTAATAAAGAAATCTAATAAAGAAATTGATTGAGTGAGTGATTGAATTAATGAATGATTGATTGATTGAATGAATGAATGAATGATTGATTGAATGATTGAATGATTGATTGAATGATTGATTGCATGATTGATTGAATGATTGATTGAATTTTTTAAAAATTTGATTTATATGCCGCCCTTCTCCGGAGACTCAGGGCGGCTTACAATGCGTTAAGCAATAGCCTTCATCCTTTTGTATATTTATACAAAGTCAGCTTATTGCCCCCACAAACTGGGTCCTCAATTTACCTACCTTAGAAAGGATGGAAGGCTGAGTCAACCTTGAGCCTGGTGAGATTGGAACTTGCAGTAATTGCAGACAGCTGGTGTTAATCACAATGCTATCAGTCTGCTGAGCCACCAAGCCCTTTGATTGAATGATTGATTGAATGATTGAATGATTGATTGAATGAATGAGGATACAACAGGAATAATTCCACAAACAAGAACTCCACACCTCTCAGCCCCCTTCTGGACTTTTGTACCCAAAACACCTGAATTGACAAGACAACCACACACCCCCAAGAGACAACATGCCAAACTCTACACATTAACTATCTTAATCCTCTATTGTCTCACACCGATTTGCTGTTAAAAGTAAAGGCAGGCCAGCTGCGTCAGGCGCCAAACCCCAATTTCACTGCCCCCCCCCCGCGCCAATGAGGCTTCTAGGAGGCGAGGGATTTTTTTTCTTTTAATTTGATTTATATGCCGCCCTTCTCCGGAGACTCAGGGCGGCTTACAATACGCTAAGCAATAGCCTTCATCCTTTTGTATATTTATACAAAGTCAGCTTATTGCCCCCACAAACTGGGTCCTCAATTTACCCACCTTAGAAAGGATGGAAGGCTGAGTCAACCTTGAGCCTTGGAGAGATTTGAACCAGCAGTAAATTGCAGGCAGCTGTGTTAATGACAGGGTGCGTAGACCACTGTACTCTCAAGGCTCAAAAAAAGGAGAGGAGGAACAGAAAAGCCCAGAACAGAACAACAACAAAAAAAAAACAGAGTTAGAGGGGGACCTTAGAGGCCTTCTAGTCCAACCCAAGCAGGAAACCCTATATACCATTTTTGACAAATGGCACTCATACTCTAGTGACCCTGAGGACACAGATAAACCTCCAGGCAGCCTCAAGGACCCTCAGAAAGGATGCCAATAACCAGCTGTTTGCAAGGAGTAGAAATCCTTCCGTTCCCCACCAATCCAAGTCAGAGCTGAAGAAGCTTCTTGGAGGAGAAGCGAAACATCTTCAAAAGAAAAAACCAGAAAGTCTTGACAGTTGCCTCTTGACAAAAAAATCCCCATGACCAGGAATGCCTGAGCATCTCCATACAGACCTTCTTGACCACATGGGGGGGGGGTCCAATTCCTCTCGCAAACCTCCCCAGCGATGGAGCCCAAGCCCTTACAAACTTCTGGTGGCAAGCCGTTCCGCTGGTTCTCCTCCTCCCAACCCTCGGGAAAATTCCTCCCTTGCTTCGTTTCTCAAGGTTGCTCCTCTCCTCTCCTCCATCGCTTTCCATCCCAACCCGGCTTTTCTCTTGTCTTTCCCTAACGCCCCCGAGGTAGAGCCTCCACCTCCAGGAGCAGTCTACCCTGCACATCTGCCTTGAGCCCACCAGGAAAGGCGTTTTCCGGATTTTTCTTCCTTTTTCTTTTTTTATTTATTTAAATTGCAGTATATATATATATAAAAAAAAGGCGCCTCCGCTGCACCCCGGAGGAAGCAATGCGAGCAACAGGCGTCCCAAAGCGCCGCGCCCGTCCCGGAGTAAAGCGAGAGGATCTCGCACCCAGAGCCCCCGAAGGGGGAAGCCCCCCATTTCCCTCCGCCGCAGCCCCCCAAAGCCCTTCGGGGTCTCTGACCTGCCGTCGCCTCTGCCCGCCCCGTCGGTGACTCCTTGCTCGGCGGCGGCGGCCAGAGCTGCAGCCATCGTCGCCTCCGATCATCAGCTGTTGAGAGCCAGGCAGGCGAGAGGGAGGGGCGGAGCCGCGTTCCGCCGCGCGGCTTTCTGGGATGCGTAGTTCGCCCGCGGAAAGGAAAGCCCTTCTGGCCGACGCGGTGGACTACGCGGCCCAGGGAGCTTCGCGGCCTCTGGCCTGACGGGAGTTGTAGTCTTGCAGTGCGGTTAGGAAAAGGCGGGTCGGAGCCAAGGAAAGGAAAGTGAAAGGAAGGCGGGCCTGTTCCCGCTTAACGACCGTGTATGGCTTTGGCGGGATTGGGACGCCCAAAAAAGCAAATACCACGGAGTCCTCGATTTACAACTGTTTGTTTAGGGACGGGCGGATCAGTGCCAAGGAAAGTGAAAGGAAGGCGGGCCCGTTCCCGCTTAACGACCATGTCTGGCTTTGGTGGGATTGGGACGCCCAAAAAAAAGCAAATAGCACGGAGTCCTCGATTTACAATTGTTTGTTTAGGGACGGGCGGACCAGAGCCAAGGAAAGGAAAGTGAAAGGAAGGCGGGCCCGTTCCCGCTTAACGACCGTGTCTGGCTTTGGCGGGATTGGGACGCCCAAAAAAAAGCAAATAGCACGGAGTCCTCGATTTACAATTGTTTGTTTAGGGACGGGCGGGTCGGAGCCAAGGAAAGGAAAGTGAAAGGAAGGCGGGCCTGTTCCCGCTTAACGACCATGTCTCACTTTGGTGGGATTGGGAGGCCCAAAAAGGCAAATAGCACGGAGTCCTCGATTTACAACGGTTTGTTTAGGGACCATTCAAGACTCCAGGCGTTTTGTGCACAGCTTCCCCAGTGTTTATCTTACCGTCGTCTAATATTTTCCCCCAAAATATCCATTTTTGACCCTCGTCTTAAATATAGATAATTCTCGACTAGCCCTTCGAGACGGGTAGTCCTCGACTTACATCAGTTCGTTTAGTGGCCGTTCAAAGATTCAACGGCACTGTACTCAGATGAAATACGGAGTTGTAGTCTTGCAGTCCGGCTAGGGAAAGGCGGATCGGAGCCAAGGAAAGTAAAGCGAAAGGAAGGCGGGTTGTTCCCGCTTAACGACCGTGTCTGGCTTTGGCGGGATTGGGACGCCCAAAAAAAGCAAATACCACGGAGTCCTTGATTTACAACGGTTTGTTTAGGGACTGTTCAAGACTCCAGGCATTTGGTGCGCAGCTTCCCCAGCGTTTATCTTACTGTTGTCTAACACTTTTCCCTAAAATATCCATTTTTGATCCTCGCCTTAAAAATAGATAGTTCTCGACTAGCCCTTCGTGACGGGTAGTCCTTGACTTACATCAGTTCGTTTAGTGACCGTTCAAAGATACAACGGCACTGTACTCAGATGAAGCGCTGAACGATTGATTATGTATTGTATGTTTGTTTGTTTATAAAATAAAATAAAATCTCAAAAAAAAAAGATACAATGGCACTGAAACAAGTGATTTAGGTCCATTGTTCACAATTATGACTTTTGCAGCATCCCCATAATCATGTGATCAAAATTCAGACGCTTGGCAACTGTCTCATATTTATGACGGTTGCAGCATCCCGGGGTCAAGTGATCATCTTTTGCGACCTTCCGATAAGCAAAGTCAACAGGGAAGCCAGATTCACTTAACAACCCTGTTACTAACTTAACAACTGCAGTGATTCACTTAACAACTGTGGCAAGAAAGGTCGTAAAATGGGGCAAAACTCACTTAACAACTGTCTCGCTTAGCAACAGAAATTTGGGACTCAACTAGTCAAGGACTGCCTATATAGTCAGGCCTCTGGGACTCAAATCTTCTTCAAATCCCAAAACCGAAATTTGGGGCTCCATTGTGGTCATAAGTCGAGGAGTTACCTGTAAGGAAAAAATGGCGGAGTGTCAAAAGAAGAGAGAATAAATCAGCCAAAGGGGCGAGGTTTTGCAATTTAGCCCACTTGTGCATTTTGAGACGTCAGGTGTGTTTCCTTCCACTGAAAATGGAAATCTTGCAAATTTGCAAAGTTTTGGCTTCCTTGCTTGCGAGGATTTCCATTGGACTTGTTGGCGGGAATAGGGATTTGCCACAATTAGAATAGAATAGAATAACAGAGTTGGAAGGGACCTTGGAGGTCTTCTAGTCCAACCCCCTGCCCAGGCAGGAAACCCTACACCACTTCAGACAAATGGTTATCCAACAACTTCTTAAACACTTCCAGTGTTGGAGCATTCACAACTTCTGGAGGCAAGTTGTTCCACTGGTTAATTGTTCTCACTGCCAGAAAATTTCTCCTGAGTTCTAAGTTGCTTCTTTCCTTGATTAGTTTCCACCTGTTGCTTCTCATCCTACCCTCACGTGCTTTGGAGAATAGCTTGACTCCCTCTTCTTTGTGGCAGCCCCTGAGATATTGGAAGACTGCTATCATGTCTCCCCGAGTCCTTTTCATTAAACTAGACATACCCAGTTCCTGCAACTGTTCTTCATGTGTTTTAGCCTCCAGTTCCCTAATCATCCTTGTTGCTCTTCTCTGCACCCTTTCTAGAGTCTCCACATCTTTTTTACATCGTGGCGACCAAAACTGGATGCAGGATTCCAAGTGTGGCCTTACCAAGGCCTTATAAAGTGGTATTAACACTTCACCTGATCTTTGATTGTATCCCTCTGTTTTGTGGCACCCTGTATTGGCAACGTGACAGCAAACAGTTGAAATCAATAAACCTCCTGTAATTTGGACATGTTGACATTTGGTTAGTCTTTCCGCCAAGTCACCCACTAACCTCCCTCTTAATCAAGCTTCAGTGGCTGATTTCCAATAGCTCAGCAAGTTTCCAGCCTGGTTAGTCCTTGGATGGGAGACCACTAGGAAATTGAAGTGTGTTTGAATATTAGTAGCTCGGGTTGGTAATTAGACTGTTGATTTGAGCTGTGAGCTTGCAAATGTTTCATCACCATTCAAGGAGACATCGTCAGAGCATTTTGAGTTGTCTATCACAAAACAGGTCTTAAAAAGGTATATAAAGGTATTTAAAGACCTGTGTTCTGATAGAAGAGCACAACTAAAAATGCATTGACGATGTCTCCTCGAATGGTGATGAAATTTTGCAATCAAATTGGCCAAGCTCGGAGCGCAAACCAACAACCTAACCACTAGGAAATTCCAGGGATGTTGGCTAGATTGACCCACATTGGGGGTGGGGGAGGGGGAAAGCTTGAGAGAGAGACACAGAGACTGGCCCAAAATCATTCAGCTGGCTTTCATGCCTACAGTGGAACTAGAACTCACCGTCTCCTGGTGATTGACCCAAAGTCTCCCAGCCAGTTTTCATGTCTAAGGCAGGACTAGAACTCACCGTCTCCTGGTGATTGGCCCAAAGTCACCCAGCTGGCTTTCATGCCTAAGGCGGGACTAGAATTCACTGTCTCCTGGTGATTGACCCAAAGTCTCCCAGCCAGCTTTCATGTCTAAGATGAAACTAGAACTCACTGTCTCCTGGTGATTGGCCTTGTCACCCAGCCGTCTTTCGTGCCTAAAACAGGACTAGAACTCACCGTCTCCTGGTGATTGGCCTTGTCACCCAGCCGGCTTTCGTGCCTAACACAGGACTAGAACTCACCGTCTCCTGGTGATTAGCCCGACGTCACCCAGCCGGCTTTCATGCCTAACACAGGACTAGAACTCACTGTCTCCTGGTGATTGGCCCAAAGTCACCCAGCCGGCTTTCATGCCTAAAACAGGACTAGAACTCACAATGCTGTTGATTCTCTGTATCCATGCGGTATTGGATCCTTCCACTTTCATACACAGGAATAAAGGCACTAATAAGCCCCTTAGCTTCTGTTTTATTTTAAAGGCAAACCAGTGCCTTTAACCGCTCTCTACCTGTGTGACTACAGCCTGTCACGATTCAAAGCTGAGCTAATGAAGCTTGAGAATCAAAACTCCTAGAAAAGCAAAAGAAAAGAGATTTTCCAGTCTTGATTGCAGGAAACAAGAAAGTCACACATACACACTGCCCCGCTGCCAGTTTCTAAGCTGGGCACCCCGGCACCAACTGGCATAGCAAACTGAACAGATGGTAAAATCTGCCCCTGTGAACCACAAGTGTTTCACTCAAGCTGCAGAGCTGAAGAAGATTGCCTGCTTGTTGGCACGTGTCTTCCTGGCACGCCAGGGCAGCTGTCCGAGGGAGCCATTAATAGCATTGTGAGGGTCAATAGGGACTTTTTAAAGACAGCTGCCCTCAAACTTAGCGGGTCGGGGTTGCAGGATCTATTAAAATAAGGGAACCTTCACTTCTCACCCAAGGCAGTTCTGATGATCTTTTTCGTGGGGCTCGGGGTAGAAGAAGGGACTCTCAACTTGGCAACTTTTAAGATGTGTGGACTTCAACTCCTAGAATTCCCCCAACCAGCCATAGGAATTGAAGTCCACACATCTTAAAAGTTGCCAAGTTTGGAGTCCCCTGGTGTAGAAAATAAGAGACGATTATTCTCCTAAATCGTAAATATGAGTCGGTTGCCAACAGTCGTAATGCTGCAACAGTCGTAAGTGGGGAAAACGGTCATAAGTCACTCTTGTTCAGTGCCGTTACTTCAAACGGTCGCTAAACAGTCCCCGTTCAGTGAAGGGTACTTCAAACGGTCACTAAATGGTGAAAAGTGGTCCCTAACTCACTTTTTTCAATGCTGTTATTTCAAACGGTCACTAATCGAATGGTTGTAAGTCGAGGACTACCTGTATTCTTTCCGTTACTTCAAACGGTCACTAAACAGTGAAAAGTGGCCGTAAGTCATTTTTTTTCCAGTGCCGTTACTTCAAACGGTCACTAAGCTCTGGCTGAATGGTGGAGGATGGAAACCTCCAAGGGGCCTCAACAATACAGGTAGTCCTTGAGTTACAACATTTTGTTTAATGACTGTTCGAAGTTACAATGGCACTGAAAAAAGTGACTTAAAGCAATAGCATTTAGACAAATATATATATATATATATATATTCTTACTTTTCGTAGGTTTTATGTGTGTTTTTCTTTTAGCCAGGTTTTTCCTACGTAACCAAGATTTTTCTACAGCCCTAGCTCAGTGGTGTCACATCCACTCGATTCTGGGCTTTTTTCTTCTGGCAGCCAGCAGGCCCTGTGCTACCCTATGCTGCTCACTAGGCAGCATAGGGCAGCATCAGTTGAATTTTGATCACGTGACCATGGGGATGCTGCAACGGTCGTTAAGTGTGAAAAACGGTCATAAATCACTTGCTGTTGTAACTTTAATTTTGTATATTTAAAAATAAAGAGAAGGAGCGGGAGGATAAAAGCTAAGAGTAAAGACAAAAGTCGATGCAGAAAGTTGTAAAATTGTATATTATCTCTTGTTAGTATTGTATTTTAATGTCTGGTGTACGTGTGTTTTTGCTTTTTGTTTTTGTCTCTTGATTTCTTTTGCTATTGTGTGTTTGGTTTTAAAATGTAAAATACTCAATAAAAATTATTTTTTTTTAAAAAAGAAGAAGATGCTATCATGTCCCCCTAGTGACTAGTCCTTCTTGTCATTAAACTAGACATACCCAGTTCCTGCAACCGTTCTTCATGTGTTTTAGCCTCCAGTCCCCTAATCCTCTTTGTTGCTCTTCTCTGCACTCTTTCCAGAGTCTCCACATCTTTTTTACATCGTGGTGACCAAAACTGGATGCAGTATTCCAAGTGTGGCCTTACCAAGGCATTGTAAAGTGGTATTAACACTTCAGGTGATCTTGATTCTATCCCTCTGTTGATGCAGCCTAGAACTGTGTTGGCCTTTTTGGCAGCTGCTGCACACGGCTGGCTCATATCTAAATGGTTGTCCACTAGGACTCCAAGATCCCTCTCACAGTTACTACTATTGAGCAAGGTACCACATATACTGTACCTGTGCATTTTGCTTTTCGTACCTAAATGTAGAACCTTCCTTTTTTCACCACTGAATTTCATTTTCCATTGAATTTAATTTCATGTCATTGTAAATACATACCAGGTGCCAAGCGCCTGAATTTTGATCGCAGGTCCATGGGGAAGCTGTGAATGGTCGTAAGGGTGAGGACTGGCTGCAAGTCACTTTTTTTCAGTGATGTTGTTGTCAGCACTTCAGCCTGCATTTACTCTAGTGCTGACATAAGAAGGAGAATAGGGGGCAGCTGGCAAGAGGACGCTTGACTTCTCACCTACTTATTTTCCCTGAAGATATTATCCCCTAGGAGATGAGATGGGGGGGGGGACATTCCTGGGAACTGAAGTAGTAGATATGGGGAGAGTGATTTGGAAGATGGCCAATGAGACGCAGAGAATTGGGGAACAGAAAGGGAAGGTTTGGGGTCAGGAAGTCAGTGTTGGCTACGCCACGATCGGGGACAGATTGTCGTGCTTAATAAATGAAAGATTTCATCAAAGACTATTTGTTTGGAAATGCAATTTATTTTATTTGAGACGACATCGAAATCTGACAGTGGTAATGTCTAACTATCGCTCCACGGATGGTGGAGTTAAGGACTACACATGTGTCCATTTGTGATAAATAAAGCAGGACTGAGAGGTAGGGAAGCATGAAACTAAATAGCCATTGTTTTTTTTAAAAAATCAGAATGGAGTTGGAAAGGACCTTGGAGGACTTCTAGTCCAGCCCCCTGCTCAAAGCAGGAGGCCCTATATCAGTGGTGGTGAACCTTTTTGGAGCTAAGTGCCCAAAGCGCGTGCACGCATGCAAATGCATGCACGCATGCCAGAACCCCCCAAATGCAATGCATGCACCCACCCAATGCATGCACCCTCCCGCACCCCATTTTGGCTTCCAGGTTGATGCAGGAGGCGTTCCAAGGCCAATACACCTCCTGCACCAACCTGGAAGCCAAAACGGGGCATGTGGGGGCTGCGTGAGGTCCCCCGCACCCTGTTTTGGGCCTGGAAAGTCTCCTGCACCAACCTGCACCAACCTGTGCATATGTCCCTCCCCCCGCGCATGCGCGGCAGAGACCTGAAGACCAGCTGGCTGGCGGGAGGTACATGCGCGATGGAGCTAGGCTGGTGTGCCCGCAGAGAGGGCTCTGCACGCATGCTATAGGTTCGCCATCACGGCTCTATATCATTTCAGACAAATGGCTGTCCAGTCTCATCTTAAAAGCCTCTAGTGATGGAGCACCCATAATTTCTGGAGGCAAGTCGTTCCACTGGTTAATTGTCCTCACTTAGGAAGTTTCTGCCTTAATTCCAGGTTGCTTCTCTCCTTGATTAGTTTCCATCCATGGCTTCTTGTCCTGTCTTCAAGTGCTTTGGAAAATAATTTGACCCCCTCTTCTTTGTGGCAGCCCCTCAAATCCTGGAAGACTGCTCTCATGTCAATCCCTAGTCCTTCTTGTCTCTAGACTAGAGAGCCTTGGTAGTACAGAGGTCTAAAGCACCCTGTTATTAAGACCAGCTGCCTGCAATTACTGCAGGTTCGAATCTCGCCAGGCTCAAGGTTGACTCAGCCTTCCATCCTTTCTAAGGTAGGTAAATTGAGGACCCAGTTTATGGGGGCAATAAGCTGACTTTGTATAAATATACAAAAGGATGAAGGCTATTGTTTAGCACATTGTAAGCCGCCCTGAGTCTCCGGAGAAGGGCGGCATATAAATCAAATTAAAACAAAAAACAAAAAACTAACCATACCCAGTTCCTGTAACCTTTATTTATATGTTTTAGTCTCCAGGCCTTGAATCATCTTAGTTGCTCTTCTCTGCACTTTTTCCAAAGTCTCAACATCTTTTTTGTAATGTGATGACCAAAACTAGATGCAGGATTCCAGGTGGGGCCTTACTAAGGCTTTATAAAGTGGTACTGATACTTTACGTGTTTTTTTTTTTAAATTTGATAAGTTCTGATTAAAAAGACAATAGATTGTCTGGTTTCTGCTTGAGGGGCCGAAGTGCTTTGAACATACCAAGAACCCAGATTTAAAAAAAACCCCAAAGATATTTTTCAGTCCCTGTTTTTCCAGAAAAGACACTCAGGCCAAAGTACAAAAAAGTCAATAAACATTTATTTGATACAGCTGTGGGTTTTTCTTTTTTTTAATACATACAGTACATAGATTTGTCCCATCAAGGGTTTCAGTGGTGCTGATATTAATATTTATTTATTACAGTACTCTAGCGGAGAATTTTTTTTCCCAATGATTACCAAAAAAGACAGATCATCACAAATCAGGAGTTTATAAGATAGTTTACATTTAAAACATTTTCTCTCTCTCTCTCTCTCTCTCTCTCCTTTTTTTGCAAATAAACACTTCTTAATATATATTTATATTTATATATATAATTATTTATATGATTACAAGTGATAGATTGAAAACCATTCTTTTTTAATTTTCCAAAATACACTTATGCATTAAATGTTGGCATTGGGGAGAAACAAGACAGATATTTGGAGATGCCCTGGAATCAGTATCACACAGAAAGGAAGGAGGGAAGGAGATTTTGATGAAGAAAGGGAAGGAAAGAAGAATGATCTAGGAAGGAAGGAAGGAAGGGAGGAAGGAAGGAAGGAAGGAAAGGAAAGAAAATATTGATGAAGAAGAAGGAAGGGAAGAAGTAGGGATGGAGAAGGGAGGGAAATATTGATGAAGAAAGAAGAATTATCTAGGAAGGAAGGAAAGAAGGAAGGAAGGAGGGAGAAGAGGGGAAGGAAGGAAGGAGGAAAGTAGGAAGTTACTGATGAAGGAAGAGGAAGGAAGAATTATTTTAGGAAGGAAAGAAGGAAGCAGGAAATAGGGAAGAAGTGAGGGAGGAAGACTTTGATGAGGGGGAAGGGAGAGACAAAGGGAAAGGGAAAGGAAGGGAAAGGAAAAGAAAGGGAGGGAGGGAGGATGAATGGAAAGAAGGAAGGAAGGAGGGAAGGACGATCTTGATGAGGAAGGAAGGAAAGAAGGAAGATAGCAGACATGTATGTGAATCAATATTGAGGGACTTTTGCAGCCCCTTGGCCAGGCAGGTTTAAATAAACACTCTTGTACCAAAACCCAAATCCTGTTGAACTGTGATATCCTCTCCCTCTCCTCCCCAGGACCCTTCTCAATCTATTACAGGCACCCCCACCCTTATCTGATCCCGAGCTTTGAGTTCTCGATCAGAACAATTAGAGCATCCAAGAAGTGACACTGGGTCTACTGTGGAGCAGTAGCCAGAGAAACCTATAAGAAGACGGGAATTCGTTTCCCCGCCTTGAGTCATAACCCAGTGGCACATCTTGGTGCCATCCTCTGCCTTCCAACCTGACATGTCCCCACGAAGGAGGTTGGGACTTTTTAGATTTCGCAAAGTGGTTTCTCATCTCAAAGTGGGTGGGTGGGTGGGTGAGAACCAAACTCAACCCGTTCAGTTTGATTGACGCAAGAATATACTTTCGCACTCTGCACGTTGCCCAAATGGGATTTCTACCCTACGGACGCGCCGACTCTGGGAAGAATTGGGGTGAAAGTCACCTAATTCCACCCGAAATCAGGGTTGCCCAACTAGATTCAAAAGAATCCCCCCAAGTTCACAAGTTCCATAGAGAAGCTGATTGTCAAAATACCTTAAAACCTTCACCTAGATACAAGAAGAGATTTCCATCATTCACTAAAGCAGGGGTCTCCAACCTTGGCAACTTTAAGACTTGTGGACTTCAACTCCCAGAGTTCCTCAGCCAGCTTTGCTGGCTGAGGAACTCTGGGAGTTGAAGTCCACAAGTCTTAAAGTTGTCAAGGTTGGAGACCCCTGCACTAAAGGATGTTTCTGCAGCAATAGACGTTGAAATGTCTTAAGAGTAAGAAGTGAACATCTACAGTCGTAACTTGAAGAAATTTGGCTTTTAATCATGTTTATGGTAAGACTTCAGACACCAAGAAAGACACATGGTGTTTATTCAGATTTCTTTATTGTTCCTAGGCAGAATCTTGCCAAACTAAAACCTGCTACCAACCCATAAGGCGTGTACTCTGGGAACTATTAGGGAGGAGCCCTCTTCACCCTCTTTCTCTCACACAAAATATCTGGACTGAGTTGTCTCTTGCTTCTCTGGAATTCCCTTCTGGGAATCCGGGGAAGGAAGGGGGGAAGGAAGGAAGGAGGGAGGGAGGGAGGGAGGGAGGGAGGGTGGGGAGGAAGGAAAGAAGGAAGGAAGGAAGGAAGGAAGGAAGGAAGGGAGGAAGGAAGGAAGGAAGGAAGGAAGGAAGGAAGGAAGGAAGGAAGGAAGGAAGGAAGGTCCCCAAATCAAGAAAGACACAATGTGATTCTTCCTAGTAGATTTCTTTATGGTTCCTCACCCATAGATAGAATCTTGCCGAAGTAAAGCATGCTAACATCCCCAAATAAAGCATGTACTCTGGGAACTATTAAGGAGGCGCCATCTTCACCCTCTTTCTCTCACACAAAATATCTGGACTGAGTTGTCTCTTGCTTCTCTGGAATTCCCTTCTGGGAATCCGGAGAAGGAAGGGGGGAAGGAAGGAAGGAGGGAGGGGAGGGAGGGAGGGAGGGAGGGAGGGAGGGAGGAAGGAAGGAAGGAAGGAAGGAAGGAAGGAAGGAAGGAAGGAAGGAAGGAAGGAAGGAAGGAAGGAAGGAAGGAAAAAAGGTCCCCAAATCAAGAAAGACACAATGTGATTCTTCCTAGTAGATTTCTTTATGGTTCCTCACCCATAGACAGTATCTTGCCAAACTAAAGCATGCTAACATCCCCATATAAAGCATGTACTCTGGGAACTATTAGGGAGGAGCCATCTTTACCCTCTTTCTCTCACACAAAATATCTGGACTGAGTTGTCTCTTGCTTCTCTGGAATTCCCTTCTGAGAATCCGGAGAAGGAAGGGGGGAAGGAAGGAAGGAGGGAGGGGAGGGAGGGAGGGAGGAAGGAAGGAAGGAAGGAAGGAAGGTAGGTAGGTAGGTAGGTCCCCAAATCAAGAAAGACACAATGTGATTCTTCCTAGATGATTTCTTTATGGTTCCTCAGCCATAGACAGAATCTTGCCGAAGTAAAGCATCCTAACATCCCCATATAAAGCATGTACTCTGGGAACTATTAAGGAGGAGCCATCTTCACCCTCTTTCTCTCACACAAAATATCTGGACTGAGTTGTCTCTTGCTTCTCTGGAATTCCCTTCTGAGAATCCGGAGAAGGAAGGGGGGAAGGAAGGAAGGAGGGAGGGGAGGGAGGGAGGGAGGAAGGGAGGAAGGTAGGTAGGTAGGTAGGTAGGTAGGTAGGTCCCCAAATCAAGAAAGACACAATGTGATTCCTCCTAGATGATTTCTTTATGGGTTCCTCACCCATAGACAGAATCTTGCAGAAGTAAAGCATCCTAACATCCCCATAAAGCATGTACTCTGGGAACTATTAGGGAGGAGCCATCTTCACCCTCTTTCTCTCACACAAACTATTTGGACTGAGTTGTCTTTCGCTTCTCTGGAATACAGCCCTTCCCTCCTGGGAATCCAGACTACATTCCATCACATTTATGTTTGCCTGCATGAGGTGTCTGCTTGTGTTTTTTTTTTTTTTTGTTTTTTTTTATGATCAACATCTGCTGGAGAGCCACAGGGAGGCAAATCCATGTGACAAATTACTCATTCAATTTTCAACTCAAATTGAAAGAGTTTAATTCCAATAAGAGCTTTGGAAACATCTTATAAAAATAGAGCATTCTAAAGTTTCAGCAAGAATTCAATACTATTTTTAAAGACTCTACCTCGACTGATGATCACCATGCAAATTAGTTCACTAACAGGACTGGGAATCACAACCACATACTGGGAAAAACAGTTGTGCAAATGCACTTGCTCTAATAAGCCAAGGACAGCCACATGTGTCTTTACACAGCTACTGTTTTCATAGAATAAATAGAAGAGAATATTGGCCAAGTGTGATTGGAGACACGAGGAATTCGTCGCTTTGTGACACGTTAAAAGGAATGTCACACTGACATGTGTTTATTCCTAATCAGCAACCAATCCATCCTCCCATCCAGCCGAAAAGTTTTAATAATTGTTATTTCTGCAGGAATAAAATTATGGATATATTGGTTTACCTCCAAGCTGATAAAAATAATGCAGCTAATCTTTTTTTCAAATGGGTTGACTAAAGGAAGAGGACAAGAGCATTTGGGAAACAAGACGTTTCCAATAATTCGGAAAAATAAAGCAATCAAGCGAATGCAGCGTAATTAAAGTTGCTTGTGAATTAGTACTTTTTCCAGATTTGTACAATAGTCTGAATTATCAGTTTCGGATTCCAAACTCAGCGCAGCAAGAAAAGGACGGATCCTTCTGCAAATCCTTCAGTCTAAACGGTCTTTAAATTGCACAGAAGGCGGATATGCGACTCTGGAGGAAAATATAATGTTTCAGGGAGGTATTTGCGTTCCCCGGAGATCTCAACGCAGCCTTTGCCTTGGGACCTGGTTCAGTAGCATAAACCAAACACAAATACCGTATTTTTCGGAGTATAAGATGCACCTTTTTCCCCCCTAAAAGGGGGTGAAAATTTAGGTGCATCTTATACACCAAATGTAGCCCCGCCCACCCACTGGCCCCCACCCTTTGGCCTCTGCCTCGCAGCAGTTACCTCCTTGCAAGCAAACAGCAAGAAAAAACAGCTCTTTTCAGCTTCAGCACAGGCTAATTAGCACAAGTTGATTGGATCGCCCTCCCGACTCTCAGTTGATTTGCTCTCAGCTGTTTTGCCACTGGCCTCTGCTGCTTGCTGCAAAGAGGTAAATTGCTGCAGATTTTTTTTTTCCCTTGTGCTAATCAAGCTATGCTGAAAATGAAAATGAAAGTAAAGCAGGCTGTTTGCTGCAACGAGGCAAAATTGCTCAGAGGCAGAGAGAGAGATTTATTTTTCTTCTTTTCCTCACCAAAAAAGGTAGGTGCGTTTTATACTCCGGTGTGTCTTATACTCCGAAAAATAGGTTAAAGTTGGACACCACGCTAATATTGTTAATTTTGGAAGAAGTGATAACTGAATATGGAGAGGGACTGAAGATAGGAAAAAATTGGCAAATTGAAAATGGCTCTACTAAAAGAGGAGCTGATGACCGAGGCGGGTAGATTGACTCTTCTTAATTCCTCTCTGGACAAGGAAAGGACTTGAGATCGCCCACAAGTGCTCCAGACAGCTACTCCTCATAAAGCAGCAGCCCTTCATCATTTTAACGCTCTGAGAGACAAAGCAATAGCCATCTTTTTTGCTCAAACAACAATTGGGGCCAGTGGTGAAATCCAAATTTTTTTACTACTGGTTCTGTGGGCGTGGCTTGCTGGGCATGATGTGGCTTGGTGGGCATGGCAGGGGAAGAATACTGCAAAATCCCCATTCCCACCCCACTCCAGGGGAAGGATACTGCAAAATCTCCATTCCCACCCCACTCCAGGGGAAGGATACTGCAAAATCTCCATTCCCACCCCACTCTGGGGCCAGCCAGAAGTGGCATTTGCCGGTTCTCCAAACTACTCAAAATTTCCGCTATCGGTTCTCCAGAACCTGTCAGAACCTGCTGGATTTCACTCCTGATTGGGGCCTTCAAAAAGGAAAGTTAAGTTTTCATATTTCCTTTTCGGATCATCTTTGGAAATCGCTTCCTGATTGTTTTTCAGCTATTAGAAACTTTTGGATTGACAGGTTTTACAGCACGGGTGAGATTCCCTTCAATCAATGCAAGTTTAAGGATTTAAAACAATAATCCTTTTTGGGATAAACAGCAAAAGGGGGATTAAAACATTGTTTTTTGGGAAAGTTATGCAAATGAACCAAGTCTCCCTTTGGATTTAAAATAAAATTTTGGAATTAATTAGACGAATCTTCCCGGCGGGAAAACGATTTTGGTTTGAATTCTGTAAGGTGGAAAGCACAATCAATGGGGAAGCCAGATTCACTTTACAACCCGTTACTCACTTAACAATGGCAGCGATCCACTTAACAAACCGTGACGAGAAAGGTTGCACAATGGAGCGAAGCTCACTTAACAGCTGTCTCGCTTAGCAACGGAAATTTTGGGCTCATTTGTGGTCAAGGATTACCTGCATATTTTTCCTTTGCACAGCTAGCACAAGTCACACATAGCCCAATCGAACTGGTTAATTCCACAGGCAGTTGCTATAAAGATGCTTCCATCTCCTTAAGAGGCAGCAGTTGCCATGGTATCCTACAAATTATCCTCTGGAGATTATGCCATGCACCCGTGAGAACAGGCTGAATTTCAGGCAAATTAGTCACAAGACCTCAACAATTGCTATCAAGGTATTATCCGGTTGGATATGTTCATCTAAATCCGGGGTCGGCAACCTTAAACACTCGAAGAGCCACAAAGGTCCTAACCGGAAACCCCGCGTTCAATTCTGGAGCCGACCGGAAGTCCAGTTTCCCCACCATAGTGTCTCCTCCTAGTATGGTGTCCATTTTCCTCTACATGTCCTAACCGAAAGGCCTATCAATTGTGGAGCCAACTAGCGATAGGGAGCCGCAGCAGAGGGATGGAAGAGCCACATGCGGCTCCAGAGCCGCGGGTTACTGACCCCTGATCTAAATTATTGTCTTTCAGCCTTTATCTGTTGTGGCTCCGTTACCTGAGCCTGTGTCATTGGCAGGAGAGGACTCCGAGAGTGAAGGAGAGGAGTTGGCAAGGCCTCCCTCTCCAGGACCCTCCTCTCTGGCAATGCCTTCGGTGTCCGCCGAAGGGCAAAAGATAGGGCCGGGGCCAAGCATGTCCACACAGCCGCAGGTGGACAGTGATAAGGGTAATGAGTCTTGGCTGGATCCTCGGCAGCGTCGCAGAGATAAGCGCGCGCAACAGAAGAAAAGGTGCGCCAGAGATTAGGCTGAGTCACTGGACCACACCCCACAGGGTATAAAAGGGGGTGAGGTGGCCATTCAGACTCTGTGACGGACAAAACTAACTACTATCAAGTCACATTGCATCTTTGGAAACAACATTATCAGCCTTGGATTTATTTTACGAACTGGACAATTCTTGACTGTGTATTTTGTTTAATGAGTAAAGTTCTTGGCAAACAGCTACTGGGTTGCTGCCAAGCTTCTTATCGGAAGAATTGGTTGTCTGCCAGTTTATTTAATCCCCGGCTGTCTGTTTGTGTGCGTGTGTGAGACGGGGACAGAACATTATCTCCATCCTGAAGAGGTGGGTAATACTTATTTTGGGCACAAAGCAAGACACAACTGTATCTGCTAGTTGTTTCATTCAAGCAGAAGGACAACAGAGTCGGAAAGGACCTTGGAGGTCTTCTAGTCCAACCCACTGCTCAAGCAAGAACCCATATACCATTTCAGACAAATGGTTGTCCAATCTCTTCTTAAAAACCTCCAGTGTTGGTATCCGAGTGAAGTTTCTCTAACTTGGTGTCTTTCGTCTACAACCAGCACAAGGATTATGGGAGTTTATTTCAACATGTTTAGAGGACTGGAGAACATCTTATTACTACCTCCTTGAGCAGGGGGCTGGACTAGAAGACCTCCAAGGTCCTTTCCAACTCTTTATTATTCTGTTGTAGTCTAGTTCAAGGGTCTCCAATTTGGCAACTTTAAGACTTATGGACTTCAGCACCCAGAATTCCCCAGTCAGCTATGCCGGGAAAATGTACAGCTAGTCCTTCACTCAACGACTGGTTGCTTAGTTATCAATCAAAGTTAGAATAACAGGATAACAGAGTTGGAAGAGACCTTGGAGGTTGTTCTGATCTAGGCTTCCTGAGTCAGTAAAACAGACAAGTAGTCCCAAAAACCTCTTTTATTGCGACAGCTGTGAATTCTGTTCATTCACAGATGAATCCCAAATAGTTGTAAAGAGTCCTCCGGGGTAAGGCTAATAATCACCCACCTTTATCTCCCTTGACACGCTGCGAAAGACCTAATTGGCAAAGCCACATAGAGTCCAGAATCAAACAGAGCTTCAGGCTTTAAACTGAACAGAATTAACAACGTTGCTTCCTGCAAAGGCCTACCTTTGCTCCTCTTTTAAGTCTTATGGGAGGGGCCAATCATCCCCAAGCCCTACTCCTGAGTCGTCCCTTTTGTTTTAACTGTTCTTGCCTTCTGGCAGCCCTGCGCATGCGCGCACTGGGAACAGGCTCCCCCTGTTTCTCTGCCTCGCTGAGGTCCGACTCTGGAGGCTCCGGAGGCAGCACAGACCTCCCAGATGGCCCTTTCTCTGCCTCCGACGCAGAGCCCTCGTCCAAGCCTTGTTCCACTGATTAATTGTTCTCACTGTCAGGAAATTTCTCCTTAGTTCTAAATTGCTTCTCTCCTTGTTCAATATCCATCCATTGCTCCAGTGGTGGGATTCAACCAGTGTAACAACTGGTTCACTGGGTGCGCGCGCGGTGCGTTTGAAAAAAATTCTAAAACATGCCTTCTACTTCAGCCACGGTGAGGAAAACAGCTGAGGCGCGGCAATCCGCTCTGCCCCCTGCCGATCAGCTGGGCTTCAAACACAGGAAAGTATAGCGCAGGGGTGGGTCCACCTGATCGTCGGAGTGAACCGGTTCGCTCACAGCTGATCGTCGGAGCGAACCGGTTCGCTCACAGCTGATCGTCGGAGCTACCGGTACGCCGGAACCGGTGCAAACCGGCAGAATCTCACTCCTGCATTGCTCCTTATTTTGCCTTCAGATGCTTTGGAGAATAGCTTGATCCCCTCATCTTTGGGGCACTCCCTCAAATCTTGGAAGACTGCTATCATGTCACCCCTAGTCCTTCTTTCCATTAAACTAGACGTACCCAATTCCTGCAACTAATTTAGCCTCAGTCCCCTAATCATCTTTGTTGCTCTTTTCCGCACTTTTTCTAGAGTCTCAACATCTTTTTTATATCGTGGCGACCAAGACAAGGGACATCCCAAAAGGTACTTATGACTGGCTCAAAAGTTTTGACTGAAGCACACACCACACCCATAATAACACGGTCATAATTTATAATGTTTGGGGGGGCAGTTTCTGGCCTTTTTTTCACTGGTTTCTGTCAAAAATCGGCTCATAGGACTCGTTTTTAAACTACTGAGTTTATTTTACAACCTCTGCGTTTGCTTTACGACTGCTGTGCTTGCTTTACGACCGCTGTGTTTGCTTTACGACTACTGTGTTTGCTTAATCACCGCAAACAAGGTCGTAGAATCCAGTTGGTCACACGGGTGCCTCGACTTACGACCATCGTGACTCTCCATAGAAATCCCAGGTTCCATTATGGCCATAAGTCGAGGACTTCTTTGAATCAAAGTTACCCCAAACCAAGTTTGGCAAATTGAGTATCTGCAGCTACAAAGTTCTGAATGGATCTGAGCTAAGCGTGTTGTGTGAAGGCAATCAGGCATTTTGCATTAAGTTAGGTAGAATGATTTGTCCCTATGCTTAAATTGTTTGAAGGATCAGGAAAATGGCTATTTTATTTTATTTTGATATCCTGTCGCTTCCCTGCAGGCGTATGAAGATTTCCTGCTTCCGCTCTGCATGGTGGAGAACAAGAACAATCTTTGTGCTTTTTGAGGAATCATTCAAACCACAGGCAGTAAATGCAGAAAATGACCCGTGACGGATTTTATGGCTTGGGTGTTGTTGCAATCAAGCGAATGCTAGAAATATCCCCGGTGTTTGCAACTTTCTAGGGACGGAGAGATGCCTTTGCCAGCATTTCCCTTTGCCACATAGTGAAAAACAAGGACGTTTTATTGATTCGGGAAAGAAAAATAATTTGGAGTATTTTAAAAGAAAATATAATGGACTGCAATTATTTCCATCTTGAAAAACACAAAGGACAATTTCACCCTCGCTTTGGATTGCCAGAAAACCAGAGCGCCTCTTAGTTGCTGCTAAAAGCTGTCAAATACACATAGGAATCATAAGGAATCTTTAGTGTGGATGAGAAAGAAGGGACCCATGAGGTCATCCAGTCTAACCCCCTACTCCACCATTAAATTCAAATGATGTCTATCCAACTCTAGCCAATCAATGTAAACCTTTGCTAAGTTTGCAAGGCTCCTGCCGCCCACATTTTTCTCTGTCCTTCTTGGTAGAGTCCCATATGTGACTGATGCAGGACCTGGTATATAAATATAATAAAAGTAAAGTAAAAGTAAAGTAAGTCTTGGAACCCAAATTATTTGTTGAAAACATCCTGTTCTTTGACATATTTTGCCTCCAGAATCCTGCCTTCCTTTCTTGTCCTTTGACTATCAGCGCAGCAATAAACTTGAAGATCCTCTTCTACCTTCCTATGTAGCCCTTCTCTCTTCTTTGATTCAGAGGAGATCTCTCTCAGAAGTCTGCTTTACATCCATCCCAGGAAGGAAGGAAGGAAGGAAGGAAGGAAGGAAGGAAGGAAGGAAGGAAGGAAGGAAGGAAGGAAGGAAGGAGGGAGGGAGGAACAAAGAAAGAGGGAAGGGAGGGTGGGCAGGGGGAAGGAAGGGAGGAAGGAAAAAAAGGAGGCAGTGATGAAGGCAGAGAAGAAAAAGGAGGAGGAGGAGGAAAAGCAAGGGAGAAAGGGAGTGAGTGAGGAAGGAAGGAAGGAGGGAAGGAAGGAAGGAAGGAAGGAAAAAAGAGGAGGCGGAGATGGAGGCGGAGAAGAAAAAGGAGGAGGAGGAGAAGCAAGGGAGGAAGGGAGTGGAGGAAGGAAGGAAAAAAGAGGAGGTGGAGATGGAGGCAGAGAAGAAAAAGGAGGAGGAGGAGGAGAAGCAAGGGAGAAAGGGAGTGAGTGAGTGAGGAAGGAAGGAAGAAAAAAGAGGAGGCGGAGATGGAGGCAGAGAAGAAAAAGGAGAAGGAGGAGGAGAAGCAAGGGAGAAAGGGAGGAAGGGAGGGAAGGAAGAAAGGAAGGAAAAAAGAGGAGGCGGAGATGGAGGCAGAGAAGAAAAAGGAGGAGGAGGAGAAGCAAGGGAGAAAGGGAGGGAGGGAGGGAAGGAAGAAAGGAAGGAAAAAAGAGGAAGTGGAGATGGAGGCAGAGAAGAAAAGGGAGGAGGAGGAGGAGGAGGAAGGGAAGGGAGATGGAAACAAAGGAAGAAAAGGGAAAGGAGAATGAAGGGAAGAGGGGAGGATGAGGAGGAAAAAAAAGACACAAACATATTCAGCATCAAAATCTTCACAACCCTTCTGGGCTCTGATACAGTGGAACTGCCTGCTACCGCTTGAGTTTCAAAGTGAGGTGCCTTTCCCCGAAATTTCATTGCAGGTAGTCCTCGACTTACAACTGTTCATTTGGTGACTATTCAAAGTTACGACGCTGAAAAAAGTGACGGTTGCAGTGTCCCCGGGGTCACACAATCCCTTTTGCGGTCTCCTGACAAGAAAAGCCAGATTCACTTAACAACCATGTCACTAACTGAACAACTGCAGTGATTTACTTACCGACGGTGGCAAGAACAGGTCGTAAAACTGGCAAAACTCTCTTAACAAATGTCTCACTTAGCAACCGAAATTTTGGGCTCCATTGTGGCCGGAAGTCGAGGACTACCTATACATACAATTATGGGTGTGTCCACTCTTGTAAAGATCCACAAAGGTTACCGCCATCACAGTTTCTACCAGCCGCAGAGTCGCCACGCATAACCCAGGTTGCTTAACGTCAATTCTAATAGAATACAGGTAGTCCTCGACTTACAACAGTTCATTTAGTGACTGTTCAAAGTTACAACGGCTCATGGAAATAAGTGACTTATGACCCTTTTTTCACAGTTACGACCTTTGCAGCATCCCCAGCGTCACGTGATCAAAATTCAGATGCTTGGCAACTGGTTCATATTTACGACCGTTGCTGTGTCACGTGATCCTCGCTTTGTGACCTTCTGACAAAAGAAGTCTATTGGGAAGTCAGACTCACTTAACGACGGTATGTTACTAACCTAACAAGCACAGCAATTCGCTTAAGAACTGTGACGAGAACATCATAAAATGGAAGCCAAACTCACTTAACAAATGTCTCCCTGAACGACAGAAATTTTGGGCTCAATTGTGATCGTAAGTCGAGGACTACCTGCCTTGTAGCTCAGGGTTGAGTTGTGGGGGTCCTTGATTATTTGAGCTTGGTTATTTTCTTGCAGAAAATACTTATTGTTGTGACCCTGACTCCCGAGCCTGTCCTAACAGGAAGAGGACTCAGAAGGTGATGGGGAGGAACTGACAAGGCCTCCCTCTCCAGGACCCTCCTCTCTGGCAATGCCTCAGGTTCCATCCGAAGGCCAGGAGGAACAGCCTGGGATGTGCCAGGAGGAAGGCATATCGGAGCACCAATTGATAGGGAGCGAGGATGATGAATCCTGGCTTGATCCCAGGCAACGTCAGAGGGAGAAGCGTGCGCAGCAACGGAAGAGGCGTGGAGGGCCAGAGATTGAGCTGAGTCATGGAGCCACGCCCCACCAGGAATAAAAGTGGGTGGGATTGCTCTTCAGGCTTTGTGACGGACAAAGTTAAACCCTGAAAGTCACATCGTGATCTCTGAAATTCGGCTTGGATATATTTTGGACTGAACATTGACTAAACTCTTGTCTCGTGGATAATTTGTTGCTCCTGGAACGGACTGAAGATAAGTCCTCTTCTGCTTTATGGGAGTGAAAACGGTCTTGGCAGGCATTCGGCCGTTTGCTGCCAAAACCTTGGTCTGCCAAGAATTCTAATCTGTTTACCTAATAAAATATTGGCAGGCGTGCTTGGTATTACGTTTGCCTGTGTGAGGAAGGGGGACAGAACAGCTACCCTGCTAGGTAGCATCTTCCTTGCCTGACGTTATTACCTGATATAACTGATGACGTTATCTAGTTGGGTAATGAAATGTCTGCAAGCAAACAACCAAACTCGGAGAACACCAAGAACTCCATAACGTCAACTCTACCATAGAGAGATAAAATATACACCGGGTCAACGGTGAATGGTGCTGTTCAACGCAAGAAAAGTTGGCCAACTTAAAGACTAAAACTAATTTTTTCTCTGACCGTCTTCCCAATCTAGGGATGGTTGGGAATTCTAGGAGTGGCATCCCTGTGCATTTTATTGGGCTATTTCATGAACATCCTACGGTAGTCGCATGTCACCCGTGGTCTGACATGCAATAACTTATTTGGCAAAAGAAATGGAAAGAAACTATGAAGTATAGAGAAGAGTTTAGAGCAGAGTTTCGGCAACTTTAAGATGGGTAGACTTCAACTCTCAGCTGGCTGGCTGTTGTGGCCCGTCAGCGGCCTGTGCCGATTGTAGCTGATTCCGACAACGAGGAGGCTGGTGTGGTGCTGCGCCAGCAGCCTGTGCAGCTGGCGCTCGAGTCGGACAGTGAGGAGGCTGGAGAAGATGTGGTGCCAGAGGCGGGGATTCAGCCAGGGCCTTCAGAACCTCCAGAAGCTCCCATAAGTGAAGAGGACGAAGAGGAGGAGCCTCTTCTCGATGCACGGGCGCGCAGAGCTGCCTAAAGGCAGGAGTGGCTCCTCAGGAGGAGGTCTCCTCGAGAGTAAGGCTTGGGGCTAATTGGCCACTCCCTTAGCCCATTTAAGGAGGAACGCCGACTGAAGCAAGGTGTAGGGAACAACTTTAGTTCACTCTCCTTCGGGTCTGCAAAATTGTTTCTGGGCTTTCTGCCAACTCTAGTAAGACTGTGATTACTTTATCTTAGAATTCTGGTGGGCTGTTAAGACAGTTCATTAACAGCCTTTGAATGATAAAGACTAAGTTGTTTGAGTAAAATAAGCTTTGTATAGAGTTTGTGTGCGCTGCGTTCTTTGGGGTCCGTAGCTGGGGCAGAACACTGGCTGGGGAATTCTGGGAGTTGAAGTCCACCAAGTTACCAAGTTTGAGAAATATTGCTCTGGAAAGCATCTTAAAACTTCCATCGTAACACAGGGTGTCCTCCGACTTTCGTTTAATGACGGTTCAAAGTTACAATGGCACTGAAAAAAGTGACTCACGACCGGTTTTCACACTTTATGACCGTCGGAGCATCCTACGTGATCAAAATTCAGACGCTTGGCCACTGGCTCATATTTATGACGGTTGCAGTGTCCTGGAGTGGTCACGCGATTCCCCTCTTATGACCTTCCGGCAAGCCAAGTCAATGGGGAAGCCAGATTCACTTAACAACCGCGTGACTAGCTCAGCAATTGCAGTGATTCACTTAACAACTGTGGCAAGGAAGGTCGTAAAATGGGGCAAAACTCGCTTCGCTACTGTCTCGCTTAGCAACGGAAATTTTGGACTCGGTTGTGGTCGTAAGTCGAGGAGTACCAGTATGTTTATTCAGGATTCAACAAGACAAAGTTCTCAGTTGACAGAATAACAGAGTTGGAAGGAACTCTGGAGGTCTTCTAGTCCTACCTCAAGCAGGAAACCTAAACCAGGTGCGGGCAAATGTGGCTCTTTTACAACCTGTGGACTTCAACTCCCAGAATTCCTGAGCCAGCTTGGCTGTCTCAGGAATTCTGGGAGTTGAAGTCCACAGACAGCTTGGCTGTCTCAGGAATTCTGGGAGCTGAAGTCCACAGGTTGTAAAAGAGCCACATTTGCCCACCCCTGCCCTAAACCATTTCAGACAAATGATTGTCCAATCTCTTCTTGAAAACCTCCAGTGTTGGAGCCCCCACAACTTCTGGAGGCAAGTCGTTCCACTGATTTAATTGTTCTCACTGTCAGGAAACGTCTCCTTAGCTAACATGGCCGAACGGAGAACCTGATGATGTGGCCTAGTTGGGTAATGAAACCTCGGCAAGAAAACAAGCAAGCTCAGAGAGCACCAAGGACCCCCTCAAATGGAGAACCATCATTTATTTCACTGTTACACAAACACTACGATTGGAATTGACCCATTTTTGACCAGGACTATCAAAACTGACCTAGAGAGGGGCCTGTGGTGGCCTGAGCAGTGCGCTCAGTGAAAACGGGCTCCCGAGCTCCGTTTTCAGTTGCGACGGCCTCCTGCAATCCTCTGCCAGTGAAAACGGAGCTCGGGAGGGCCGCGAGCTTCATTTTTGCTGGCAGAGGCACCACGGGCCGGTCCTTCGCTATTTCCAAGGCGGCCCCGCGAGCCAGATCTAAGCACCCTGCGTGCCAGATCCAGTCACCCGGGCCTTGATTTTGACACCGCTGCAATATGACCTATCCAATAAACCTATTCTTTGAGGAAATTGCCTGCCTCCGAGTATTGTTTGCTACGGGTATGTTACTTGGAACCCCTGACGCAAAGTTCTTACAAGTATCCAAGGTTAGAGACCTGTCTTTTCAGAGGGAAGCCACATGGTGGCCTAAGACTGGCCCTTAGAAAAAGCTAAGGACAGAGGCGTCATCACCACGGAAGCTCCTGTTAAGTGGAAGGCTGGTCGTAATCAGGGATCGTTTTTCAACACGGGAGAATCTGCAAGGAACAAATCACAGGACGAGTCTGTCACTTGGACAGCTATCTTGCTTGCACTTAGAGAATCGTGCCAGGGGGGTCTTCTACAGCAGGGGTCTCCAACCTTGGCAACTGTAAGACTTGTGGAGTTCAACTCCCAGAATTCCTCAGTGTTGTGGCCCGTCAGCGGCCTGTGCAGCTAGTAGCCGATTCCGACAGCGAGGAGGCTGGTGTGGTGCTGCGCCAGCAGCCTGTGCAGCTGGCACTCGAGTCGGACAGTGAGGAGGCTGGAGAAGATGTGGTGCCAGAGGCGGGGATTCACCCAGGGCCTTCAGAACCTCCAGAAGCTCCTTTAAGTGAAGAGGAAGAAGAGGAGGAGCCTCTTCTCGATGCACGGGCGCGCAGAGCTGCCAAAAGGCAGGAGTAGCTCCTCAGGAGGAGGTCTTGAGAATAAGGCTTGGGGCTAATTGGCCACTCCCTTAGCCTATTTAAGGAAGAATGCCGACTGAAGCAATTTCCAGGGAACAACTTCGTTCACATTCCTTCACGTCTCGATTTTAGTTCTCTTATCAGTTTCCTGCAAATTGCTTCTGGGCATTCTGCCAACCATAGTAAGATTACGATTATTATTCTTTGGATTCTTGTAGGCTGTTAATGAAGTTAATTAACAGCCTTTGTTTGTAAAAGACTGATTTAATTTAGTAAACTAAGGTTTGTGTGCTGCGTTCTTTGGGGTCCGTAGCTGGGACTTCTGGGAGTTGAAGTCCACAAGTTTTACAGTTGCCGTTGTTGGAGACCCCTGTTTTAGAGGGACGTTTTGGCTTACAACTGACATGAATCCCACAACCAGAAGATACTTGCACCGAGACTTCTTTGCACCAGAGAGGAGAAGTTCAGCACCGTTTGCTCGGCGCACACAGTGTTGGTGGAAAATTGGCTTATGGCTGTGACCCCCAGTCTATATGGCTAAACTTCACTGAAGGAGGAAGGCTGTATATCAAGCTAACGCTTCACGTGTACAAATACTCAACCAATAGTAGACACACAGGTAGTCCTCGAACTTGCAACAGTTCATTTAGTGACCGAAATTCCAACGGCACCAAAGGGACTTGGGACAGCTTTTCACAGTTATGACCGTTGCAGCCTCCCGGTGGTCACTCCCCGTGGCAAGTGGTTCATATTTATGACGGTTACAATGTCCCGGAGTCATGTGATCCGTTTTTGTGACCTTCTGGCGAGCAAAGTCAATGGGGAAATCCAGATTCACTTAACAGCCGTGTTACTAGCTTAGCTCGAAGTTCAGATGCTTGATAGCTGACTCACAGTTATGACGGTTGCAGTGTCCCCGGGTCACCTTTTGCGACTTTCTGGCAACCAAAGTCCATGGGAAAGTCCGCTTCGCTTGACAACAATTTAACCACTGCGAAGATTCACTTAACAAACGTGGCAAGCAAAGTGGTAAAATGAGGCAAAACTCACTTAACACATTTTTCACTAAGCGACATACATTTTGGGCTCAGTTGTGGTCATAAATTGAGGACCACCTGTATTTGTAGCTCAGGGTTGAACTGTGGGATCCTCAGTACTCTCTGAGCTTGGTTTTCTTGCAGACGTTTCGTGACCCAACTGGGTAACTTCATCAATGCTAGAAGCGAATAGGAGTTTGGTCTTATTTTTATATACCAGTGGCTTGTTGGTGGGAGTGTTCCTTGATTCGGCTGTTGCTTACTTATTCATTCAGACAGACAACCTAACAGCAAACAACAGCCGAATCAAGGAACACCAACCCACCAACACTGACGGAGCAAGCCACTTGTATAAACCCCACTCCTTCAAGCACTGATGATGTTACTTACTTGGGTCATGAGATGTCTGCAAGAAAACAACCAAGCTCAGGGAGCACCAAGGACCCCACGAACTATTAAACCAGAGGTGGCATGGGATGGAAGGCAAAGATCAAAAGGCCGGGAGATGCAAGATTCATTCTTGGCCAGTCAAATATCTATCCTCTCCCTTTGCTTCTCCCAGCCCAGCATCCTTAAAACGTATTTATCTATTTATTCAATTTATAAGGCTGCCCATCTCACAGACACATTTGGGCAGCCCCTTTCAAGATTCCTAGCCACCGTGCATTTGCCATCCCAGCTGAACTGAAGAGCACCAGGTTTATTGAATGATTTTCTTATTAAAGATGTATACTGCCGGATTCCAAATGATTGTGGACAGCGGAGGCTTTTCCCTCCAATCACCAGATTGGGACGTCTATATTCCTTCAATAACTTTTGGCAGAAGAAGTCAAGGCAGGCCACAACCTCTCGCTAAGAGCTATCCAGAAGTTGGCTTCGGTTGTGGTAGGTTAACTGTGCTTGGGTTCAAAAGAAGTACTTCCGTTCCAACCCTTTAAATCAGCTGCTTTATTTTCCTGGGTTAGTTGCTGCCCTAAGCAAGGAAAAGACGCAGCTGCTTTCAAGAGCAGGAGGCAAAATAACAGAAGAACAAGAATCGGAAAGGGACTTTGGAGGTCTTCTAGTCCAACCCCGTGCTCAAGAAGAAAACCTAAAGCATTTCAGACAAATGGTTGTCCAATCTCCAGTCTTAAAAAAATCTGAAGATGTTGGAGCAGCCACAAGTTCTGGAGGTGAATCATTTCACTGGTTAATTATTTTGTCGGGAAATTTAGTTCTAGGTAGGTTTTCTCCTTGGTGAGTTTCCATCCATTACTTCTTATTCTGCTTCCAAGGTGCTTTTGGAGAATAGGTTGAAACCCAGTGGTGAAATCTAAAAATTGTTACTACCGGTTCTGTGGGCGTGGCTTGGTGGTAGTGGGGTAATGTGACTGGGTGGGCGTGGCCAATTTTTATTTTTTATTTTTTACTTTTAAAAGCATTTTTTCTACAACCTCTTCGGGGAAGAGGTTGTTAAAAAATGTTTTCAAAAGGCTATGACGATCCCAGCTGAGTTGCCTGATCGGCAGAGGCTTTTTTTAAAAAAAGCCTCTGCCGATCATGCAACTCAGCTGGGATCGTCAGAGGCGTTTAAAAGAAAAAAAAGGGTTTTTTTTCTTTTAAAAGCCTTTGATGATCCCAGCTGAGTCACGCGATCATCAGAGGCTTTTTTTTTTTTTACTTTTAAAAGCATTTTTTTGGCCGAAGAGGTAAAAAAAATGCTTTTAAAAGTTTAAAAAAAAGCCTCTGATGATCGTGCGGCTCAGCTGGGCATGGGGGTGGGGGTGGGCAGGGATTTTTGCTACCAGTTCTCCGAACCACCTGCCGCCATTGCTACTGGATCGGGCGATCCGGGCCGAACCGGGAGCATTTCACCCCTGGTTGACCCCCCCCCTCTTCTTTGGGGCAGCCCCTCAGATATTGGAAGACTGCTAGAATGTAGCCCTTCATTTAATTAATTTAATTAAACTACTCAAATCCTGCAATCATTTTTCATGTTTTAGCCTCTGGTCGTCTAATGACCGATGCTATATTTGCGTTCTAGCTCATCTTAAAACCCTTCTTGAAGATTTGAACCCAAGCACTGCATAGCCCTGCCACCTAAAACAGTTGTGTAGCGCCCGCACCAAAATTATCGTAAAGCCCTTACTAGGGTGAGTGATGCCACCATACTCTGCGCATGGAGATTCACATGGTAGAAAGGGCTAAGTAAGTGCCTATAGAACTAAGAGCTGCAGTGGTGCAGTGGTTAGTATGCAGTAGTGCAGGCTAATTCTGCCCGCTGCCAGGAGTTCGATCCTGACCGGCTCAGAGTTGACTCAACCTTCCATCTTTCCGAGGTGGGTAAAATGAGGACCCAGATTATTAGGGGCAAGATTGCTGACTCTGTATACTGCTTAGAGAGGGCTGGAAAGCACTCTGAAGTGGTATATAAGTCTTAAGTGCTATTGCTATAGGGACAGGAATGGCTTTGCAAAGATTTGTGAAGTAGGGCACAAATATTCTGTTTTTCTCCCCAGTTTTTTTTTTTTTTAATTTCCTCATAAATTTACTGTTATATGATCCAAAGTTCCCAGCATCGCCTGGTGTACATTTATTTATTTAGTTTTAGATCCTGCCCACTACGGATGGTCTCTAGGCGGGATATCAGGGTTGAAAAAAGGAAAAAAGGAGGACAATTTGAAAACTAGATAATTTTTTTTTAAAAAAAGATATTATTGAAAAATGGTTGATTTGCCGGAGCAAATTATCCAGAAAGGAAGTGGTTTGTCGTGTCCCAATTGGAATGCTTGGGTAAGTCCTCGGTTAACGACCGTTCGTTCAATGACCACTTGAAATTACAATGGCACTGAACGAGAGTCTCCACTGTTTCGTGAATGTGAGTCAAGCATTTGGCAACCGGCGCGTAATTATGACATCACAGCACTTTGCAAAGTCAATGGGGAAGCCGGCAGGAAGTTGAAAATGGTGATCAGGCAACCATGGCACACTGTGACTACGTGGGATTCACTTAACAACGGCAACTGAAAGGGTTGTCGTCGCCCTTTATAATTGTGTTGTTTAGTAACACAGTTGCCGGGTCCCAATGACAGGTAGTCCTCGACTTACAACGGTTCGTTGAGTGACCGTTCAAAGTTACGACGGCACTGAAAAAAGTGGTTCAGGACCATTTTTCACACTTACGACCGTTGCAGCACACACACACCCCCGGTCACGTGATCAAAATCTGGATGGTTAACAACTGTTTCACATTTATGACAGTTGAAGTCTCCTGGGCTCCTGTGATCAGCTTTTGCGACCTTCTTTCACACTTAATGACCGTCGCAGCATCCCCATGATCACGTGATCAAAATTCAGACGGTTAGCAAATGACACATACTAATGACCGTTGCTGTGTCCCAAGGTCACGTGATCCTCTTTTGCGACCTTCTGACAAGCCAAGTCAATAGGGAAGCCAGATTCACTTAACGGACAGGTTACTAACTTATCAACGGCAGTGATTCGCTTAACAACGGTGGCAAGAAAGGCCATAAAATGGGGCAAAGCTCATTTAACAAATGTCTCACTTAACAAGAGAAATTTTGGGCTCGATTGTGGTCGTAAGTCGAGGACTATCTGTAGTTAACCGAGGGATACCTGTATTTTATAGTCTAGCTGTGGTTTTGCCTGGAGAAATTTTTTTTAATTTTAGCCAGCTCAAATACAAAACTATTTGCCACTTTGTGACTTACAGGTAAATGTCTCAGGGAGCTAAATTTAATGCTTTAGCAAAAAAAGCAAAGAGCGATTTAAGAAATGCCAGCCAGCTTTTTTTCTAGAAATTCCTATGTCTACATTTTGACGTCAGATAGTGCGTACTGACAATGGTATGCGTGAAAGGTAGATCAAATTAAAGATAGGGCATTTAAATGCTCCCTTTGCAAATTTGGCGTATTTGGAATAAATATGAGAACCGAAATTTTATTCTCATTTGAAAGTCACACGTTCTCAAACTTTGCCAAGCAGTTTGTTGTTTGTTTGTTTGTTTGTTTTCCTTTTTTTAAGGGAGAAGACTACACAACAATAACGGCATTCCTGAAATAATGTACAAAGACGCACTGGTCATAACTGCAACAACGGAGGATGCTAGGAAAAATGCAAAAAGTTTATGTTCGGAGTAACGTCCACTCAAGTGCATACCAATTTTAGTGCAAACTCGAAAGGGGTGGGGGTGGGGGGAAATCTCAGCTTTAAGGAACCGGACAGATTTACACAAATGAAAAATATAGAGAAACGGCCAAATGCGTAAATTCACCCATCCCTGGCTTTGAATTAAATGAATTAAACGCTAGGCATTAATTGACGGTAAGGATCAAGGACATTGCATTAATGTAATATACATCTCAGCAACTTATAACAAACTCCACAATCCCACACCACTGCGTTTCCAAGCACTACAGTGGAGGGTGTGGGGGTGGGGGTGTCCAAATTCGGCAACTTTAAGACCTGTGGACTTCAACTCCCAGAATTCCTCAGCCAGCATGGCTGGACTTCAACTCCCAGAATCCCTCAGCCAGCCATGCTGAGTTAAAAGTCCAGAGATCTTAAAATTACTAAGGTTGGGTACCTCTGCACTATGGGAAAATATAATGACAGATTAATTCATTCATTCATTCGACTAATTTAGCCATATCTTTCTCCTTCGGATATTTTTAAGGGCAATCTCACCCCCTCCCCACAAATAACTGCTTTTCAAAGCAGAACTAAAAAAATAAAGTTTCACAGAAAGGCCCTAAATTTTCCACAATCCCTCTTTAAGAAAACTTCCCCAAACACCTCCTTGCCAAAAGTTCCTTTCTCCGATATTAGTTTTCCCTAAACTTTTCAATTTTTCCAAACTTTTTGTTATCCAAATTACAGGCAGGGCCATCAGTCTCTTGGTTTATCTCTGTCTGGACCATAAAAACAAACAAACAAAAATTCAGAATCAGGATATTTCGTCACCATCATCAAAAACCCAACCCACCCCCCCACCCCCGCCAACGGTTCATTGTCAAACAATCTCAGGTATTGTTTTTTTTAAAACACATTTCCTATCAAAATTATAAAAAGTAAGCTGGGTTTGCAAACCACAACCACAGTATTTTGTTTTTCATTCGCGGGAACTCCCAAACACGCCCTGTTTTCCTAATCACACGACTGCTACTGGAAAAGCAATCCACAAAAACAGAGAAGACGGAAAAAAAAACCGCTTTAACTTGGTTTCCCTATTGCACTTGGCTCTTTCCTTGCTCCTGCAGCATCTCTTTCGAAGAAACCGCCCCACTCCATCCCCACCTTTCGCCGTGGTACTCAACCGATCCGTGGACGTGGTCTGCCTCACGCGGGCCGGCATTATGTACAATCCAGGCGGGGTTTCGGATGGAAGAATCGCGCCGGAAGGTTGAGTCCGTCTCCGAAAATAAAACCCAATGTTTGTTTCAGTGTCTTAAAGTGGTTTGTCACTTATTATTTTTTTTTCTCTTAAAAAAAAAAGGAAGGAAGGAGCGGAATCGGGAGGGGCTCAGCCAACGAAGGAGCATCCTGCTCACCCATCACCCTGTAAACTAATCTGTAAAGAGGGTTTATTATTTTTTTATTTTTTATTTTCCTGACCCCTCGGCTTATTTTTCTGGCATTTTATTAACCCCGAATTTCTGGGCGTGGAAGGGTTTGTTACCTCTATCTTTTTCATCCAGGATGCAGTTTGCCACCGGCCACGACGTTGTGGCTTTCTTATGGTTAATATTTCCCAGGATGCTCTCTGTGTCTTTAGGGAAAAATTCGGAAGGCCTCTCCTTCGGCTTACGGCCTCGTTTCTTGCCATCGGGGCTAGTCTTTCGTTCTTCGTTGCTGGGCGTCCTCTGTTCTTTACTTTTCTTTTTCTTGGAAGAATCAGTCGAGGTGTGGAACCAGTTCTGCGTTTCGGGGAGCAAAAGAAAGATTGGTGGGTACGTGTCGCCTGAATTCCCTCAAAGCTGGTTTTAAATTGTGTTTGCACAATACAAGTAGTTGTCCACTTACAGCCGGGACTAGAACTCACAGTCTCCTGTTCATTGGCCCAAAGTCACCTAGCTGGCTTTCGTGCCTGAGGCAGGAATAGAACTCACAGAGCCCTGGTGATTGGCCCAAAGTCATGCAGCTGTCGTTTATGCCTAATGAAGTACTAGAACTCATAATCTCCTGGTGATTGGTCCAAATTCCAGCCGCCTTTCCTGACTAAGGTAGGTCTAGAACTCACCATCTCCTGGTGATTGGCCCCCAAGTCATCCAGCTGCCTTTCATGACTAAGGCAGGACTAGAACTCACCATCTCCTGGTGATTGGCCCCAAGTCATCCAGCTGCCTTTCATGACTAAGGCAGGACTAGAACTCACCATCTCCTGGTGATTGGCCCCAAGTCATCCAGCTGCCTTTCATGACTAAGGCAGGACTAGAACTCACCATCTCCTGGTGATTGGCCCCAAGTCATCCAGCTGCCTTTCATGACTAAGGCAGGACTAGAACTCACCATCTCCTGGTGATTGGACACTCACCATGGGCCACAGTGGCGCAGTGGTTAGAGTGCAGTACTGCAGGCTACCTCTGCTGACTGCCTGCAATTTGGCAGTTCAAATCCCACCAGGCTCAAGGTTGACTCAGCCTTCCATCCTTCCAAGGTGGACCCCCAGATTGTTGGGGGCAAGAGGCTGACTCTGTAAACCGCTTAGAGAGCTGTAAAGCACTGTAAAGCGGTATATAAGTCTAAGTGCTTTTGCTAACTCCTGGTGATTGACCCAGAGTCACCCAGCTTCCTTTCATGACTAAGGCAGGACTAGAACTCACAGTCTCCTGCTTTCTAGCCTGGTGTTTTAACCGCTAAGAAGTAACTTTGCAGCAACAAGCAACTCCCCAAAAGATGACACTTACCTCTGAGTGTGTCTTGATGATGTGGTATTTGACCCCACTTTCTGAGCTAAACTCCTTCTGACACAGAAGACAACGATATTTGCCCACCAAATGGCCTCCCTGTAAACCAAAAACCAGCCATGTTAAATTTGGTAGAACCAACCTAGAACTAAGGAGAAATTTCCTGAAGTGAGAACAATTAACCAGTGGAACAACTTGCCTCTAGAAGCTGTGAATGCTCCAACACTGGAAGTTTTTAAGAGAATGGATTTGTCTGAAATCGTATAAGGTTTCCTGCTTAAACAGGGGGTTGGACTAGAAGACCTCCAAGGTCCCTTCCCTTATTTTGTTATTCTGTTTTTCTCTTTATGATGACTGGATGGGATGGCCACTTCAGGCTGCAGGTAAGAGAGCCGTGCAATTTCTTATTTTTATTTTGTAAAGAAGGCCTGATTCACAACCAATTGCTCAGTGAGTTGCTAACTTTGGTTATTATGCCCCCCGGAAGGTGCAGGTAGTCCCTGACTTACAACCGTTCATTTAGTGACTGTTCAAAGTTACAACGGCACTGAAAAAAGTTACTTATGACCGTTTTTCCACACTTACAACCGTTGAAGCGTCCCCATGGTCAAAATTCAGCCGCTTGGCAGCTGACTCATCTTTATGATGGTTGCAGTGTCCCGGGGTCACGTGATCCCCTTTCGCGACCTTCTGATAAGCAAAGTCCATGGGAAAATCAGATTCACTGAACAATCGTATGACTCATTTAACAACGGCAGTGATTCACTGATGCAAGAAAGGTCTTTAAAATGGAACAAAATTCACTTAACAAATGCTTCACTTAGGCAACAAAAATTTGGGGCTCAATCGTGGTTGTAAGTCGAGGACTATCTGGTACTTACAACTTGGATTTGAATTTATAAGAGCCACCCCACCCCCACATGCTCACCTGATCACATTTTGTGTGCTTGCAAACCGGTCTTGCATTTATAGCAATGTTCAGTGTGCCGCAATTACATTTATAATGGACTTTTGTTGGAAATTGGCATTTTTGGAAGCACCGAGAGCCAAGTGATGGTACAGTCTTCCGGTTTGGCGTTGCAGCGAGACAGTCGGGGAATTAGCGGGCTCCGACAAGCTCCGCGAAAACCCCGGCTGACGAACCGCTGCCGATGGATCTGTGGACCAGATCTGTCTTGTAGGGACGGGGAAGAAAGAGAGGCACCTCGGATAACCAAGAGGAACAGGCAGACTTGGTGGCGGGGGATGGCTGCCATGGCGGCTGCCTAGAAGCTGGGACAACCAGATTAAGTACACAGAGAAGAGAGGAACGGAATGGAGTTTTTTGAAGCCGGGTGGGTGACAGCCAACCCAGGCTTGAAATAACAACAAGGGAAACATCCTTCAATTATAAGACCCCTAATGATGAAATACCAGCTAAGGAGCATGGGGGCAAAGAAGATTTTGAAACGTAACTTTAAAAAGGTAAAAACCCGATAGAAAATTGATTTCTGAACAAACTATTTGGAAACTTTAAACAACGAGATATGGTCAAAGGATTGGAAAGAAATAATGAGATCCTTTTTTTTCCCCTTTCTGTTTTAAATTTCAAGGGGGCATCTTTTTGAGCAGAGCTGTGGCATTGGTGAACACTGGCATCACCCCAAATGTTGTGGTGCGTCACCTTTTGCCCATCCCTGGCCTACAGTCTGCGAAGGATTTGGCAGGCCAACCTCTGCATGCCAACAAAGAAATCGGCCATTCAATAGGGAAAGATTGACTATGGAGCTCCATTACCTTGTTACAGTTAGCCAGATGGGCTTTTAAGCCGGACACGCTGCAGTAAATGGCTGCACAGCACTGGAAGGGAAAAGAGAGAGGCTGAGTGGGGAACCTCTGTTTGGGATTCAAATCTTCCTCAAATCCCATCCAGGACCAATGGAAACTAGAATCGAGGTCTTCTGGCCATAAAGCCCAAAGCACTCACGTCATTTGGACAATTGATGTGTCCTTTTTCTTTGACTTCATTCTTCCAGGCCTCCAGAAGCCGCGGGTTCAACTTGGGAAGTCCAGGCCGAGTGTAGTTTAGCTGCCAACATTCAACAATCACAACAGTCAGAATGCTATTTACAAGCGTGTGGAAAAACACGGCTAATGTCTCCTGGATTTCTTATCACCACCAGCACCATCACCCCAGCCAGCCTTCTCCAAGAGGTTCAACATTTAAGATAAAATAAGATAATCTTTATTGTCATTTTTTATTGTGGGCACACTGGCGCACGTTAAAAATGAAATCCTGCTCTCTCAAAAGTGTACACATACATAACGCCTGTTGTGTCCACGGAGTTGTTGAAGGAGCATAGAGACGAAACGCGATGTGATTGGTTTATTGCCGCATCCCTTCAGGTGGGAAAATTAAGGCTTTCAATATATTGGTTGTTGTTTTTGACAACTCAGTATATAAGAGCTGTCAACTCTTTCTAATGTAGTTTTTCTGTTCAGGAATTGCTTTTGTTGTCAATAAATGGTTCATGTTACAAGCCGTCTCCTCATTCATGCAGACCCTCACTGAGTTTATAATACTGGCGACGAAGGTGGGATATCCCTTCTGAGGAGACTCAGGCTGAGTACAGAACAGATAGAAGGCAAGTAGATTAAATGCTGCCTTGTTAGAGGCAATCTCCACAGCTGACACATTCTTTCAGAATGACTACTTTAACAGCATTCGCAGCATATAGTCCTACTAATGAAACCTGCGATGCGGCAATAAACCAATCAGATCACGTTTCGTCAGCACGCTCAACACTCCTTCGGCAGCTCTGTGGACACAACACCACCCATATAGACATGCTATATACATACATATGTCTCAGGGGTGAAATGCTCCCGGTTCGGACCAGATCACCCAATCCAGTAGCAATGGAGGCGGGTGGTTCGGAGAACTGGTAGCAAAAATCCCTGCGCCCCCCCCATGTGCAGCTGAGCCGTGCAATCATCAGAGGCTGGTTTTTTTTACTTTTAAAAGCATTTTTTCTACAACCTCTACAGCCAAAAAAATGCTTTTAAAAGTAAAAAAAAAAGCCTCTGATGATCGCACAGCTCAGCTGGGATCGTCAGAGGCTTTTAAAAACATTTTTGCTACAACCTCTTTAAAAGCCTCTGACGATCCCAGCTGACTTGCCTGATCGTCAGAGGCTTCTAAAAGCATTTTCTTCTGCAACCTCTTAAGGTTGTAGAAAAAATGCTTTTAAAAGTTTAAAAAAAAAAAAAAAAGTTGGCCACGCCCACCCAGTCACATTACCCCCACCAAGCCACGCTCACAGAACCGGTAGTAACAAATTTTAGATTCCACCCCTGATATGTCTATACCTGCACCCTAAAATATACACACACGTATGTATGCAGTGGGGGGATTCAAATAATTTAACAACCGGTTCTCTGCCCTAATGACTGGCTGGGTGGGTGTGGCCATGGTGGGTGTGGTCAGGGGGTGTGACAGGCAGCACTTGGCCGCCTGCAACCCCCTGGGGGCCACCGGGGGGGGGCGCACTCCCAGCGTCCCGTTTTGGGCCTAGTAGGCCTCGCTGCGAGTCCCACCTCAGCCTCTGGGTGACTTTGGGCTAGTCTCTCTCGCTTAGCCTAACCTACCTCACAAGGTTGTTGTTGTGAGGAATATAGGAGGAGAAAGAGATATTACGTATGTTCACCACCTTGAATTGTTAATAGAACTAACAAACAAACAAACAAACAACAGGACAGGCACCTAGCATATTGCCCTGATTTCCAACAGGCTCTGCTGAATAGAAGCAGGGTGGCTAAGATTCAAGATCAGGAGCAGAGAGAGCAGAGTTCAAAATCTAATATATATATGTGTGTGTGTGTGTGTGTGTATATGTGTGTGTACACACACACACACATACACACATACACACACACACACACACACATATACACACACACACATATATACATATACATATATACATATATACATATATACATATATACATATATACATATATACATATATACATATACATATACATATACATATACATATACATATACATATACATATACATATACATATACATATATATATATATATATATATATATATATATATATATATATATATATAACTTATATATTAAATGAGAATGAGGATTCGGAATTTTACACGGTATGGGAAAGGTGGTATAGTTGGCTGGGAAATAAATGTAAATGTTAACTTGAATTAAGAGAAACGATATCAAACTATTTATGCAATATATTTAGGTAAAGTAATAAGATCTACTATAACTGACAATGTAATAACGTATAAATTCTGAATATTTAAATTTTAAATTATATAAACTTTATTCGATACTATTTACATAATGTATATAACATAATTGCACGTAGCCAAACCGAAAACGTTGAATTGTTATAATCTTGTTTATTCAATAAAAACTCTTATTAAAAAAAAAATCATCTCTATGGAAAATCGCCCATCAGATGGGTGCCTTTGGTCAATATTCCTCTCAGCCCACCTGACAGGGTCGTTGTGAGGATAAATGAAGAGAAAACCCATGGAAGCCATCTTGGGCTCTTGGAGAAAAGGCAGGATGTAAATCTTAACTGACAAATAGAAAGTATGCCACAATCATCCTCAAGCCAAGCCTTCGACCCCCAAACACCCCAATTCTCTGATTCCCATCCCACCCCCACCCCCTGCCATCTTTGAGAAACTTCCAGGTGCTCCAGTCGCTCACTTGCTTTGTTTCGGGGACCAGATCGTCCTTCATCCGCCGCTTGGTCCAGTCCTTGGCCAGCTCGTCCTCAGCTATTTCCTGCAAGTGGAAGACGGCGACTTGGGCGGAGGTGCGCCGGATGCGGCCGCTGGGGGTCCTCTCGAAATCTTCCACGGGGCTGGGTTCGGGCTTCAGCTCCAGCTGCTCTGGGGGCTGAGGAGAGAAAAGCGGTCTGTGATGAAGGCAGATGCTGGAAGGGAGGAAGAGAAGGGAAAGAGAGGAGGAAGGGAGGAAGGAGGGGAAAGAGGGGAGGAGGAGGAAGGGAGGAAGAGAGGGAGGGGAGAGGAGAAGGGGAGGAAGAAAAGGAGAATGAAGAGAGGAGGGAGGGAGGAAGGAAGGGAATGGAGAGAGAGAGGAAATGGAGACATAGACAAGGAGAAGGAAAAAGAAAAGGGAGAATGAAAGGGGGAGGAACAGAAGGAAGGGAGGAAGGGAGGGAGGGAATGGGCAGAGAGAGAGAAATGGAGACACACAGAGAGAGACAGAGAGGGAGGGAGACAGAGGGAGGGAGGGAAGGAAGGAAAGAGGGAGGGAGGGAGACAGAGGGAGACAGACAGAGGGAGGGAGGGAGGGAAGGAAGGAAGGAAGGAAGGAAGGAAGGAAGGAAGGAAGGAAGGAAGGAAGGAAGGAAGGAAGGAAGGAAGGAAATGGAGACAGAGGAAATGGAGACAGATAAGGAGAAGGAAAAGGGAGAATGAAGGGGGAAGGACAGAAGGAAGGGAGGAAGGGAGGAATGGGCAGAGAGAGAGAAATGGAGGAAGGAAGGAAATGGAGACAGAGGAAATGGAGACAGATAAGGAGAAGGAAAAGGAAAAGGGAGAAAGAAGGAAGGAAGGAAGGAAGGAAGGAAAAGAGGGAGGGATGGAATGGAGACAAGAGAGAGTGAGTGAGTGGAGAGAATGGAGACAGAGAGACAGAGAGGAGAAGGAAATGGAGAATGAAATGAAAGGAGGAGGAGGAGGAAGAGAAGCAGATGGAAGGGAAGGAGGGGTAGGAAGGCCAATGGAGACGGAAAAGGTGAAGGAGAAGAAGAGGGAGGGTGGAAGGAAGGAAACAAATTAAGACACGGTGGCAATTAAGGCCTTTTGATTGCTTTTTTACCTGAGAACTTTCAAAGGAGAAGAGGGAACTGGGAGGCCTTGGTGAAGGGCAGGTTGCCCAATCCTAGTGAGTTCTAGCTACTGCACGTGGCCTTCAATCCTCAAACATCGTCTCCCTTCAAAACTCATCGGTGGGTTTCCAGATTTGGAAAATGGCCCTAACATCACCTGGCTGCCTCTGACTGTCTTTAATGCACCGTTGCAAACAAATATACCTTTGCTTGCAAGTCTCTTGGCAAAGAAAAGAGGAAAGACTGCCAGAGATAATAAAAGCTGGCAGGTGTGTGTGTGTGTGTGTGTGTGTGTGTGTGAAAGAGAGAGAGAGAGAGAGAGAGGGAGTGAGAGAGGGAGGAAGGGAGAGGGGAAGAGGGATGGGGAGAGAGAGGGGAGAGAGGGAGGGGGAGAGGGGGGGAGAGAGGGAGGGAGAGGGAGAAAGGGGGAGGGAAAGAGGGAGAGGGAGGGGAGAGAGAAAGGGGGGAGGAAGGGAGGGAGGGGGAGAAAGGGGGAGGGAGAGGGGGAGAGGGAGGAGAGAAAGGGGGAGGGAGGGAGGGGGAGAGAGGGGGGATGGAGAGAGGGATTGAGAGGGAGAGGGGGAGGGAGGGAGAGAGGAAGAGAGAGAGAGGGAGAGGGAAGGGGAGAGAGAGAGGGAGAGAGGGAGGAAGGGAGAGGGGGAGAGGGAGGGGGAGAGAGGGGGGAGAGAGGGAGGGAGGGAGGGGGAGAGGGAGGGGAGAGAGAGGGGGAGGGGGAGAGAGGGAGGGGAGAGAGGGAGGGGAGAGAGAAAGGGGGAGGGAGGAGGAGAGAGGGGGATGGAGAGAGGGATTGAGAGGGAGACGGAAGGGGAGAGAGAGAGAGAGAGGGAGGGAGGAAGAGAGAGAGGAAGCTGTGCCTACTGATTGCTGCACAGTAACTCAGTCTATTTATTATGGCCCAGCAAATGATGGAGAACACATAAAAAAACACACACCCCTTGGAGTTCTACACTAAATTGTACAGTACAGGTCCTCCCCGAGTCACAGTGATTTGTTTAGTGACCCTTCAAAGTTACAATGGCGCTGAAAAAAGTGACTCGGGACAGTTTTCACACTTAAGACCACTGCAGAATATCTGCAGTCACGTGATCAAAAATTCAGATGCTCGATCATCAACTCATATTTATGACGGTTGCAGCGTCCCAGGGTCATGGGATCCCCTTTTGCAACCTTCTGATGAGCAAAGTCAATGGGGAAGCCAAATTCACTTAACAACCGGGTTACTAACTTAACAAATGCAGTGATTCACTTAACAACTGCGGCAAGAAAGGTTGTACATTGGGAAGAAAACTCACTTAACAAATGTCTCTCTCAGCAACAGAAATTTTGGCCTCAATAGTGGATGTAAGTCGAGGACTACCTGTAGAGAACTCCAAGCAATGCTATTGATGTGTTTGCACAAGGCACAAATAGTCTCAACGGCCAACACATCAATAGCGTCGCTTGGAGTTCTATATCGAATAGAATAATAGAGTTGGAAGGGACCTTGGAGGTCTTCTAGTCCAACCCCCTGCCTAAGCAGGAAACTCTACACCACTCCAGACAAATACTGTACAATTCAGAGTTCTGATTCTGGGATACATGGATTCTTGCACCCAACCAACCATATGGTTCACTTACCGAGTAGGATTCAATTAACAATTATGGCAAAAAAGTCGTAAAAATTAGGTCACATGATAACTCACATAATGACACGCTGCTTGACAATGAAATTTAAGGTCCCCCCCCCATTGTGGTCGTAAGTCGAGGGCTACCCATAATGCTTTTTAAATACAAGCACAGTGTCGGTGACAGGGAAAGCAGGCGGGAGGCTCAGGGGCTCACCGTTGCCGGATGCTCGGAGCGGATGTGGTAATCATGCCCAGCTTTTGACTTGTAGGCCTTGCCACAGTGGGAGCAGGTGAAGACCGGCTTCTCCAGCTCCGATGGCTGCTTCCCGCATCGCTTCTGGTGATACTGGTACCCCATAAGACTGGAGAAGGTGGCCACGCAGCCCTGAAGCAAAATAAGACGAGTCAGAGATCAGCAGGGAAGGAAGGATTTTCAAGGTACGGGGCCAACCCTTTTTAAAACAACCTAACAGTGTTAAAAAAAAACACAATAAGAAATAAAAGACATACAATATGCTGGAAATCAGCCAAACAATGGAAGGAGTTCTGGAGGAGACTATGCTAGAAACTAGCCAAATAAAATATGCTGGAAATCAGCCTATAACGTGGGGAGATAGGGAGGAGATAATATTGGGAATAATCTCAAAAGAGTTGATAACTTGGGAAAGAATAAGTAATATGTTCTTGTGATAAAACTGTGTAATAAAAGTGGGATATTAAATTGGAAAGTTTAAGATACTGTGATTTGATAAAAAAGGGTCAAATAATTAAGATGTTGATAAAATTGTGTTTTATAAATTTTAACAAAATGGAGTTGTATTGAAATTGAACTTGATAATTCTGGTGATAAAATTGTAAGGTATATAACTAGAATAAGAGACTAGAATATTGTTAACAATTAATTGGATATTGATGAGATATAGATGCAGAGATAATGAGTTAAAATTTAATTTGAAGCTAAAACTGTATTGATATATTAGATTTGTTTAGATGAAAATGTTAGAATTTTATGTTTAAATTTGTTTTTTTTTTTTTCTGTTTTAAACTTTTAAAAGATGTAATGTAAAAGTGGAATAGAGCGTGTTAAAAGAATGTAAGCATGTTAACCATCTATGACCGGATCGAAACTCTGTTCTTGAAAGTTATATTTTATGTTTATGTTTGGAAAAAAATAAAAAAATATTTACAAAAAAAAAAAAAGAAATAAATAAAAGACATATAAAGATAAAAGAGATGATGGATAGATGATTTCTCTTTTTTGTTGTTGTTCTGATTTGCTTTTCCTTTTTTCTCTCTCTCTCTTTTCTTTTTTTTTTCTTTTCTTTTTTTTTTAGGTAGGTGACACGACCAGAAGTCAGGTAGGATAGAAAGAAAATGTTTTTCAGTAAAAGGTGACATGACTAAAAGTTAGAATAAGTGATAGAAATAAGAGAAGGGGGAATGTTAGTGTAGACACTTTTATATAATAAAATAAAAGTTAACAAGGGAAAACATGGAATAATTGAATAATGACAGATTGCAACTTATTATAATTGTGTAATCATTATTAGAAATACCGTATTTCCCCAAAAATGGAATAATTGAATAATGACAGATTGCAACTTATTATAATTGTGTAATCATTATTAGAAATACCGTGTTTCCCCGAAAATAAGACCCTGTCTTATATTTTTTTGAACCCTGAAATAAGCGCTTGGCCTTATTGCCATGCGCTCAAAAGCCCGATTGGGCTTATTATCAGGGGATGTCTTATTTTTGGGGGAAACAGGGTATGTAAGTTGATTGAATGTAATAACTATGATTAATTTTACTAGTTTTATTTGTGTTAGAATGTATGGCACTTAGGTGCCACACTGTTCACGCATTGATTTGATATGTTTGTAAAAAAAAATATAAAAAATAAAAAACTTGGAAAAAAAAGAAATAAAAGACATAACATAAAATAGTGGGGTTTGCTACAGCTGCAAACCTCACTCCTTTCTAGCCCTGGGAATGTTATCTAGTTGGGTAATGAAATGTCTGCAGGAAAGCCACCAAGCTCAGAGAGCACCAAGGACCTCATATTATCCCTCCTCCTCCTCCTCCTCCCTCCTTTCTCCTCCTCCTCTTACTCCTCCAATCTCATTGTCAGGTTTCGATGCTATCTCAAAATAATTGAACTTCCAAACTGCCGATCTTTAAGGAAATTTTCTCTTTATTCGAGCACCGCAATCTGATCCTGACTCTTCGCGGTCAGTACTGACCTTTGCCCCCCAATCCCTCCCTTTCCGATCCCCAATTCTCTGCTTCTCATTGGCTATCTTCCAAGTCACTTTCCTGATTCCTTTTTCATCAGGTCACAGGAATGTCTCCCCCCTCCCCATCTCCGAGGAGACCGAATCTTCAAAGGGATTTAGCAGGCAAAAGTTCAGGCTTCTCCTCCCTTTTCTATGTCAGTTCTGAGACGCTGACACTCATTCTCTTCTAGTTCTGATGATATTAACCAAGTTGGGTAATAAAACATCTACAGGAAAACCAAACTCAGAGAGCACCAAGGACCCTAGAGTCCTCCTCTTCCTCTTCCTCCTCCTCTTCCACTCCACAAACCCCGCTTCCCTCTAGCCCTGAGGATGTTACCTAGTTGGGCAATGAAACGTCTGCAAGAAAGTAAGTAGTAAGCTTTATTGCGGTCAGAGACCAAATTAAAATAGACAAAGAAAGGGAGCATATTTTACAAATATGGAAGAATCTGCAAGAAAAGGACCAACCTCAGAGAGCACCGAGGACCCCATAACAGTTCAGCCCTGAGCTACAAATATTCCCGTCTATTGGTATAGGTGACCTTGTTATAAACATCCTAGCAGACAGCAAAATCAATACCTCATTTGGACATTTGAGTTTCCCCATCTGCTTTAGCATTTTCCTCAGCCTTTCCCTGTCTCCTAGTTCACTGAGAGGGACAGCAGCTTCCACAGGAGCAGTCTAGAAAAAAGAAATCGGGGGAAAAAATTATCCACTCATATCAACTGTACATGTAGTCTTAGACTTTGGAAAAAGTGCAAAGAAGAGCAACTAAAATAATTAAGGGCCTGGAAACAAAAACACATGAAGAATGGTTGCAGGAACTTGTGGCTCCGTTACCTGAGCCTGTGTCATTGGCAGGAGAGGACTCCGAGAGTGAAGGAGAGGAGTTGGCAAGGCCTCCCTCTCCAGGACCCTCCTCTCTGGCAATGCCTTCGGTGTCCGCCGGGGCCAAGCACGTCCACGCAGCCACAGGTGGACAGTGATGAGGGTTATGAGTCTTGGCTGGATCCACGCCAGCGTCGCAGAGATAAGCGCGTGCAACAGAAGAAAAGGCGTGCCCGAGATTAGGCTGAGTCACTGGATCACACCCCACAGGGTATAAAAGGGAGCGTGGTGGCCAGTCAAACCTTGTGACGAACAAAGCTGAAAGCTTCCACGCCATTCTGCATTGCCGGACTTTTGCTATAGACTTTGCTGGATTATCTTTGGACCTGATTGACTCTGTAATTATTAAGCTGTTTCTTTTGATGTACCAGAAGCGGGGAGAAGTTATCTCTCCTCTTTGTAAGTAATAAACTCTTGGCAGGCAGCCACTAGGTTGTTGCCAAGTTCCGTTATCATAAGGAAAAGGATTTTGCTGGCTGGTTTGGTCTTTAACTCTTGAACGTCTGTTGGTGTGTGTGCGTGTGGGATGGGGACAGAACAGAACTGGGTATGGTTAGTCTAGAAAAAAGAAGGACTAGGGAGGAGATTATAACAGTCTTCCAGTATTTGAGGGGCTGCCACGAAGAGGAGAGGGTCATCTTATTCTCCAAAGCGCCTGAAGGCAAGACAAGAAACAATGGAGGGAAATTAATCAAGGAGAGAAGCAACCTGGAATTGAGGAGAAACTTCCTAACAGTGAGGACAATTAAGCAGTGGAACAGCTTGCCACCAGAAGTTGTGGGTGCTTCATTACTGGAGGTTTTTAAGAAGAGACTGGACAGCCACTTGTCTGGAATGGTATAGGGCCTCCTGCCTGAGTTTGGGGGTTGGATTAGAAGACCCCCAATGTCCCTTCCAGCTCTATTCTGAATGATTACAGTTCATTTAGTCGTGAATGTTCAAAATTAAAACGGCACTGAAAAAAGTAACTTAGGACCAGTTTTCACACTTTTACAACTGTTGTAGCATCCCCATGGTCACGTGATCAAAATTTGGATGCTTAGCAACTGATTCATATTTATGACGGTTGCAGAGTCCCGGGGTCACGTGATCTGCTTTTGCGACCGTCCGACAAGCAAAGTCAATGCGGAAGCCAGATTCACTTAACAACCCTGTTCCTAAGTTAACAACTGCAATGATTCACTTGACAACTGCAGCAAGAGAGGTTGTAAAATGGGGGCAAAACTCACTTAACAAATGCCTCACTTAGCAACATAAATATGGGGCTCAGCTGTGGTCATACGTCAAGGACTGCGTGTACCAGTTTGCAGCAAACTGCTCTAGAGTTGAAGACAGAACTGAGTTTGCTAATGTTGGCAATTTCTAGGCATGTGGACTTCAAATCCCAGAATTCCCCAGGAAGCTTGGCTACTCATGAGAGTTCTGGGAAGTGAAGTCCAGTTACACAGAGGTTGTCCCAGTTGGGAAATGTCGGATTGGAGCACTGATTCTCAACTCTGCAACTTTAAGATGTGTGGACTTCAATTCCCAGAATCCCCCAGCCAACTTGTTCCATCGATTAATCGTTCTCACTGTCAGGAAATTCCTCCTTATTTCCAGGTTGGGTCTCCTTCTGTTGAGCTTCCACCTGTTCTGTCCCCGTCTCACACACGCATACAAACAGTCAGTCAGGGGTTAAATAAAACTTGCAGACAATAAATTCCTTCGATAACAGGATTGGCAGCAACCCAGTAGCTGCTTGCCAAGAACTTTACTCACAGAGGGAGGTGTTCCTCCTCTGTCAGATACCAAAACAAATACACAAAGTCAAAGAATTGTCAAGTCCAGTCCGTATTAAATCCAAGGCAGGCAGATAACGTAGTTTCAGAGATACAATGCGACTCGCTAGTTGTTTAGTTTTGTCCGTCACAGAGCCTGAATGGCCACCACACCCCCTTTTATCCCCTGTGGGGTGTGGTCCAGTGACTCAGCTTAATCTCTGGCACGCCTCCTTTTCTGTTGCATGCGCTTGTCTCTCCGACGCTGGCGTGGATCCAGCCAAGACTTATCTCCGTCACTGTCCGACTGCGACTGCTCGGGAATACCTGGCTCCTGGCCAATCTCTTCTCCTTTGGGAGACACCTGAGGCATTGCCAGAGAGGAGGGTCCTGGAGAGGGAGGCCCGGCCAACTCTCTCCACTTTCGGAGCCTTCTCCCTCCGATAAGACGGGCTCGGGGGTCGGAGTCACAACACCACCCATTACTTCTTGTCCTGCCCTCTACATGCACAATCTACATTGTACACAGATCTACACGCAGGAGGGCCATACCTTATTCACGTGCTCGGCCATCGTGTGATAATTCAGCCCTGCTTTGGACTTGAACTGTTTTTTACAGTGCTGGCATTTCAAGGCATCCTGCAGCTAAAAGAAAGGAGAAAAATACATTTCAGACGAAGAAATCTAGAGTGAATACGATTTGCCTTCCATCAATCTACACTTAGCAATAATTGTGTGGGATACGCAGTGGTGGGATTCAACCGGTTCGCACCACTTTGGCCGAACCGATTCTTAAATTGCTGGCTGGCCCCTCCCCTTCCGTTCCAGAAGTCCCCACGCACCCCGTTTTGGCTACCAGGTGTTCTGCCCCAGCTACGGACCCCAAAGAACGCAGCACACACAAAGTCCGTACAAACCTTAGTTTACTAAATTAAATCAGTCTTTTTCAAATAAAGGCTGTTAATTAACTTTCTTAACAGCCTACAAGAATCCAAAGAATAAATAATTGTAATCTTACTATGGTTGGCAGAAAGCCCAGAAGCAATTTGCAGGAAGCTGATAAGAGAACTAAGATCAGGATGCAAAGGAGAGTGAATGAAGTTGTTCCCTGCAAATTGCCTCAGTCATCGTCCTTCCTTAAATAGGCTAAAGGAGTGGCCAATTAGCCCCAAGCCTTACTCTTGAGGAGACCTCCTCCTGAGGAACCACTCCTGCCTTTTGGCAGCTCTGCGCGCCCATGCATTGAGAAAAGGCTCCTCCTCTTCTTCCTCTTCACTTATGGGAGGTTCTGAAGGCCCTGGCTGAATCCCCGCTTCTGGCACATCTTCTCCAGCCTCCTCATTGTCTGACTCAAGTGCCAGCTGCACAGGCTGCTGGCGCAGCACCACACCAGCCTCCTTGCTGTCTGAATCAGCTACTAGCTGCACAGGCCGCTGACGGGCCACAACACCAGGTAAGTGCAAGGAGGCTTACTAGGCCCAAAATGGGATGCAGGGGGGCGCCCCCTGCAGCCCATTTTTGCTCCCAGGGGGGTGCAGGAGGCTGAGTGCTGCCTACCACACCCCCTGGCCACACCCATCATGGCCACGCCCACCCAGCCAGTCATTAGGGCAGAGAACCAGTTGTTAAATTATTTAACAATCCCACCACTGGGGATACGTGATTATGTTGTGCGTCTATTTTTTGCTTATCCTCTTGTACGTTTTATAACCCAACTACTCAAGAGTTGCTCAAAATGGTAATAGTTTTATGATCCCCACAAAATAAAATAAATACACCCACAGAGGATAAATGCAATTGATAAAGCAAACCAAAACCAGATGCTGCAAATGTGTAGAGGCATTCCTCGGCATATGACCATAATGGAACTTGCCCATTACAACCGTCTGTTGTGACCGTCGTAAATCGGGTCGGTCACAAGGCAGCATCTCAACAGGGCAAAAAAATAGAGGGGAAATTTAATATTGCTTGGATTTAACCACCATGGAATTGTCTGAATCATCTTTCTTCAGCACAACTGGTAGTCCCTGACTTACGGCCATTTGTTTCTTCAAAGTTGTGACGATACTGAAAAAAGTGACTTACAACCAGCCCTTAAGGACACTGTAGCGTCCCGATGGTCGTGGGATCAAACAATGAATTTTCCGGTCCCAATTGCGGTCATAAGTTGAAGCCTACCTATACATAGACTTATGACCACAATTGTGTCCAAAATTTTGTTGCTAAGCGAGACAGTTGTTAAGTGAATTTTGCCTCATTTTACAACTTGCCACGGCTGTTGTGTGAATCACCCGCCATTGTTAAGTTAGTCACACGGTTGTTAAGTGAATCTGGCTTCCCTACTGACTTTGCTTCTCAGAAGGTCGCAAAAAGGGATCGTGTGACCCTGGGACACTGCGACCGTCATAAATACGAGCCAGATGCCAAGCGTCCGAATTTTAATCACGTGACCACGGGGATGCAGCAACGGTCGTAAGCGTGAAAAATGATCATGTTACTTTTATTCAGTGCTGTTGTAACTTTGAACAGGCACTAAATGAACTGTTGCAATCGGTGGAACAACTTGCCACCAGAAGTTGTGAATGTTCCAACACTGGAATTTTTTAAGAAGAGGTTGGATACCCATTTGTCTGAAGTGGTGTAGGGTTTCCTGCCTAAGCAGGGGGTTGGACTAGAAGACCTCCAAGGTCCCTTCCAACTCTGTCATTCTATTCTATTCTATTCTATTCTACTCTACTCTACTCCACTCTCCACTCCACTCTCCACTCCATCTATCCTATCCTATCCTATCCTATCCTATCCTATCCTATCCTATCCTATCCTATCCTATCCTATCCTATCCTATCCTATCCTATCCTATCCTATCCTATCCTATCCCATTCCATTCCATTCCATCTTCATTCTATTCTGTTCTGTTCTGTTTTGTTCTGTTCTAATTCTATTCCATTCCATTCCATATTTTCTACTCTACTCTACTCCACTCCACTCCACTCCACTCCACTCCACTCCACGCCACTCCACTCTCCACTCCTCTCCTCTCCTCTCCTCTCCTCTCCACTCCTCTCCACTTCACTTCACTTCACTCCACTCCACTCCACTCCTTTTTAAGTCTAGGACTACCTGTATATTAAACTGCCCCAACCCAGCAATTGTGATGCCAGGGTTCCAGGGCCCTGGAATTCAGAATCAAGGGCCCAGGAGCAAATCCTGGTTTATCACAAAGGAACAGGACAAACATTGGTCTTGGGCCAGAGTTAGCCCATCCAAAGCATCCGCAGCTGAAGGGAATGGGTTACATTTCTCGCCATTTGAACGGGGAGCACGTGGCTTCCTACCTTTTGGCAGACTTCCATGTGCTTCTTGAGACCCAAGACCGTCTTCCGGGAGATCATGCCACAGGTCGGGCAAGAGACTTCTCCTTTCTCGTTGATTATCCGCTGCCACTGCTCCTCAGGGGTTGCTGGAGAAGAGAAAAAAAGGACAAACCATGAATGCTGGTTAGGCATAACACTGAGGGGGCTCTATTTTGGTTTAATCCCAGAACTACATTTTGGCTTCTCAGGAATAATATGCAGTAGAGGGTTGTTTTCATTCTCGTTTGTTTTTATGTATTTATTTCCCTGCCTTTGTTGTTTTAATAAATCACTCAAGGTTGGGCTGAGGGAACGAGTGACTGGCTCTAAGTCACCCTGCCTAAGGCAGGACTAGAACTCACAGTCTCCTGGTGATTGAGCTAAAGTCACTTAATCGGCTTTCATGCCTAAGGAAGGAGTAGAACTCACTGTCTCCTGGTGTTTGATCTAAAGTCACCCAGCCAGCTTTTATGCCTAAGGCAGGACTAGAACTCACAGTCTCCTGGTGTTTGATCCAAAGTCACTTAATTGGCTTTCATGCCTAAGGCAGGACTAGAATTCACAGTCTGCTGGTGTTTGATCCAAAGTCACCCAGCCAGCTTTCATGCCTAAGGCAGGACTAGAACTCACAGTCTCCTGGTGATTGAGCTAAAGTCACTTAATCGGCTTTCATGCCTAAGGCAGGACTAGAACTCACAGTCTCCTGGTGATTGGCCCAAAGTCACTTAATCGGCTTTCATGCCTAAGGCAGGACTAGAACTCACAGTCTCCTGGTGATTGAGCTAAAGTCACTTAATCGGCTTTCATGCCTAAGGTAGGACTAGAACTCACAGTCTCCTGGTGTTTGATCCAAAGTCATACAGCCAGCTTTCATGCCTAAGGCAGGACTAGAACTCACAGTCTCCTGGTGTTTGATCCAAAGTCACACAGCCAGCTTTCATGCCTAAGGCAGGACTAGAACTCACAGTCTCCTGGTGTTTGATCCAAAGTCACCCAGCCAGCTTTCATGCCTAAGGCAGGACTAGAACTCACAGTCTCCTGGTGATTGAGCTAAAGTCACTTAATCGGCTTTCATGCCTAAGGCAGGACTAGAACTCACAGTCTCCTGGTGATTGGCCCCAAGTCACTTAATCGGCTTTCATGCCTAAGGCAGGACTAGAACTCACAGTCTCCTGGTGTTTGATCCAAAGTCACTTAATTGGCTTTCATGCCTAAGGCAGGACTAGAATTCACAGTCTCCTGGTGTTTGATCCAAAGTCACCCAGCCAGCTTTCATGCCTAAGGCAGGACTAGAACTCACAGTCTCCTGGTGATTGGCCCAAAGTCACTTAATCGGCTTTCATGCCTAAGGCAGGACTAGAACTCACAGTCTCCTGGTGATTGGCCCAAAGTCACTTAATCGGCTTTCATGCCTAAGGCAGGACTAGAACTCACAGTCTCCTGGTGATTGGCCCAAAGTCACTTAATCGGCTTTCATGCCTAAGGCAGGACTAGAACTCACAGTCTCCTGGTGTTTGATCCAAAGTCACTTAATTGGCTTTCATGCCTAAGGCAGGACTAGAATTCACAGTCTCCTGGTGTTTGATCCAAAGTCACCCAGCCAGCTTTCATGCCTAAGGCAGGACTAGAACTCACAGTCTCCTGGTGATTGGCCCAAAGTCACTTAATCGGCTTTCATGCCTAAGGCAGGACTAGAACTCACAGTCTCCTGGTGATTGGCCCAAAGTCACTTAATCGGCTTTCATGCCTAAGGCAGGACTAGAACTCACAGTCTCCTGGTGATTGGCCCAAAGTCACCCAGCTGGCTTTCATGCCTAAGACAGGACTAGAATTCATTTCTACTGGTGATTGGCCCAAAGTCACTCAGCTGGCTTTTGTGCCTAAGGTGGGACTAGAACTCCCAACTCCTGGTGACCATGGGAATGCTATAATGGTCATGTGTGAAAACTAGTCATAAGTCATTTTTTCAGTGCCACTGTAGCTTTGAACTGTCACTAAACGGACGGTTATAAGTTGAGGACTGCCTCAAGTTCTTATTTAATTTAGAATATCAGAGTTCAAAGGAACGTTGTAGGTCATCTAGTCCAATCCTCTGTTCAAGGAGACTCCTAGACCATTTCTGACAAGTGGCTCTGTCCTGTTTCTTCCTGAAAGCCTCCAGTGATGGAGCACCCATAACTTCTGGAGCAGGGGTGGGTTCTAAATTTTTTTACTACCGGTTCTGTGGGCGTGGCTTATTTTGTGGGCGTAGCTTAATGGTCATGTGACAATTCTTTAGGATTTAGCAGAGGTACTGGTCTACCAGGCTTTTAACTGCTTGCAGAGCTGTACCGGTCTACCCATTTGTTTTTGCAGGCACTGGTCTACTCATTTGTTTTTGGAGGCACTGGTCTATCCATTTGTTTTTGGAGGCACTGGTCTACTCATTTGTTTTTGGAGGCACTGGTCTACTCATTTGTTTTTGGAGGCACTGGTCTACTCATTTGTTTTTGGAGGCACTGGTCTATCCATTTGTTTTTGGAGGCACCGGTCTACTCATTTGTTTTTGGAGGCACTGGTCTACCCATTTGTTTTTGGAGGCACTGGTCTACCCATTTGTTTTTGGAGGCACTGGTCTACTCATTTGTTTTTGGAGGCACCGGTCTACTCATTTGTTTTTGGAGGCACTGGTCTACTCATTTGTTTTTGGAGGCACTGGTCTATCCATTTGTTTTTGGAGGCACTGGTCTACCCATTTGTTTTTGGAGGCACCGGTCTACTCATTTGTTTTTGGAGGCACCGGTCTATTCATTTGTTTTTGGAGGCACCGGTCTACTCATTTGTTTTTGGAGGCACTGGTCTACTCATTTGTTTTTGGAGGCACTGGTCTACTCATTTGTTTTTGGAGGCACTGGTCTACCCATTTGTTTTTGGAGGCACTGGTCTACCCATTTGTTTTTGGAGGCACCGGTCTACCACCACACTGCCTTTTAACACTGATCAGCTGTAGGGCGGCTCTTTGAAGCCCCTCGGCAAGAGTTTAAACAGTTTTTTTTCCTTCTAGCCGATCAGCTGGGACTCAGGAGGCAGCAATAGATTCGGGGTGGGGTCAAATAAAAGGTAAGAATAATGCTGGGGGTGGGGGCAGAACCAGTTCGGTGACGTTATATCATCACCGCTACCAGCTCGGCGGAACCAGGCAGAACCGGGAGGAACCCACCACTGTTCTGGAGGCAAAGTCATTCCACAGGTTAATTGTTCCAACTGTCAGAAAATTTCTCCTTATTTCTAGGTTAATGTAGCCAATAATCAAACTGTCTGGCTGGATTAGAAGTCACTTAAACAGCTGAAAATCAAAACAATCACTCCTGTAACACAACCCTTGCAAAGGAAAGAAAACTCTTGACGCAATTCTGCTTTAAATCACAACGTTCTTGAAAAATACAATAATCAATAGCCGGCCAGCAGTTACAGAAATTACGAAGTAGCAACAATAAATATGAGGCTGGCTTAACTCCCAATCCACGGATCAATGTAGGCTTGCCGGGTTGTTCGCGACATCAACTTCAGATTCAAAACCTGGGGAAACGAATTGGCTAGATCCAGTTCTACAGAGGAATTATTGAGTCTGTCATCTGCACCTCCATAACTGTCTGGTTTGGTTCTGCAACCCAGCAAGGCAGACGCAGACTTCAGAGGATCATTAGAACTGCAGAAAAAACAATGGCTACCAACCTGCCTTCCATTGAGGACCTGTATACTGCCCGAGTCAAAAAGAGGGCTGGGAAAATATTTACAGACCCCTTGCATCCTGGACATAAATTGTTCCAACTCCTACCCTCAAAACGACGCTATATAGGGCACTGCACACCAGAACAACTAGACACAAGGACAGTTTTTTCCCGAACGCCATCACTCTGCTAAACAACTAATTCCCTCAACACTGTCAAACTATTCACTACGTCTGCACTACTATTAATCTTCTCATGGTTCCCATCACCCATCTCCTTCCACTTATGACTGTATGACTGTAACCTTGTTGCTGGTATCCTTATGATTTATATTGACTGTTTCCCTATGACTGTCATTAAGTGTTGTACCTTATGATTCTTTGACGAACGTATCTTTTCTTTTATGTACTCCGAGACCGTATGCACCAAGACAAATTCCTTGTGTGTCCAATCACACTTGGCCAGTAAAGAATTCTATTCTATTCTAGAAGAAGTTGCTGATGTGTATATTTGGAATATCCAGCTGTCTCCAGTCCAGCAAAAGATTTTCCAGAGAAATATGTTTTGGGCTGATCCCAGAGAAACATATTTTGCCTTTGAAAGGTCTGCGGATTATTTGCCAAAATATCAAAATGCAGGAAATGGGGTGGGGGGGAATCTGAAGGCCAACTAACTGTGGAACTTTCTGGTTTTCCAAGGAAGGGAAGGAAAAACAACCAAGTTTTCAGTGGCAGACACAATTCATACTAAAGGTTATCCATACCGATGTCAGATTTAATTATTTTTATCCGTTTGGTGCCTGTTGAAAATCAGGTAGCAATTCTTTTTTTCTCCTTTGTATATAACACTTAAGTACTTTTTAAAGTTAGTCAAACATCAAAAATTTTTAAAAAGTTGTTTTCTCCTTTTAGGGTTAAAAAAAAATTGAAACAATACAGAGGATTTTCTTAATATAAAGTATGATAAAGATTAATGAGTTAACAGAAGCATATATTATTCCCCACAGCAAAGAGAAGCAGAGATGGGTCAAATCGATTCTTTTATCCAAAGAAGAGAATTATATCTAACTTTGTTTCTATTCTGAAATTGCTTCCAGATTTTGTGCTTGTAATGGAATATATATATATGTGTATAGTTAATATTTCGGGTTTCTTCCCGTGTAATTGTGGATATATCCCTAAAAGGGTAGAAGCGACGTTTCGGCAGAATCCCATCTGCCATCATCAGGCTTATGCCAGTAGTCATTTTATATATATATATATAACTGTTTTTGTTTTTGTTAACTAGATAGGCTTATTGTTGTAGAAATGGCTTGTATATACTCTCTATGGAAATTCATAGTCACCCAGTGAATCCCAAAGGTACTTTTTCAAGAGGCAACTGAACTTTCTGGTTTTTTCTTTGAAGACGTTTCACTTCTCATTCAAGAAGCTTCTTCAGCTCTGACTGAATGGTGGGGAAGGGAAGGATTTATATTCCTTGCAGACAGCTGGTCCATCTGCATCCTTTTAGAGAGATGTTGAGGCCGCTTGGAAGTTCATCTGTGTCCTCAGGGTCACCTGAGTGGTGCATATGGGCGTGGAGCCTTCTTGGAACTGCTGAAAGGACCGTGTTGTAGACCAAAGATAAATAATATTGTGTCCCTCCCCCTCTATTGAGAGGGGGCTGTTCAATTTTGACATAGATGGCCTCTTTGACCCCTCTTTCAAACCAGCGGTGCTCCCTGTCCAAAATGTGGACAAAGTCTTCTCTGTCTTCAAAAGAGCGGCCTGTGTCTTTTAAATGCAGATGGACTGCTGAATCTCGTCCTGAAGGGTTTGTTCTCTTATGTTGTGCCTGTTGTGGCTCCGTTACCTGAGCCTGTGTCATTGGCAGGAGAGGACTCTGAGAGTGAAGGAGAGGAGTTGGCAAGGCCTCCCTCTCCAGGACCCTCCTCTCTGGCAATGCCTTCGGTGTCCGCTGAAGGGCAAGAGATAGGGCCGGGGCCAAGCACGCCCACGCAGCCACAGGTGGACAGTGATGAGGGTAATGAGTCTTGGCTGGATCCTCGGCAGTGTCGCAGAGATAAGCGCGCGCAACAGAAGAAAAGACGTGCCAGAGATTAGGCTGAGTCACTGGACCACACCCCACAGGGTATATAAGGGGGTGAGGTGGCCATTCAGACTCTGTGACGGACAAAACTAACTACTATCGAGTCACATTGCATCTTTGGAAACAACATTATCTGCCTTGGATTTATTTTACGAACTGGATTATTTTTGAACTGTGTGTATTTTGTTTATGAGTAAAGTTCTTGGCAAGCAGCTACTGGGTTGCTGCCAAGCCTCTTATCGGAAGAATTGGTTGTCTGCCAATTTATTTAACCCCCAGCTGTCTGTTTGTGTGCATGTGTGAGACGAGGACAGAATAGTGCCATGAGATTATGAAGTGGCTGTTTTGTTTCTCCAATGTGCAGATCTGCACACTGGGGGGAAAACAATTAAACGGTTTGCAAAACCTACAACAGTGTTTTTCAAACTTGGCCCCTGTAAGATGAGTAGACTTCAACTCCCAGAATTCCACCCATCTTAAAGGGGTCAAGTTTGAAAAACATTTAGACTTAGAAGAACAAGGGAATTGCTGCAAAGAGAGAACCTGTCTCAATCTTACCTGTGGCTGAAGGACCTGTTGCTAAGGTGGTGGCCTCTTTTCTCGCATTGGATCCTGAAAGCTTTTTCTTATGATCTTCGGTGTTACTGCCGAGGAGGGAAGCTTCCAACTTCTTTGCGCGATGGGCCTTAGCCTTGTCTTCTGCTTTTGCCAGCCCTGTTGAAAAGCAGAAATTAATTTTGGAACAGATAAGCCAAAAAAAAAATGCTTTTAAAAGTAAAAAAAAAAAAAGCCTCTGATGATCGCGCGGCTCAGCTGGGATCATCAGAGGCTTTTAAAAGCATTTTTTCTACAACCTCTTCGGCTGAAGAGGTTATAGAAAAAATGTTTTTAAAAGGAAAAAAAGCCTCTGCCAATCAGGCAAGTCAACTGGGAAGTCAACCTCTTCAGCCTAAGAGGTTGTAGAAAAAAATGGTTTTAAAAGTAAAAAAAAAAAAAATGGCCACGCCCACTCAGTCATATTACCCTCCCACCAAGCCACGCCCACAGAACCGGTAGTAACAAATTTTACATTTCACTACTGGGGGCAGTGCACCCAAAAAGGCCAGTTGTAGCTTTTTGATAGTCTCCAAGGGCAGCCCCATGCACTGCGCACTGCAGTTGTCCAGCTGGTGTGAGTGACCATGAGCAAGTCCACCCAGCCCAAGAAAGGGCACAATGCCAACGTCAGAAATGGAGGAGAAGGAGAAGCAGCAGGTGCTGAAAAACTTTCTACCTGCCCTCATCTCCTTTTTCAGGCAATTTAGCAAACAGAGACTGGTTACTAGTCCACATGAAGCATTTCTTGTGGTTCATGCGGACTAGTTTATTTTTTTTTGTTTGCCAGAAAAATGGATGAAGAGGGAGCCACCCCACACCTTGGCAGATAAAAGAATTCAAACATTTCTGTGTTGTTGAGTTACTATTGGATTATTTATTTATTTATTTATTTATTTATTTATTTATTTATTTATTTATTTATTTATTTATTTATTTATTTTATCATATTTGTATACCGCCCTACTCCCGGAAGATTCAGGGCAGTGAACAGCCAAGATAAAAATACAAATAACATACAAAAGTTAAAAACTATTAAAAATAGATTAAATGATTTGGGCTCAAAAAACAAATTTAAAAACATCCAATTTATGTAAAACATTTAAAACCCAATTTAAAAGGGAGAGTTAGGCCAGACCAGCCTGTTGGAATAAAAACGTTTTTAGGGCGCGGCGGAAGGTGCGTAAGTCTTGGATCCTCCGTATCTCCGGGGGGAGCTCGTTCCAGATGGCAGGGAGTTGGGAAGTAACTGTTAGCTGGCCATTAGTAGGAATTACTCCTTCCCTACAGCCTCTCCCTCCATTATGGGAGAGGAAATGAAAACGGAGAAATCGTTTATTTTACCTTTTAATCCAAACGTTCCTGAGATCGATGGCTGCTCTCCGGTAAACTTCTTAGGCGTTTTCTGTTTCCTTCCTAACTCAAAAAGGAGAAAACAGAAATAAAACTTTGGTCAAACCCCTGGGTTGTTGATTCGCCCTTCTGCAATTAGCGCTTGGCTTTGCATAATTTATTCCTCAACTAATGGCTTTGAAAAGAGAGAACAAAATAACCAGGGATTAAATCTAATTATTAGATTCAATAAATCCGATTAGACTTCTCCTGATTTTTATCATGCCCTCTCCGTTTTCTATTATTACTCTTTGCAGCTTTTCGTGTTTCTACTCTTTTTATAGTGACAAATTCCTTGTGTGTCTAACCAGACTTGGCCAAATAAGATTCTGTTCTAATTCTAATTCTAATTCTAATTCTAATTCTAATTCTAATTCTAATTCTAATTCTAATTCTAATTCTAATTCTAATTCTAATTCTAATCGTAATCTCACCAGGCTCAAGGCTGACTCAGCCTTCCATCCTTCCGAGGTAATTAAAAAAGAGCCTTGATAGTACAGTGGTCTAAGCACCCTGTTATTAACACAGCTGCCTGCAATTACTGCTGGTTCGAATCTCACCAGGCTCAAGGTTGACTCAGCCTTCCATCCTTTCTAAGGTAGGTAAAATGAGGACCCAGTTTGTGGGGGCAATAAGCTGACTTTGTAAAAATATACAAAAGGATGAAGGCTATTGCTTAGCGCATTGTAAGCCGCCCTGAGTCTCCGGAGAAGGGCGGCATATAAATCGAACCAACAAATAAATAAATAAATAAATTCTAATTCTCAGTCTCAGTCTTAGTCTCAGACTCCGTCTCATTCTAATTCTAGAGTTTCCTTGGGCTTGGATCGCATCTGGGTAGAAATTTGGCAAATCAATAAATAAAATAATAAATAAAATGGGACTCACAATCCCTACCTCACCCCCAGCCCAGAAATTTCTCCTTAGCCTTCTTGAGCTTCTGAGGTTTCGCTAGTCACTAACCATACAGGTTCCAAATTTGTTCTTTCCGAACATAAGGACTAGAAACTTAGCTTTAGAAAATAACAACACAAGAGAGAATGCCTCATTTTTCCACAACGTTTAGAGCTGGAACGTCCAAATGCTGGTGACCCAGGCAGGATAATTTCAAGAACAGGCCCAAAAATAAGGAAGATACTGCAGAATCTGCCACCACTGTTTATTTTTAAAATAAAGTATATAACCAGTCCTCGACTTACGACCATAATTGAGCCCCAAATGTTTGTTGCTAAGCAAAACAGTTGTTAAGTGAGCTTTGCCCCATTTTACGACCTTTCTTGCCACCATGGTTAAGTGAATCACTGCAGTTGTTAAGTGAGTCACAGGGCTGTTACGCGAATCTGGCTTCCCCATTGACTTTGCTTGTCAGAAGGTCACAAAAGGGATGACTCCGGGATGCTGCGTCCGCCATAAATCTGAGCCAGTTGCCAAGCGTCTGAATTTTGATCACGTGACCCAGGGGTGGGTTCTAAATTTTTTTACTACCGGTTCTGTGGCCGTGGCTTATTTTGTGGGCGTGGCTTGATGGTCATGTGACAATTATTTAGGATTTAGCAGAGGTACTGGTCTATCAGGCTTTTAACTGCTTGCAGAGCTGTACCAATCTACCTATTTGATTTTTGCAGGCACTGGTCTACTCATGTATTTTTGCAGGCACCGGTCTACTCATTTGTTTGCTTTTAACACTGATCAGCTGTAGGGAGGCCCTTTGAAGCCCCATGGCAAGAGTTTAAACAGTTTTTTCCCTCTAGCCATCAGCTGGGACTCAGGAGGCAGCAACAGATTGGGGGTGGGGCCAAATAAAAGGTAAGAATAACGTGGGGGGTGGGGGCAGGGGGGACAGAATCGGTTCGGTGACATCATATCGTCACCGCTACTGGTTCGGGAGAACCGGGCCGAACCGGGAGGAACCCAACACTGACATGACCCTGGGGATACTGCAACGGTCGTAAGTGTGAAAAATGGTCATTTTTTTTCAGCGCCGTTGTAAAACCTTAAACGGTCACTGAACGAATCATTGTAAGTCGAGGACTACCTGTAACAGCTTCAGCTAAAGTTAGGCAATTCTGTTTATGCAAGAATGTTGACCCAATTAGAATAGAATAGAATAACAGAGTTGGAAGGGACCTTGGAGGTCTTCTAGTCCAACCCCCTGCCCAGGCAGGAAACACCACTTCAGACAAATGGTTATCCAACATCTTCTTAAAAACCTCCAGTGTTGGAGCATTCTCAACTTCTGGAGGCAAGTTGTTCCACTGATAAATTGTTTTAACTGTCAGGAAATTCCTCCTTGGTTCTAAGTTGCTTCTCTCCTTCTTTAGTTTCCACCCATTGCTTCTAGTCCTGCCCTCAGGTGCTTTGGAGAATAGCTTGATTCGTTGGTTCCATTCCCTCCCCTTCCTGCTTGCACCCAAACACAACACGAGCATGTCACTGTGTTTTTGTATTTACCAGATGAGCTCATATTTTGGGACTCTAAGACTTTCCGTAGCTTGCCAAGTCCTTATCTCTCATCCACTACGCATGTCCGCATTCTTTTCTTTCTACTTCTAACTTTCTTTGTTCTCCTGCCAGGAGAGGTCCGGCTGCAGAGAGGTGGCCGGCAGGAACGTTGCCAAAATGTAATTATTTAGACAGTGAGATGTTTTATTTTCCTTATAACAAATAAATTGAGTTTTTCTTAGAAAAATATATCTCCGGGTTTATTTTCTTGCAAAAGTATGCTTCAAGGAAAAGCCTCGATTCATCCTCTAAATCAGTGTTTCTCAACCTTGGAAGCTTGAAGATGGGCGGACTTCAACTCCCAGAATCCCCCAGCCAGCGCTGCTGGCTGGGGGATTCTGGGAGTTGAAGTCCACCCATCTTCAAGCTTCCAAGGTTGAGAAACACTGCTCTAAATCAAGGTGTGATTACCCAAAAAGCAGAATGGGATTAATTAGCATCCTGACAGAGCAAGCCAAACACGGCATAACCTTCCCATTTTAAACTCGGAGGAGGAGGAGGAGGAGGAGGAGGAGGAGGAGGAGGAGGAGGAGGAGGAGGAGGAGGAGGAGGAGGAGGAGGAGGAAGAGGAGGGAAGGGGCTGCCTCCACTCCCCCAAAAGTTTGAGAAACGCTGATCTAATCTTACTGTGCTTCATCCTTTCGGGGTCTTCCTCCTGCTTGAAGGCCTGTCTGCTGGCATGATGTTTGGAGCCGCGGGTGCCCGGCGTCTGGCCGAGCGGAGTGGCAGCCCCTTCCCCGCCTCCAGCTGCAGCCGTCTTCAAAGCCCTGATGCCTTGGCTCACGGCCGCGTGCTCTCCGTTCTCGGGGTGCTGCAAGGCGACCGCCTTCTCCACCTTCGATTGTTTGGGGTGAAGGGTGGGGGACATGGCGCGTTCGGCAGCTCTAGGGCAAAAAGTCAGATTGAAGGAGAAGTCAAGCCGGGCAAGAATCAGGTGCAAAAGATCAGATCCACATTTTGTGTTCAATTTAAATTTACCAACAAAGAAATAAAGGGAGACTGGTATTCAGCCACTTCTATCAGGTTTGGGCAAACTGGTAGCGGCGGCTGCGGGAGGCTCCGCCCACCCGCCCAGACGTCATCGCGTCCCATTTTTGATGCTCTGTGCCTGCGCGGAAAGCCCTGTGCGTGCGCCGAGGTGGCGCACGTGCTCGCATTTGCGAACCGGTAACGAAGATAAGTGAGCATACCTATTTCAAGCATTTAAGCTCTCATCAGCTAGCCATGCCCTTCTGGGATTCGAACCTGGGCAGCTTGCATATTAGGCAGATGTATTAACCTCTAGGCCACGGGCTCTCCTCGCTTTGTCGGCTGTACCAGGGAGGAGATTAAGTGTTTTTCCGGGGAGACCAGTCCATCAGGGCAACCTGATCTACCCAAATATGGGACGGAGCATATCAGATCCACATGTGAAGATTCAATGAAGTTGCTTTATTGCTAAAAACCCACCAGCAGGAATCTTCCCAACTGTCAGCACCTAATTAGGGTTAGATAAAGGTGAACAGAATTCAAAACGGGGTTGAACTTAGTCTGCTTATGGCTACGTAGTTATTCTAGGCCAATTCCTCTTTTGACTCCATCCCCAGATTCTGCCACTCTTTCTCCTACAGCAGGGCTGGGCAACGATGGCCCCTTTACGACTTGCGGACTTCAACTCCCAGAATTCTACTGGTTCAGGAATTCTGGGAATTGAAGTCCACAAGCCTTAAAGGGGCTATCGTTGCCCACCTCTGTCCTAACAGCAACTTAGGTGAGGCGGAACTGCAGTGCCTCCTTAATACTTAGCTAATGGAGACCAGGTGCATCAGTAGGGGGTCAAAAAAGTCAAGATGGCAGCCGCGATAATGCGGCTGAATCTCAGATTCAGATGAATATTTTTTTTGTTCAGCTGTGTGTTTGAGCCAAACCATCTTGTAAAAGTTAGGGGTGGAGCTATCAGGTGCAAAAGACCAGGTCCCCATGAAGTTTCAATTAAACTGATTTATTGCTAAAAGCCTATGTACAGGAATCTTCTCAACTAAGGGTTAGCACCTGCCAGGAGATAGCTAAGGGTCAATGGAATTCAAGGAGAGTTGGATTTAATTCGCTTGTGGATACATATGTGTGGGAAGCTCTCCCCACCCCAAGAGAATGAAATACTTTGGGGGATATTAAAAGAGGCAGAATATTATATTTCCCCAAAGGAGAAATGGAGAAAAATCTTAATAAAGGCAGAAAGCAGCCCATCTTCTTGCCACAGCCTCAAGCAGAAGCCTCAAGTCTTTAGAGATGAATATTTTGTACCTATTAAGAAAAACTGGACCAATCTATTCATAAACAAAATGCCTTCAGCCACAAGCTCCCACAGAAGGTTGGAGCTGAGGGGATTAAGAATTTACATTCCCCCATCCAAATTCTAAGGACAGGACAAGACCTTTAGGACATAATAGGATCTACCCACCACCATTAGAATAGCAAAAGACACAAGGCTCACTATATTGCACAACCCCCTGGAGCATCTCAATCACCAAACCCCAGAATCCTACAAAAATCCATCCACTCACTCAGCCATTTTGTCAGCCACCCCAGAAACATGCTGCTGTCACTGAAGTTTCTGGAAAGTAAATAAACAGAGACCTTCTTTCCTTGTAGCCACCCTCCATTTTATTTCCAGCATCTTTTTCCCAGCTTGGAACCGGACTGGGTTTTTCTTCCAACATATGGATGCTAGGCTGATGCCTTTTTTGACTCCACCCCCCCGCCCCACCCCCCCGGATTCTACCATGCCTTCTCCCTACACCAAGGCTTGACTGCCGGTGATCATTCCAAATCTATGCGGTCAAGGGGAGGAGCTTCCCCCAGCCCCTCCTCTTGCTCTGGAGCCCTGGCCCCTACCTTTTCTTCCCTGCCCCCTTGCTGGTTGCCTTCTGCACTTTGTTTTCTGCTGGGGGGCTGGCTGCTGGCAACGGCCTGTCCAAATGGTTCCAGAGGCAATGCTTCTCCAGCTGGGTTTTTGACGTGAAGACGGCTTCACAGTACAGGCAGGGGAAGGTGCGTTTCTCGACAACGGCGCCCTGGAAGGAAGAGAGAAAAAGGGAAAGAAGGTAGTGGAAATAGAGCAAAAGAGGGGGAAAATGCAACATGTCTCTTTTTTTAAAGAAGATGTTGGATAACCATTTGTCTGAAGTGGTGTAGGGTTTCCTGCCTCGGCAGGGGGTTGGACTAGAAGACCTCCAAGGTCCCTTCCAACTCTGTTATTCTCTCCTCTCCTCTCCTCTCCTCTCCCCTCCCCTCCCCTCCCCTCCATTCCATTCCATTCCATTCCATTCCATTCCATTCTATTCTTGGCTTCTGCAAAGGGGTCAAAATATGGCTATGCAGCATTGTGTGAGGAACACAGAGGCCCAGACATCCATGGGGCTGGCCACGCCCCACTCCCACATCCATTAATAACTGTTAACGCCCCCCACCCAATCTTGGAATGTGTCACCATTTGATATTTTACAAAGTTATTTTTATAATTTTAAAACTTTCTCATCTTGAATTAATTCTGATTGTAACGTTAATTTTATGGATTGCGTTGTATATTGCCCTCCCTGAGAGAAATGGGCAGTTAAGAAAGTATGAAATATAAATAAAATAATAAAATAAATCCAATTTTAATGTTAATTTTATGGATTCTATCGTATACTGCCCACAGCCTCTCCCTGAGAAAAAGGGGCGGTTAAGAAAATAGGAAATATAAATAAAATATAAAGTAAAATAATACAATAAAATAAAATAGTAAATAAAATAAAACATCCATCTTCTAGATTAGCTTCCCTTAACCTTGGTGACCTCAGGTGGACTTCAAGTCCCAGAATTCTCTTCTCTACTGCTGCTGCCGAGAATTCTGGGACTTGAAGTTTCTGTATGTAGAGGGCCGCCAGATTGTGGGGGTGGGGGGGAAGGAAGCTGTTGTAGACAAAACACAGGTTCTGCTGCCCAAACTTAAACTTAAGTTGGCTAACGGTATAAGCCAACTTGGCTAATGGCATGAATTTTTTTAAGCTTAGTCTGCAACTCCTTGCATAAAAATAAAACAGTTTTGAGACACCCATAGCATTCTACCTTACTTGAGGATGAGTTCATACAGCACAGTTAAACTGATGAGTTGAAAATCTAGCAGTAGTAGATCCCGGATCTGCGCACTTTCCGCCGTGCCCTCAAAACATTCCTGTTTTAGCAGGCCGGCCTGGCCTAACTTTCCCTTTATATTGTTTTTGATTTTGTTTTAAACTGGGATGCCTTGAATTATCTAGGACCAGAGTGTTTAGTATATTTTAATTGGTTTTTTTAATGTTTATATTACATGTATTTTTATCTTTCGCTGTTCACCGCCCTGAGTCCCTCGGGAATAGGGCGGTATATAAATTAAATAAATAAATAAATTAAATAAGTAAGTAAGTAAGTAAGTAAGTAAGTAAGTAAGTAAGTAAGTAAGTAAGTAGTGCTAAGATTAACTAGCAGGCCAAAGCCACTGACCTTTCCTTCTCTGGCCTTTTTTTGCTCTGTCTAAACCAGTATTTTTCAATCTTGGCAACTTTAACCTTTGTGGACTTCAACTCCCAGAATTCCCCAGTCAGCAATGTCTCTAGACCAATGTTTCTCAACCTTGGGAACTTGAAGATGGATGGACTTCAACTCCCAGAATTCCCCCGCCAGCATTACTGACTGGGGAACTCTGGGAGTTGAAGTCCACAAGGCTTAAAGTGGCCAAGATTGAAAAACACGGGCCTAGATAGAGAAGAAAAGGCCAGAGGAAGGGTCAGTGGCTTTGGCCTGCTAGCTAATCTTAGCACGGCTGGCTGGGGAATTCTGGGAATTGGAAGTCCACCCGTTTTCAAATGGCCAAGGTTGAGAAAAGGCTGTGTGTCTCACCAACAAAAGAAAACCTGGTCCCAATTGCAGTCGTAAATCAAGGACCATCTGTACACATCCACAGAGTTGCAATGAAGGTGGTCACTAAACGAGGACAGCAGGACTGACTTTCTTACCCCCTGACACCGCTGGAAGTGGTATTTCAGGCCATAGATGCTTGGGAATTCCAGCCAACAGCCCAGGTTAGGACACTTCACCCTGGAGTGAGCCTTAAATTCATCCTTCCATTGATTCATCAGAGACAGCTGAGAGAGGAAAGTCCATAAAATGAGAAAAGAGAGAGACAAAAAATGGAATTCAAAATTCAAAATGAGGAGGCAACCGAAGAATAGAGACTCATACAGAGATAGTTACACGAACTAAAATCTTGCAAGAAGCAGAATGACTAAAACTATGCCCTAGGCCCGTGATGGTGAACCTGTGGCACATATACCACAGGTGGCATGCGCAGCCATATCTGTGGGAACACCAGAGTTGCCCTAACTCAGCTTCAGCGCATGCCGGCCAGTTGATTTTCGAGCCTTCTGGGCCCACTGGAAGTTGGGAAACGGGCTGTTTCCGGACTCCGGAGGGCCTCCGGGGGGTGTGTGAAGGCCCTTTTCACCCTCCCCAGGCTACTAGAAAGCCTCTGGAGCCTGGGGAGGGCGAAAAACGGGCCTACCAAAAAGGTTAGCCATCACTGCCCTAGGCCTAGCTCAATCGTCATAACTTTAAGATGTTTGTGGACTTCAACTCCCAGAATTCCACATTTGGGCAAATTCTGGAAGTTGCAGTCCATACGTTAGAAGGGAATTCTGGGCTTGAAAGGTAAAGATTCCTGCTCTAGGGAACAGGAGGAGGTAACCGAAGAACAGAGACTCATGCAGAGATAGTTACACGAATTAAAATCTTGCAAGAAGCAGAACGACTAAATCTTCACTCTAGCTCAACCTTTTTAAGACGCATAGACTTCAACTCCCAGAATTCTGGGTAAATTCTAGGAGTTGAAGTTCACACATGCTAGAAGGGAATTCTGGGAGTTGATGTCCAAACATATTGGCAAAGGAATTCTGGGAGTTGAAGTCCACAAGTCTTAAAATTGACAAGGTGAGAGACCCCTGTTCTAGAGGAAGCATCATGTTGCACCTTGTAACAAGGTTAGAGACCCCTGCTCTAGAACAGTGTTTCTCAACCTTGACAACTTGAAGAGGTGCGGAGTTCAAATCCCAGAATTCAACTCTGCTTTGCTGACTGAGGAATTGTGGGAGTTGAAGTCCAGCCCTTTTCAAGTCGTCATGGTTGGGAAACCTTGCTCTAGAATTCTCTTTCCCTGGAACCAGTGAAAGTTCAAATGCAGAAGCAGGAAAAAATTCTGCTTTCTCCACCAGGAAGCAAATTAATGAAAGTGGATTAAAGAGAAGATTTTTTTCACCCAACAGCCAAAAGCTTTAAGCAATCCGAGAGCTCATCAGTAATCCATGAAATTAATCATCCTGCATGAATCTAAGCAGCGTGTTTCCTCTGCTGTGACTTAAAAGCAGCTGGAGTCCCACAGCAGTGGTGCACCACAAGTTCCATCATCCTCATCCTGCCTGGAGGAAATGAGAATTGGCCCAAAGTCACCAGATGGCTTTCATGCTTAAAGCGGGACTAGAACTCACCGTCTCCTGGTGATTGGCCCAAAGTCACAAGCGGGCTTTCATGCCTAAAACGGGACTAGAACTCACCATCTCCTGGTGATTGGCCCAAAGTCTCCCAGCTGGCTTTCATGCCTAAGGCGGGACTAGAACTCACCGTCTCCTGGTGATTGGCTCAAACTCACCCAGCCGGCTTTCATGCCTAAAATGAGACTAGAACTCACTGTCTCCTGGTGGTTGGCACAAAGTCACCCAGCCAGCTTTCATGCCTAAGGTGGGATTAGAACTCACCATCTCCTGGTGATTGGCCCAATCTCCCAGCTGGCTTTCATGCCTAAGGCGGGACTAGAACTCATAGTCTCCTGGTGATTGGCCCAAATTCAGCCAGCTGGCTTTCCTGCCTAAGGCGGGACTAGAACTTACTGTCTCCTAGTGATTGGCCTGGAAGTCACCCAACCTGCTTTTGTGTCTGGAGGTTTGTAAGAAAAGATTCCAAAACCATTTGACTGGGGTGGTATAAAGACCCCTGCCTGAAACAGAGGGTTGGACTAGAATAAGAAGAATAAGAATAAGAATAATTTTATTTCTATACCACCCTTCTCCCAAAGGACTCAGGGCGGTGTACAGCCTATTAAAAGCACAAGACAAACATCAATTAAAATAATTTAAAATTATTAAATAATTTGGCTCAATTTAAAACCCCAGAAATTTAAAACACCCAATTTAAAATTATTATGTTGATAGCCCAGTCTGGTGGAACAACAGGGTCTTGAGTGCACAGCGAAATACCTGGAGGTCGGAGATCTTACGCACTTCCGGGGGCAGTTCATTCCACAGGGCTGGGGCTCCTACAGAGAAGGCCCTCCCCCTGGGTGTCGCCAGCCGACATAACTTGGCTGGTGGCACCCTGAGGAGACCCTCTCTGTGGGAGCGAACTGGCCGGTGGGAGGCTATTGGTGGCAGAAGACGGTCTCGAAGGTACCCAGGTCCAATGCCATGGAGCGCTTTAAAGGTGGTGACCAACACCTTGAATCACACCCGGAAGACCACTGGGAGCCAGTGCAGCTCACACAGGAGGGGTGTCACGTGGGCACGAGTTGCGCCCATAATCACCCGCACGGCCGCATTCTGGACCAGTTGGAGCCTCCGAGTGCTCTTCAAGGGGAGCCCCATGTAGAGAACATTACAATAGTCCAGCCGGGAGGTGACAAGGGCGTGAGTGACTGTGCGCAAGGCGTCCCGGTCCAGAAAGGGACGCAACTGGCAAATCAGGCGAACCTGATAAAAAGCCCCCCCTGGCCACGGCCATCATATGCTCTTCAAAAGACAGCCGTGTGTCCAGGAGGACACCCAGATTGCGAGCCCTCTCTGTGGGGGGCAAGGATTCACCCCCAATAGTCAGCGATGGCACCAGCTGACTATATCGGGACGCCGGGAGCCACAGCCACTCGGTCTTGGCAAGGTTGAGTCTGAGCCTATTTCTTCCCATCCAGACCCACACGGCATCCAGGAAGCGAGACATCACATCAAGGGCATCGTTGGGGTGGTCTGGGGTGGAGATGTACAGCTGAGTATCATCAGCGTACTGATGAACTCTCACCCCAAAACCACGGATGACCTCTTAGGTCCCCCTTTCAGCTTTATGATCCTATGTTCTAAGCAAAGAAACAAAACTCCCCATCTCCTGAGCCACCCTATGTTAAAAGGAATGCTCAGCAATTCAAGGCTGTTTTTTTCCCCCCGTTGCCGGGAAAGACAAAAGAAAAATATAATTAAAACCTTACGGGAATATCTTTCAAGGCCTGATTTTCAGTCTTGGGCCTTCCTTTCCGTTTGCTTTCCGTTTTGTCGTTCATTGCATTTCCTGCCAAGAGAGGGAGAAAAGAAAAAAACGAGACAGCCGTTGAAATCAACATCGCTTTCAATGCAAGAGGGTTAGTCTGGTTGTTGAATATTATACGTGACAACTACAATGCCACTTGCATCACGGCAAGACGTGGCTGGAGAAGGCAACATTGTCTTGAGGTTCCACAAGAGGTCCCTGGCTTTTGATGAGGAGGAGGAGGAGGAGGAGGAAGATCTTGGGAGTCCTAGTGGACAATCATTTAAATATGAGCTAGCCTCGTGCTGCAGCTGCCAAAAAAGCCAACTCAGTTCTAGGCTGCATCAACAGAGGGATAGAATCAAGATCGTGTGAAGTGTTCATACTACTTTATAATGCCTTGGTAAGGCCACACTTGGAATATTTGCACCCAGTTTTGGTCACCACAATGTAAAGATGATGTTGAGGCTCTAGAACAGGAGTCTCAAACTCAAGGGTGCTTAAACGGGGTGCGGAGGAGCCATGCAGAGCCCCCCACCCTGCCCGGCACCCCATTTTCAGCCTGGACAGCCTCCCGCAGCACTCTGCCTGCCAAAACGGGGCTGCGGGAGGCCGTCCCGGTCTCCATCTCCCCCACCCCCGGCCAGCCCACGGAGGAGAACTACAATGCTGATCCGGCCATCGAAGAAGTCCAGTTTGACACCCCTGCTGTAGAAAGAGTGCAGAGAAAAGCAACAAAGATGATTAAGAAACTGGAGGCTAAAGCATGCAAAGAATGTGCATGAGCCTTGGTGGCACAGCAGACTAAAGTGCTGTTAAGTATCACCAGCTGCCTGCAATTACTGCAAGTTCAAATCTCACCAGGCTCAAGGTTGACTCAGCCTTCCATCCTTCCAAGGTTGGTAAAATGAGGCCCCGGATTGTGGGGGCAATAAGCTGATTTTGTATAAAAAAGAACACCGCTTGGGGGGGGCGAAAGCCCTACTAAGCAGGTATATACAAAAGTATGAAGGCTATTGCTTAACGTATTGTAAGCCGCCCTGAGTCTCCGGAGAAGGGCGGCATATAAATCGAACAAATAAATGTGCTGGAATTGGGTATGTCTAGTCTGATGAAAAGAAGGACTAGGAGTGACATGATAACAGTGTTCCAATATCTCAGGGGCTGCCCCAAAGGAGAGGGAGTCAAGCTATTCTCCAAAGCACCTGAAGGCAGGATTAGAAGCAATGGGTGGAAACTCATCAAGGAGAGAAGCAACCTAGAACTAAGGAGAAATTTCCTGACAGTTAAAACAATTAATCGGTGGAACTACTTGCCTCCAGAAGTTGTCAATGCTCCAACACTGGAAGTTTTTAAGAAGATGTTGGATAACCACTTGTCTGAAGCGGTGTAGGGTTTCTTGCCTGAGCAGGAGGTTGGACTAGAAGACCTCCAAGGTCCCTCCCAACTCTGTTATTTTATTCTATTCTGTGGTGTTATCCATTCAGTCGTGTCTGACTCTTGCTGATTCTATGGCCCAGGTCTCTCCCCATCTTCTGATCTTGTGCTACAGGTAGTCCTCGACTCCAGGGCAGGGCAGCTGCAAATGCCCACCCCTGGCCCTTTGGTGGATTCAAAAGTTGACCTCCCTTGACCCCACTTGGAAAATCTAATACCTACCCAGGTTAGATTGTTCATAGGCCGAATGGACCTTCAGTTCCGCCTTTCTGCTTTCTCTTTCTGCGCTGGTCCTGCTGGACCCGGCAACCTTCTTTCCAACTCTGTAGGTATAGTGGTCGGCCATTGCTGAAAGAAAGAAGGAAGAGCATCACCTCAAGAATCTGGACATTCACACGAGGAAGTTTAGGTTTTTCGAACCTTCTGGGATGGAAGTCACTGCTACTGCTTCAGAACTTCAGAACATTATTAGGAATAATTAACCCCAAAATAGACAAATCTTTACAATATCTAATACTTCATATATTAACAGCAGCAAGGATTACTGTCCCACAGGGATGGAAACAAAATTAAGTACCAGGAGAGGAAACAGTAATTCAAAAAAATTCTACAGTGTGCAGAAATGGATAAGATGACACTGGATATTAAGGAGAAGGAAGAGCCGGAATATTATAGAGTGTGGAATAAACTATATGGTTCGGCATATAAATCGAACCAATAAATATGATTGGTTAGAAAAAAGAAATCAAAACAATAATTCGGAATGTTAATTTAACCAGGTTAAAACAAGGAAGTGTAAATTGCTGAATAGTGTCAACCGGATAATGATGGTTTTGTAAATAGATACTAATGTAAACAGAAGTACGTACGTAGATGAATGATTGAATAAGAATAGAGAATATATATCCGTGTCGATAACAGTAAGCTGTAAAATAATATATGATGTAATGTTATGTTTGTTACGTGTTTTTAATGTATTTTTGTTTTTTGTTGTATTTTTCTTTACTTTGTTTTTAAAACTTAAAAACTCAATAAAAATTATTTTTTTAAAAAAAAGAACTTCAGAACAGCCCTCCTGGATGAAGCCAAGCCCAGTCTCAGTCCAAAATTAGGTGCCTCCTAATGATCAAACAGTTTTGGTCAACTCCTAAACCAGGGGTGAAGATACAGGTCTCCCAAAGTTGCCCTCTCTAAAGTGGCATCTTGGAGACCATCTGAACACCCAACCAAGAGAAGTTAGTGTACCTTAGACCAGGGGTCTCCAACCTTGGCAACTTTAAGCCTAGCAGACTTCAACTCCCAGAATTCTGGGAGTTGAAGTCCTTCAGACTTGAAGTTGCCAAAATTGGAGACCCCTGCCTTAAACGAAAAGGTCTTGGTAGGCTGGTCCCCAGTAATGCATCCTTTTGGAGAAGAGTTTAGCAACTTTTACGATGCGTGGACTTCAACTCCCAGAATTCCCCAGCCAGCATGGGGAATTCTGGGAGTTGAAGTCCAGCCATCTTAAAGATGCCGAGGTTGAGAAATGTGATGAAAACTGTGCATGAAAGTTACAAAGCCTACAAAATATAGGTAGCTCTCAACTTTCAACCACAAGTGAGCTCAAAACATCTGTTGCTAACCGGGACAGTTGTTAAGTGAGTTTTGCCCCATTTTACGATCTTTCCTGCCACAGTTGTTAAGTGACTCACTGCAGTTGTTCAGTTAGTAACACGGTTGTTAAGTGAATCTGGGCTACCCCATTGACAGAAGGTCGCAAAAGGGGATCACATGCCCCCGGGATACCGCAATCGTCATAAATAAGGGTCAGTTGCCAAGTGCCCGAATTTTGATCATGTGACCTGCAACAGTCATTAAGTGTGAAAAATGGTCATATGTCACTTTTTCCAGTGCCGTTGTAACTTCAGTCAATAAATTAACTGTTGTAATTTGAAGACTACCTATATTCAATTCTGAGGAGTCCTTGGCGCTCTCTGAGCTTAGTTATTTTCTTGCAGACGTCTCACTACCAAAGTAAGTAACATCATCAGGGCTAAATGGAAGGAGAGCAAACCCCAATCCCTTATGGCACTGATGATGTTACTTAGTTTAGGTAATAAAACATCTGCAAAAAAACCAACAACCAAGCTCAGAGAGCATCAAGGACCCGTCATTTCAACCCTGAGCTACAAATATTCTCCTTTATTAATATTCAATTCTAAATATGTTGACACAAGGCATCCTTTGCTACAAAGGAATACCAGTTTGCCACCGAAGAGACAACATTAGCTGTGTTTGCACAATACTCTTAACCCGGTTTCGGAATGGACTCATTTTCCAAAGTTGCACATTGAGCAATAAATTAGCCAGTCCAGTTTTGCACAAAATGTTAAGCCTTCCAAAAAAAAAAAAAAAAGGATCAAAAACAAATATATCTGGTACAAGCTGGCCTGAAATGACCTGTGTGAGCACAGCCTTCGTTTTTAAAGATCGAAAGATCAAAATAATTTTTAAAAAACAGTAATTAGGTCCATGCCACCCAAAGACAAACGGTAAAATTATGCCAAAGCAGCGACAATCTCGCAAGTCCTCAATTTAAAGATAAAGGACAAGGAAGACACAGAGTGTTTCCTAACATGGGATTTGTTTTACCAAGGGTTAGATAATAGAGGTAGAAATTAGAAGATAAAAGATTATTACTATGTATGTTTAAGAAAATGATGAATGATTTTATAATACATAAATCAACAAAACTATTACTATTATTATGTATAAGTAAATTGACTCAGACAATACAGTGTTCATTAAGCTCAAAGAAAAATGCATAAATAAAAATGTAAAAAAAAAAGTCCTCAATTTACAAACGTTCATTACAACATCGTGGAAATTTACACTGGCACTGAAAAAAAGTGATTTTTTTTTCACTTTTCCTTGGGCTTACAACCATTCTGGTTGCCTTGGGCTTACAACCTTAGGCTTACAATCTTAGGCTTACAACCATTGTGGTATCCTTAGGGTCACACGATCCAAATTTGGGCACTTGGCAAACAAGCATGGAGAAGGAGTCCTCGATTTACAACAGTTCATTTAGTGACCATTCGAAGTTATAACGCCACTGGAAAAAAGCGACTTATGATCGTTTTTCACAATTATGATCTTTGCAGCATCCCCCTGGTCATGTGATCAAAATTCAGAGGCTGAAGAACTGACTCACATTTATGACGGTTGCAGTGGCCCAGGATCACGTGATCCTCTTTTGCGACCTTGACAAGCAAAGTCAACAAGGAAGCCATATTCACTTAACAACCATGTGTCTAATTTAACTACGGCAAGAAAAGTTGTAAAATGGGGCAAACTCACTTAACAAATGCTTCACTTGGCAAGAGACATTTTCGGTCGTAAGTCGAGGACAACCCATAAAACCCACGTTCACTGTCCAGAAGTCTCTCTCTTTAATTTTAATTTTTTAAATTAATTTTAAATTAAATCTTTCCTGTTTCCAAATTCAACCCAGTCTTCCTAGGTATTTGGCCTAATATGTTCGCGGGCAAAGAGCCAGCCATCAGCTCAACGTTATTAATTAACCGCTAAGTGGCTACAAATCTGATCTCCGTGCAAACTCAGATGTTGGCAGAAATGGCCCATTTTCTGCTTTTTTTTTTCCAGCAGAAAAAAAATCTATAGATTCTGGGCCAGGGGGTGTCAAACTCAAGGCCCACGGACTGAATCTGGCCCACGAGGTGCTTAGATCTAGCCCGCGGGGATACCCGGGAAACAGCGGATGTTTCCATACCTCTGGTGCCTCTGCCAGTGAAAACGGAGCTCGGGAGGGCCGCACGCCGCCTTCCCAAGCTCCGTTTTTTCTTGCAGAGGGCTGCAGGAGGCCGTCCCAGCCACACACGGCCCTCCCGAGCTCCGTTTTTTCTGGCAGAGGGTTGCAGGAGGCCGTCCCAGCCGCACACGGCCCTCCCGAGCTCCGTTTTTTCTGGCAGAGGGTTGCAGGAGGCGGTCCCAGCCGCACGCAGCCCTCCCGAGCTCCGTTTTTTCTGGCAGAGGGTTGCAGGAGGCCGTCCCAGCCGCACACGGCCCTCCCAAGCTCCATTTTTCTTAGCAGAAAGTTGCAGGAGGCCGTTGCAGCCAAAAACGGAGCTCGGAAGCCCAGTTTCGCTGGCAGAGTGCTTGGGCCACCACAGGCGCCCCCTCTACCCGAGTGGCATCAAGCTGGCCATGCCTCCCCTGCCCCCCCCCGAGGTCAAACCCAACCCTGAGGCGGCCCTCAATGAAATCAAGTTCGACACTCCTGTTTTCCCCCATCTTCCCCAGGCTAAGCTCATTTGGTTCAATAAGCGCGGAAGCTAACAGATTGTGTGGAATAAGAAGCCCCCACCCCCCACCCCCATTGGCTTTCTTCCACGCCGGAGGTAGATTAAAATGCTTTGGGGGATCCTGTGAGCAAGCAAACCCAGCAGCACAGCTAGTCCTTGACTTGGAACAGTTCACTTAGCGACCATTCGAAGTTACTGACTATTGGGGGTGAATCTTTGCCCCCCACAGAGAGGGCTCGCAATCTGGGTGTCCTCCTGGACGCACGGCTGTCTTTAGAAGAGCATATGACGGCCGTGGCCAGGGGGGGCTTTTATCAGGTTCGCCTGATTCGCCAGTTGCAGCCCTTTCTGGACCGGGACGCCCTGCGCACGGTCACTCACGCCCTTGTCACCTCCCGGTTGGACTATTGTAATGCTCTCTACATGGGGCTCCCCTTGAAGAGCACTCGGAGGCTCCAACTGGTCCAGAATGCGGCCGCGCGGGTGGTTATGGGTGCAACTTGTTGCGCCCATGTGACACCCCTCCTGCGCGAGCTGCACTGGCTCCCAGTGGTCTTCCGGGTGCGATTCAAGGTGCTGGTTACCACCTTTAAAGCGCTCCATGGCATAGGACCCGGGTATCTTCGAGACCGTCTTCTGCCACCAATAGCCTCCCACCGGCCAGTCCGCTCCCACAGAGAGGGTCTCCTCAGGGTGCCATCAGCCAAGTTATGTCAGCTGGCGACACCCAGGGGGAGGGCCTTCTCTGTGGGAGCCCCAGCCCTGTGGAATGAACTGCCCCCGGAAGTGCGTAAGATCTCCGACCTCCGGGTGTTTCGCTGCGCACTGAAGACCCTGTTGTTCTGCCAGGCCGGGCTATCAACATAATAATTTTAAATTGGGGTATTTTAAATTTCTGGGATTTTAATTGGAGCCTAATCATTTAATGATTTTAAATTTTAATCGTTGTTTTGTTTTGTGTTTTTAAATAGGCTGTACACCGCCCTGAGTCCTTCGGGAGAAGGGCGGTATAGAAATAAAATTATTATTATTATTATTATTATTATTATTATTATTATTATTATTATTATTATTATTATTATTATTACTACAACGGCACTGAAAAAAGGGACTTATGACCGTTTTTCCAGCGTTACGACTTTTGCAGCTTGCCCGTGATTGTGTGATCAAAATTCAGACGCTTGACAACTGACTCATATTTATGACGGTTGCAGTGTCCCGGGGTTACGTGATTCCCTCTTGCGACCTTCTGACAAGCAAAGTCAACGGGGAAGCCAGATTCACTTAACATCCGGGTTACTCGCTTATCAACTGCAGTGATTCACTGAACAATCGTGGCAAGCGAGGTCGTAAAATGGGTCAAAACTCACTTAACCACTTAACAACAGAAATTTTGGGCTCCGTTATGGTCGTAAATCGAGGACTTCCCGCAACAGACTTGGAAGGGACCAACTCAATGAGCCACACGCCAATCAGCTGAATTTTGATCACATGACCATGGAGACGCTGCAATGGTCGTAAGTGTGGAAAACGGTCATAAGTCACCTTTTTCAGTCTCGTTATAACTTTGAACGGTCACTAAACGAACGGTTGTAAGTCGAGGACTACCGGTAATAAGGTTGCTCTAAATGAGAGAAGGGTGTTGTCACCAGCCATCTTCAGCTTGAAAATAACAGTCTGCCTTATGAGACGCTGGCAGGAGGGTCAAAAAAGTCAAAATGGCAGCCACAATCTTGTGATCAAAGCCCTCCCCCTTTCCCACACGAATGGAGGGGCTGTGATTGTGTGGTTGTGGCCTCTATTTTGAGTCTTTTGACTTCTACCCTGTGGCCCAGGCCTGGATAGTCCAGGATGGTATAAGGTCTCCTTGTCTTGAGTAGGGGGTTGGACTAGAAGACCTCCAAAGTCCCTTTCAGCTCTAGGATTCTAGATGGAATTCTACAGATTGGTGCATTTCCTTTTTTTTTTTTAATTTAAAACAAACTTTATTAAATTATCAAACAATTATAAAAACAATTAAAACAATAATAAGATATTCATATACATAGATCATATCATATATTTGACATTTCATTTCTATTCTTTTACATATCTATATATATTCTTCTTCTCTACACATCATATATTTCTTACCCTAGTCCCATATTCATTTTCCTGACGGTGAAGTCGTTGTTGGTATTTATATGAAGTAAGCATGGAAATACCCTCTCAATTATCAGTTCTCAATTTAAAATTCACTATTAAAGAAAGGTAAAATTTAGTACTCATTAAGATTATCTATATGGTTTACTACGTATATCCTTATCCACTTTCTTTTTGCTTAATCCAATCGTACCACTTGTCCCATACCTTAAAATACTTTTGCATTTCTAATTTTGCACCAAACCTGGACAATTTAATGCATAACAGCGGCACTTAATTAAAAAAAATGTTTTTTTTTTTAATTTTGTATAAAATAATGCATAATTGCCACTGCTCCACTCCTAGTTACTGTCTATTCCTGTTGCTATGCAGTCAATCTTTATACGTGGCTTTAGTTTTGGCGCATTTCATCTGGCTTTTTATTAACTTAGCAAATTGTTCAGAACGATCAACGTAACCTGAAATGGTAACCGAGTGTAAATCAACAGAGTTTCTGAAGTGAAGCACACAAAGGTTTCCAGAGTAAATAACATCTTCTTCTTTAGCCTTATTTCACATGGGTTCCATTCACACAAACCCAGAAAATCTGACAGCTTGGCTTTAACCCATTTTCTCAGCTTCACTGATCAAATTGGTAACTGGCTGGAACAAATAATGGATGTGCAAATTGGCTAGTTTCACGGGAGGGAGGGAAGGAAGCAAGGAAGTGAAAAGAAGGGAGGGAGGGAAGGAAGCAAGGAAGGAAAAAGAACGGAGGAAGGGCAGAACGGAGGAAAGGAAAAGAAAGGAAGGAAGGAAAAAGAAGGAAGGAAAAAAGGAAGGAAGAAGGGAAAGCAAGGAAGGGAAGGAAGGAGGGAAGGAAGGAAGAAAGGGAGGGAAGGAGGGAAGGAGGGAAAAGGAGGGAGGGAGAAAGGAGGGAAGGAAGGATGGAAAGAAAAAGAAGGGAGGGAAGGAAGGAAAGCAAAGAAGGGAAGGAAGGAGGAAAGGAAGGGAGGGAGGGAAAAGAATGAATGAAGGGAGGGAGGGAGGAAGGAAGGAAGGAAAAAGGGAAAGCAAGGAAGGGAAGGAAGGAGGGAAAGAAGAAAGGGAGGGAGGGAGGGAAAAGGATGAATGGAGGGAGAAAGGAGGGAAGGAAGGAAAGAAAAAGAAGGAAGGGAAGGAAGGAAGGAAAGCAAAGAAGGGAAGGAAGGAGGAAAGGGAGGGAGGGAAAAGAATGAATGAAGGGAGGGAGGGAGGAAGGAAGGAAGGAAGGAAAAAGAAGGGAGGGGAGGAAGGAAAAAAGAAGGAAGGAAGAAGGGAAAGCAAGGAAGGAGGGAAGGAAGAAAGGGAGGGAGGGAGGGAAGGAAAAGGATAAATGGAGGGAGAAAGGAGGGAAGGAAGGAAAGAAAAAGAAGGGAGGGAAGGGAAAAAGAAGGAAGGAAGAAGGGAAAACAAGGAAGGGAAGGAAGGAGGAAAGGAAGGAAGGGAGGGAAGGAGGGAGGGAGGGAGGGAAAAGGATGAATGGAGGAAGAAAGGAGGGAAGGAAGGGAGAGAGGGAGGGAGGGAGGGAAGGAAGGAAGGAATCTAACTAACCTTAACTCTAATTAAGGTGAGTTTGTTGAGTGAGCACAGGTGCCATCTTCAACTGCTAGGGCAAACTGTGTTCTATGAACGCAACACACAAACAAGCTGAGTGAAGAAGTGTTTGTTTTTATTGTGCTCCAAATCCGTTTTTTCTCAACATAATTTTCTACCTTTCCATGGAGAATGCCAATTAAACCCTTTGATGAGGCGGTATGGGGGGGGGTGTATTTATTGGAAAATGCCCACTGCGACTTGAGAACCTGGGTGACATCCAAATCACTCCATGAGATCAGACTAGCTACCATCCACCCTAGATTTAACCGGGTTACTAGGTTTATCATTCTTTGCCAGGCTTCTACGGAATCATTCAACAGGCAGCACAAGCACATTAAGCCATGAAGAATCCGAGCCAACTTAAAACCAAGTTTAAGGTTAACCAAAATTGCATAAAAGCAGCTGCTTTTTAACTGATCTTGTTAAATATGCTGGAGGAGTTGCCTGTTGCATCTCTGTAGGATTCCCCTTTTCTCCCTCCCAGCCTGAGTCTTAGAACCCTAAGGTACCTGATCAGCACCCCGATAAAGCACTCCTTTCTATTTCTTTACTTTCAATCCTTAAACTGCCATTTTTTTCCAGTCATAATTCAGCACGACGTCGTAAATTCGTAAATTAAGCCCTTCTTCAAACATAGACCAACTAATTTCAGAAAATTTTCGAACACAACCAATATTTTATGTATTTTTTTCATGTACAGGTAGCCTTCGAGTTACGACCACAATTGCACCCAATGTTTTTATTCCTAAGTGAGACAATTCCTTAAGTGAGTTTTGCCCCATTTTACGGCCTTTCTTGCCACAGTTGTAGCGAGCCCCTGCAGTTGTTAAATTAGGAACACTGTTGTTAAGTGAATCTGGCCTCCCCATTGACTTCGCTGGCCAGACCCCGGGACGTTGCAACCGTCCTGTCAGCCTTCCATCCTTTCTAAGGTAGGTAAAATGAGGACCCAGATTGTGGGGGCAATAAGCTGACTTTGTATAAATATACAAAAGTATGAAGGCTATTGCTTAACGCATTGTAAGCCGCCCTGAGTCTCTGGAGAAGGGCGGCATATAAATCAAATAAAAACAAAACCGTCATAAGTATGAGTCAGTTGCCAAGCGTCTGAATTTTAATCACGTGACCAATGTTTAATCACATACTGCAACGGTCGTAAGTGTGAAAAACGGCCATGAGTCACTTATTTCAGTGCTGTTGTCGCTTCAAAGGGTCACTAAACGAGCGGTCATAAGTCGAGGATTACCTGTACAGGCCGGCTGCCAAGTGGCCGAATTGTATCACGTGAACATGGGGCTGGTGCCACAGATGTAAATGCGAGGATTGGTTCCAAGTCCTTATTTCAGTGCTCCGTTAACTTTGAACGGTCGCTAAATGAATGGTTGTAAAATGAGGACTGTATGGACGCAATAAGAGGATGGATAACAATCCCACTGCTGTGAATTTTCCTCACAGATTTCGCCATCTAAGCTCTTTATTTAGATTATTTCCTTGAAAACTAAAAACAGCTGGGAAGTCAATTAGTTGCAGGGAGAAAATATCCCTGAATTAGAATTGTGAGGGAAATAAATCTCTCCCACAGGTAGTCCTCAACCTATGATCAATAACTGAGCCCAAAATTTATGTTGTTAAGTGAGAAATTTGAGAGAAAGTGAGCTTTGCCCCATTTTATGACTTTCCTTGCCATGTTTGTTAAGTGAATCACCAAAGGCCTTAAATTAGTGACACAGTTGTTAAGTGAATCGGGCTTCCCCATTGTCTTTGTTTATCGGAAGGTCGCGAAAGGGGGATCGCATGACCCTGGGACACCGCGACCGTCATAAATATGAACCAGTTGTCGAGCATCCAAATATAAATCACATGTCCGTGGGGATGTTGCAACAGTCAGTAAGTGTGAAAAACGGTCATAAGTCACTTTTTTCAGTGACGTAACTTTGAACAGTCACTGAACGAGCTGTTGTAAGTTGAGGACTAGCTGTATTTTATTGCCTATATCAGGTTTCTCCAACCTTGGCAGGGGAATTCTGGGAGTTGAAGTCCACGAGTTTTAAAGTTGCCAAGGTTTGACTGGCAGGGGAATTCTGGGAGTTGAAGTCCACGAGTCTTAAAGTTGCCAAGGTTGGACTGGCAGGGGAATTCTGGGAGTTGAAGTCCACGAGTTTTAAAGTGGCGAAGGTTGGACTGGCTGGGGAATTCTGGGAGTTGAAGTCCACGAGTCTTAAAGTTGCCAAGGTTGGACTGGCAGGGGAATTCTGGGAGTTGAAGTCCATGAGTTTTAAAGTTGCCAAGGTTGGACTGGCAGGGGAATTCTGGGAGTTGAAGTCCATGAGTTTTAAAGTTGCCAAGGTTTGACTGGCAGGGGAATTCTGGGAGTTGAAGTCCACGAGTCTTAAAGTTGCCAAGGTTGGACTGGCAGGGGAATTCTGGGAGTTGAAGTCCACGAGTCTTAAAGTTGCCAAGGTTAGAGACCCCTTCCCTACATTTTTACTGTTGTATTCCCCTCACCACAGCACTGACCAACATATTTACATTTCTCTTTCTGCGCAACGATTACATTTCTCTTTCTGCGCAACGAATGTTCGGCTTTGTTAATTTCTCTACAGCAAACTTCTCCCACTTCAAAACTTGAAAGCTGTATTCCCTACGCCCACGGAACAAGGATTAAGGAAGGAGGATTAAGTGAAAACAGACACTTTTCCTCATCTTGCTGTTGCAGGCATTATGATTCATTTTTTTTTTTTTAAAAAAAAGGAAGACAGGAGGGAGCAAGTAAGTATTATTTGATTTTTTTTTAAAAAAAGGTTCTTTTTAAATCCCACCTTTCTTATTTTTATAAACAACTCAAGGGAGCAAATGTATCCAACATATATAATTTGCCTCCTGCTTTCACCATAACATTCCTGTGAGGTGGGCTTGGTTAAGGGAGAGTGACTGGCCCCAAATCACCTGCCTAAACTGCACTGGAACTCACCGTCTCCTGGTGATTGGCTCAAAATCACCCAGCTGGCTTTCATTACTAAGGTGGGACTAGAACTCACAGTTGCTCAAAATCACTCAAAAATCACTCAAAAATCACTCAAAAATCACTCAAAATCACCCAGCTGGCTTTCATTACTAAGGTGGGACTAGAACTCACAGTCTCCTGGTGAATGGCCCATAGTCACCTAGAGGCTTTCATTACTAAGATGGGACTAGAACTCACAGTTTCCTGGTGATTGGCTCAAAATCACCCAATTGGCTTTCATGCCCAGGGCGGGACTAGAACTCACAGTCTCCGGGTGCTTGGCCCAAAGTCACATAGAGGCTTTCATGCCTAAGGTGGGACTAGAACTCACAGTTTCCTGGTGATTGGCTCAAAATCACCCAGCTGGCTTTCATTACTAAGGTGGGACTAGAACTCACAGTCTCCTGGTGAATGGTCCAAAGTCACCCAGCCAGCTTTCATGCCTAAGGCAGAACTAGAATTCACAATCTCCTGCCAATTGGCTCAAAGTAATTCAGTCGCCTTGCCATGCCTAAAGCAGAATTAGAACTCACAATCTCCGTCTTTCTAGCCTACTGCCTTAATCCCTACGGGGAAGTCCTCGATTTACGACCATAATGGAGCCTGCCCACATGATCAATCATGATTTTACTTTCTTTTGGGCAGTCCTTAAGCAAATATCGCAATCCTTAAACAAACAAATGGGGCTGTTTTGGGTCAAAACGACGTAAAACACAGCTACGTGACCATGGCAAAGACATGGCAAAGACCAAAATGCGTTCACATGATCAGGGAAGGGGGAAGCGGCCATCCTTCTCAAAAGATGTTGAATCTCTCAGGGATTCCCCCAAAGAAGAGGGAGTCAAGCTATTCTCCGAAGCATTTGAAGGCAGGACAAGAAGCAACGAATGGAAACGAATCAAGGAGAGAAGCAACTTAGAACCAAGGAGAAAGTTCCTGACAGTTGGAACAATGAATCAGTGGAACTACTTGCCACCAGAAGTTGTGGGTGCTCCATCACTGGAAGTTTTTAAGAAGAGATTGGACTACCATTTATCTGAAATGGTATAGGGCCGTGATGGCGAGCCTATGGCACGGGTGCCACAGGTGACACACGTAGCCATATCGGTGGGCACGCAAGGTCAGCTCCAGTGCGCATGCATGTGCTGCCAGCTGATTTTCGGGCCTTCTGGGCCCACCAGAGGTAGGGAAACAGGCTGTTTCCTGCCTCCGGAGGATCTTCGGGGGTGGGTGGGGAAAGGCTGTTTTCCTATCTCTCCAGCCTCCAGAGTCTTTCTAGGAGTCTGGGGAGGGCGAAAACGGCCTTCCCCACCCCCCTGGGAGGCCCTCCAGAGGGCAAAAACAGCCCGTTTGCCAACTTCCGGTCCCACCGGAAATGGGACTTCCAGTCCCACTGGAAGTTGGCAAACAGGCCCTTTTCGGCCTCCAGAGGGCCTTGGGGGGGGGGGGAGGCTGTTTTCGCCCTCCCCAGACTCCTAGAAAGGCTCTGGAGGCCCAAGAGAGCAAAAAACAGGCCTACCGTGCCATCGCATGCCAGGAGCGGGGGGAACCGTGTGTGTGTGTGTGTCACGCGTGCATACGTGGAGGCAGGGCCCATAGAATTATGGGTGTGGGCATGCACGCATGCAACACCCCCCCCATTCCTGGCACGCAATGGCAAAAAGGTTAGCCATCACTGGTATAGGGTTTCCTGCCTGAGCAGCGGGTTGGACTAGAAGACCTCCAAGGTCCCCTCCAACTCTGTTATTCTCTTCTATTCTATCCGAATTTCAGAACCAGGTTGTACCCAAACCCCGGAGAGTCTCGTCGTAACTTTCAAACAACCGGTCGTAAACCGAGGACTACCAGTAGAGCAAAGCTGGCTCTCGGACCCATTTTGCAGCGAACATTTTGAAAAGGATCTGGTTGAAAACAAGGATCCATTCCAGCAACGCAAAGGCAATCTGCAGGTTGCTACTGCAAAGGATTAAAGACGCTGCTATTCTCCATATTCCAGCTGGCGTTAAGGGCAAATGCAAAAAAGCACCCATTACCACCGTTTTAAGGGATGCTAAATGCTACCGTATCCAGCGGGTCGTTTCCTCAAAGCCCCTAACTTTAGCAATGGCGTCCTCACTCCTCACAGTGTCTTCAGTCCAGAGATCAGCCTTGCAAAGGATTTCTGGACAGATCCCCAGCAAACTGCAGGAATAATTTTCTTTTTAATTCACTTGGCCTGGGAAATGGAAAACAGCACAGTGGCCTACCACCCACCGATTCCTGGAAGGATGGAAATGCAGAAAAATCAAACCATATAACCGTGATGGTGAACCTGTGGCACGCGTGCCAGAGGTGGCACGCAGACCCCTCTATGTGGGCACGCGTGCCGTCGGCAGCTGCTTTTCTGGGTTCTGTCGCACGCATGCACGCAGTGACCAGCTGGTCTCTTCCAGGGTCTGGCATGCATATGCGCACCGGCCAGCTGGTTTTCGCGCATGTGCACGACGGAACCTGGAAGTGTAGCTGGCCGCCACACGCATGTGCACCGTCCAGCTGCTCTTTTCCGGGTTCCGGTGCTCCGGCGTGCATGCACACTCCAGTTTCGGCACTTGGTGGCGAAAAGGTTAACCGTCACTACCATATAAGGAAAGGTAGTCCTCGACTTACGACCACAATTGAGCCCAAAACTTCTGTTGCTAAGCAAGACAGTTAAAAGACCTGGGAGGGACCTTGGAGGTCATCTAATCTAACCCTTCTCTGGGGGTATTCTGGTGGAGTCTGCCCTTGGCAGATTGGGTTACCTGAGGTCACATTGGCGGCTATGCTTGCCTTTTGATTTCCCCTGCTATACAGTTATACGACCACAATTGAGCCCCAAATTTCTGTCGTTAACTCAGTTTCGCCCCATTTTACGCCCTTTCTGGCCGCAGTTGTTAAGGGAATCCCGGCCATTGTTAAGCTTGTCGCATGGTCGTTAAGGGAATGTGGCTTCCTTATTGCTTGTCAGAAAGTTGCAAAAGGGGATCGCATAACCTTGGGACACTGAAACCGTCATAAATGTGAATCAGTTGCCAAGTGTCCAAATTTTGATCATGTGACCGTGGGGACGATGCGACAGTCGTAAGTGTGAAAAACAGCCATAAGTCACTTTTTTCAGTGCTGTTGTAACTTTGAACGGTCACTCAATGTTGTAAGTTGAGGACTACCTGTATTTTTCCAGGTTAGGTTTACCTATCACATTTCGGTGGTTAACTCTAAATCATATTTTACCCAGCTATCCATGCTGTACATCAGTTGTGCTTGGATTCACACAACACTCCGAAACTTAAACAAGATAGATTCCTCCAAAGCCAGGCAAAAATCTAACCAAGGTTAACACCCAGCTTAGAATGCCGTCCAAATGTCTCTGCTAGACTCTCACTTGACAAACTTAAGCCGTGTTGTGTGAATCCTATTTAGCTGCGATTTTTAAGCCGCGGGCATGCGTTCAAGTGTGCAAACGAGCAAAGCACATGCACAGAAGGCCGCGCACATGCGTTCACGTTTTCGGTGCTGGGGTGAACCAGTTGTTAATTCATGTGCCGCCCACCTCTGGTGTGAATGCAGGCACAGAGTCACAAACGAGCTAAGCCCTTTTCAAACCCATCCAGTCCCCGGTTGTGTGAACCTAGGCCAGTGATGGCTAACCCTTTTGCCATCGCGTGCCAAAAGCGGGGGGAATGCGTGTGGGGTCGCGCGTGTGTGCCCACACCCGTAATTCAATGCCCCCCCGTGCCCCCATGCATGCGCGCACGTCCCTCCGCTTTTCGCACGCGACACCAAAAAGGTTAGCGGAGGGCCCAGAAAGCCTCTGGAGCCTGGGGAGGGCGAAAACGGCTTTTCCCACCTCCCCAGACGCCAGAAACGGCCCGTTTCCCAACTTCCGGTGGGGCTAGAAGGCCCGAAAATCAGCTGGTCGGCGCGTGGATGCGCACTGGAGCTCAGCTAAGGGAACGTTTGCGTGCCCACAGATATGGCTCCGTGTGCCACCTGTGGCACGCGTACCATAGGTTTGCCATCATGGTTCTAGAGCCTTTCTAGGAGCCTGGGGAGGGCAAAAACGGCCTTTCCCTCCCTCTAGAGGCCGGAAATGGCCCATTTGCCAACTTCTGGAAGGCCCGAAAATCAGCTGGCCAGCGCGCACATGCCCGCTGGAGCTGACCTAGGGCAACGCTCGTGGGCCAACAATATGGCTTCACGTGCTACCTGTGGCAAGTGTGCCATAGGTTTACCATCATGGACCTAGGCCAATTCCTTTCCCATTTCCAAAATATAAAAGTGCTTGAAAGTTGGGGAGAAGGATGCCGACAGGTCTTTGACCTTGCTTGACCCCAAACATGACTTCCTGTCCCTTGAATGTGTTGCCGGTACAGGTAGTCCTCGACTTACAGCAGTTCATTTAGTGACCATTCAAAGTTACGGCGGCATTGTAACAAGTGACTTACGACCGTTTTTCACACTTATGACCGTTGCAGCAATCCCTATGCTGCACGTGATCAAAATTCAGACGCTTGGCCACTGACTCCTATTTATGACGGTTGCAGTGTCCTGGGGTCGTGTGATCATCCCCTTTGGTGGCCTTCTATCAAGCCAAGTCAACGGAGAAGTCAGATTCACTTCACAATCGTGCTACTCGCTTAACAACTGCAGTGATTCACTTAACACTGGTGGCAAGAAAGGTCGTAAACTGGGGCAAAAGTCCCTGAACAAACGTCTCGCTTAACAACAGAAATGTTGGGCTCAATTGTGGTCGTAAATTGAGGACTAACTGCATAACAGGGGGAAATGAAAAGATAGCACAGCCTTCAAAGTGACCTCAGGTCACTTAATCTGCCGAGGGCCGACTCCACCAGAGCTTGCATCAGAGTTGGGTCGGACTAGATGACCTCCAAGGTCCCTTCCAACTCTATGATCCCTGTCAAGAAGCTTTCAACCAAGGCCCACTCACAATTTCATGTGGCAGCCTTTCCTACAATCAGGAAGCAACGCCCTATCCGGAGATACACGCACGTGCCAAATGTCATCTACAGATAGTCCTCAACTTATAACCGCTTAGCGACCATTCAAAGTTACGACGGCACTGGGGGGGGGGAAAGCAACCGATAACCAGTTTTCCCGTTTAAAAAACCGTTGCGGCATCCCCGCGGTCACATGATTGCAAATCGTACATTTACGACCGTTGCCTTGTCCCGGAGGTCATGTGATTCACCATTCATAATCTTTCCATCCGGCAGAGTCCAATTGGTGGGGTGGGGGGGAGAAACCAGATTCGCTTAACGGCCGTAGGATGCCCATAAGAATTGCAGCAATTCGCTTAACAACTCTGGCCAAACCAAAACCAAAAAAAAAAAAAAAAAAAAAAGCACGGTCGTAAAATGAGACGCGGCGCGCTTAACTCCCTCGCTTACCAACGGAAATGTTGGGACTCTCCGTAGTCGTCGTAAATCGAGGCCTACCTCATAGCCACCTCTACCTGGGTGCCCCCACCAGCCCCCTGGGGGGTACCCCAATATCCATGGCATCCCCAGGATATCCAGCACCCCCCACCCTCATAATCCCAGGCTTCTCGGAAGTGGGGGGGGTGTCTTAATTCCTCCTCAAACTTTGCCAAGGACCCCCTCTGCCCTTGAGGGGCACCAGAGCCTGGTGGCTAGAGCCTTCCCCCTCCCCCACCCATGACCTCGAGGTGACCCCCTCAAAAAAGCCCACACTGTCTCTGAGACCCCTCCGGCGACCCCCCCCCAACGCACAGGTGAGCCGTGAGGAGGGGGCGACAGTCCCACCACCTGTCGCTTGGGCGGGTGGGCTGCTCCCCAGTGGGGGAGGAAAAAAGCCCCCCCCTACATTTCCCTCAATCTGCTTCCTCTCTCCTTCCCCTCACTTTCGCTTTCTCCTTCCCCCTTTCCCTTTCTTTTTTTCTTTCTTTCTTTCTTTTTTTCCCCTTCCCCTTTTTGGGCCAAAGGGAAACGGAGGAGCCTTGGAACTGGGGAGGGGGACGAAGGGTGGATGGGTGGGTGGCTGAGGAGGGGGAGAGACAGAAGACGACGCCGGGGGTTTGCATTTTAAAAAAAGGGGGGGAACCCTCTCCCCATTAAAAAAAAACCTGACCCCCCAAAAAAATTGCACCCTTGTCTTGCACAAACACCTCCCTTCCTCCCTCCTTTCCTTCCTTCCTCCTTTCCTTCCTTCCTTCCCTCCTTCCTCCTTTCCTTTCTTTTCCTTTCCTTCCCTTCCCTCCTTCCTCCTTTCCTTTCTTTCCCTTTCCTTCCTTCCTTCCTCCTTTCCTTTCCTTCCCTTTCCTTTCCTTTCTTCCTTCCTTCTTTCCTTCCCTTCCCTTCCCTCCTTCCTCCTTTCCTTTCCTTCCCTTCCTTCCTTCCTCCTTTCCTTCCTTCCTTCCCTTCCCTTCCCTCCTTCCTCCTTTCCTTTCTTTCCCTTTCCTTCCTTCCTTCCTCCTTTCCTTTCTTTCCCTTTCCTTCCTTCCTTCCTCCTTTCCTTCCCTTTCCTTCCTTCCCTTCCCTCCTTCCTCCTTCCCTTTCCTTCCTTCCTTTCTTCCTCCTTTCCTTCCTTCCTTCCCTCCTTCCTCCTTTCCTTTCTTTCCCTTTCCTTCCTTCCTTCCTTCCTTCCTTCATTCCTTCCCTCCTTCCTCCTTTCCTTTCTTTCCCTTTCCTTCCTTCCTTCCTTCCTTCATTCCTTCCCTCCTTCCTCCTTTCCTTTCTTTCCCTTTCCTTCCTTCCTTCCTTCCTTCCCTCCCTCCCTCCCTCCCTCCCGCGCCAGCCCTCCCGCCTCGGCAGCTCCCCCACCTTCCCTCCCATTGCCCCCACACCCAAAACCCGACCCCGGTGGGTGGGGGGGGGGGAAGAGGGGGGGTGTCTTTCTCGCGGTGCCAAAAAAAAAAAAAGAAAAAGCCCACGCGTGGGTGGGAAGAGCGCGTGGGGGAGGGGGTGGTGGGGGGGGGGAGAGTTTGGGAGGCAACCCGGGCGGCCCGACTCGATCCTCCAAACCAACCCCGGGAAATCAACGAAGCAAAATGGCGACTTTTTTTTTTCCCCTCTCTCTCTCTCTCTCTCTCCCTTTTTAATGCAGAAGGAGGGAAGGAAGGAGGGATGGCAGAGAAGGGAGGGAAGGAGGGAAGGAGGCCTCCGCGGGGAAAGAAAGAGCGAGCCAGCCAGGCAGGCAGGCAGGAGAGCCGGGCCGGGGGACGCTGGGGCGGCGGAGGCGGTGGTGGTGGGGCCCGGGCTGCGGGTGGCCGGCCTCGCTTACCTCCGAGCGTGCGGCCAGCTCTCCTCCTCCTCCTCCTCCTCTTCCTCCTTCTCGTCTTCTTCCACGCGCGGAGCCCCACGCGAGCCCAGCCAGCCCGCAGCCGCCGCGACGCGCCCGGCCAAAGCGCCGCCGGATCATGCGCGGAGACCCCCCCCCTCCTCCTCCTCCTCCTTTTCTCCTTTCCTTCTCTCCTCCTCCTCTCCTTCCTCCTTCCCTTCTTCCTTCTCCCCTTGACAGTTTCGGCAATTCTCGCGGGATTATTTTAATCGGCCGGCGGGGGGGGGGAGCATCGGCCCCTCCGGAGCGGGGTGGGGGTGGGGGGTGGGGGGTGGGAAGGGATCCCGCGGGGGAGGGGGAGGGGGAGGAGGAGGAAGGGAAGGGTTTCCCCCCCCCCTCCACGGACACACACACACACACACACCCCTTGGGGCGGGCGGGGGAGGGGGGGAGAAGGAAGCGAAGGAAGCGCGTGGGAGAGAAGGGGGACTTGGGTCTTCGGGGAGCCTAACTCGGATCGGCAGCGCAGCGGGTTCCCACGACTGTTAGAGGCGAGCTGTAAGCCCCGAGGGCTGCTTTAGCCAGGTTTAGTCCGGTCTAAGGGTGAACTCGGGTTGGGCTTCCATAGCTTGGCTTGGGTTGCCTTGGGTTGGCTGGACCCTAGAGTCAACTTTTCCCCTTCCTTCCTTCCCTTCTTTCCTCCCTCCTTTCCTCCCTCCCTCCCTTCTTTCCTCCCTCCCTCTCTCCTTCCTTCCTTCCTTTCCTTCTTTCCTCCCTCTCTCCTTCCTTCCTCTCTCCTTCCCTCCTCCTTTCCTCCCTCTCTCCCTCCTTCCTTCCTCCCTTCTTTCCTCCCTCCCTCCTTCCCTCCTCCTTTCCTCCCTCCCTTCCTTCTTTCCTCCTTTCCTCCCTCCCTCCCTTCTTACCTCCCTCCCTCCCTCCCTCCTTCCTTCCTTCCTTCCTTCCCTTCTTTCCTCCCTCTCTCCTTCCTTCCTTCCTTCCCTTTCCTCCCTCCTTCCTTTCCTTCTTTCCTCCCTCCCTCCTTCCTTCCTCCCTCCTTCCCTCCTCCTTTCCTCCCTCCCTCCCTCCTTCCTTCCTCCCTTCCTTCCCTTCTTTCCTCCCTCCCTCCTTTCCTTCCTCCCTTCCTCCCTTCTTTCCTCCCACCCTCCTTCCCTCCTCCTTTCCTCCCTCCCTCCCTTCTTTCCTCCCTCCCTCCTTCCTTCCTTCCCTTTCCTCCCTCCCTCCCTTCTTTCCTCCCTCCCTCCCTCCTTCCTTCCTTCATTCCTTCCCTTCTTTCCTCCCTCTCTCCTTCCTTCCTTCCTTCCCTTTCCTCCCTCCTTCCCTTCCTTCCTCCCTCCTTCCCTCCTTCCTTCCTTCCTTCCTCTCTCCTTTCCTCCTTCCTTCCTCCCTTGGCTAAGTTGATGGTTAAGGGCTTCTTGCACAAACCCAGATCGGGGTCGGTTCTGAGCAACCTGCTAAACTTGAATCCACATAGTTAGTGGGTGACCCAGGTCAGCTGAGGAAACCATGGGTGAGTTAAGCATGGAGAACTTTGCTGGATGAAGCCAAAGTCAAACTGGGCAGGTGGGACTTCTCAGAAGCCCCCAATTTCCACTCCAGGGTTTCTCAATCTTAGCAGCTTGACGATGTGGGGACTTCAAATCCCAGAATTCTCCACCCAGCCTTGGCCTCTTGAAGACACAGGAACTTCAACTCCCAGAATTCCCTAGTCAGCCTCGGCAGCTTGAAGATGCAAAGACTTCAATTCCCAGAATTCCTCAACCAGTATGAGGATTGGTCACAAAAGCCACGTTTTTCATTTGTCACTAAACAAATGGTCATAAGTCAAGGACTACTCATCTCTAGCTGAAAAGTGGGCAGCACTTTTCTAAGTTTGGCTTCCATAGTTGGACCAAACATAGGTATCTGCTGCTAACCATTTTATTTATTGATTTATTGATCTATTTAGCACATAGCATCTACAGATGTCATGCAATCGCTGATAGTCCTCGACTTACAACCGGAATTGAATCCAAAATTTAGTTTGCTAAGTGAGTTTTGGCCCATTTTATGACTTCTTGCCACGTTTGTTAAGTGACTCACTGAAGTTGCTAAGTTAGTAACACGGTTGTTAAGTGAATCTGGCTTCCCTCGTGACTTTGCTTGTCAGAAGGTCCCAAAAGGGGATCACGTGACCCCCCCCCAGGACACTGCAACCGTCATAAATATGAGTCAGTTGCCAAGCGTCCGAATTTCGATCACGTGACCATGGGGGTGTTGCAACGGTCATAAGTATGAAAATCGGTCATAAGCCACTTTTTTCACTGCCGTTGTAACTAACCGTTCGTCACTAAACGTAACCAAACATTTGTCACTAAACAAACACATACATACAAATGCAAACACCGTATATGAGATAAATCAGGGTAAAACCATCATATAAATGGCTGTAATACGGCACCATAGAGTTGCAATAGGATGGAAGTTACCGTTCCTAACCACCATCCTAACCAGGATGACACCAAACCAGTGATGGGTTTCAATATTTTTTTACTACCAGTTCTGTGGGTGTGGCTTGGTGGGCGTGGCAGGGGAAGGATACTGCAAAATCTCCATTCCCACCCCATTCCAGGGGAAGGATACTGTAAAATCCCCATTTCCTCCTGATCAGCTGGGACTCGGGAGGCAGAGAATAGATGGGGGCGGGGCCAGTCAGAATTTTTACTACCGGTTCTCCGAACTACTCAAAATGTCCGCTACCGGTTCGCCAGAACTGGTTAGAACCTGCTGAAACCCACCTCTGCAACCAAAGTGATGAAATCTGGGTCATGTTGTCCAGACACAAACTCTGCAAGGAATAAAATGGTGGCATTTTGCATTGTGAGCCTGGAATGCGTATTTTCACCCCTGGCTCTGCCTGGATGCACCCAAGGACCTTTGACCTATCATTTGGGATTTTCTGGGGGGAAAAAAACCACAGGCAGAAACCCCCATGGAAAATTTCCAATGATACGGAAGGAGACGGATCTGTTGGTTGAACCTGGTCTGAAGGTTTAATCCAGCAAAAAATTTAGTGGCGCAGGATGGTCCCTGTTCTTCTTTGTCTCAGCCAGAAGGATAAAACTTGAAAGGAACTAAACAGACGCTGAATTCTAGGAATTCATCTGATTATGAAATGCAATTCAAGACAGGCAGCTTGGTCTAGTGGTTAAGGAACCGGGCTAGAAACTGGGTGACTTTGGGTCAATCACCAGGAGACTGTGAGTTCTAGTTCTGCCTTAGGCATGAAAGCCAATTGTGTAACTTTGGGTCAATCACCAAGAGACTTATCACCAAGTTCTAGTCCCGCCCTGGGCATGAAAGCCAATTGGGTGACTTTGGATCAACCACCAGGAGACTGTGAGTTCTAGTTCTGCCTTAGGCATGAAAGCCAATTGGGTGACTTTGGGTCAATTACTAGGAGACTGTGAGTTCTAGTTCTGCCTTAGGCATGAAAGCCAATTGGGTGACTTTGGGTCAATCACCAGGAGACTGTGAGTTCTAGTTCTGCCTTAGGCATGAAAGCCAATTGGGTGACTTTGGATCAATCACCAGGAGGCTGTGAGTTCTAGTCCCATTTTAGGCATGAAAGCCAATTGGGTGACTTTGGGTCAATCACCAGGAGACTGTGAGTTCTAGTTCTGCCTTAGGCATGAAAGCCAATTGGGTAACTTTGGGTCAATCACCAAGAGACTATAAGTTCTAGTCCCGCCCTGGACATGAAAGCCAATTGGGTGACTTTGGGTCAATCACCAGGAGACTGTGAGTTCTAGTCCCGCCCTGGACATGAAAGCCAATTGGTTGACTTTGGGTCAATTACCAGGAGACTGTGAGTTCTAGTCTCACCTTAGGCCTGAAACCGGCTGGGTGACTTTGGACCAATATCACTCACTCTTTCTCAGCCCAGCCTGGCCGACCTCACAGGGTTGTTGTTGTGGGGGAAAATGAGAGGAGGAAGGAGATTTAGGTATGTTCGCTATCTTGAGTTACTCATAAAAGTAATAAAGGTGAGATAAAGATCCGATGAGTAGAGTAGAGTAGAGTAGAGTAGAGTAGAGTAGAGTAGAGTAGAGTGGAATAGAATAGAATAGAATAGAGTAGAGTAGAGTAGAATAGAATAGAATAGAATAGAATAGAATAGAATAGAATAGAATAGAATAGAATAGAATAGAATAGGACAGAGCAGGAAGGGACTTTGTAGATGATCTAGTCCAACCCCCTGCCCAAGCAGGAGACCCTACACCAGTGGTGAAATCCAATTTTTTTTTTACTACCGGTTCTGTGGGCGTGGCTTGGTGGGCATGCCAGGGGAAGGATACTGCAAAATCCCCATTCCCTCCCCACTCTGGGGCCAGCCAGAGGTGGTATTTGCCAGTTCTCTGAACTACTCAAAATTTCCACTACCGGTTCTCCAGAACCTGCTGGATTTCACCGCTGGCCATACACCATTTCTGACCGATGGCTGTCCAGTCTCTTCTTGAAAGCCTCCAGTGATGAAGCTCCCACAACTTCCGAAGGCAACTTCTGTTCTATGGGTTGATTGTTCTCACTGTCAGAAAGTTCCTCCTTATTTCTAGGTTGAATCTCTCCTTGATCAGTTTCCATCTGTTATTCCTTGCTTGGTCAATCAAACAATCAATCAATCAATCAGTGGGCAGCCTGTAGCATTAATGTCCTGTTTCTTTTTCCTTGCACCGTCTTGAGGAGACATCTGGGGATCTTCTTAGCTTTAGAAAACTCTCTTGAACTTAATCCTTGGCTGGTTCCTTGGAACCGAATTGGAGCAACCTTCTTTTAAACTCAGTTGCTGAGAAAAAAAGGTGATTTGGGGGTGGGGGCTGTCTAATTACAAGCAGCCTTTCTCAGGTTGGGTCCAGTGGTGAAATGTAAAATTTGTTACTACCGGTTCTGTGGGCGTGGCTTGGTGGTGGTGGGGCGTGGCTTGGTGGTGGCTGTGGGCGTGGCTTGGTAGTGGGGCGTGGTCAACTTTTTTTTTTTTTTTTACTTTTAAAAGCATTTTTTCTACAACCTCTTTGGCTGAAGAGGTTGTAAAAAAATGCTTTTAAAAGCCTCTGACGATCCCAGCTGAGTTGCCTGATCGGCAGAGGCTTTGTTTTTACTTTTAAAAGCATTTTTTTGGGCCGAAGAGGTGGTAGAAAAAATGCTTTTAAAAATAATAAAAAAAAGCCTCTGATGATTTCGTGGCTCAGCTGGGCATGGGGGTGGGGAGGAAATTTTGCTACCGGTTCTCCGAACCACCCACCACCATTGCTACCGGATCAGGCGATCCGGTCCGATCCGGGAGCATTTCACCCCTCGTTGGGTCCATTTCATTTTCCACCACTTCCTCTGTGACCTAGAATGGCTGAATACAGCTAGTCCTCGACTTACGACCACAATTGAGCCCAAAATTTCAGTTGCTAAGACAGACATTTGTACCCTGTCTCACTTAGCAACAGAAATTTGGGCTTCGATTTTGGTCGTAAGTCGAGGACTAGTGTATTTCTCATTGTTGTTGTTTTTCGTTGTTTACTTTATTGTCCCATCGTCCTAACTCCTGTTCTCGTCACACACTTTTCATGTCTTCCTCTGATTGTTGTAAGCCGCCTACTGTACAGAGAGTTCTCGACGTACAACAATTCATTTAGTGACTGCTCAAAGTTCCAGCGGCACTGAAAAATGGACTTACGACCGTTTTTCATACTTACGACCGTTGCAGCAACCCCAGGGTCACGTGATGAAAATCCAGGCGCTTGGCAACTGGCTCATATTTATGACGGTCGCAGTGTCCCGGGGTCAAGTGATCTCTTTTTGCGCCCGTCGGACAAGCAAAGTCAACGGGGAAGCCAGATTCACTTAACAACCATGTGACTCACTTAACAACTGAAGCGATTCACTTAACAACCGTAGCGAGAAAGATTGTAAAACGGGACGAAACTCCCTGAACAAAAGTCTCGCTTAACAACAGAAATGTTGGGCTCAATTGTGGTCGTACGTCGAGGACTAAGTGCATATCAGGGGGAAAATGAAAACATAGCACAGCTGTCAAAGTGACCTCAGGTCACCTAATCTGCTGAGGGCTGACTCCACCAGAGCCTGCATCAGAGTCGGGTTGGACTAGATGACCTCCAAGGTCCCTTGGGGCCACACCACGCACTTTTATTTTTTATTTATTTATTTATTTCAAATTTATATACCGCACCTTCTCCCGAAGGACTCAGGGCGGTGTACAGCCAGATAAAAACATACAATACAAACATTAAAAACAATTTAAAAATATATATATTAATTTGGCCCCAGTTTAAAATGACAAACCAATTAAAAATATTTAAAAATATATTAAGCTGAACAAATGTCTTGCTTTAGCAACAACATAAACGTTGGGCTCAATTTCGGTCGTAACTGGAGGACTGCCTCTAGTCCACCCCTGGCCAGATAGGCGGCAAATAAAATTAAGAAATCAATAAATAGTAAATAAATTGGGAACGCTGTGGCTGGGAATAGCAGGACCAAACGGCAGCGGAGAGAAGGAAGCGGATGCGAGAAGGAAAAACATTTTTTCCCCCGTGGCTTTTGAGCAGCTGGGAAAGCAGAGAGTGGGGGAAATTCGGGGCAGCCCACGTGCCATTTCTTCCTGGGTTTTAAGAATATTGTAATCCTGCCTTTGCAAGGAATGTGTGTGTGTGTGTGTGTCTGTGTGTGTTTGTGTATTTGCATGTGTGTATGCCTGTCTGTGAGAGGTCCCCCACCCCAACCCTTCCTGGCCATGTTTGCACAAGCTGAACCAATGCTTAGAGTGGCATTTCAACAACACGAACTATTTTGCTATTTTTAAATCATATTATTGTGTGTGTGTGTGTGTGTGTTTTGATCGCATGGCTTGATGTGCAAACCCAGCCCCATTGGTTAGATTCTGGCTTAACGCAAACCCTGAACATTTACTTTACTCAGTAACAAGGAAGACATTGCTATGAATCATCAGCCTGCGAGTGACTTAAAAGCTGAGACAGGGATTATGTGTTTAAACTATTTATTTGGCTATGTGTGTTTGTTTTTTTTTTGCTTTGCCATCAGAATTTTGTGCAAATTCAGGGCATTGTGTTTGAGCAAGTAAATCCCAGGTAACAAACTGTGGCTTAATGCAGGACATGAATGCAGAGATACGTCCTAAATCTACTGTCCTTAGATTAACAGAATTGGAAGGGACCTTGTAGGTCATCTAGTCCAACCCCCCCACCCAAGCAGGAGACCCTACACCATTTCTGACCGATGGCAGTCCAGTCTCTTCTTGAAAGCCTCCGGGGATGAAGCTCCCACAGCTTCTGAAGGCAACTTCTGTTCCATCGGTTGAATTCTTTCATTTTTCGAGCGTACCGTTTTGAGAACTGCATCGCATGGTTTATAAACCACGGTTCGTGGCTTGGCGTTTTGCAGAAACACGGCTAAATGTGGCTTTGTTGACAAACAAACGCAAGGTTTCTCAACCTCAAGCCGTTTTAAGATGGGTGGACTTCAACTCCCAGGATTCCTCAACCCCCATGAGGGAATTCTGGGAGTCGAAGTCCACAGGTCTTAAAAGTTGGCAAGGATAGACACCACAGCTGCAGGGGTGAAATCCAGCAGGTTCTGGAGAACCAGCAGCGGAAATTTTAAGAAGTTCGGAGAACCGGCAAATACCACCTCTGGCTGGCCCCAGAGTGGGGTGGGAATGGAGATTTTGCAATATCCTTCCCCCAGGAGTGGGGAGGAAATGGGGATTTTGCAGTCTCCTTCCCCTGAAGTGGGGTGGGAATGGAGATTTTGCAATATCCTTCTCCCAGGAGTGGGGAGGAAATGGGGATTTTGCAGTCTCCTTCCCCTGAAGTGGGGTGGGAATGGAGATTTTGCAATATCCTTCCCCCAGGAGTGGGGAGGGAATGGGGATTTTGCAGTATCCTTCCCCTGAAGTGGGGTGGGAATGGAGATTTTGCAGTCTCCTTCCCCTAGGAGTGGGGAGGGAATGGGGATTTTGCAGTATCCTTCCCCGCCACGCCCACCAAGCCACACCACGCCCACCAAGCCACGCCCACAGAACCGGTAGTAAAAAAAATTGAATTTCACCACTGCCCTGCTGTATGTCTCACCTGCTGGATTCTTCACAGGGGAGCGCCGGAAACCGGAAGAGCAGTTCCCCGGGGCGCATGCATGTGCCGGGAAACTGAGTTTCTGGTTTCCGGCCGGTCACCTGGTCTTCCGGTTTCTGGAGCACATGCATGTGTGAAGACTAGCTGGCCGGTGCACATGCACACACCGGAAACCGGAAGCTCAGCTTCCCGGCGTGTCCATGTGTGCCAGGGAGCTGCTCTTCTGATTTCCGGAGTTCCCCCGCGTGCGAAGACCAGCTGGTTATCTAATTTCTTCTTAAAAACTTCCAGTGTTGGAGCATTCACAACTTCTGGAGGCAAGTAGTTCCACTGGTTAATTGTTCTCACTGTCAGGAAATTTCTCCTTAGTTCTAAGTTGCTTCTCTCCTTGATTAGTTTCCACCCATTGCTTCTTGTCAGGGCTGGGCTACCAATAGATGGCAGCAGTGAGATCCAGAAAATCCTTTGGATTCCTCTGGCATCTTCACTAACTACTGTATGAAAAAAGTAAGGGTAGCCCTCAGCGTACGACAGTTCAGTTAGTGACTGTTCAAAGTTACAACAGCACTGAAAAAAGTGACTTATGACCATTATGCTGACTGCAAACTGCTTAGAGAGGACTGTAAAAGCATTGTGAAGCAGTATATAAGTCTAAGTACTATTGCTGTTGCTATTTTTCACACTTACGACCATTTCAGCATCCCCATGGTCGTGTGATCAAAATTCAGACACTTGGGAACTGACTCATACTTACGACAGTCACAGTGTCCCAGAGTGACGTAATCCCCTTCTGCGACCTTCTGACAAGCAAAGTCCCATCAAAACTTTTCTATTTCAGCAGGCCGGCCTGGCCTAACCTCTCTTTTAAATTGTTTTTAAAAAAAATTTAAATTTTTAAATTTTAAACTTGTCTTATGAATTTGGAGTGTTTTAAATTTCCTTTTCCAGGCCAATTATTTAATTGTATTTTAATGGTTTTTTAACATTTATATTATATATATTTTATTCAGCTGTTCACTGCCCCTGAGTCCTTCGGCAGTAGGGCGGTATACAAATTCAATAAATAATAATAATAATAAATAATAATAAAGTCAATGGGGAGGCCGGATTCGCTTAACGACCAGGTTACTAGCTTAACATCTGCAGTGATTCACTTAACAACTGTGGCAAGCAAGGTCGTAAAATGAGTCAAAACTCACTTAACAAATGGGTCGCTTAGCAACCGAAACATTGGGCTCAATTGTGGTCTTAAGTCGAGGACTGTATTACCCTATATTATAGGTAGTCCTTGACTTACAACCATTTGTTTAGCAACTGTTCAAAGTTACTGTGGCACCAAAAACTGTTTTTTTATTATAACTGGTCCTCACACTTACGACCATTGGAACATCCACACAGTCACATGATCAGAATTCGAGCACCTGGCCACTGGCATGTACAGGCAGTCCCCAACGAGCTTAACTTTTTAACACGTGAGGTAAGCCAACTCAAAGCAGCAAAGTTAAAGGCTCGGTACCCGTCGGAGGCTAAGAATTTAGATGCATGCATCAATTTCCTTTTATTTATAGAAGTGCCAAGGTCTCTTTAAAAGCCAAGACTAAGATTGGAAAATGAGCTGTGTCTTCCCTTGATCGCTCCTTAACACTTTATTCATTAGACTTGAAGTCCTCCTTAATTGGCTGATAATACAGGTGAATTGTTTTAATTGAAAAGCACTGAGACAAAACTAATTCCTTCTATTAAAAGACCGGCTTGGATCTCAGTCCTTTTTTTATGAAGTCTGGTTTTTTTTTTTTCTCCCCTTCCTTTCTTCATCTTCACAGAAAGCTCTCTCTTTTGACCTCGCCTGACAACCTTCAGGAGTGTGAAAGAAATTTCATTTTTAAGAAGAAAAACGCTGCGTTGATAGATAGAATAACTTTATTGTCACTTTGAATGTACACTAATCGGCATGCGTTAAAATGAAATTTCGTTGCGTACAGCTCTCGAAGGGCTCCATCTCTAATATACACTACATAAAGATGTAGAATAAAATAAATAAATACAAAATTATGCATATATCCGCATATATTATATGACACAGAGAAACCATACAATCTAATCTGGATGTATACGTGTACATGGCGAGAAAAACAAATCTTGCGACTTTACCAGACAGATGGCCTAGGGAACAAAAGCTTTTACCGAATCTGGTAATCCTGCTAGATATACTTCGAAACCTCCTCCCAGAGGGGATCAACAATAACAGACCGTAAAGTGGGTGTGTGGGGTCTCTAACAATGCTTTGAGCTCTAAGTACATAGAGTTTATAAGCAGCATCCTGAGTAACAGGAAGCAAGCTTCCTATAATCTTCTCCACTGTCCTCACCACTCTCTGTATGGACTTTCTATCTGAGGCGCTGCTGCTACCAAACCAAACAGGGATGCAGTTTGTTAAAACGCTCTCAATTGTGCCTCTCTGAAAAGTGGCCAGGACAGAAGGAGAAAGATGGTTTTCATGAACAGTAAGCAATGTCCTTGGAATAGCTCAAAATAACTTTGCCATTTTCTGTGCAAACGGACAAGCGTCCGAACATGAACGCAGCTAGTCCTGGAACGACAACCCTAATGGAGGTCGCCCATCCTGGTTGCAAAATGGATCGTCATGTAACCAATCCGGTTTTACAACCGTTTTGATGGCAACTGTTAAAAGCGAATGCCACAGTCATTACATCAACTCATGGTTTGGTACGAGCACAGTTTTGCTTTAAAAAAAAAGAAATAAAAATAGCAAAAAAAAAAAAGTCGTAAAATGCAGTCAATGTGATCCGGAGACCCTGCAAAGCACTTGAAGTTTGGTCACATAAATGTGCGGAGGGGGGTTTCCAATGCTCAAAAGTTCGAATCTGGGTCATAAGTAGCCCCCAAGTAAGTTCACTGTAACTTGGAATGGTCATAAGCAAAGGACTAGGTGGCTCAGTGGCTAAGACACTGAGCTTGTCGATCAGAAAGGTCGGCAGTTCGGTGGTTCGAATCCCAGATATAGTTCTCCTGCGTGAGCAGGGGGTTGGACTAGATGACCTTTAAGGTCCCTTCCAACTCTGTTACTGTTAAAGACTATGAGTATTGTATTTGTATTTTTATATTTTGGTAGTCTTTTATTTATATAATTTTATCTTTTAATATTGTAAGTCACCCAGAGTTACCCTGTGGTAAGATGGGCGACCACTGAATTTAATAAATAAATACGATTAGTTCTCAACTTTTAACAGTTCATTTAGTGACTGTTTGAATTTACAGTGGCACTGATAAAAGACGTGACCGTTTTTCACACTTACGACCATTGCGGCATCCCCATGCTCACCTGATCAAAATTCAGACACTTGGCAACTGACTCATAGTTATGACGGTTGCAGTATCCCGGGGTCATGTGATCACGTTTTGTGACCTTCTGACAAGCAAAGTCAACGGGGAAGCCAGATTCACTTAACAACCAGCTTACTAACTTAACAACTGCAGTGATTCACTTAACAGCTATGGCAAGAAAGGTCCTAAAATGGAGTAAAATTGACTTAACAAATGTCTCGCTTAGCAAGAAAAAGGTTGGGCTCAAGTGTGATCGTAAGGTGAGGACTATCTGTAAATAAATGTTGTGGCCCGTCAGTGGCCTCTGCAGCTAGTAGCTGATTCTGACAGCGAGGAGGCTGGTGTGGTGATGTGCCAGCAGCCTGTGCAGCTGGCACTCGAGTCAGACAATGAGGCTGGAGAAAATGTGGTGCCAGAGGTGGGGATTCAGCCAGGGCCTTCAGAACCTCCAGAAGCTCCCATAAGTGAAGAGGATGAAGAGGAGGAGCCTCTTCTCGATGGACAAATGCACAGAGCTGCCAAAAGGCAAGAATGGCTCCTCAGGAGGAAGTCTCCTCGAAAGTAAGGTTTGGGGATAATTGGCCACTCCCCTAGCCTATTTAAAGAAGGACTACAACTGAGGCAATTTGCAGGAAACAACTTCATTCATATTCCTTTGCGTCTTGATTCCAGAAACGTCTGATCAGCTCTTGCTCCTTTCTTGTCAGTTTTCCTGCAAATTGCTTCTGGGCATTCTGCCAACCACAGTAAGATTAAGGTTACCTGAAATATTGTGCCTCAGAATTGAGTTATTATTCTTTGGATTCTTGTCGGCTGTTAATGAAGTTAAATGAACAGCCCTTGTTCAGAAAAAACTGATTTAAACTGTACTTGTGTTCGAACAACTACTAAGAAAACTCGTTAGTAGTCCTTAATTAGTAAACTAAGGTTTGTATGGACTTTGTGTGTGCTGCGTTCTTTGGGGTCCGTAGCTGGGGCAGAACAATAAATAAATTTGTTAGAAATATAGAGAATGCTAGTTGTTTTTCACCTTCCCACCTCACCTGGTTATGTGTTTATGTTCCATCAAGGCGCTGGTGACTCATAGAGATCGCTTAGACCAGGGTTGGGTAATTATGGCGCCTTTACAATCTGTAGACTTCAACTCCCAGAATTCCTGAATCAACCATGCTGGCTCAAGAATTCTGGGAGTTGAAGTCCACAGGTCATAAAGAGGTCATCGTTCAGGGCAGTGATGGGTTTCTATTGGTTCACCCCAGTTCAGGTGAACCGGTAGCGGCGGTGACAGGAAGCTCCGCCCACCTGCCCGGATGCCATCACGGATGCTCTGAGCATGTGCAGAAGTGCCACGTGCGAGCGAAGCAAACACGCGCGTGCGCTCACGGTCCTGAACCAGTAGTGAAGGTAAGTGAAAATCACTACTGGTTCAGGGCAGTGGTGGGTTCCTCCCGGTTTGGCCGAGCAGGTAGCGGTGACAATATGACATCACTGAACCGGTTCTCTTTGTTCAGGAGCTGGGCCCTCCTGCCCCGCCCGCATTATTCTTACCTTTTATTTGGCCCTACCCCCAATTTATTCGTTGCCTCCCAAGTCCCAGCTGATGGCTAGAAGGAAAAAACTGTTTAAACTCTTGCCGCAGGGCTTCAAAGGGCCGCCCTACAGCTGATCAGTGTTAAAAGGCAGTGTGGTGGTAGACCAGTGCCTCCAAAAACAAATGGGTAGACCAGTACAGCTCTGCAAGCAGTTAAAAGCCTGGTAGACCAGTACCTCTGCTAAATCCTAAAGATTGTCACATGACCATCAAGCCACGCCCACAAAATAAGCCACGCCCACAGAACCAGTAGTAAAAAATGTTAGAACCCACCTCTGGTTTAGGGGCATCAAACTCACGGCATCATGTTGTCGTCACGTGACGTATCGCGACTTTTATCCCCTTTGGTAAAATAGGGTTGAGCTTGGCCAGTGCATGATGCATCCTGCCCGCGGGCTGCAAGTTTGGCATCCTGGCCATAGTTGCTCAACCCTGATCTAGGCTGACCTTCTTCAGAACAACCTTGGCCTCTTCTTGGTCTTTGACAGTGTTGCTTGCTCACTTTCTGAGGTTTAAAAATGCGATGCAAGAAATTGATAGCTCGCAGGTCGTGGGCGAGTAATGAGAAATTTCTGCAGCTACACTCACTCCTGCCGGCAGGGTGCCAAGAATCTTGCACTTCAGGTATTAGAAGAGCCATTCACCCTGATTTGCAAAATTGCTCTGCCCACTTCATGGTGCATAAATTGTTTATTGTTATAAAAAAACAAGAGGTCAATTTTTTCCCCCCTTTCTGAAAAATAATTAAATTATTGACCCACATAGCTGCTGCTGTATAGTAACTGAATCTTGCATTCGGGGTAAATATTCTTGGTGGCTGGTTCCTGAAAAAAGAAGGTAGAACATGAGTGGAGGGAAATTTTCTAAAGGATATTTCATTTCTGTAATCCTCAGAGCTCTAATGGAAGCCAAAATGGGATCAGATGTGCAACTTTCAATCCATGTTGGAGACTTCTTCAAAATTTCAGGTTAACGAAAAGAAACACATCAACAATAAAGAGTTTGGTGTAGTCGTTAAGAGGTTGGCCAAGAAACCAGGAAAGCGTGAGTATTGGTCCCATCTTAGATATCAAAGCTGGCTAAGTGAGCTTGGGCCAATCACCAGGAGACTGAGAGTTCTAGTTCCGCCTTAGGGGTGAAAGATAGCTGGGTGAGTTTGAGCCAATCACCAGGAGACTGAGAGTTCTAGTTCCGCCTTAGGCATGAAAGATAGCTGGGTGAGTTTGAGCCAATCACCAGGAGACTTGAGAGTTCTAGTTCCGCCTTAGGCATGAAAGATAGCTGGGTGAGTTTGGGCCAATCACCAGGAGACTGAGAGTTCTAGTTCCGCCTTAGGCATGAAAGATAGCTGGGTGAATTTGAGCCAATAACAGGAGACTGAGAGTTCTAGTTCCGCCTTAGGCATGAAAGATAGCTGGGTGACTTTGAGCCAATCGCCAGAAGAATTCTAGTTCCGCCTTAGGAATGAAAGATAGCTGGGTGACTTTGAGCCAATCACTAGGAGACGGTGAGTTCTAGTCCCACTTTAGGCACGAAAACCGGCTGGGTGAATTTGGGCCAGTCACTTTCTCTCAGCCCAATCTACTTCACAGGGTTGTTGTTGTGGGGGAAATAGGAGGAAAAAAGGAGTATTAGGTATGTTCACCACCTTGGAATGACTTACAGAGTAATAAAGGCGAGATATAAGTCTAAGAAATAAATCTGGAAGATCAAAAGTCCCCACTGGTTCCTTGGGAGCGAACAAGGCCAGCTTTGCCGCTGGTTTTTCATCTCAGGGACAGACCGACTTGGCACTCACGATGTGGAAAAATGCTCGGCGCTTCGACTGTCCAAGATGCGGCTGAATCCCCCTCAGAGGTGTCCGCGGTGCTCAGAAATGATGGCCACGAGTCAAGAAAGCGCCAAGGGCTTTTCACGCCTGGAAGGAGCCCTTTGTGCGTTTAATAAGTTCCAGGCCAAGTTTTCTGCCCCATAAATCTTAATTAGACAGCAGCCTTTTTTCTCTCCCACTTAAGAACGGTTGGTGGTTGATTCATGGCCACAGCTAAGCCGTTGTCGAAGGGGGCATCCAGCGGCCCAAGGCTAAAACACCATTGATCTCAACAGCTCAGGGGTGATTCATCTCCAGGAGGAAGACAGACGGTTCGTTTTCCAACAATTATCCACAGAGCCCGCGGGGATAGGTTAACCTCTGCACCTCCATCCCATAATAAGTCATCCTTCCACTTTCGGTAGTGTATGCTGGTAGGCAAATGGCCATAAGGCGGGAACGGAGTTATTGGTCAGTAATGTGGAAAACCCACTCAAAAGTGTGTAAGATTTTTTTTAACTTGGAAACCACTTATGGACTTTGTGCTTGAGTAAGAAAAAAAATTGATTTTGGGTGTTGTTATTAGATAGAATTGTTGTTATAGAATAACTAGCATACAGCTGGTCCTCAATTTACAACAACAATTGAGGCCAACATTTCTGTTGCTAAGTGAGACAGTTGTTAAATGAAGCTGTGCTGGCTGGGGAATTCTGGGAGTTGAAGTCCACAAATCTTAAAAGTGGCCAAGGATGGAAATCCTTGGTCTAAAAAGAGAGATGCAGTTGCTGGAACTCCATCCAATGTAGCACGGAGAGTCATTTTCATTGCAGTAAACTTTCCATGCCCTCTTCTTGAAAGCCTCCAGTGATGAAGCTCCCACAACTTCCGAAGGCAACTTCTGTTCCACTGGTTGATTGTTCTCACTGTCAGAAAATTTCTCATTTCCAGGTTGAATCTCTCCGTGATCAGTTTCCATCCATTATTCCTTGTTTGGCTTTCAGGTGCTTTAGAGAATAGCTTGGCCCCTTCCGCTCTGTGGCAGCCCCTCAAATATTGGAAGATGCTATCATGTCTCCCCTGGTCCTTCTCTTCACTAGACCAGCCATGCCCAGTTCCTGCAACCATTCATTGTATGTTTTAGCCTCCAGTCCCCTCATCATCCTGGTTGTTCTTCTCTGCACTTTTTCTAGCGTCTCAACATCTTTTTTATAGTGTGGTGACCAAAACTGGATGCAGTACTCTAGGTGTGGTCTTACTAGGGCTTTATAGAGTGGTATTAGTATCTCCCTTGATCTTAATTGTATCCCCGTTAATGCAATTTAGGATTGCGTTGGCTTTTTTGGCTGCCGCTGCACACTGCTGGCTCATATTTAGCTGGTTGTCCACTAAGACTCCAAGATCCCTCTCACAATTCCTGCTATTAAGCCTGGTTTCACCCAGTCTATAAGTGTACTTTTGCTTTTTCTTGACTAAGTGTAGGACTTTACTTTTCTCTACATTGAATTTCATTTTGTTAGATAGGGCCCAGGGTTCGAGTCTGTCAAGATCCATCTGGATCTTGAGCCTATCTTCTAGGGCCGTGATGGCGAACCTATGGCACGCGTGCCACAGGTGACACACGGAGCCATGTCTCCTGGCACGCCAGCTCAGCTCCAGCGCTAGGAATCTCTGGGGACAGCAAAAAAGTCACTTCCTGTCCAACTGGATGTTGGGAAATGGGCCATTTTGGGCCTCCGGAGGGCCTCCAAAGGGGTGGGGAAGGCTGTTTTCGCCCTCCCCAGATGCATAGAGAGGATCTGGAGCCAGGTGAGAAAGAAAAATGGGCCTACTGGGCCATCATATGCCAGGAGCGGGAGGGAGGGGGGTCATGCTCACATCCGCGGAGTGGGACACATAGAATTATGGGTGTGGGCACATGCATGCATGAATCTCCCCTGCCCCCCCCTTCCTGGCACGCGATGGCAAAAAGGTTAGCCATCACTGTTTTAGGGTGTTGGCTATTCCTGTCAGTTTAGTATCATCTGCAAATTAAGTTCCCCTTCTATTCCCTCATCTAAGTCGTTTATGAAGATATTGAAGAGTACTGGGCCAAAGACGGAACCTTCAAGGCCCTCTAAGTCAGTCTTGATAGTCCTGGTCATAAATGGAACAATTCCAATCATTGTGTCTGTGTAACAGTTACACAGCTACCACCGAGAGCCTCCCACCGGCCAGTACGCTCCCATAGAGAGGGGCTCCTCCGGGTGCCGTCAGCCAAACAATGTCGGCTGGCGGCCCCCAGGGGGAGAGCCTTCCCTGTGGGGGCACCTACGATCTGGAACGAGCTCCCCCCGGAGATACGGAGGATCCCGGATCTTCACACCTTCCGTCGCGCGCTTAAAACGTTTTTATTTCATCAAACTGGCCTGGCCTAAATCATCTCCTCTTTTAAATTTAAATTTTAAACGAAAATTTTTAATCTGTTTAATTATGCGGTATTTTAAAATTCAGCCTAAATTATTTAATTTGTTTTAATTTATTTTAGATTTTGTATTTCCTGTGTTTTATCTTCTGGCTGTTCACCGCCCTGAGTCCTTCGGGAGAAGGGCGATATAGAAATTTAATAAAATAAATAAAAATAAATAAATAACAGTTAAACAAAAATGAAATTTCTCCATTTGACCATGTTAACTAAGAAGAAATTTCCTGACTGCGAGAACAATTAATCAATGGAACAACTGGCCTCCAGAAGCTGTAAATGCTCCAACACTGGAAGTTTTTAAGAAGAGGTTGGATAACCATTTGTCTGAAGTGGTGTAGGGTTTCCTGCCTAGGCAGGGGGTTGGACTAGAAGACCTCCAAGGTCCCTTCCAACTCTGTTATTCTACTCTATTCCTATTTCTAATGACCGCTTAATAAGTATAGCAAAATAAGTCATGAAATGGGGCAAAATTTCCTTGACTGCCTCGCTTAGCAACGGAACTTTTAAGTTCACTGGTGGTTGTTAAATCGAGGACTCCCTGTAGCAGATTCTCCAGCCTGGCAAAGCTTGAAAACACCTGGTATAGAGTCTTTTTTCCCACCTCTCCAGTCCAAAAAGGAGGTTGAACACAAAACTGGCATCTGTTTTTTTTTAAAAATTAAGTCATTTCTTTAAAAAGAGAAAACGAAGAAGCACAAAAAAGGAAAAGAAAAAAATAATTGCTGTAAGGATATAATACTGTATCAGGGAATGAACAAAGAAACGGTAAAAATTAGTGCTCAGCGATGAATGAATAACCATAAAAAAAACCCAGAATTGATGAAATCATTTGTTAACAGCAAGGAAAGGATTTTAAATAGCTTTCAGAATCTCTGAGCAAAATCTCCACTCTTTTATTTAAAGACCCCATTACAAAAGTAGAAGAAAAAAGGACACGGTGGGATCCTGGAAGCCAATTTGTCGAATTTAGAGTCAGCTTGACTTAGTTGTTTCTGGGTCAGTGGGTGGACTTCACCTCCCTTTTCTTTCTCTTCCTTTCTTCTTTCTCCTTCTCCTTTCTCCTTTTTTCTTTCTCCCTCACCCTTTCTTTTTCTTTCTCCTTGCTTCTTTTCTCTCCTTTCTCCCTCCTTTTTTTTCTTCTCCTGCTTTTTTCTTCTCCTCTTTCCTTTCTTTCTCCCTCACCCTTTCTTCTTTCTCTCCTTTCTCCCTCCCTTCTTTCTTTCCTTTCTTCTTTCTCCCCACCCTTCCTTTTTTTCTCATTTCTTCTTCTTTCTCTCCTTTCTCCCTCCCTTCTTTCTCCTTCTTTCTTCTCCTTTCTTTCTCCCTCACCCTTTCTTCTTCTTTCTCTTTCTCCCTCCCTCCCTTCTTTCTTTCTTTCTTTTCTTCTTTCTCCCCCACCCTTCCTTTTTCTTTCTCATTTCTTCTTTCTCTCCTTTCTCCCTCCCTTCTTTCTTTTTTCTTTCTTTCCTTTCTTCTTTCTCCCTCGCCCTTTCTTTTTCTTTTTCCTTTCTTCTTTCTCTCTTTTCTCTTTTCTCCCTCCCTTCTTTCTCCTTTCTTTCTTCTCCTTTCTTTCCGTTCTTCTTTCTCTCACCCTTTCTTTTTCTTTCTCATTTCTTCTTCCTTTCTCCCTCCCTTCTTTCCCTTTTTTCTTCTTTCTGCTTCTTTCTTCTCCTTTCTTTCTTTTTTCTTCCTCACCTTTTTTTTCTTTCTCGTTTCTTCTTTCTCTCCCTTCCGTTCTTTTTTCTTCTCCTTTCTGCTTCTTTCTCTTTCTTCTCCTTTCTTCTTTCTCCCTCACCCTTTCTTCTTTCTCCTTCTTCCCTTTTCTTCTGTCTCCTCCTTTTTCCTTCTCTTTCTCCTCCTCGTTTCTTCTTTCTCCTTCTCACCTTTTCTCCTCCTCCCTGCTCCACCTCATCCCGCAGCCTCCCTCCCAGTAGCAGCGCTGGCTGGACGGGTTGGAAAGGATTGCCAATGCAACCTTTTCCTCTTTATCCATCTTTGGCCTTAGACCCCTACATTTACCCTAAGGGGGAAAAAAAGGACATAGGTGGATAACCCAAGAGAGGGGTGGGGGGAGGAGGGGAAAAAAAATCCCAAATGCAGAAATCTGGCAGCAATTGGCACCAAGTTGGGCTCCTTCCCTTCCTTGCAAAAAAACCCCCAAAAACCTCCCCACTCCACCGCGCGGGCTGGGTTCTAATGGCCCCGCCCCTCCCTTTCTGGACCTTCCCCCCTTCGTCTCTTCTGCTCTTTCGGCCGCTCTAGCCTCTACTTTCGGTCCCTCTCGGTGCTCTGGCTTTTTCGGCTGCGCTCGTCGGCGGATCCGGGCGATTACTCGTCCTTCCCCAGCTGCTCAGCATCTAAGATAGGATAGGATAGAAATAAGGAATAAGGAACAAGAATAGAATAAGGCTAAGCCTAAAACGGAATAGAATAGAATAGAATAGAATAGAATAGAATAGAATAGAATAGAATAGAATAGAATAGAATAGAATAACAGAGTTGGAAGGGACCTTGGAGGTCTTCTAGTCCACCCCCCTGCCTAGGCAGGAAACCCTAAACCACTTCAGACAAATGGTTATCCAACATCTTCTTAAAAACTTCCAGAGTTGGAGCATTCACAACTTCTGGAGGCAAGTAGTTCCACTGATGCTTTGTTCTCACTGTCAGGAAATTTCTCCTTAGTTCTAGGTTGCTTCTCTCCTTGATTAATTTCCATCCATTGCTTCTTGTCCTGCCTTCAGTTGCTTTGGAGAATAGCTTGACTCCCTCTTCTTTGTGGCAGCCCCTGAGATATTGGAAGACTGCTATCATGTCTCCCCTAGTCCTTATTTTCATTAAACTAGACGTACCCAGTTCCTGCAACCGTTCTTCGTACTTTTTAGCCTCCAGTCCCCTAATCCTCTTTGTTGCTCTTCTCTGCATTCTTTCTAGAGTCTCAACATCTTTTTTACATCATGACGACCAAAACTGGATGCAGGATTCCAAGTGTGGCCTTACCAAGGCCTTATAAAGTGGTATTAACACTTCACGTGATCTTGATTCTATCCCTCTGTTTATGCAGCCCAGAACTGTGTTGGCTTTTTAGCAGCTGCTGCACACGGCTGGCTCAGATTTAAATGGTTGTCCACTAGGACTCCAAGATCCCTCTGAAAGTTACTACTATTGAGCAAGGTACCACATATCCTGTACCTGTGCATTTTGCTTTTCTTGCCTAAATGTAGAACCTTCCTTTTTTCACCATTGAATTTCATTTTGTTAGATAGCACCCAATGTTCAAGTCTCAAGATCCTTCTGTATCTTAAGCCTATTTTCTGGAGTGTTGGCTATTCCTGCCAGCTTGGAAATTTGATGCGTTCCCCATCTATCCCCTCGTCCAATTTTGTGAGTGCCCTCACAATCTCATCTCAGCACACCTGTAAAGCAAAACCCCAACCCATATTTTTTCCCCCTTTTCCCTGCCACTGGCGTTTAAATCACGGATGAGAATCAAGATGTCAGTGGCGCCCGAACAGAAAAGAGCAATTAATTTGTCAATTTATCAGCGGCAAAGAAGCATTTGCATTCTGTGTGGGTCTTACGGCCCTCCTCCTTCCCCTGCAGCATAATTATCAAATTAAAATTAAAGGGCTTTCGAGGGAATCTTAAATTGCTTCTCTTCCTGGTCATCGGGGGTTTTCTTTAGCTTCTTTTTGGAGAAATGGGTACCAAATGAAAAAGGGTTTTTACATCTTGAAGCTGTGCACCAGATGGGCGAAAATGTAGATTTTAATGCAACTAAGGATGACTTAAGATAGTCTCTCTGCTGGGTGATGGCAACGCTGTGGATATGTGCCAGAAAAAACAGTTTGCCAGCTAATATTTTGCAAATAATGAGTTTCATGCAGGGAAAGCCTTAAGATGTGCCTTATTTTAGAACGAATCTCTGCTTTGGTTCTAGCTTCTTATCCTGCATTGTTGGGTAGGAAGAAATATCCTTCTGGGTTCTGCTCCAAGTGGAGAAAAAGACACTGGAAACATGGAGACTGCTTGGAAAGATGGTTTAATGGTGGACAGGATGACATGGTTTGAGTTCCTAATAGAAAAGGGGACGAGACGCAGTGAGTCCCCAAGTTTTATGCCCTCTCTGGCTTTGAACTTCCTGGAGCCCAGAAAGAGTATCCTGATTGGTTGTCAGACTCCCAGGGGGTGGGGGTCTTAGCTAGCCTTGCTGGTTGATGTAATCTTCCCAGGTGCCATGTGGTGAGTTTCTGTCCTAGATGGGCCCCATTGTGTTGCAGATGATGGTCCATTGACAAAGATTGAGTTTCTGCCTCTGGCCCATTGACAAAGGTGTGTGTGTAGGGCGGGGGGAGAGGCAGGAAGCTGCTTTGTCTTTAAAACACGTTTCTCCATTTCTCATCCAGGGAAATATAATATTCTGCCTTTTTAATATTTCCCAAAACATTTCATTCTTCTAGGAAAGGGGTGGGTGCTAACTTCCTACAGTTGTGCTGCTGCTTTTTAAGTGAAAAGGTTTTAGACCAAGTTTATTGATTTTCTGTTACCAGTTTCAAAACAATCTGGTAAATATTAACATGTAAATATTAACAAGGACAATAAGAAATCATTAAACCCTGCACTGTTGTTTACATATACAGTATGTCACAGAAGTGAGTACACCCCTTCACATTTTGTAAGTATATCTTTTCATGTGACAACACTGAAGAAATGACACTTGGCTACAATGTAAAGTAGTGAGAATACAGCTTGTAAAACAGGGTACAGCCCAGTGGTGGGTTCCTCCCGGTTCGGCTGAGCCGGTAGCGGTGACGATATGACGTCACTGAACCGGTTATCCCCCCACCCTCCCCCCCCACGTTATTCTTACCTTTTATTTGGCCCCACCCCCAATCTATTGCTGCCTCCCGAGTCCCAGCTGATCGGCTAGAAGGAAAAAAAACTGTTTAAACTCTTGCCGCGGGGCTTCAAAGGGCCGCCCTACAGCTGATTAGTGTTAAAAGGCAGTGTGGTGGTAGACCGGTGCCTCCAAAAACAAATGAGTAGACCAGTGCCTGCAAAAATAAATGGGTAGACCAGTACAGCTCTGCAAGCAGTTAAAAGCCTGGTAGACCAGTACCTCTGCTAAATCCTAAATAATTGTCACATGACCATCAAGCCACGCCCACAAAATACACCACGCCCACAGAACCAGTAGTAAAAAAAATTAGAACCCACCCCTGGTATACGCGCTACTTTACATTGCAGCCAAGTCTCATTTCTTCAGTGTTGTCACATGAAAAGATATAGTTAAATATTTACAAACTGTGAGGGGGCGTACTCACTTCTGTGACATGCTGTAGCAAAACAGTGACAGAACAGCCTAAGAAAATAAGAAACTGGGGGGGGGGGGAATAAGAACAAAAACGATTTGCTATTATCGTGATCCTTCTGCGGGTTTCCCTTTTTAAAATCATTTCTGGCTTTGGAGCTGTTTCTAAGAATAAATCAATTGTTTTGAAATAATTAGGGGCAAACAGCCTGAGCTTGTAATCTTAACGTTTGGATGACAAGTAGTCCTCGATTTATAACCATTCAATTAGTGGACCGTTCCAAGTTACAACGGCCTTGCAAAAATGACCTATGACTAGTCCTCGCACTTATGACTGTTGCAGCATCCCCAAAATTCAGGTGCTTGGCCACTGGAATGTATTTAGATGGTTTCAGCAGCCTCTGGGTCATCATGCCATCCTTATTGATCTTCCCAGCTGCCTTCTGACAAAGTCAATCGTGGAAGATGGATTCGCTTAATGACTGCATGATTCATTTAACAACCACGGTGATTCGCTTAACAACTGTGCAAAGTAGGTCATAAAATGGGGTGTCACTCACAACTGCCTTGTTTTGCAATGAAAATTCTGGTCCCAGTAGTGTTGGAAGGCAAGAATTTCTTATAGGAAGGCTACAGGAACTGGGAATGTTCTACTTTAATGAAAAGAAGGACTCGGGGTGACGTGACAGCTGTCTTCCAATATTTGAGGGGCTGCCACAAAGAAGAGGGAGTCAGGCTATTCTCCAAAGCACCTGAAGGCAGGACGAGAAGCAACGAATGGAAACTAATCAAGGAGTGAAGCAACCTAGAATTAAGGAGAAATTTCTTGACAGAACAATCAATCAGTGGAACAACTTGCCACCAGAAGTTGTGGGTGCGCCATCACGAGGTTTTCAAGAAGAGATTGGACAATCATGTGTCTGAAATGGTATAGGCCAGTGATGGCCAACCTTTTTGCCATCATGTGCCAAAAGCGGGGGTAGTGTGTGGGGGGGTCGTGCACGTGCCCACACCCATAATTCCATGTGCCCCAACCCCCTGCATGTATGCGACCCCCGCTTTTGGCATGTGATGGCATGGTGGGCCGAGTAGGCCCGTTTTTCGCCCTCCCCAGGCTCCTAGAAAGGCTCTGAAGCCTGGGGAGAGCGAAAAACGGGCCTTCCGGTCCCACCAGAAGTCGGTAAATGGGCCATTTTTGGCCGCCAGAGGGCCTCTGGGAGGTTGGGGAAGGCTGTTTTCATCCTCCCCAGGCTCCTAGAAAGCCTCTAGAGGCCTTCCCCACCCCCGCAGAGGCCTTCCGAAGGCCGGAAACAGCGTGCTTCCCGACTTCCGGTGGACCTAGAAAGCCCGAAAATCAGCTGGCTGGCACGCACATACATGCTGGAGCTGAGCTCACGTGCCCACTGATATGGCTCCATGTGCCACCTGTGGCACACGTGCCATAGATTTGCCATCACGGGTATAGGCTATAGCAGGAGTCACCAACTTTTCGGATCTCAGGGACCACTAAATTCATAATTTTAAATCCCACGGACCACTAATATGATCTGCCTAATGACCGGCTGGGTGGGCGTGGCTAGGTGGTCATGTGACTGGGTGGGTGTGATCAACTTGATGTCACTCACGTCGAGGGGCACCTCGCTGGCCTCTACTCGCCCCTCCCAGCCACTTCTCGCCTGCCCACCTAGGCTCCTTCGGGCCCCAACAGGAAGCAGTTGTTGGAGCTAAGCAGCCACCACGAGAAAGAGTTGGCAAAACAGCTGGCTCAGTTCAAATTGGATCTGACCGAGAAGGAGGCTCAGCAGAAGCACCTCACTGAGGACTAGGAGCATAGGCTTTCCAAGCAGAGGAAAGACCTGCGGGAGTGCAAGGCCACGTACTGGCACCTGGAGGCTCAACGGATTGAGATGGTCAGCCAGTTTCCAGGCCATGATGCAGTCCCACTGGAACAATGCCCACCGGCTCTTCTCCATCAGTGGCGCTTCCCTCCAGCCTTTGCCCAAAGCCCCCCACCAGGAGGCTGAAGCAGACCCCAAGTCAGAATTTCTGCCCCCCTCCGACCCACACAAAAAGACCCTGAAGGGAGAGACTCTCTGCAGCAACACAAACATTCACTGCACATATCCAGCCCAGGGGCTGTAGTTTGAGGACCCATGATTTAGTGCAATATAAAAAATGCAAATAATTTTTCTGCGGACCACCCAGATCTTCTTGTGGACCACCGGTGGTCCACAGACCACCAGTTGGTGACCGCTGGGCTATAGGGTTTCCTGCTTGAGCAAGGGGTTGGACTAGAAGACCTCCAAGGTCTCTTCCAGCTCTGTTATATTGTTTTTTGTTGTAAGCCGCCCAGAGTCCCCAGGGAGTTGGGCGGCATAGAAATGCGACAAATAAATATATATCCATAAAACAAGGAACCACTTTTTGTTCCTGAAACATCACTTCTAGAACTGCTAAACTAGCAGATTTTTTTGGGGGGGGGAGACGGGACAGTAAGAGGATATTCAGGAGAATCCTGGGACATGCCAGGAATGGAATAGCACAGTTGGAAAGGAACAGAAGGCAACTGTACTGGAGTTCTCTTTGGGACGGTCAGTTTTGGGGGGAATTTTGAGCCTTTGAAGAAAACGTCGTCCTTCCAACTTATTGGGGACTGGCGTGATTTCTACAGTATTTCCGATCCAATTCAGAGGATCTCCAAGACAGGAAAAAATATTTGATTTCAGGGAAGCCCTCTAGATGGCAGCCAAGCTGTTTCTTTGGGATCCAATATTTTGGAAAAAGACATAAACGATGCAGGGAAATCAGAAGAAGGGACCAGCACTCTTAACCTGGCTTTTCAAACAGATGGATCGGAGGGAGAGTGCTGGTAGTTCTCAATTTATGACCAGAATTGAGCCCAAGATTTCTGTTGTTAAGCAAGGCAGTTGTTAAGCAAATTCACTTATATGAAATGGTAGGTTCCTGCTGCTTGAGCAGGAGGCTGGATTAAAAGACTCTTCTCTTCTCTTCTCTTCTCTTCTCTTCTCTTCTCTTCTCTTCTCTTCTCTTCTCTTCTCTTCTCTTCTCTTCTCTTCTCTCTCCCCTCCCCTCCCCTCCCCTCCCTATATAATAATAACCTGTTTATAGTTGATTTCTGCCTACCAGCCAGGGTCACTTTGTTGAGTGGGCAGCCATATAAATGCTATGAATGAATGAATGAATGAATCAATGAATGAATGAATGAATGAATGAATGAATGAATGAATGAATGAATGAATGAATAGGAAGAGAGCTTCCTTTTCGTCTAGTATTTTTTTGACTTTATCTGCTTTGCATTGTAGATGACTAGGATTTGATTTTCAAATGTTTTCCGGCTGCAGAACCAATTAAAAAATAAATCCCAAGAGACAAAACTTTAATGATAGAAAATTTAAATCTTCCTTTTCAGCTTTGGTTTCCTACAGAACTCCATTAACTTCTCATGCGAACCCAGTTTAAAACACCCTGATGTAGATCCTGCATGTTGAAGATATATTACAAATACAGATAGTCCTCGACTTACGACCATAAGTGAGCCCAATATGTCTGTTGCTAAGCAAGACAGTTGTTCAGTGAATTTTCCCCTGTTTTACAACCTTTCTGGCCACAGTTGTCAAGGGAATCAGTGCAGTTGTTAAGTTAGTAACACGGTTGTTAAGCGAATCTGTCTTCCCCATTGATGTTGCTCGTCAGAAAGTCGCAAAAGGGGATCACATGATCTGGGGGACACCGCAACCGTCATAAATATGAGTCAGTTGCCAAGAGTTCACATTTTGACGACATGACCTTTGAGGATGTTGCGTTGGCTGTGAAGTGTGAAAAAACAGTCATCCGTCACTTTTCTCTTGTAAACTTTGAACTGTCACTAAATGAGCTGTTGTAAGTCGAGGACTACCTGTCTAAATGTAAGAAAGGCAGGATTGGAAGAGAAGAGTTAAATGCAGGGGTGGGCTGCTGGGAGTTCGCAAGGGTTCGGGAGAACCTCTAGCTAAGATTCTGCACAGTTTGGAGAATCTCCAAATCCCACTCCTGGCTGGCCCCACCCACCCCTCCTCGCCCCTCCCAGGAGTCCCCACACGGCCCATTTTGGATACAGGTAAGTGTAGGGCGCATACGGAGGCTCAGGGTGGGTGAAAAACAGGCCTACTGGAAGTTCGGGAAAGCCGGAAATGGGTCCATTTCTGGCCTCCAGAGGGCCTCCAGAGCCTGGGGAGGCCGTTTTATTTTATTTTATTTATTTATTTTATTAAATTTCTATACCGCCCTTCTCCCGAAGGACTCAGGGCAGTGAACAGCCACAAGATAAAACACATAAATACAAAAATTTAAAATAAATTAAAAACGAATTAAATAATTTGGCTGAATTTAAAATACCCCATAATTTAAAAACAAATTAAAATTTCCATTTAAAAGGGGAGATGATTTAGGCCAGGCCAGCTTGATGAAATAAAAAAGTCTTGAGCGCGCGACAGAAGATGCGCAGATCCGGGATCCTCCGTATCTCTGGGGGGAGCTCATTCCAGATCGTAGGTGCCCCCACAGAGAAGGCTCTCCCCCTGGGGGCCGCCAGTCGACATTGTTTGGCCGACGGCACCCGGAGAAGCCCCTCTCTATGGAAGCGTACTGGCCGGTGGGAGGCTATTGGTGGTAGCAGGCGGTCCCGTAGATAACCAGGTCCTAAGCCATGGAGCGCTTTAAAGGTGATAACCAGAACCTTGAAGCGCACTCGGAAGACCACCGGGAGCCAGTGCAGCTCGCGCAGGAGAGGTGTTACATGGGAACTCCACGTCGATCCCATAACCACCCGCGCAGCTGCACTCTGCGCCAGTTGGAGCCTCCGAGTGCACCTCAAGGGGAGCCCTTGAGGTTTTCACCCTCCCGGAGGCTCAAGGCAAGCTTCCAGAGCCTAGGGAGGGCAAAAAGCCCCCCTCCCGCCATGGTGCAGGAGGCTGACTAGGCCACACCCACCATGGCCATGCCTACCCAGCAACCGGGCAGAGAACCCCTTGCTAAAATTTTTGAAGCCCACCCCTGGTTAAATGCTAATCATTTACTATTTACTAATCCTGCTCGGCAGACGCTGCTCCTTGGAAAACTGAAAGAAAAGGAACGTTGAGGAGCTCATTAGAAAAGTCAACATGGAAAATCTGGGTTAATGCAGAAGAATAAAAAAGAGGACAAAGATAACGTCAACCAGCAAAGCTCCCTGGGCTGACCGCCAATCACAAAAGAGTGAGACCGGCTGGTAATTTAATTTAATGGGCCCAGGAACAGATGGAGAGAGAGGCAGGCAGGCAGGCGTGCTGGAGATTGCAGGTAGAGAGGACAACAATAACAGGCATGAAGGAGACTTCAAGGAAGACAAAGTGTGGACTAATTAAAGGAAGTGATAATGTAGGCTGGAAAAGGTACAAAAAGCAAAAGAAAGGCTCTCTTTGAATGATGGATCAGAGGCAGCTCCTATGACAAGCAAGAAGAACTGATCAATCTGTGCTATATGCCATGTTTCACAACCTTGGCTCTTTTTGTGAGGACTTCAACCCCCAGAATTCCCCACCATCAATTGATGGGAGGAATTCTGGGAGGAAATCCACTACATGCTGATGGGGGAATTCTGGGAGTTGAAGTCCACTACATGCTGATGGGGAATTCTGGGAGTTGAAGTCACTACATGCTGATGGGGGAATTCTGGAAGTTGAAGTCCACTACATGCTGATGGGGGAATTCTGGGAGTTGAAATCCACTACATGCTGATGGGGGAATTCTGGGAGTTGAAGTCACTACATGCTGATGGGGGAATTCTGGGAGTTGAAATCCACTACATGCTGATGGGGGAATTCTGGGAGTTGAAGTCACTACATGCTGATGGGGGAATTCTGGGAGTTGAAGTCACTACATGCTGATGGGGGAATTCTGGGAGTTGAAGTCCACTACATGCTGATGGGGGAATTCTGGGAGTTGAAGTCACTACGTGCTGATGGGGGAATTCTGGGAGTTGAAATTGACTACATGCTGATGGGGAATTCTGGAAGTTGAAGTCCACTACATGCTGATGGGGGAATTCTGGGAGTTGAAGTCCACTACATGCTGATGGGGGAATTCTGGGAGGAAATCCACTACATGCTGATGGGGAATTCTGGGAATTGAAGTCCACTACATGCTGATGGGGGAATTCTGGGAGTTGAAATCCACTACATGCTGATGGGGGAATTCTGGGAGTTGAAATCCACTACATGCTGATGGGGGAATTCTGGGAGTTGAAATCCACTACATGCTGATGGGGGAATTCTGGGAGTTGAAGTCACTACATGCTGATGGGGGAATTCTGGGAGTTGAAATCCACTACATGCTGATGGGGGAATTCTGGGAGTTGAAGTCACTACATGCTGATGGGGGAATTCTGGGAGTTGAAATCCACTACATGCTGATGGGGGAATTCTTGCAGTTGAAGTCACTACATGCTGATGGGGGAATTCTGGGAGTTGAAGTCCACTACATGCTGATGGGGGAATTCTGGGAGTTGAAGTCACTACATGCTGATGGGGGAATTCTGGGAGTTGAAATTGACTACATGCTAATGGGGAATTCTGGAAGTTGAAGTCCACTACATGCTGATGGGGGAATTCTGGGAGTTGAAATCGACTACATGCTGATGGGGGAATTCTGGGAGTTGAAATTGACTACATGCTGATGGGGAATTCTGGGAATTGAAGTCCACTACATGCTGATGGGGAATTCTGGAAGTTGAAGTCCACTACATGCTGATGGGGGAATTCTGGGAGTTGAAATCCACTACATGCTGATGGGGGAATTCTGGGAGTTGAAATCCACTACATGCTGATGGGGGAATTCTGGGAGTTGAAGTCACTACATGCTGATGGGGGAATTCTGGGAGTTGAAATCCACTACATGCTGATGGGGGAATTCTGGGAGTTGAAGTCACTACATGCTGATGGGGGAATTCTGGGAGTTGAAATCCACTACATGCTGATGGGGGAATTCTGGGAGTTGAAGTCACTACATGCTGATGGGGGAATTCTGGGAGTTGAAATCCACTACATGCTGATGGGGGAATTCTTGCAGTTGAAGTCACTACATGCTGATGGGGGAATTCTGGGAGTTGAAGTCCACTACATGCTGATGGGGGAATTCTGGGAGTTGAAGTCACTACATGCTGATGGGGGAATTCTGGGAGTTGAAATTGACTACATGCTAATGGGGAATTCTGGAAGTTGAAGTCCACTACATGCTGATGGGGGAATTCTGGGAGTTGAAATCGACTACATGCTGATGGGGGAATTCTGGGAGTTGAAGTCACTACATGCTGATGGGGGAATTCTGGGAGTTGAAATCCACTACATGCTGATGGGGGAATTCTGGGAGTTGAAATTGACTACATGCTAATGGGGAATTCTGGAAGTTGAAGTCCACTACATGCTGATGGGGGAATTCTGGGAGTTGAAATCCACTACATGCTGATGGGGGAATTCTGGGAGTTGAAGTCACTACATGCTGATGGGGGAATTCTGGGAGTTGAAATCCACTACATGCTGATGGGGGAATTCTTGCAGTTGAAGTCACTACATGCTGATGGGGGAATTCTGGGAGTTGAAGTCCACTACATGCTGATGGGGGAATTCTGGGAGTTGAAGTCACTACATGCTGATGGGGGAATTCTGGGAGTTGAAATTGACTACATGCTAATGGGGAATTCTGGAAGTTGAAGTCCACTACATGCTGATGGGGGAATTCTGGGAGTTGAAATCGACTACATGCTGATGGGGAATTCTGGGAGTTGAAATTGACTACATGCTGATGGGGAATTCTGGAAGTTGAAGTCCACTACATGCTGATGGGGGAATTCTGGGAGTTGAAATCGACTACATGCTGATGGGGAATTCTGGGAGTTGAAATCGACTACATGCTGATGGGGGAATTCTGGGAGTTGAAGTCCACTACATGCTGATGGGGGAATTCTGGGAGTTGAAGTCCACTACATGCTGATGGGGGAATTCTGGGAGTTGAAATCCACTACATGCTGATGGGGAATTCTGAGAGTTGATGTCCACACACCTTAAAATTGCCGAGGATATAAAGACAAGCTGCTCTCTTGAGATCATAATAAAAATCAGAACAGATGCCCAGTTATTGGGAATGGACGATGGGCTTGAAAAAGAACAATAAGGCTGGGTAGTCAAGAGACATATAAACAAGGAGGAGTCAGCAGACAGAAATTGCTGGAATGTTCTTGGAATTGCTATGATTGTCCACAAGGAGAGGTGGAAATGGCAGACGTCTGTCCGTACTGTCTCCAAGGGTTGGACCCGATTTGATGGCCCTTAATAATAAGGCTAAACTGGAAATTAAACCGAGAGCTATCCTCCTCACATGTTATTTCCAATTTTTTTGTTTTTATATATTTATGAATATCCCACATTGTTCAGTCTGGAAATCCTCTAAACTCATGATGGTGAACCAATGGCATGCGTGCCACAAGTGGCACATGTAGCCATATTGGTGGGCACGCCAGCTGATTTTCGGGCCTTCCAGGCCCACTGGAAGTTGGCAAATGAGCTGTTTCCGGCCTCCAGGGGGCCTCCGGTGGGTGGGGTGGGAAGGCCATTTTCGCCCTCCCCAGGCTCCTAGAAGGCTCTGGAGGCTGGGAAGAGAGAAAACCATGCCATCCCATGCCAGGAGCGGGGGGGGGGGTTGTCGTATAAAATTATGGGTGTGGGCACGCATGCGCACAACCCTTCCCCCCCCCCAGCTCCTGACATGCGATGGCAAAAAGGTTAGCCATCACTGCTCTAAGCGATGTGGAAATATGAATTTGGATGTCTTTGTGTGGTTTGCAGTTTTGCATTGTGCGCTGTATCTCAGTGCAACGTGTACCCCCATTGTTTAATGGTTGTAAGAGCAAAGCCAAGAATGAGAGTCGTATCGGTGGTGCGGAAGAAATGCATTTCCTCCCCGGAGGGAATTTCTTGCACAATAGACAGCTAGTAAACACACGGCCATCTTTGTTTTCTCCGAAAAGGGCTCCTGCGGAGATGTTTTCGCTGCTTTTCAGCATAAAACCAAATAAAAGAAAAATTCTACAGAGACGAACAGAGCAAACATTGCCCCAGCTGTTTAGGGACTCTTCAGACAGACGTCAAGTGATGTTTTTAGGGGGAGGGGGGAAAAAAAGGCAAAACTGGATTTCGCAATCCTTGTTGGTGGGCTATTTATAAATCCTTACGATTTATATTGCTATTGTTTCCTGATTGCTTATTTGTACCCTATGACTATCATTAAGTGTTGTACCTTATGATTCTTGATGAACGTATCTTTTCTTTTATGTACACTGAGAGCGTATGCACCAAGACAAATTCCTTGTGTGTCCAATCACACTTGGCCAATAAAGAATTCTATTCTATTCTATTCTATTCTATTCTATTCTATTCTATTCTATTCTATTCTATTCTATTCTATTCTATTCTATTCTATTTTATTTCACTCCACTCCTCCATTCTCTATTCTATTCTATTCTATTCTATTCTATTCTATTCTATTCTATTCTATTCTATTCTATTCTATTCCATTCCATTCCATTCCATTCCATTCCATTCCATTCCATTCCATTCCATTCCATCCCATCCCATCCCATCCCACCCCATCCCATCCCATCCCATCCCATCCCATCCCATCCCATCCCATTCTAATTTCAACAGCCTCATCTCATTTCCTCTTTCCAAGGAAGCAGGAATTGGGTTTTTTGACAAGAGGGATTAAGAGGTTTGGTTCGATCAGAAGAGAGCTGGAAGGGACCTTGGAGGTCTTCTAGTCCAGCCCCTCGCTCAAGCAGGAGACCCTACCCTGTTTCCCCCAAAATAAGACATCCCCTGATAATAAGCCCAATCGGGCTTTTGAGCGCATGGCAATAAGGCCAAGCGCTTATTTCAGGGTTAAAAAAAAATATAAGACAGGGTCTTATTTTCGGGGAAACACAGTATAACCGTGATGGCGAAACCTATGGCACGTGTGCCGGAAGTGGCACGTAGAGCCATCTCTCCGGGCACGCGAGCCATCGCCCATTGTTCTTTCGGATTCCAGCACGCCAGACAGCTGGTTTTCACGCACGTGGGAGCGGCAGAAACAGGAAAAGCAGCAGTCCGGTGTACATGCGCGTACCAGGAAGATGATCTTCTGTTTTCCATTGTGTGCATGTGCACCAGCCAGCTGGTCTTCGCGCGCGCGTTCGTGCCAGAAACCAGAAGACCAGGTGGCCAGTGGGTATGCGCATGCCGGAAACTGAAAGAACATCTTCACAGCACGCACATGCGCTCTGGGCAGCTGCTTGTCCGGTTTCTGGCACTCCCGCGCCCCCCCCCCCTATTTCAGAACTCAGTGCCGAAAAGATTCACCAACACTGCCCTATATCATTTCAGAGACGGGACTGTCCAGTTTCTTTTAATTTTTCTTTTAGCCTCATGAAACAATGAGTCTCCTTAGAGGGAAAAAAGGACATCCCCCGTATAGCATTGTGATAGGATGGGGAAAATTTGGAGTGTGCCGGAGTGCGAATACAGACAGGTTGGGATCTCATTAAATTAGCCGTGTAATTCCAGGCCTGGTCTGGAAACGATATTTTCCTGGAAAGAGATGCGGCTGCTTTAATGAATCACCAATAGGTACTATCCATGTCCGAGACTGACCCATTGTGTGTAGGCCAGACGTCAGTGCAGTAACGGGCCCACCTGCAGTACAGGTAGTCCTCAACTTACGACCACAACTGAGCCCAAAATTTTGAATTCTAAGCAGGTGAGTTTTGCTCCATTTGACAACCTTTTTTTGCCACAGTTGTTAAGCGAATCGCTCCAGTTGTTAAGCGAATCATACAGTCGTTAAGCGAATCTGGCTTCCCACATTGACTTTGCTTGTCGGAAGTCGACGGGGAAGGGTGCAAATCAGAGGTGGGATTCACTTACCTTCCTTACTGGTTCGCAAATTTGAGCGCGTGTACTCACTCGCTTCGCTCGCACGTGCCACCTCTGCACATGCGCAGTAGTCTCACATTACGTCTGGGTGGGTGGGCGGAGCCTCCTGCAGTCGCCGCTACCGGTTCGTGCGATCCGGACAGAACCAGCTGAATCCCACCACTGGTGCAAATGGTGATCAGATGACCCCTGGGACTGTGCAACAGTCATAAATACATGCCAAGCGCCCAAATTTTGATCACGTGACTGTGGGGATACTTATGGTCGTAAGTGCAAAAAAAATGGTCATAAGTCACTTTTTCCAGTACTGTTGTAACTTTGAACTGTCACTAAACGAATGGTTATAAATTGAGGACTACCTATACTCTGGATCACGAACATCCAACAGTTTCTGTTTGTGCCATTCCCCAGAAATACCCTAGAAATAAAGCTCCTAGGGATGATCCCGCATAGATTCCCACTGCAGTAGTCAAGACTTAATACAACATTTGGTGTAATATGGAATGTGTAAAATTAAAGGTAAATTGATAAAGTCTAAGATTTAAAGATTTGATGAAGGGGTCTAGAGATTAAGAAATATGGATAGAATTTTGACTTATAAATTGAAATAAAAAATAGAGCTGTAGTCAACTTGAAACTAAGATGTGTGGTGATAAAATTGAAGGTAAATAATCAGATTAAGAGATTAGAATATTTTTTAAACTTTATGTTTTGATATTGATGCTAAAAGGTGTAATGAAGGGAGCTTGGGAAAGAACCAGATATAATTGAATTTATAAATGGATATAAAAATGAATTAAGCATTTTTTTTTTTGGAAATTAAATTGGTGGTGATATAATAGAATGGTTCTGATTAAGATATTAGAATTTATGTTAAAAAAAAATTATGTTCTGATCTTTAATTTTAAAAGATGTAATGGGAAATTGTGAATGGAGCTTTTTAAAATTTAAGCGATTGTACCTATCTATGACCGGATCGAAACTTCGCTCTTGAAAGATACATTTTATGTTGGAAAAAAAATTAAAAAATATTTTTCAAAAAAAAAGACTTAATACAACAAATGTTTCAAAGAACAGCTGGGAGGACACAACGGTGCTTTACATTTTAAAGAACAGTTTCTTTTAATTATTTATATTAGTGTCAAGTACAAAAAATCAACCAAATGAACAAAAAAAGTGCTTCATTTTTTTTTTTTAAGCCCCCAATTCCAGGAACAAATCCAGCTCCTTTTCCCTTTCTTCCCGCAGCGGCTTGCCCTCCCACCCCCCCAAATGACACTCACTTTTACACAAACAAGACAACATACACTTGAGATGCCTACACTTCACTACAATTTTATCGTTGTGGCCTCTTTTGAAAGATTCTGGAAACGGTCCTTTGCAGACGTGACGAGATCTTCCTCGCTTTCTCTGCCAAATCTGCATTTCCTGGCATTATGGACTTCTTATTTAAACCGGGGTTACCTTTGTGGGGTGTATACATGCACAGAGGAAGCCCCTCGTAACTCAAAAACCTCAAAAGCAACAGGGGGGAGGTTCAAGAAATTTTCTTTGAGACTCAAACCATTTCCCAACTTTTCTTCAGATTGGTCCACCCAAGCCCTCGCCTTTTAGGGTGTGTGCACCTGTACAGGTAGCCCTCGACGTACGACCAGAATTGAGCCCACATTTTCCGTGGCTAAGCGAGACCGTTGTTAAGGGAGCTTTGCCCCGTTTTACAACCTTTCTTTCTCGCCACGGGTTGTTAAGCGAAACGCTGCGGTCGTTCCGTTAGCGAACACGGTTGTTACGCGAATCTGGCTTCCCCATCGATCACGTAACCACAGGATACGGCAGCCATCGTAAATATGAGGACTTAGAAACAATAGATGGAAACTAATCAAGGAGAGAAGCAACCTGGAATTGAGGAGAAACTTCCTAGTGGAAAATGGCTTGCCCCCAGAAATTGTGGGGGCTCCATCACTGGAGGTTTTTAAGAAGAGACTGGACAGCCATTTGTCTGAAATGATATAGGGCAGTGATGGGTAATCTTTTTGCCATCGGGTGCCAGGAGGGGGGAGTGGGGGAGGTTCGCGCGCGGCGCGTGCCCACACCCATAATTCTATGCGTCCCACCCTGCACATGCGCGCACAACCCCACCTCCTCCCCCGCTCCTGGCACGCGATGGCCCGGTAGCCCCGTTTTTCTTTCTCACCTGGCTCCAGATCCTCTCTATGCATCTGGGGAGGGCGAAAACAGCCTTCCCCACCCCTTCCAAGGCCCTCTGAAGGCCTGAAACAGCCCATTTCCCAACTCCCGGTTGGACAGGAAGTGACGTTTTTTGGTGTCTCCAGCCTCCAGAGACTCTCAAGGAGTCTCTCTAGGGGTCTCTGGAGGCTGGGGACAGCAAAAAAGTCACTTCCTGTCCAACCGGGAGTTGGGAAATGGGCCGTTTCAGGCCTCCGGAGGGCCTCTGAGGGGATGGGGAAGGCTGTTTTCGCCCTCCCCAGATGCATAGAGAGGATCTGGAGCCAGGTGAGAAAGAAAAATGGGCCTTCCCCACCCACCCTCCCAGGCCCTCTGGAGGCAGGAAACAGCCCGTTTCCCTACTTCTGGTGGGCCCAGAAGGCCCGAAAATCAGGTGGCCGGCGCACACATGCACGCCAGAGCTGAGCTAGCATGCCCACTGATATGCCTACGCATGCCACCTTGGCATGTGTGCCATAGGTTTGCCATCACTGATATAGGGCCTCCTGCTTGAGCAGAGAGCTGGACTAGAAGACCTCCAAGGTCCCTTCCAGCTCTATTCTGATTGATTGACTACCTGTAGGTGTCTGCATAAGGAATTAATCACTAAATTAATTAATTAATTAATTATGATTAATTAATCATAAAACGTATGTTTTATCCCAGCAGTGCGCATACATTTGGGCTGGTGTGAGTGCAGAAGGAAAAAGATAGGTGACAGGATTGTTTTGGAGAACTGAGGCAGAAGCCCACCCAACAGTTCTACTATAGGTGGTCCTCCACTTACAACAGTTCATTTAGCGACCGTTCAAAGTTACAATGGCCTTGAAAAAAGTGACTGGCGACTGTGTTTCACACTTACAACCATTAGGGCATCCCCGTGGTCACGTGATCAAAAGTCAGATGCATGGCAACTGACTCATACTTATGACGGTTGCAGTGTCCCGGGTTCATTCTGTGACCTTCTGACCAGCAAAGTCAACGGGGAAGCCAGATTCACTTAACAACCGTGTTACTAACTTAACAACTGCAGAGTGGTTCGCTTAACACCTGTGGCAAGGAAGGTCGTACAATGGGGCAAAATTCTCTTCACAACTGTCTCGCTCAGCAACAGAAATATTGGGCTCAGTTGTGGTCGTAAGTCGAGGACTACTTACACTTACAATGTCTACTCCTAGACATCATACTCTTATTATGGTGTGTGAGAAAGACCTTAGAAGGAGGCAGGAGATGCTGCCCAGATAAGTCCCTTCCAACTCTGTTATTCTATTCTATTTATATGATTCTCACAATACACTGAACCATCGTATGCTCAGGTAGAGTGGATTTGCAGTTTAACCACCAAATGACCTAACTGAGGTTATTCCCAACCAATCCTAGCCTTCAGTGGAAATTCAGCCTCTGTTGTGGCCCGTACGCGGCCTGTGCAGCTAGTAGCTGATTCAGACAGCGAGGAGGCTGGTGTGGTGTTGTTTCAGCAGCCTGTGCAGCTGGCGCTCGAGTCGGACAATGAGGAGGCTGGAGAAGATGTGGTGCCAGAGGCGGAGATTCAACCAGGGCCTTCAGAACCTCCAGAAGCTCCTAAGTGAAGAGGAAGAAGAGGAGGAGCCTCTTCTTGATGCACGGGCGCGCAGAGCTGCCAAAAGGCAGGAGTGGCTCCTCAGGAGGAGGTCTCCTCGTGAGTAAGGCTTGGGGTTAATTGGCCACTCCCTTATAGCCTATTTAAGGAGGAACACCAACTGAACCAATTTGCAGGGAACAACTTTGTTCACATACCTTCGTGTCTTGTCTTGCTTATCTTATCAGCTTCCTGCAAATTGCTTCTGGGCATTCTGCCAACCACAGTAAGCTTTCAGTTATTATTCTTTGAATTCTTGGCGGCTGTTAATATAGTTAATTAACAGCCGTTGTTGTAAAAGACTGATTTATTTAGCAAACCAAGGTTTGAACGGACTTTGTGTGTGTGCTGCGTTCTTTGGGGTCCGTAGCTGGGGCAGAACAGCCTCTGGCATTTTGAACTGATCGGGATCGTTGTGTCTTGTGAATGCAGCCGTTCTCTCTCTCGTGGTCTTCAGCCCTACCGTGATTTGGGGCCGAGATTGTTCCCTATTCCCTGCAATTTAATCCTTTTATTTAAAAGCATCGGGGGATTGACTCCGCAGTTCATCACATGTTAAGCAGCCATGCTAGTCCTGATCCTTCAAAGGTGGCTCAGTGGCTAAGACACTGAGCTTGTCGATGAGAAAGGTCGGCAGTTCGGCAGTTCGAATGCCTAGTATAAGTCTCCTGCGTGAGCAGGGGGTTGGACTAAATGACCTCCAAGGTCCCTTCCAACTCTGTTACTGATGACTGATCCCAGATCCTTCGCATATTATCCCCCAAAAGTGTGAAGGAGGCACATCAAGCCATCTTTTGTAGCCCTGAAACCTGGGCTTGCTGATCCTCATCCACCTGCCTCCCCTCTCTAATTATTCTCCTTGTTTGGCAGGGAGATCCCCTCTGATTTCCGGCTTTCCCCCTTTCCCCTTTGTCACCATTCGGCTTCTCTCCCTGAAATGAATGAATATTTATATGTGTAGGGAAATCACATTGGGACACACACACTTTTCCAGGATCCATCCAATGGTGGAATGGACACCCCTTCCCCCATTCCACCCCCCCTCCCAACCCCCCAAACCCCCCCCCCCAATGCATCTGTTTCTCACAGAGTAGCAACATGAAGCATTCCGGGCTCATCTCTCTTATATCCTCCATAATAAGGAAGTGGGAGCATCGTGGTCCAAGATCGCCTCTTTGCAACGTTTGCCAACTGGCCGGTTTTTTTAAAAAACAACTTCGGCGCTCAGATCCGATTGGAGAAGGAGGTCCAGGCTGGAACTGGTTCACCTGATTGCACTCGTCCGTCGTAAAATGCTGATTTTGAACCCAGTGCCCCCTTTGCCAGGGGGCTCAAGTCTCTCTGCCTGTTGGGATCCACTCCTCGATCAGTCTGGGAAAGCCGATCTCTGCCCAGCTCAGAGATCGGAGTTACAATGTGAATCCCGGGTTATTTGCAAACTCGGTTGCTTGGCCAAGGCTTGGGTGTCCTCCCAGAGGGACATCCTGAGAAGTTCCTTCCGGCAAGCCAACATTTGCTCAAGGGGAAAATTTCACGCTGCAATCGGACGTCGCCAACTTGTACTTGATTAGTCCTGAGGATGGAGTGTTGGCGGGTCGGGATTTCTCAACCAGAGGAGAGCTGGTCTCTACATGGACAAGGAGGGGTTAAAAGAGAGGAGGGAGGGGAGGAGATTGGGAGCACACCATACACCCCAAAGGAGACAGTTTCTGGAGTCGGTCCCGGTTCTAAACTCCCCAGCATGCGACTGAGCTGGCCATGCGCACGAGTCCGTACCATCCGGCACAACGAACAGCTCAGGGATACGTCAGGAGGGGTTAGGAGATACTTCCAAAAGAGGCTGGACAGGGAGACGGGGGGTGGGGGTGGGAGGACAGGGGTGGGGGGTTAAGGTGGAAAAAAGAAGAACAAAAGGAATAAGTACAGAAGAAGCTGCAGCGACAGACCAAGGCATGCAAAAGAGACACACGAGGGGTGGGGGTGTGTGGGACACCGTATTCCTTGCAACGTTAGGGGGCAGAAGCAAAACGACAGGTCAGCTGTGGGATAGATCTTCCTCGGGCCGGCCATTCCTGCAGGAATGGGGTACAGGTAGTCCTCGACTTACAACCACGATGGAGCCTGGGACGTACGTTGCGTTAAGCCAGGAATTTCGTTAAGGGAGTATTTTGCCCCCGTTTCACGACTTTTCTTGCCACGGCTGTTAAGTGAATCGCCGCACGTTGTTAAATCAGTAGCGATAAGTTGTTAAGCGGATCTGGCTTCTCCGTGGACTTTGCTTGTCAGGAGGTCGCAAAAGGGGATCCGCGTGACATCCCAGCCCAGGACATTGCAACCACGTCATAAATACGAGTCAGTAGCCGAATGTATCCGAATGTAAATCGTGGGACCGCGTGGGAATGCTGCAACGGTCGTAAGTGTGAACAACAGTCGTCAGTCCCTTTTTTTCCAGGGCCGTTGCAACTTGGAACGGTCAGTAAACGAAGTGTTGTAAGTCGAGGACTAAATGTACTTGGCCAAGGAAGTTAAACAGGAGCTCTCTGAGGTCCTGGACCAGCTTTCCCAACCTGGAGGATTGGCCCGACGAGTATCGATTTTCAACTCCCAGGGTTCCCTGCAAGGGCGTGCGGCCTGAGGAATTCTGGGAAACGAAGTCCACTATCGTACTTCTCCCCTTGGTGACGCACAGCTCCATCCGGTGAGCTTTCCGAGCTGGGCGGCCAAAGAACTTTGAAGAAGGAGATCGATGCTGAGGCAATGGGGGGACCAGCCAAACCGAAGCAGAAATGTGGGGAGCAGACGCCGAGGAGTGGGGGAACAGGAAGGAAAAATGGGGGAGGACAAGGAGCAAAGGAGGGAGAGACGGAGGTGGAGCAGAGAAACAGAGAAGGCAGCAGAGTTAAAGAGAGAAAAGTGTAGGGCAGCTGCCCCTAACTTTTCAATGGGGCTGGTTTTCCCACAGTGTTATAGTTCGCGAAGGATGAAGGGATTGCCCGCTTTCAAGTTAGATGTGGTTTGCCTTTGGACAGGAGACCACAAGGAAATCCCAATCAGCTTGGACAGGAGACCATGAGGAAATTCCCAGTTCAGATTGGGAAGTCAAAGACCCACCCGGGAAGCGGGGGTGGGCATGGCCAACCACTTCTGTGGTGCTGTTAAGAAAACTCTTATCGACTCAAGTCAAGCTCAACTCAAAGACTTTATTAAGTCCAACCACATCTGGAGGACGCTGCGTTGGGGAAGCCCCTCCTACGAAAATACCATTCTTTCTTCTCTCCTGTTCTCTTTTAGGGACTGCTTTAGCGAGTTGCTACCTGTTACGCAACTCCCATCCCAAACCTCCCCATGAATTCTGTAGATAGATACGTTATGCTCAGCTGGATCGGCTACCTCGGGGTGTCAAACTCAATTTCATTGAGGGCCACATCAGGGCTGTGTTTGACCTTGGGGGGGGGCCTCGGGTGTGTGTGGCCAGGGTGGGCATGGTTGACGTCACTCGTGTCGGGGGCACCTGTGGTGGCTCAAATGCTCTGCCAGTGAAAACGGACTCCCGATCTCCGTTTTCAGCTGGGACAGACTCCTGGAACCCTCTGTTGTGGCCCGCCAGCGGCCAATGGAGCTGGCAGCAGAGTCGGACAGTGAGGAGGCTGGGGAGGTACTTGGGCCAGTCCTGGGGGCTGGTAAAAGCTCAGACGAGTGCTCTGTATCGGAGGCAGAGAGGGGGCCAAGGCCATCTGATAGTTATGTGCAGCCTCCAGAGTCTGACAGCAGTGAGGCAGAAGAACAGCGGGAGCCTGTTCCCAGTGTGCGCATCCGCAGAGCTGCCAGACAACAAGAACAATGAAGAAAACAGGGTCGACTTGGGAGTAAGGCTTGGAGATGATTGGCCCTTCCCATAAGATATAAAAGAAGAGCGAAAGGGACGTGAGCTTTTGCAGGAAGCAATTAGTTCATCTGGCTGATTCAAGATTTGAAAATTCTGTTTGTGACTCTGTGCCAAGTTTGGCCTTGCCCTGCATCTGGAAATTATTTATTTATTTATTTATTTATTTATTTATTTATTTATTTATTTATTTATTTATTTATTTATTTATTTTAATTTAATTTAATTTAATTTAATTTAATTTAATTTGTATGCCGCCCTATCTCCGTAGGACTCAGGGCGGCTCACAACAAATAAAAACAAACCCAATAAAATATAAAATACATAAGTATGCATACATAAAATACCCTCAAGACCCTGATGTTCCAACAGGCGGGGCTAAACATATGAACATGTGAATGATTTTTTAAATGTCATCTAATTCTGGGTTTTATTTAATTGACCAAACTAAGTAATAATTTTAATTAGCAATTTTATGATGTTTGTGTGTCTATATTTTTCTTGACTGTACACCACCTTGAGTCCTACGGGAGAAAGGCGGTATAGAAATATAATAAATAAATAAACAAATAAATAAATAAATAAATGTATAAATATATAATGTAAACATAGATTAAAACCCATTAAAATAATCAAAACCCCCTCAGTCCAGGCTGGGCGATGTGAACAGCCATGTTTTTAATTCACGGCAGAAGGTGCGAAGGTCAGGAGCCAACCGAAGCCCCATTCCAAAGAGTTGGCGCGCCCACAGAGAAAGTTCTACCCCTAGGGGCCACCAGCCGACATTGTCTAGCCGACGGCACCCGGAGAAGGCCCTCCCTGTGAGAATGCACCGGGCATTGGGCGGCGTTCCACGGGAGATAAGGTGGGTGTTGATAACCGTCCTCTGAAAGACTGTTTATCAAGCCTTGCGGACTGTAAATGAAAGTAATTTACAGTCGTATAAATAAAAGAGGTTTTGCGGGACTAAGATTGTGCTTTATACTTTCTAAGGAAGCTTAGGTCAGAAAAAGCTTCTGTCAGCGAAAACAGAGCCCGGGAGGGACACGTGCGACCCTCCCGAGCTCCGTTTTCGCTGGCAGAGACACGACGGGCCAGGTCCTTTGTTATTTCCAGGGCAGCCCTACAGGGCAGATTTAAGCACCCCGCAGGCCGGATTTGGCCCGTGGGCCTTGAGTTTGACACCCCTGGGCTACCTGACTCGTCTAGTTCAGCAGTTTTGTTTTCTAAGTCAATGTTTCTCAGCCTTGGCAAATGGACAATATGTGGATTCCCAGGACTTTACCTGGTTGTGTGTGAGTGGATTATTCATGCCACTGAAGATTTACAAAAATGTAAACCTAAAATAAACCAGGCAGGTAAAAGGGGAGAGAAAGAATGCGCTTTGCAACATCTGGGGAAAATGAGAAGCCATGGTCGCAACTAATCAGGGCAGGGAATGGCAGGATTATTAGCTCCATCTGTTGAATTTCTGCCCGATGCATGGTAAGGGAGCAATGCCATTAACTGCTTTTAGCCCTGATGATTTTAAAGGTGGGCCTGAAGTCAGACATCTCTTTCTGGTTGTCCTACCTTGACTGAGAAGCTGTAAGTTGCGGACTTCCTCCCGCACCTGAAGCTGCAGCACCTGTTGGAGCACTTCCTGTCGCTGAGATTCCTGGATAATCCCCATACGCTGCAGCTTCTCCCCGTTCAACCGCAAGAGGGCCCGGCCTGCCAAAAAGGAAGCAAAAGAATGGCTCTTCACACAACTCTTCCACCCTGCTCAAAGAAAGCTCTTGTTTGGTGTAGTCGATAAGGCTGTGAGTTCTAGTTCTGCCTTAGACAAGAAAGCCGGCTGGGTGATTTTGGGCCAATCCTCAGGAGACTGGAAGTTCTAGTCCCGCCTTAGGCATGAAAACCAGCTGGGTGACTTTGGGCCAATCCCCAGGAGACGGTGAGTTCTAGTCCTGCCTTAGCCATGAAAGCCGGCTGGATGACTTTGGGCCAATCACCAGGAGAGAGTGAGTTCTAGTCCCACCTTAGCCATGAAATCTGGCTGGATGACTTTGGACCAATCACCAGGAGACTGGAAGTTCTAGTCCCGCTTTAGGCCTGAAAGCCAGCTGGGTGACTTTGGGCCAATCCCCAGGGGACAGTGAGTTCTAGTCCCGCCTTAGCCATGAAAGCTGACTGAGTGGGCCAATCCCCAGAACACTTTGATTTATTTATTTTCATCAATTTACATGTACACTTCTAAGCAACATTCCAATGCATAGTTTGCTTGATCGCAGTGTTTGATCAAGCGACCATGGGGACGCTGCAATGGTGGTACGTCTGAAAAAAAAAAGTCACTTTTTTCGGTGCCTTTGCAACTCGGAACGGTCACGAAATGAACTGTGGTAAGCCGAGGCTTATCTGTGTTTTGAAAAGCAAATGTGGGGGTCTCTTTGGAGGCGGTTCAACCAGTGGTGAAATCCAATTTTTTTTACTACCGGTTCTGTGGGCGTGGCAGGGGAAGGATACTGCAAAATCTCCATTCCCACCCCACTCCAAGGGAAGGATACTGCAAAATCCCCATTCCCTTCTCACTCCTGAGGGAAGGATACTGCAAAATCTCCATTCCCACCCCACTTGGGGGCCAGCCAGAGGTGGTATTTGCTGGTTCTCCAAACTACTCAAAATTTCCGCTACCGGTTCGCCCGAATCTATCAGAACCTGCTGGATTTCACCCTTGGCTTCAACGGCTCGTTCTTGATAGCCCTTTGTTCCCTCCCACAGAGCAACTCTGTCCAGACGGATGACTTCTTGTAGGAATTCATTTCCTAAAGCCAGATTATTCTAAGGCCAGCTTTTATCTTCCATCCAAACTCATTTTGTGGGACCGCCTTGGCAGACGGAGGGGCAATCTCCTGCGCATCCCCCCAAGGAAGACACTGGAGTTTCCCATCATGCCTCGCTTCTCGTCGCTAGGGGCCGTCGGCACAGCGGCCTTATAACATCTCCCGTTTTTCCACTTCCTCTGTGTCCAATTAGAGAAGCTTTCTTTATTTCCAGCAGAAGAAATCGAGTGAGTGGTTCCATTAGGGGTTTATGATTGTGGCCCCTGGGGCAATGAAGCTCTCATTCTTCGTGAATGCGGGGGGGGGGGGCAAAAGTTTTAAGAAATGATAATAAAAGAGCCACTCACACACAGACATATGCAACAAAGGCATTACGCCTCACCCAAAGATAACCTTCCATATTGATTTCTCATCTCCTGCTATATTTGTTTTCCTGCCATTCTGGAAACACACAGAGTGGGGAAGATAGAGGATAAACTATATTTAATTCTGGGCCATCCTAACTGAATGAATGAAAACCAACCAACCAGCCAATGAAAATAAAATGGGAAAGTCAGAAACAAAACAAACTGAACTACAATCATCCTGGAGGCCAGAAGAAGGAACAATGGATAGAAACTGAAGAAGGAGAGATTCAACCTGGAAATAAGGAGAAATTTTCTGACAGTGAGAAACAATCAACCCATGGAACAGAAGTTGCCTTCGGAAGTTGTGGGAGCTTCATCACCGGAAGCTTTCAAGAAGAGACTGGACTGCCATCTGTTAGAAATGGTGTAGAGCCGTGATGGCGAATCTGTGGCACGTGTACCTGAACACGGAGCCATGTCTCCTGGCATGTGCGGCATCGCCCGTTCCTTTTCTGGGTTTCTGGCACGCATGTGCACGCGAGGATCAGCCGGCTTTCGTGCGTGCGGCAGTGCCAAAAACTGGAAGTGCTGCTCTTCCGTTTTCCTGCGTGAGCATGTGCGCCAGCCAGCTAATTGTCGTGCACGCATGGACACCAGAAACCTGGAAGACTAGCTGGCCGGCGCCCATGCGTACGCTGGAAACCGGAAGTTAATTTTCAGGTGCACACATGCATCCTGGGTAGCTCCTCTTCCGGGTTGTGGCCCAGACGAGGGTGTACGTGCTCCCTTTTCGGCAATTGGTGCCGAAAAGGTTTGCCATCCCTGGTGTAGAGTCTCCTGCTTGGGCAGGGGGTTGGACTAAATGACCTACAAGGTCCCTTCCAACTCTGTTAATCTGTATCTTGATCTATATCCTGGCCAAGGATCACAGGACCTATTTATTGTCCATGGCTGTGCTATTCTTCAACGAACCCAGTGGTGGGTTGCTCCCGGTTCGCACCGGTTCGCAAGAACCGGTAGTAAAAAATTTTAGTAGTTCGGAGAACCAGTAATAACATTGGCTGGCCACGGCCCCGAACCGGTCCCCAGCCCGGTTGCCGCTTGCTTACCCCACCCACCTCATCAGAGGCTTTTTTTAAAAAAAAAACTTTTAAAAGCATTTTTTCTACAACCTCTTCGGCTGAAAAAATGCTTTTAAAAGTAAAAAAAAAAAAGCCTCTGATGATCGCACGGCTCAGCTGGGATCTTCAGAGGCTTCTGAAAACATTTTTTCTGCAACCTCTTCAGCCAAGGAGGTTGGCTGAAGGAAAAAAAATCCCTTTAAAAGCCTCTGGCGATCCCAGCAGATTTGCCTGATTGTCAGAAGCTTCTAAAAGCATGTTTTCCTGCAATCTCTTCAGCCAAGGAGGTTGTAGGAAAAAAAAATCCCTTTAAAAGCCTCTGGCGATCCTAGATGACTTGCCTGCTCGTCAGAGGCTTCTAAAAGCATTTTTTCCTGCAACCTCTTAAGGTTGTAGAAATAATGCTTTTAAAAGTAAAAAAAAAAAAAAACACGCCCACCCAGTCACATTACCCGCCAGGCCCACAAAATAAGCCACGCCCAGAGAACCGGTGGTAAAAAATTTTAGAACCCACCCCTTGCCCTGACGGATGCATACCTGTGATGGCGTGGTGTGAGAAGGCCTCCACGTAGATGAGATAATTGTGTGGGCAATGCTTCTTCAGCCATTTGCAGACATCCTGCTGAGTCCATAGCACCACCGGCTTGGTAAGGCTCCCTAAGGTAGGACTGGTGTGGTAGATCCCGTAGTGTTCATAAGTCCGGCTCTAATACAATCAAGGAAGGAAGAAAAAAGCAAAGAAGGGCATTACGGAGCATAGAATTTGCAGCGTTACAAAACTGGAGTTTTGAAGAATTTGGCACCAATGTTTATTCCTAAACGGAACATTTATGCACCAATGTTTATTCTTGAATAGAACACTTATGCACCAATGTTTATTCCTAAATAGAACATTTATGCACCAATGTTTATTACTGAATAGAACATTTATGCACCACTTTTTATTCCTGAATAGAACATTTATGCACCAATGTTTATTCCTGAATAGAACATTTATGCACCAATGTTTATTCCTAAATAGAACATTTATGCACCAATGTTTATTCCTGAATAGAACATTTATGCACCAATGTTTATTCCTAAATAGAACATTTATGCACCAATGTTTATTCCTGAATAGAACATTTATGCACCAATGTTTATTCCTAAATAGAACATTTATGCACCAATGTTTATTCCTGAATAGAACATTTATGCACCAATGTTTATTCCTAAATAGAACATGTATGCACCACTTTTTATTCCTGAATAGAACATTTATGCACCAATGTTTATTCCTGAATAGAACATTTATGCACCAATGTTTATTCCTGAATAGAACATTTATGCACCAATGTTTATTCCCAAATAGAACATTTATGCACCAATGTTTATTCCCAAATAGAACATTTATGCACCAATTTATTCCTGAATAAAACTTTTTTTTTTTTAAAGTCAGCAAGTTGTGAATGCTCCAACACCGGAGGTTTTGAAGAGGAGATTGGACAACCGTTTGTTTGAAATGGTTTAGGGTTTCCTGCTTGAGCAGGGGGTTGGACTAGATGACCTCCAAGGTCCCTTCCAACTCTCTATTATTCTGTTATTTTGTTACTCTGGTGGGTTGTTTTACTTGGAACTGGAACAATCCATGCCAGAGGAACTAGCCATATTTGCATTAGATGCAAAGTTTGAATAATTTTTAGTGTGTTCGTTTGTTTTGCAAATCTATTTTCCAAAGCACGTGAAGGCCAGACAAGGAATAATGGATGGAGACTGAACAAGGAGAGATTCAACCTGGAAATAAGGAGAAATTTTCTGACAGTGAGAACAATCAACCCATGGAACAAAAGTTGCTTCAGAAGTTGTGGGAGCTTCATCCCTGGAAGCTTTCAAGAAGAGACCCGACTGCCACCTGTCAGAAATGGCTTAGGGTTTCCTGCTTGAGCAGGGGGTTGGACTAGATGACCTCCAAGGTCCCTTCCAATTTGGTTAATCTGTATCAGTTTCTGGTTTGACAAATTGTACAAAACTAGAAAGTGGGTTGATTCAGGTTAAGTGGGTAGTGTGTAACACATTCCCAGGATAATAAGGCTAAGTTTTAGCCCATAGTCCTTTAATTATCTTCCTTGCTCTTCTCCATGCTCTTTCTAGAGTCTCAACGTTTTTCTTGTATTATGGTGACCAAAACTGGATGCTTATTATCCGGAGTAAGCAATAAGGAAAAAAATGTAAAAGAGATTGGAGCTAAGGAAAAAGGAAAGCAAAATCCATCAGCATCTGTACAGGTGAAGACAAAAAACCTTGCCCCAGTCACACAAATGAAGCTCTCGCCTTGTTTATACACACATTGCAAGGACAAAGGGAGCAGAGCCTCCGTTGTTTGATTGCAAAGACCATTTTGACATGTTTTTTGACTCCTTATGGGGAGATCCCAGACTAAATACAATTAGGACCGGCTACAAAATTGTTAAACAAAGCAGTCACTAAGTGGAACCAGGACTGTGCTTATGACCTACCTTCCTTCCTTCCTTTCCTTCCTTCCTTCCTTCCTTCCTTCCTTCCTTCCTTCCTTCTTTTCCTTCCTTCTTCCTTTCTTCCTTTCCTTCTTTCTTTCCTTCCTTCCTTCTTTCCTTCCTTTCCTTCTTTCCTTCCTTCCTTCCTTGCTTCTTTCCTTCCTTCCTTCCTTCCTTCCTTTCCTTCTTCCTTCCTTCCTTTCCTTCCTTCCTTTCCTTCTTCCTTCCTTCCTTCCTTTCCTTCTTCCTTCCTTCCTTCCTTTCCTTCCTTCCTTCATTCCTTCCTTTCCTTCTTCCTTCCTTCCTTTCCTTCCTTCCTTTCCTTCTTCCTTCCTTCCTTCCTTTCCTTCTTCCTTCCTTCCTTCCTTTCCTTCTTCCTTCCTTCCTTTCCTTCCTTCCTTTCCTTCTTCCTTCCTTCCTTTCTTCCCTTCCTTCCTTCCTTCCTTCCTTCCTTCCTTCCTTCCTCCCTCCCTCCCTCCCTCCCTCCCTTTCCTTCTTCCCTTCCCTTCCCTTCCTTATATTTTCCCTTTGTTTTATAGACGGTCACTAAGACTGATGAGGATGCTGCAACGATTGTAAGAGAAAGTAGTAACTGCCGTTGTAACCGAACATTCGCTAAATGGGTGGTCGTAAGTTGAGGACTCCCTGTAGGCTAAGTGAGTTGAGTACAACCAATTTCACAGACTTGGAAGACATTAAGTTTGGCAGGGGCCCAGCTTAAAGCATTGCCAACAAATGCCAAACTAGTTTTTTTTTTTTTAATTTGATTTATATGCCGCCCTTCTCCGGAGACTCAGGGCGGCTTACAATGCGCTAAGCAATAGTTCCTGTTGGAAGACATTTCTTCAAAAGTTCTGCATAGCTGCAGTGGCGTAGAGAAGGGAGGAAAACGGATGACACGCGAGTGACAATGTCATTATGCAAAATGTTGTAACTCAAGTGAATTGCAAGCCTTTAAGTCACCTTCTCATTCATGGCTGTTGCGGATTTTGTTTTTGTTGTCGCTGTGAAGCTGCAATGAGCCTTAGGATAGTTATTGCTTTGTGGGTGTTTTTTTTTTTTTCAAATGCATTTTTCCTGTGTTAAACCAATTAACAAAACAAAAAGCAGATTTACATGAAACGGAGATAACAACACAGCTTCAAACTTCATTATAGTCATAATTTTAGCAAGGAGACCGGAGTAATTATGCTATAAAAAGGCAACTAAAACAGTATGGGCTTCCTATATAGCCGGGGCGGGAAATTATCGCCCCTTTAGGACCTGTGGACTTCAACTCCCAGAATTCCTGAGCTGGCATGGCTGGCTCAGCATGACTGGCTCAGGAATTCTGGGAGTTGAAGTCCACAAGTTGTAAAGATGCCATTGTTGGCCACCCCTGCTATGGGGGATTCTGGGAGTTGACGTCCACACTTATTGAAGTTGCCAAGTTTGCTCTAAAGTCTCCTTCAACAACCACCTCCAATTCAAATGTTGACAGAAAACACATATCAACAGCCCACTGCTGGCGATGGGTGCCGACCAGTGTGCTCATTGCCTTTAATTAATAATAATAATAATAATAATAATAATAATAATAATAATAATAATAATAATAATTATTATTATTATTATTATTATTATTATTATTATTATTATTATTTTATTTCTATACCGCCCTTCTCCCGAAGGACTCAGGGCGGTGTACAGCCTATTAAAAACACAAAACAACATCAGTTAAAATAGTTTAAAATTATTAAATAAATTCGGCTAAATTTTTAAAACCCCAGAAATTTAAAACTCAATTTAAAAATGTTATGTTGATAGCCCAGCCTGTTAATGCCCATTTCCAAAATGTCCATCAGTTTTCAAAATGTAACAGATTCCAAATGCTGCGGATACAGACAAAAGAAACCTACTGTTAGGAAATGGCTGTTGTCTAACTAGTTGGTCAGGCAATATATAAACTATCAATACATATTTGTCAAAAGGTATTATATTGCTTTAAGACTGTATTGCATCATCCTGTATCCTGATTGGCTAAGCTCTGTAGCCAATGTACTTAAGGGGAAGCCTGAATCATGGCTTGTGGACACTACACCATTTTATCTCCTTATTTGCTGTTGCTCTCTACCTGTTCTCTCTGCATGATCACTGTTTGATCATTGCTACTTGTTGCTTTCTACTATTTATTGAATGATTTAATACTGAACTTGTTCCTGTTTGAAACTCAAGAAGAACTGTTTTATTGTGTAATGACAACAACTGGTAAGAAGACTTTGTACTTGGAATATCCCTGAATTGATATTTTAACTATCGCCTTATCTGTGTATGACTTGGATTGTTATTGGACTTTGCTTTATTTTTTTTTCTAAAAAGTAAAAGACTACCAAAGCTCAGTGTGTCAGTATATTAACTGTGGCTATTCACTCTCAGCCGCTTTCATGTGCATACTCAAGGGGTACTCTTGTGCCTGCCAGCGTGTGATGGGTCGATAGGCTATCGCAGGGGCTGTGGGGCTATGGGGGAGGTGCAGCATTCGAATGGCGCTGGGACACAGCTTCAGGCGCAAGGGAAAGTGGCTTCTGGCATGGGGGCGACGCAGTAGCTGAACATCAGAGCAGGGGTGAAATCCAGCAGGTTCTGACTGGTTCTGGAGAACCGGTAGGGGAAATTTTCAGCAGTTCGGAGAACCGGTAGCGCACATTTTGAGCAGTTCGGAGAACTGGCAAATGCCACCTCCATTCCCATCCCAGAGTGGGGTGGGAATGGAGATTTTGCAATATCCTTCCCCCAGGAGTGGGGAGGGAATGGGGATTTTGCAGTATCCTTCCCCCAAGAGTGGGGAGGGAATGGGGATTTGCAATATCCTTCCCCTGGAGTGGGGAGGGAATGGGGATTTTGCAGTATCCTTCCCCCAGGAGTGGGGAGGGAATGGGGATTTTGCAATATCCTTCCCTGGAGTGGGGAGGGAATGGGGATTTTGCAGTATCCTTCCCCTGGAGTGGGGAGGGAATGGGGATTTTGCAGTCTCCTTCCCCCAGGAGTGGGGAGGGAATGGGGATTTTGCAGTATCCTTTCCCCAGGAGTGGGGAGGGAATGGGGATTTTGCAATATCCTTCCCCAGGAGTGGGGAGGGAATGGGGATTTTGCAGTATCCTTCCCCTAGGAGTGGGGAGGGAATGGGGATTTTGCAGTATCCTTCCCCAGGAGTGGGGAGGGAATGGGGATTTTGCAGTATCCTTCCCCCAGGAGTGGGGAGGGAATGGGGATTTTGAATGCGCAGGGCAGGGCACATAGAATTATCGGTGTGGGCACACGCACATGCGAGCCTCCCCCGCACCTCTCTCTCCTGGCATGCGATGGCAAAAAGGTTAGCCATCACTGTCCTAGGCCCCATGAGTTAATCTCCCAACCTCAGAACGGCATCTCTTAAAAGAAAGACAATTTTAACTAATTCAACATTTTTACAAGCGAGCGTACATGCGTCGTTACGGTTGCTGTTTGCCTCATTTTGAGGTTGTTAAGAGATTTATTCTTAACTATTATTTGGAATCTGATTTTTGGTATCTTTACCGGTAGTCCTCATTTAGCGACGGCCGCCTTTCCCGGCTGTTCAGTTACGATGGTGCTGGAAAAGTAATTTTATGACCAATCCTTGCACTTATGATTTTTGCAGATTTGCAAAGCAAAGGAAAGCTGAAGGTAAGATCAGAAGCACAGATGCGATCTCACTTAGTGATGGCTTCGCTTAATGTAGCTGGTCCCAATTGTGGTTACTAAACAAGGACTAACTTAATCCATTATTCTCCATCCTATACTATTAAATCATTCTTTTTTTTTTCTCCTTTGTCTGCTGATAACTTTTCCCTTTAAATCTTGGCCATTCACGGCAGGCTGGATCTAACTAATCCTGATAAGTAAAACTGGAGGAAAATGAAGTTTGCACGGACAGCGTTCAGGATTTATTTCCAAAGGCAAATTGGAAACTGATTTAAACAATCTGTGCCCAAGAGTGACAGCATCTTTTCCTGAAAAATGCTGAGCCCGCAGAAAATGGCATTATCCAGAATTCCTTTGTCACCAAGTTATAAGTAGCCAGCAATTCACTAGCAATTTCCTAGAGACAGATATGTTTTTTGGGGTTTTTTTGCAAATTGGCAAAATGTCTGAATTCGTTTCTCTTCTCTCCCTATTTATTTCAAACCAGCCTATGTTGGCATTAATATGAACCTATGAATGGAGACAGTAAAAACTGGCACTCGGACACAATTTTCAAAGTCAGTGTTTCTCAAACTTGGTGCCTTTAAGACAGGGGTCTCCAAACTTGGCAACTTTAAGACTTGTGGACTTCAACTCCCAGAAGCTTTGCTAGCTGAGGAATTCTGGGAGTTGAAGTCCACAAGTCTTAAAGTTGCCAAGTTTGGAGAGCCCTGCTTTAAGAGGTGTGGGCTTCAAATCCCAGAAGGCCCCAGCCAGCCATGTTGGCTACCCCAGGGGTCCCCAACCATCTCCAGGGCTGGGCCTTGAGCCATTTGGAACTGGGCCATGGAAGTGGCGGGCGAGCATACAGACTTGCGTGAACAGTGGGTGAGCACATGCGCATGGCATGTGCTCCATTTGCACAAGTGGCCATTACACGAGGCCCGCCAGTTGCACAAATGGAGTTTGCCCACCGCTCACACGGAACCATCCCTGCCCTCCAAGTTGCCAGTCTGCAAAGATGAAAACACTGGGGAACTCTGCGCTAGGCTATTACAGGCAGTCCTTGACTTACAATCATTTGTTTAGCGTTGGAGTAACAACCATGCTGTAAAAAAAAGTCTTACAACCAATCCTTGCACTTACAACTGTTAGAGCATCCCTACAGTTATACGATCAAAATTTAGGTGTTTCGCTGGGTGTAATATTACGGTGGCGCAGTGGTTAAAATGCAGTATTGCAGGCTGACTCTGCCGACTGCCAGCAGTTCGATCCTGACCGGCTCAAGGTTGACTCGGCCTTCCATCCTTCCGAGGTTGGTAAAATGAGGAGCTAGATTGTTGGGGGCAAGAGGCTGACTCTGTAAAACTGTTCAGAGAGGTGGCGCAGTGGTTAGGGTGCAGTACTGCAGCTACTTCAGCTGACTGCTAGTTCAGCAGATCAGCAGATCAAATCTCACCGGCTCAAGGTTGACTCAGCCTTCCATCCTTCCGAGGTGGGTAAAATGAGGACCCGGATTGTTGGGGGCAATATGCTATTTAGTATACTGTCTTTGAGGTTAGCTGCCCAGAGTCCTTGGAGAGTGGGCGGCATAGAAATATGAATAATAAAATGAAATAAAATAAATAATAATCTACACAAGGGGTATCAAAATCAAGGCCTGTGGACCGATTCCGGCCCGCAGCGGTGTTTAGATCTTGCCTGCAGGGCGCCCCTTGGAAACAGCGAAGGACACGCGGCCCTCCTGACCTCTGTTTTTGGCTGCGACGGCCTCTTGTAGCCCCCTGCCAGTGAAAACAGAGCTCAAGTGGGCCACGCGTGACTCTCTGTTTTCGTTGGCAGAGCGCTCAGGCCGTCACAGGCGCCCCCGACACAAGTGACATCGAGCTGGCCACACCCACCCCGGCAGTGGCGAAATGTAAAATTTGTTACTACCGGTTCTGTGGGCGTGGCTTGGTGGGGGGGTAATGTGACTGGGTGGGCGTGACCAACTTTTTTTCTTTTTTTACTTTTAAAAGCGTTTTTTCTACAACCTCTTTGGCCGAAGAGGTTGTAAAAAATGCTTTTAAAAGGCTCTGGCGATCAGGCAACTCAGCTGGGATCGTCAGAGGCTTTTAAATTCGGGGAGTTGAAGTCCACAAGTCTTCAAGTTGCCAAGGTTGGAGACCCCTGGTCTATGGCATCATGTGGCCTGGTTAGTAGACTTGCACAAAAATCGATCCTGAAAAGATTGTTGCCGTAAAAGTCACACCGCCAGGTGCCTCCGACGTTTCCAGGCCTTACAACATCAGCAGCTCCATAGCTTTCACTGCTGTCCTTTATTTATTTATTTGTTTATGTGGGGGCAATAAGCTGACTTTGTATAAATATACAAAAGAATGAAGGCTATTGCTTAACGCATTTTAAGCCGCCCTGAGTCTCCGGAGAAGGGCGGCATATAAATCAAATTAAAAAAAAAAAATTATCGAGAGATGCCTGGTATCATCCTACCTGGGAGTTCTCAGTCCCCGGTTGCTGAAGAAGCTTGACGGGTCTCCCTCCGGCTGTCCTTTGGCTTCGCCCGTCGTGCCAGGTGAGATTGCCGCCTGAATTCCTCTGCAGGCGGTAACTGAGATTCTCGGCCGATACGGTGTGCTCCAAAAGGTTCGGGCAGAAGCCAAAGTGAGTAGCAGCCACTGTGGAGCAGAGAAAATGCAAACTTAAATGCTCAGCTTCTAGGTACTGGTCGCTCCTCACATTGCATAGGAAAAAAAAACCCAAATATTTTATTGGGTGTCGGGTTTAAGGTGCTGGAGTAGAATCCAGGAGATGGTGAATTCTAGTCTCATTTTAGGCATGAAAGCTGGCTCAGTGACTTTGAACCAATCACCAGGAGACGGTGAGTTCTAGTTCTGCCTTAGGCATGTGGCTCAGTGACTTTGGGCCAATCACCAGGAGACAGTGAGTTCTAGTTCTGCCTTAGGCATGCGGCTCGGTGCCTTTGAGCCAATCACCAGGAGACAATGACAATAATTCTACCTTAGGCATGAAAGCTGGCTTGGTGACTTTGGGCCAACCACCAGGAGACAGTGAGTTCTAGTTCTGCCTGAGGCATGAAAGCCGGCTGGGTGACTTTGAGCCAACCACCAGGAGACAGTGAGTTCTAGTCTCATTTTAGGCATGAAAGCCGGCTGGGTGAGTTTGAGCCAACCATCAGGAGACAGTAAATTCTAGTTCTGCCTGAGGCATGAAAGCTGGCTTGGTGACTTTGGGCCAACCACCAGGAGACAGTGAGTTCTAGTTCTGCCTGAGGCATGAAAGCCGGCTGGGTGATTTTGTGCCAACCACCAGGAGACAGTGAGTTCTAGTCTCATTTTAGGCATGAAAGCCGGCTGGGTGACTTTGTGCCAATCACCAGGAGACGGTGAGTTCTAGTCCTGCCTTAGGCATGAAAGCTGGCTGGGAGACTTTGGCCCAATCCCTCCCTCTCAGCCCAACCCACCTCACAGGATTGTTGTTTGGAGGAAAAGAGGAAAAGGAAGGACTATTACGAATGTTCACCACCTCGAGTTAATAATAAAAGTGGGATCAAACCCTAATTAATACGTAAAGGATAATAATACACCTGGTTAAGTGTTGTCCACTCAGAGACCCAATGGGGCTTCTCTCCCCTTTTGAGGTCTGAACCCTGTTTGCTTTCACCACTCACTTTGGAGACCCCGAAAGGTCACCGATGAATGGCAGAAGCTTGGCAAGGACGCCTGCCGGTTTTAGACGCTGACGGGAAAAAATGTCTAAGACAGAAACTCCCTCTGTGCGATCAATAACACAACATAGGCAATTTTTATTTTATTTTTTTTGCTTCAGACTTAAAGTAACCCGATGTCAGGTTTCAGGGTCCTCTTCTTTTTCAAGGACCCAGAGACACACAAACACACACACACACAAACACACACTTCTTTCTTTTGTTTCGGCAGAGAACCCAACAAAGCGGCCAGTGTCACGGAGAAGATTTACTCACTTCAGAGCAATTAAATCCAAGGGCCAGAGATGGCCAGGCGCTCAGGCCTTCTGGCAATTTCGAGATAGGCTGAACAGCCGGCCGTCTGTGCCAGATGCTGACAAATTATTCACCCCGATGTGTGAGATTTATGCCGTATTTTGGCAGTGCTGGGCCTCTCCTTTCAAATAAATCTGTATCGCTTGTTCACTGGGCTTGAATGATGCAGAAGCCTGTCTGCCCGGGGCAGCTGAATATACACAGCTGGGGAACTGGAGCCCACAAAAAGGAACATCTGTTTATTTATCGGCTGCACCAAAAGGATCGTTCCCTCTTGTCTACGTTCACACAACACTCCGGATTCTAAACCCAGGTCAACAAATCAGAAATGGCGTTCGCTTAGCTTGCAATGCACAAGCAGCTTACTTAGTGGCCTCAAAAACCAGGAGATGGTGAGTTCTAGTCCTGCCTTAGGCATGAAAGCTGGATAGGTGACTTTGGGCCAATCACCAGGAGACGGTGAATTCTAGTCTCCCACCTTAGGCATGAAAGCTGTCTGGGTGACTTCGGGATTCTGCTATCATTAACTTTGGGATTCTGTATCATATCATATATCATGTATTATCATCTATCTATCTATCTATCTATCTATCTATCTATCTATCTATCTATCTATCTATCTTATATCATATATCATACCATTATTAGGTTTTTATCCCGTTCTTATTACTTTAAATGTAACTCAAGAGAGTGAACATACCTATTACTCCTCCTTCCTCCTATTTTCCCCACAACAACCCTGTGAGGTAAGATAGGCTGAGAGAGAGAGAGGGAGAGAGGAACTGGCTCAAAGTAGCCAAGTTAGCTTTCCTGCCTAAGGCAGAACTAGAACTCACTGTTTCCCATTTTCTACCCTGATGCCTTCACCGCTACACCTCTATCTCTATCTCTATCGCTATCTCTATCTCTATCTCTGTCTATCCAGGAGTGGGCTGCTGGGGGTTCGCAGGGGTTCGGGAGAACCTCTAGCTAAAATTCTGTGCAGTTCGGAGAACCTCCAAATCCTCTCCTGGCTGGCCCCTCCCACCCCGCCCCTCCCAGGAGGCCCCACGTGGCCCGTTTTGGATGCAGGTAAGTGCAGGGCACGCATGGAAGCTCAGGGAGGGCGAAAAACGGGCCTACCAGAAGTTCAGGAAGGCCAGAAACAGGCCTATTTCTGGCCTCCAGAGGGCCTCCAGAGCCTGGGGAGGCCGTTTTCACCCTCCCAGAGGCTCAAAGAAAGCCCCCGGAGTCCGGGGAGGGCAAAAACGCCCCCCATCCACCATGGTGCAGGAGGCCGACTAGGCCATGCCCACCATGGCCACGCCCACCCAGCAACCAGGCAGAGAACCCCTGGCTAAAATTTTTGAAGCCCACCCTGTATGTATTTTTCTCTCTCTCTCTCTCTGCTTTCTATTCTAATGGAATTCTGTTTGTTCTTTCATGCTTAAAAATCAGAACTTCGTTCAATGAGAGAGATCCCGGGACCTCGTAGGTTGTTTAATTAGAAACTTCGGATCTAACAAAGATTAGATACCCTACACTGGTACGCTAGCTCCATTTTCTGCAGTGATGACCCACTAGCTGAGCTTAAGCTACAGGATTCCTTGCCTCAGGATGCTACACTCATGGTTTTTCACTAACCAGTTCCTTGATCCAGTGTCCCAGGTAACCATGGATTCTCCATGGAAATGCAAGTTTGGAAGTATTCAATCATGCCAATCTTATGCTCAGGATCAGAGATCTTTTGAGGGCCAGAAGTCAACATCTTGTAGATCTTCAAAGCTCTATCAGAAATGTACCAGTTTTTTTTAAAAAAGCATTCCTAGGGGGTTAAAAGGTAAAGGTAAAGGTTCCCCTTGCATATATGTGCTAATTGTTCCCGACTCTAGGGGGCGGTGCTCATCTCCGTTTCAAAGTCAAAGAGCCAGCGCTGTCCGAAGGCGTCTCTGTGGTCATGTGGCCGGCATGACTAAACACCAAAGGTGCACGGAACGCTGTTACCTTCCCACCAAAGGTGGTGCCTATTTTTCTACTCACATTTTTTACGCGCTTTCGAACTGCTAGGTTGGCAGAAACTGGGACAAGTAACGGGAGCTCACCCCGTTTCGCGGCACTAGGGATTCGAACCGGTGAACTGCCGACCTTTTGTTCGACAAGATCAGCATCTTAGCCACTGAGTCACCACGTCCTTAGGGGGTTACCTTCTGCCGTGCCCTTAAAACTTTCTTTTTCCAGCAAGCCGGGCTGGCTTAACATATTTTTAAATATTTTTAATTGGTTTGTCATTTTAAATTGGGGCAAATTCATATATATTCTTTTAATTGTTTTTAATGTTTGTATTGTATGTTTTTATCTGGCTGTACACCGCCCTGAGTCCCTCGGGAGAAGGCGCGGTATATAAATTTGAAATAAAGTAAAATAAAATAAATAAATCCTTAACTCAACCAGTTCCACTAATACGACTTTTATAATGTCAAGATTCACACGGAGGACCTTTGTAATACAGGTCAAAAAAGGGAAACATCTTCACAAGAGCTTCCAATGTTTGCTTCCTTGAAAAAGTACTGTATCTGGTCCTCGATCCTGACAAACAAAAATGAATCATTGCAATGAACAGATAGATCAGGGCCCCGACTTAAAATTCGTTTCCCCCGCTCTGGAATAAATGCATTCAGGAACACAATTCATTTTTTGTGAGTCTTCGCAGGCCATAAAATTCCTTCTGCAGGAGCCATTGTGAGACTTCTCATGCGAAGGCAGTCTTTTTGAAAGCGGGCGAGAAAAATATAAATAGATGGCTAGATACGACCTATCTGGATTAACAAAGCCCAATGAAAAACACATTTTTTTATCTCTGCGTTTCGCAGTAATAAGCCTATCCATCATCTTGAGATCGCAGGAGCTCTTGGGCGCTCTCTGTAGTTCTGCGACCGTGGCAAGAGTGAAAAAAAAAGTCTTTAATTCAACATTTTAAATTTAGAGAAGAAGCTGGGGTTTTCCCTTCTCTATCTTCGTGCTAATAATAATAATTTCAGTTGCATTCAAGAGACAGCCAGTTTGGTCTAGTGGTTAAAGCATTAGACTATAAACCTGGTTCTACTCCTACCTTGGGGAAGAAAGTTAAATGATTTTGGACCAATCACCAGGAGACTGTGAGTTCTAGTCTGGCCAGCTGGGTGACTTTGGGCCAGTCACTCTCTCTCTCAGCCCAACCCACCTCACAGGATTGTTCTTGTTGTGGGGAAACTAGGAGGAGGAAGGTGTGTTGGATATATGAGTTATTTGTAAAAATAATCAAGGCAGGATATCCAATGAATGAATGAACAAATGAATGAACAAATGAACAAACAAACAAATGAACGAATGAACGAATTTACACCACCCGTTTCCCCTGGTTCCTAGGGCCACACAGGATTAGATATGGCAGAGCTGCATCCAGACACACAGCAGTGCAAATACTTGCCTTGGTGGAGCAGCGGACTAAAGTGCTGTTAAAGTAGCACTTAGCTGCCAGCTGCCTGCAATTACTGCGAGTTCAAATCTCACCAGGCTCAAGGTTGACTCAGCCTTCCATCCTTCCGAGGTAGGTAAAATGAGGACCCGGATTGTGGGGGCAATAAGCTGACTTTGTATAAAAAAGAACACCGCTTGGGGGGGCCGAAAGCCCTACTAAGCAGGTATATACAAAAGTATGAAGGCTATTGCTTAACGCATTGTAAACCACCCTGAGTCTCCGGAGAAGGGCGGCATATAAATCGAACCAATAAATAAAGAAAGAAAGAAATACACAGAGATAGTATATGTGACTTGGGAACGCAGCTGTGACCGTTTCCGAGATCTCACTGTTATAGTGGAAGCTTTTTTTCTGGGTTCAGTGATTCTGAAGGAAAACCTGGCTGCTTTCATAAGTTGCAAACGGGTGCAGTGCTTGAATTCCCAAGGGTTCCCAGACCCTGCTTCCAAAAACAAAAAAACCCAAAACATTGCCCAATCCTACATTTTCCTTAATTCCTCTAGAGCAGGGCTGTCAAACTCTATTTCATTGAGGACCACACTGGGGTTGTGTTTGACCTTGGCAGGGGGCAGGGGGGCGTGGCCAGGGGGCGTGGCCATCTCGACATCATTCATATTGGGGGCGCCTGTGGTGGCCCGAGCGCTCTGCCAGCGAAAACGGGCTCTGTAGCTCCATTTTCGGCTGCAATGGCCTCCTGCAACCCTCTGCCAGTGAAAATGCAGCTGGGGAGGGCCGCACACAGCCCTCCCTAGCTCCATTTTCACTGGCAGAGGCACCGCGGGCCAGTCCTTCACTGTTTCCAGGGCGGCCCCACAGGCCAGATCTAAGCACTCTGTGGGGCGGATCCAGCCTTGAGTTTGACACTCCTGCTCTAGAGGAAGTCCTTGACTTACAACAGTTCATTTAGTGACTACTCAAAGTTAAAGCACTGAAAAAAGGTGACTTCTAACCGTTTTCCACACTTGCGACCATTACAGTATCCCCCGTGGTTCACAGGATCAAAATTGAGATGCTTGACAATTGACTCCTACTAGTATCTATGACGGTTACAGCGTCATTTAATCACCTACGGTGACCTTCTGACCAGTAAAGTCAACGGGGAAGCCAGTTCCACTTAACCACCGTGTTATTAACAACGGCAGTGATTGACTTAACAACTGCGATAAGGAAGGTGGTAAAATGGAGCAAAATTGCCTTAACAGCTGTCTGACTTAGCAACAGAAATGTTGGCTCAATTGCGGTCATAAGTCGAGAACTCTGTATATTTTGGGGGAGGTTGCGCAATATGTTGGTTCCTACATAGCAGGCTACTTCTGCTGACTGCCAGCAGTTTGGCAGTTCAAATCCCGCCAGGCTCAAGGTTGACTCAGCCTTCCCTCCTTCTGAGGTCATTAAAATGAGGACCCAGATTGTTGGGGGCCAGAGGCTGACTCTGTAAACCGCTTAGAGAGGGCTGTAAAGCACTGTGAGGCGGTATATAAGTGTAAGTGCTATTGCTATTGCTATTTCCTTCCTTCCTTCTTTCCTTCCTTCCTTCCTTCCTTCCTTCCTTCCTTCCTTCCTTCCTTCCTATTAGAATGCAGCATTGCAGGCTAACTCTGCCCACTGCCATGAGTTCAAACCTGATTGGCTCAAGGTTGACTCAGCGTTCTATCCTTCCAAGGTCGTTAAAATGAGGACTCAGATTGTTGGGGACAAGAGGTTGACTCTGTAAACCGCTTAGAGAGCGCTGGAAAGCACTGTGAAGCAGTATATAAGTCTAAGTGCTATTCCTTCCTTCCTTCCTTCCTTCCTTCTGTCAGGTTTCGGTGTCGTCTCAAATAAATTGCATTTCCAAATAAATAGTCTTTGATGAAATCTTTCATTTATTAAGCACGACAATCTGTCCCCGACTCATCATAGCCAACACTGACTTCCCGATCCCAAACCTTCCCTTTCCGTTCCCCAATTCTCTGCGTCTCATTGGCCATCTTCCAAATCACTCTCCCCATATCTACTACTTCAGCTCCCAGGAATGTCCCCCCTCCCATCCCATCTCCTAGGGGATATTATCTTCAGGGAAAATAAGTAGGTGAAAAGTCAAGCGTCCTCTTGCCAGCTGCCCCCTCTCCTCCTCCTTATGTCAGCACTGGAACGAATGTAGTTTGGAGTGCTGACACCTTCCTTCCTGTAACACCTAAAGCCATCCGGAAAACCATAGAACAAGGTTCAAACGAATCGAGTTTAGCTCAGCTTAGCGATGTCACTGATCGGTTGGTTGGTTCACTGAAATGCAGACTGATGGGCAGTCTTGCAATGGAGTGTGAGAAAGGAAAAATTGGGGGGTGGGGTGGGGGGGCCTATGAGCAGCAGAGTGCCAACATTGGTGTGCATGGCACCATTTGCAGCTTTGCATGTCTTTCTCTTCCCTGCTTTGTGCGTTTTGCTCACCCAGTTTTCTCCAGATTCTCCTTTTTGCCCCTTTCCCCTGCCCTCCCCTTCTAGGAAACCGTTCCAGCCTATGATTAAAAGAAGGATTAATTCTCTTCGCCCCGTCCCATGCTGGCTATAGAAACCCCCCCTCCCGCTCTGCTTTCTTTCCCTTTGTGTTCTGCTGCGATAATCTCTCCTCTCCCAACCGTGCTTTGATTAACCTCCGAGGGGAAAGGATGCAAATGGGCAAATGAAAAAATTCCTAGAAAACAAGCTTCCTTCTCCAAAGAGCCAGACGTCTAAAGCGGCCCACCGCCTCCCCCTCTCAGGACCTATTAACCCCGTGTCAAGTGGGGATTTCCAGAGACACACGCAGCCGCTCAAATGGCAAGCCGGCAGCCTCAACCTGCTCTGCACCATCCGACGCAAATTCCCCAAATCTGTAGTGAAAAAGCTGGTAAAAAAAGGTATTGATAGAGTCAGGTTGTCTAAGTGGTTAAAGGCAACAGGCGAGAAACGGGGAGAGGATGAGTTCTAGTCCTGCCTTAGGCATCAAAAGCCAGATGGGTGACTTTGCATCAATCATTGGGAGACGGTGAGTTCTAGTCCTGCCTTAGGCATGAAAAGTGCCTGGTGACTTTGGGCCAATCACCAGGAGACGGTGAGTTCTAGTCCCACCTGAAGCATGAAAGCTGCCTGGGTGATTTTTCGCCAATCGCCAGGAGACAGTGAATTCTAGTCCCACCTGAGGCATGAAAGCTATCTGGTGACTTTGGGCCAATCGCCATGAGACAGTGAATTCTAGTCCCACCTGAGGCATGAAAGCTATCTGGTGACTTTGGGCCAATCGCCATGAGACAGTGAATTCTAGTCCCACCTGAGGCATGAAAGCTGCCTGGGTGACTTTGGGCCAATCACCAGGAGACGGTGAGTTCTAGTCCCATCTGAGGCATGAAAGCTATCTGGTGACTTTGGGCCAATCACCAGGAGACGGTGAATTCTAGTCCTACCTGAGGCATGAAAGCTGCCTGGGTGACTTTTGGTCAATCGCCAGGAGATGGAGAGTTGTAGTCCCATCTGAGGCATGAAAGCTGCCTGGGTGACTTTTGGCCAATCGCCAGGAGATGGTGAGTTCTAGTCCCACCTGAGGCATGAAAGCTGCCTTGGTGACTTTTGGCCAATCACCAGGAGATGGTGAGTTCTAGTCCCACCTGAGGCATGAAAGCTGCCTTGGTGACTTTTGGCCAATCACCAGGAGATGGTGAGTTCTAGTCCCACCTGAGGCATGAAAGCTGCCTGGTGACTTTGGGCCAATCACCAGGAGACAGTGAGTTCTAGTTCTTCCTTAGGCATGAAAGCTGGTTGGGTAATCTTGGGCCAATCACCAGGAGACAGTGAGTTGTAGTCCCATTTTAGGCATGAAAGCTGGCTGGGTGACTTTGGGCCAATCACCAGGAGATGGTGAGTTCTAGTCCTGCCTTAGGCACGAAAGACAATTGAGCCAATCATTCTCTCTCATCCCAAGCCATCTCACAGTTGTTGTTGTTGTGGGGAAAATAGAAGGAGCACAGAATATTGTGTATGTTCACAGCCTTGAATTATTTGCACATATACAAACAAATGCAAACAAACAAAGAGGAGGGGGGAGGAGGAGGCAAAACAGAGCGATACCATTTGCTTTCCTTGCTCAGAATCCCTTCTACATTAGACCTTGGCTTGCTTTGTTTTTCCACGCTTCTAGTTCCTAAACGAGACAAGATGCAGTCTGCAAAATGGCCTCACAGCCTGGTGGGACCAAAAGCATTTAGGCTGAAGGGCACAACTTCCCAACTTCCTATGATCCACCCCTAATCCTGCCAGCTGAAGCTTTCTTCAACCTTTGCCAGCTCAGAAGTGTGAAGGGCAAACCAGCTTCCACACGATGCAAGTCTCAAGAACATCAGAAACTAGCCATCTTCTACCCGGTCCGATTCTGGCTTCCAGTTGGACTGGCCATCATTCACAGTCTGATCTTGCACTGTACAACTTGGTCCCTGAGAGCGTATGCACCAAGACAAATTCCTTGTGTGTCCAATCACACTTGGCCAATAATAAATTCTATTCTATTCTATTCTATTCTATTCTATTCTATTCTATTCTATTCTATTCTATTCTATTCTATTCTATTCTATTCTATGAGCTTCCTTTGCTATGAAAGAGAGAACTGTTTTTGGGGTCCTGGTGTTGGCATCTCTCGGCAGAGGGGGGGAGATTTTAGTCCCTCCACTTACAGCAGTTCATTTAGTGACCATCCAAAGTTACAATGGCACTGAAAAAAGGGACTTAGGACCGCTTTTCACACTTAACGACCATTGCAGTGTTTCCCCATGGTCACTTGATTAAAATTTGGACACTTGGTGACAGTCTCATATTTATGACACTCGCAGTGTCCAGAGGTCACTTGATTCCCTTTTGCGACCTTTTGACCAAGCAACGTCAATTTGGAAACCAGATTCACTTAATAACCGGGATACTATTTGAACAATTGCAGGGATTCACTTAACAACGGTGGCAAAGAAGACTGTAAAATGGGGCAAAACTCGCTTAGCACCTGAAATCTTGGGTTCAATTGCCGTCGTAGGTTGAAGGCTACTTGTAGTGTTATTCAAACATGGCCAATTTAAGAGGTGTGGACTTCAATTCCCAGAATTCCCCAACCAGCTGGCTGGGAGTTGAAGTCCACGAGTCTTAAAGTTGCCAAGGTTGGACTGGCTGGGGAATTCTGGGAGTTGAAGTCCACGAGTCTTAAAGTTGCCAAGGTTGGACTGGCTGGGGAATTCTGGGAGTTGAAGTCCACGAGTCTTAAAGTTGCCAAGGTTGGACTGGCAGGGGAATTCTGGGAGTTGAAGTCCACGAGTCTTAAAGTTGCCAAGGTTGGACTGGCTGGGGAATTCTGGGAGTTGAAGTCCACGAGTCTTAAAGTTGCCAAGGTTGGACTGGCTGGGGAATTCTGGGAGTTGAAGTCCACGAGTCTTAAAGTTGCCAAGGTTGGACTGGCTGGGGAATTCTGGGAGTTGAAGTCCACGAGTCTTAAAGTTGCCAAGGTTGGACTGGCAGGGGAATTCTGGGAGTTGAAGTCCACGAGTCTTAAAGTTGCCAAGGTTGGACTGGCTGGGGAATTCTGGGAGTTGAAGTCCACCTATCTTAAACCTGCTACAGTTGAGAAGCACCGTTCTAGATATGTCCCATCTTCATTTTCACAGATCAAGGCACACAAGAGAAGGAATGGAAGCAGAGGTGGGTTCCACATATTTTTACCGTCGGTTCGCCCCCGCGCGCGCGTGTGCCCCTTCCACGCATGCACCCGGCCTTCCGCGTATACGCTTTGCTCTCTCGCGGCTTGCATGCATGCACACGGCTTAGAAAACATGGCTAAATAGGACAGCATAGCGCTGAGGCAGGTGCGCGGTCACCACTACCAATTCGCCCGAACCGGCGTGAACCAGCCCAATACCACTCCTGGATGGAAGGCATCTTGGAATCAAAGCATGCTGACTGCTTTGTCGTCGGGCAGAAAACCAATTCTTCTTTTTTTAAAAAAAAAAAAGAAAAACACTGGAAATGGATTAATTGTTTATCTGCAGGCAGATTGCTTACGGATTTGCCGTTCTTTCCAGCGGTTGGTTAACCAACTGATTTAATGTAAATATGTATATGGGAGAGAGGAAAAGAAAAAAAAAACCCTTGCAGGCAGATTTTTCTGCCTTCCTCTTTATCGCTATTCATCATGCGATTATCTTCAAGCTTCCCCGCTATCCTCAGAGGTCCCGTATAAAATCCATTTTACAGTCTGCACATGGCCAATTCACCCTGGATCTCTCCAAAGATTAATTTTCCACGGGACGCTGACTGATGAGCCAGAGAAGCATGCTTTAACCTAATGTGGGATAAGATGCAAGCCCGCATCGTCGGGTTTAATGCAGCGATTCTTTTAATCTTCTCTTTCATAAAATAAATACGCCTAGCTTTTTCCTAGCTGTTCCTCTTGGGGCTTGGTTTCCAGATTCTCTTATCGACCTGGTAAATGTCTATGGAGATTCTCAGTCATGATGGTCAGGGGTGGATTCTAAATTTTTTTACTACCGGTTCTGTGGGCGTGGCTTATTTTGTGGGTGTGGCTTGGAGGTCATGTGACTAGGTGGGTGTAGCTAGCTGGTCAGAGTCATTTCTGGAAGGTCCTCGCACTTACGACCAGTCCTCGCACTTACGACCCAACTCATTTGTTTGCTTGTAACACTGATCAGCTGTAGGGTGGCCCTTTGAAGCCCCACGGCAAGAGTTTAAACAGGTTTTTTTCCTCTAGTCATCAGCTGGGACTCAGGAGGCAGCAACAGATTGGGGGTGGGACCAAATAAAAGGTAAGAATAACGTGGGGGAGTGGGGGGGTGGGAGGGTGGGGGGGAGAACCGGTTCGGTGACATCATATCGTCACCGCTACTGGCTCGGCCGAACCGGACCGAACCGGGAGGAACCCACCACTGATTTGGACCACTCAGGTGACCCTGAGGACACAGATAAACCTCCAAGTGGCCTCAACAACTCCCCAAAAGGATGCAAATGACCAGCTGTCTACAAGGAATATACTGTTGCACTCCGCCAGCAGCTTGCGCAGCTAGCAGCAGAGTCGGACAGTGAGGAGGCTGGGGAGGAGCATGGGCCAGTCCTGGAGTCTGGGGAAGGCCTGAACGAGGGCTCTGGGTCGGAGGCAGAGATGGGGCCAGGGCCACCTGGGAGTGATGCATGGACTCCGGAGCCTCCAGAGTCGGATATCAGAGAGGCAGAGGAACAGGAGGAGCCTGTTCCTAGTGCGCACATGCGCAGAGCTGCCAGAAGGCAAGAACAGTTAAAACAAAAGGGACGACTCGGGAGTAAGGCCTAGAGATGATTGACCCCTCCCGTAAGGCTTAAAAGAGAAGCAAAGGCACGTGGGCCCTTTGCAGGAAAGCAACGTTGTTAATTCTGTTCCCAGTCGGCATCTCTGTTTGATTCTGGACTCCGTGTGGCTTTGCCAAGTAGGTCTTTGGCAGAGTGTCGAGGGAGATAAAGGTTGGTGATTATCCTGAAGGACTTTTTGCAACTAATTGGGACTCAGATGTGAATGAACGTAATTCACAGCTGTTGCAATCAAAGAGGTTTTTGGGATGACTTGTGTGTTTTAATGACTCAGGAAGCCTAGGTCACAACATATACATCTTCCATTACCCCCCAATCCAGTCAGAGCTGAAGAAGCTTCTTAGATGAGAAGCAAAACGTCTTCAAAGAAAAAAAAACCCAGAAAGTCCAGTTGTCTCTGGGTGCTTTTTTCAAGAGGCAACTGGACTTTCTGGTTTTTCTTTTGAAGATGTTTTGCTTCTCATCCAAGAAGCTTCTTCAGGCCTGACTGGATGGAGAGGAATGGAAGGATTTATACCCCTTGCAGACTGCTGGTCATGCCAACCCTGAAGCTGACCTGATTGAAGCCATTTTGGAAGCTTCAGTGTTGCCACACTGGAGCTGAGGGATGGGGATGGGGGAATAGAGATAGCTGGGGGTTTTGTAGCCAAAACAAAAGACTTTCTCCTGGGAACCAAGGTCATTCTCAGACCTGGTCTGAGAGAAGAGGAGTGATGTTACCAGCAGGGTGGATTTGATTGAAATTGAGTTGATTTAAATCACTAGTAAAAAGGCTTGATTTAAATCAACTCGATTTAAATCATAATTTTTAAAGAGCAACTGTCATCTCTGCTCCTCCTTTGACCCGCTGTTGACTCACCGATAGTCCCAGTGTTGCAGAATATACAGCCTCATGCTACATAACTAAGCTCCATTTCATGCTGAAGAAACTAAATGATTTATGTATCTTAAATAGAAAACTATCTTACGATAGATTTTTACCCCAAAAGTTTTTTATTAAAATAAATTCGATTTAAATAAAAAAAAATCCGATTTAAATCCAAAAAATCCGATTTAAATCAAAAAAATCTGATTTTTTTTTATTTTTTTTAAAAAAAATCATTGATTTTTATCCACCCTGGTTACCAGGCAACCAGAGGGCACCTTAATTGGAAACATGTGTCTGATTGTTTGGGGAAAGGGAAAAAACTTGTATTTTTAATTAGGTGAAAACTACAGGAACCTTCAGAGTTGTGCCAATATGGCGCCCAGTGATGGCTAACCTTTTTGCCATTGTGTGCCAGGAGCAGGGGGGGAGGGGGGGTCGTGCGCACGCGTGCCCACACCCATAATTCTATGTGCCCCACCCCCGCGCATGCATCTGGGACCCCCCCCGCTCCCCTCTGCTCCTGGCACGTGATGGCACGTTGGGCCTGGTAGGCCCATTTTTCTCTCTCCCCAGGCTCCAGAGCCTTTTTAGAAACTTGGGGAGGGCGAAAATGGCCTTCCCCACACACACCCGGAGGCCCTCCGGAGGCCGGAAATGGCCCGTTTGACAACTTTCAGTGAGACCAAGAGGCCCGTTTTTCTCTCTCCCCAGGCTCCAGAGCCTTTCTAGGAGCCTGGCGAGGGCGAAAACAGCCTTCCCCACCTCCCGGAGGCCCTCTGGAGGCCAGAAATGGCATGTTTGCCAATTTCCAGTCTCACCGGAAGTTGGCAAACAGACTGTTTCCGGCCTCCAGAGGGCCTCCGGGGGAGGGAGGGAGACCGTTTTCACCCTCTCCAAGCTCCTAGAAAGGCTCTGGAGCCTGGGGAGAGAGAAAAACGGGCCTTCTCCACTACCACCCCCGAGGCCCTCCGGAGGCAGGAAACAGCCTGTTTCCCTACTTCCAGTAGGCCCAGAAGGCCTGAAAATCAGCTGGCTGGCACGCACATGCGCGCCGGAGCTGAGCTCGCGTGCCCCCCAATATGGCTAAGCATGCCACCTGTAGCCATCATGGCGATATACCCAATAAGGCAGAACAATTAATCAGTGGAACTACTTGCCTCCAGAAGTTGTGAATGCTCCAAGAAGACTGGAAGTTTTTAAGAAGATGTTGGATAACCATTTGTCTGAAGTGGTGTAGGGTTTGCTGCCTAAGCAGGGGGTTGGACTAGAAGACCTCCAAGGTCCCTCCCAACTCTGTTTATTCTATTTCTATTCTGTTTTATTTTTCTGAGGCCCTTGAGATGAAGCAGAAGAGGACGGGCTGAAATGTTTGGCCCTGTTTACACACACACACACACACACACACACACACAGACACACACAAGACATATACACACGCACAGCAGTTGCAAGCCCAAAGCCACGGCAAAGAGAGTTGCCATTTTGACTTTTGGGACTTTTTCTCCAGGCAGCCTAAACAAGGACCTGCATGAAAAGGAATAACCCGAATGCATCTATTTTCGGTCTGGTTTTAAATTGTACCCTTCCCGCTGCCAATTTTTTGCTGGAAGGATTGTCGCGGAGTGCTGGTGGTGGGGTTTTCTAAAATAAATAATAATAATTAAAAAAAAACCAGGAGTCTGTGGCTTGCCCAGCCCTGCCTTAAGTCAGGACATCCAACAAGGGCAGAAGGATGATTTCATAGCAGTTTTGAACCTCTTCGATGGGTGGGCGGGAGGGGGGAAACCCCTGTGATTGAAACCTTTAAAATAAGCAAAAAAGCTCCTTCTACATTAAGAATCTCTGTTTTTTTCGGCTCAGCAGCTTTATTTTGGCTCCTACCCCGACAGCCGTAGCCCTTTTCCCCTCTCTTTTGCAAACCTCAGCGTTTTCCACCCCACTTCAATTTTGACCAAGCCCCGTCTCCTAACGCCAGCAACAAAAGGGAAAGGAAAACGGAGCCCTATTCACCGTTTGAGACAGTCCACAAAGAAAAAAGTAAAGAACGTTTCCAGCTCCTCTTTGGCCAGAGCAAAGGGTCTCCAGCACGTTTGCCCCCCCCAAAGACAGAGGGTCAGGAAAACAAATGGGATCTCTTAAATTCTCATTCTCTTTTGAGTGATGGGCTCCGGGGCAGAAAGGTTTGCAGACCTGAGAGTGCCAAAATAAATAAATAAAAAGGTTCACACAAACATCCACTTATTTTCATTGCTTCTAGGTGAGAAAGTCAGCAAATACAGAGGCTCCTTTATGGGCTTAAGAGGTGGGGAGGGAGGGAGGGAAGGGAAGAAGGAAGGCAGGAAGGAGGAGGAGGAGAAGGAAAGGAAAGGAAGAAGGAAAGAGGGAAGGGAAGGGAGGGAAGGAAGGAAGGAGGAGAGGGGAGGGGAAGGGAAGGAAGAAGGAAAGAGGGAAGGGAGGAAAGGAAGGAGGGGAGTGGAAGGGAAGGGATGGGAAGGAAGGAAGGAAGGAAAAGAAGGGAAGGAGTGGAGGGAGGGAGGAAGGGAGGAAGGAGAAGGAGAAGGAAAGAGGGAAGGGAAGGGAAGGAAGGAGAGGAGAGGGGAAGGAAGGGAAGAAGGAAAGACGGAAGGAAGGAAGGGGGAGGGGGAGGGGAGGGAGGAAAGGAAGGAAGGAGGGGAGGGAGTGGAAGGAAAGAGAAGGGATGGGAAGGAAAAGAAAGGGAAGGGAAGGAAGGAAGGAAAAGAAGGGAAAGGAGGGAGAGAGGGGAAAGTTAGAAGGAAAGGGGGAAGGAAAGGAAAGGAAAAGAAGGGAAGGAGGGGGGGAAGGAGAAGGAAAGGGAAGAGGGAAGGGAAGAAGGGAAGGGAAGGAAGGGGAAAGGGAGGGAGGGAGGAAAGGAAGGAAGGAGGGGAGGGAGTGGAAGGGAAGAGAAGGGATGGAAAGGAAAAGAAAGGGATGGGAAGGGAAGGGAAGGGAAGGGAAGGAGGGAAGAAAGGGAAGGAAAAGAAGAGAAGGGAGGGAGAGAGGGAAAGGTTAGAAGGAAAGGGGGAAGAGAAGGAAGGGAAAAGAAGGGAAGGGAGGGAGGAAGGAAGGAAGGGAGAAGAGAGGAATGTAAGGCAGGTAAGAAGGAAAGGGGGATTGGAAAGGAAGGGAGGGAGGGAAGAGAACGGGAGGAAGGAAGGAATCCAGAAGACCAACATTTAACCTTGGCTCGCAAAGCTTCCCCCAAACCCAGGGCCTCTTTGTTCTGCAAAAGTGTGGTTGGGATTGGGGTTTTTTTTTTTTTTTTTTTCAAATGCATTTTTAAAAATTCACATGGCAAACCAGCAGGCGACAAGCGCCAAATAAAACCTTCGACCACTGCAACGGGCAACGAAGTGCAGCGACCCCCCTGTAACGCAGGAGGCGGAAACGTTCAAAGCCGCCCCGCTTCTCCTGCGTGGAAACAGATACGCACCACACGTCTGGAGATGCAGAGGTCGAAGACGCAAGAGGAGACGGCGGGAGAAGGAGAACTCCCCCCCTGCTTCCTTCGTATTTATATATAAATACACACACACACACACACACATATATTTTTAAAAAGGTTGCGAAAGGTGGGCCGCCTTCTGAAAGATGCTGAGAAGGATTGACCTGAAAGCTACAGAAGCATCTCCGAAGAAAAAGCTGCAGCCTCCGTCTCATTTTCCCTCTTGACAGCGGCAATAAAGAATTAAGCGGCGCAAAGGGAGGAGCGGGACAGAGTTTCAATGTTGGATCCATCAGACCCAATCCAGGAATAAGAAGATCCCTGCTGCAAGGACCAACTGCGAGTCACTTTTTTCAGGGCTGTTGTAACTTCAAATGTTTGCTAAACGTATGGTCGTAAATCGAGGGCTTACCTGTAGTAAGTCCAATGGCCAGAAATAAATTACCAGTAATCTAATCCTATCCCGACTGGCTGCTCCTCAGGTGCCTCTCGAGTTCTGCTCCCTCTCTCTCTCTCTCTCTCCCCCCCCTTCCTCCCTCTCTCTTTCTCCCTCTTCCTCCTTCCCTCTCTCTTCCTTCTCTCTCCCTCCCTCTCCTTCTCTCTCTCATCTCTCTCCTTCTCTTTCTCCCTTTCTCCCTCTCTCCTCTCTCCCTCCCTCTCTTCCTTCTCTCTCCCTCTTTCACTCTCCCTCCCTCCCTCTTTCTCCCTCTCCCTCCCTTCCTCTTCCTTCTCTCTCCCTCCCTCTCCTTCTTTCATCTCTCTCCCTCTTTCTCTCCCTCCCTCCCTCTCCTTCTCTCTCATCTCTCCCTCTCTCCCCCCTCTCTCCCTCTCTTCCTTCTCTCTCCCTCTCTCCTTCTCTCTTTCATCTCTCTCCCTTTCTTTCTCCCTTCCTCCCTCCCTCTCTCATCTCTCCCTCCCTCTCCTTTTCTCTCTCCTTCTCTCTCTCATCTCTCCCTCTCTCCTTCTCTCTCTCCTCTCTCTCTCTTCCTCCCTCCTTCTCTCCTTCTCTCTCTCATCTCTCCCTCTCCCTCCCTCTCTCCTTCTCTCTCATCTCTCTCCTTCTCTTTCCCTCCCTCCTCTCTCTCTCTCTCCCCCCCCCACATGCACACACAACTTTGTTTCGCATCTTTTACAAGTGAAGAGCAAAAGCAGCCATCTTTTTAGCCTTGCTGGAATAAAGGTCATTTTGTACCCTCCCCTGCTTGTTTCCCCGAAAATAAGACCCAACTGGAAAATAAGCCCTAGCATGATTTTTTCAGGATGCTCGTAATAGAAGCCCTACCCCAAAAATAAGCCCCAGTTAAGATCGTCAGCAGATGGAAGTGTTTAGTGCCGTATTCCCCCAAAATAAGACCTAATCAGAAAACAAGCCCTAATGCGTCTTTTGGAGCAAAAATTAATATAAGACTAGGTCTTATTTTGGGGGAAACTTGGTACTAGCTGTTTCGGGTTGTCTGAAATAACGGGGACTAGAGGAATTATTCCCAGGCGGACAGAAACCACCACAAGAATCTTTCATAGAAAAAAAAACCAAAGAAGTAGAAATCTCTATCTGGATTCCTTTTGAAATGACTCAATCCGGCCGAAGGATATCTACGTTCCCTCCCCAAAAACCTGGTTTTCCTTATCAGCAAGCACCAGGCAGCCACTCCATCAGCCAAACCGCCCGGCTCCTTGACTTCCCCCGTCCCGCTGATCCTATCGCTCTGAATCCTCTTCTAGGGCAGCATCCAGTCCTTCGCTTCACCCAGTCTGGGAAAAGTCCAGCGGTTCCATGAATGGCAGGTTTTAAGCACGGCTGGTCTGAGTTTTGGGTTGGAAAGCGGCTAAAATGCATTGGTGCAAAGCAGCTGGTTTAATTTGTCGACGATTCGATACATTACTGGAAGTTTTTAAAGAAACTTCCGATTTGCCCCCAGAGATACGAAGGATATCGGATCTCCGGGTCTTTCGCCGTGCCCTGAAAACTTTTCTTTTCCATCAAGCAGGGCTGGCGTGAACCCCCTCTGCCTTTTTTTAGTCTTTTTTTAGTTTTTTAGCTTTTTAAATTGTCAATGGGTTTTAATTTGATTTTTTTAAAATTCGGGCCAAAGTTATGTAATTCTTTTAATAATTTTAAATTTTGTATTGGTATGTGTTTTAGTTCTGGCTGTGCACCGCCTTGAGTCCACTAGGAGAAGGGCGGTATTCAAATTGAATAAAATAAATAAATAAATAAATAAAAAATAAGATGTTGGATAACCATTTGTCTGAAGTGATGTAGGGCTTCCTGCCTAAGCAGGGGGTTGGACTAGAAGACCTCCAAGGTCCCTTCCAACTCTGTTATTCTATTCTATTCTATTCTATTCTATTCTATTCTATTCTATTCTATTCTATTCTATTCTATTCTACTCTACTCTACTCTATTCTATTCTCTGTTCTGTTCTGTTCTGTTCTAGTCTAGTCAAGTCTATTCTATTCTATTCTATTCTATTCTATTCTATTCTACTCTACTCTACTCTACTCTACCCTACCCTACCCTACCCTACCCTACCCTATATATTACAGCAGGGGTTTCAAACACAAGGCCCATAGGTTGGGTGTGACCCATGATGTGGTCGGATGCGGCCCATAATGTGGTTAGATCTGGGGGCCGTCCTGGAAAATGTAAGGGGCGTCCTGCATTACTTCGGCCCAGTCTACCCAATGTGAAGAGGAAACATGCCAGCAGTTTGGGGAGTGGCGTCAAGTTGGCCACGCCTACCCAATCGGCCACACCCACCCAGTCAGCCATGCCCGCCCAGTCAGCCACGCCCACCCAGTTAGCCACGCCCACCCGGCCCCCCAAGGTCAACCACAGCACAGATGCGTCCCTCAATGAAATTGAGTTTGACACCTCTGTATTGCACGATCCTAAGAAATGGGCAAACTGGCTCACGACAGTAAGTGTGTCATACAGGTAATCCTCGATTTACAACCATTCATTTTGTGACTGTTGAAGTTACGACGGGGCTGACAAAAGTGACTTGACTCTTTTTCACACTTACGACCGTTGGGGCATCCTTATGGTCACTTCGTTCAAATTAGGGCGTTGGGCAGCTAGCACATTTAGGCAGTCCTTGACTTAACAACCGTTCGTCCAAGAAGCTTCTTGGATGAAGAACTGAGGAAGCTTTCTGGGATGAGAAGCGAAACGTCTTCGAAGAAAAAACGGAAAGTTCAGTTGCCTCTTGAAAAAAGCACCTTTGCGACAGCCGTGACCTGAATGACGGAGAATCTCCATAGAAATTTATGGCTAAGCACTTCTGCATTGTCACCAAAACACAATGGGAGAAAAAAAAATCCAGGCACCAGCTTTTTTGGGGGGAGGGGGTTCTGATTAAGAAGCCCATTACACTTTTGTTAGTGTTTAAGGTGCGGTGGCTCAGTGGCTAAGACGCTGAGCTTGTCGATGGAAAGATCGGCAGTTCAACGGTTCGAATCCCTAGGGCCGCGTAACGGGGTGAGCTCCTGTTACTTGTCCCAGCTTCTACCAACCTAGCAGTTCGAAAGCACATAAAAAAGGCAAGTAGAAAAATAGGGACCACCTTTGGTGGGAAGGTCACAGCGTTCCGTGCGCCTTTGGCATTGAGTCATGCCGGCCACATGACCACGGAGACGTCTTCGGACAGTGCTGGCTCTTTGGCTTTGAAACAGAGATGAGCACCGCCCCCTAGAGTCGGGAACGACTAGCACAGATGTGCAAGGGGAACCTTTACCTTTAAGGTGGCCTAAGAATTGGACGCTTGTTCCCCTGAATGTTGGATGGATGCAGTTGCAAAACAGGCCAGTCTCATAAACAAAGACCTTCTCAATGCATTTGCATTTGTGATTTGCATTGCTTCTGAAGTAAAGGAATTGGGGGGGGGGACAAAATAAACACGATCTGTGTGTGCAGGATTCCTAGAGGCCAGGTGGTTCAACACATTGTGGAGACCTCATTGCATCAGCTTTCAAATCCATCGAGTCAATATCGACTCTTAGTGATATGAGAGCAGTCTTCCAATATCTCAGGGGCTGCCACAAAGAAGAGGGAGTCAAGCTATTCTCCAAAGCACTTGAGGGTAGAACAAGAAGCAATGGATGGAAACTAGTCAAGGAGAGAAGCAACCTAGAACTAAGGAGAAATTTCCTGACAGTGAGAACAATTAACCAGTGGAACGACTTGTCACCAGAAGTTGTGAAATCTCCAACACTGGAAATTTTTAAGAAGATGTTCGATAACCATTTGTCTGAAATTGTGTAAGGTTTCCTCCCTGAGTAGGGGGTTGGACTAGAAGACCTTCCATTATTCTGTTATTCATAGGCTTTCTCCAGGGTGATCTGTCTCTAACCTGGTCCATTAGATCAACATAAGGCACACACATCAGACTGAGTCCCTCCATCTTCCTATTGGTCATCCCCATCTTCATTTTAGGGGTGACGTGATAGCAGTGTCTCAGTATCTCAGGGGCTACCCCAAAGAAGAGGGAGTCAAGCTATTCTCCTGAAGGCAGGACAAGAAGCAATGGGTGGAAACTAATCAAGGAGGGAAGCAATTTAGAACTAAGGAGAAATTTCCTGACAGTGAGAACAATTAATGAGTAGAACAACTTGCCTCCAGAAGTTGTGAATGCTCCAATGCTGGAAGTTTTTAAGAAGATGTTGGATAATCATTTGTCTGAAGTGGTGTAGGGTTTCCTGCCTAAGCAGGGGGTTGGACTAGAAGACCTCCAAGGTCCCTTCCAACACTGTTATTCTAGTTCTATTTCAATAGGCAAATAATAAAAAGCACATTTAATGTAGCCATAATAATCCTTTTTATTTTTGCTTTTTTTAAAAAGAGCAAAATGAGTGGTCAAAATATTTACCTAAAGGAGAGCAACATTGAGTTTCTGGAAGCACAATGTTGTGGCTGCAAAGTTGTTGGCTTTTTCAGAGAGAAAAGTGAAGAAATGGGTCAAGCGGTCCAATTCCCCCAGGGCTGGCCAAACCTGTCCAGCTGTTCGCTTTGCAAAAAAAAAAAAATGTCTTCGATCAGGGCCAGCAACTCAAGCCAGACGCCCTTAAAACATTTGGTAGGAAATCTGCAGCAGGCTATTTCGTTCAGTGACATCACGGGAAGCTTAATTTGTTGATTTATTAACTCCTGTTTTTCTATAGCTGACTTGTAGACGTGCACGAAATCAATCTGTAATAAGAAGTCCCAAATGCAGGATTTTGGAGCAGCTTCTTGGACCTGGGCCAGGCCAGCCAGTTGCAGCTGGTTGAGGCTTGAATGACAGGCCAGGATAACCCAGGAATGTAGGCCAGACTGGGGAAATAAAAGCGGTGGAAGAGGACAACGGCAAACCATTGTTACTCTCTCGCCATCAGAGACGTATAGATGGAATCATGAAATCACCAGGAATTGAGCTGATTTCCAAGAAGACCCTTTTCACTCAGGTAGTCCTCAACTTACAACCAGTGGTGAAATGTAAAAGTTGTTACTACCGGTTCTGTGGGTGTGGCTTGGTGGGGGGGGGTAATGTGACTGGGTGGGTATGGGCAACTTTTTTTTTAAACTTTTAAAACCATTTTTTCTACAACCTCTTCAGCTGAAGAGGTTGTAGAAAAAAATGCTTTTAAAAACCTCTGATGGTGCCAGCTGATCATCAGAGGCTTTTTTTTTTACTTTTAAAAGCATTTTTTCGGCCGAAGAGGTTGTAAAAAAAAAGCTTTTAAAAATAATTTTAAAAAATCCTCTGATGATTGCATGGCTCAGCTGGGCATGGGGGGGGGCAGGGATTTTTGCTACCTGTTCTCTGAACCATCCGCTGCCATCGCTACCGGATCGGGCGATCCGGTCCGAACCATTTCATCCCTGCTTACAACCATTTGTTTTGTGACTGTTCGCAGTTATAACCATACTGAAAAATGTGACTTGCAGTCAGTCCCTGCACTTACAACTTAGGCCGCATCCCACGGTCATGTGATCAAAATTAGGTTGCTCGGCATGAGGTATGTATTACCAATCATTGCAGTGTCCTGGGGTCATGTGATCACCGTTTACGACATTCCCAGGCAGCTTCCAGGGCAAGCAAAGTCGACGGGAAAGACTGGATTCGCTCAAAGACTGTATCATTCATTTAACGACAGTAGCGATTCACTTAACAACCATGGCAAAAAAAAAGGTCATAAAACTGAGCATGACACACTTAACAATCGCCTTGCTTAACAATGGAAATTCTAGTCTCAATTGTGGTCGAGGACTATCTCTGTAGAGGAATATACATCTAATATCTGCTATTAGAGACGTCTCTGATACTGGGAAAGATGGAAGGAAACTAGAATAGAATAGAATAACAGAGTTGGAAGGGACTTTGGAGGTCTTCTAGTCCAACCCCCTGCTTAGGCAGGAAACCCTACACCACTTCAGACAAATGGTTGTCCAATCTCTTCTTAAAAACTCCCAGTGTTGGAGCATTCACAACTTCTGGAGGCAGGTTGTTCCACTGATTAATTGTTCTCACTGTCAGGAAATTTCTCCTTAGTTCTAAGTTGCTTCTCTCCTTCATTACTTTCCACCCATTGCTTCTTGTCCTGCCCTCAGATGCTTTGGAGAATAGCTTGACTCCCTCTTCTTTGCAGCAGCCCCTGAGATACTGAGACACTGCTATCATGTCACCCCTAAAATGAAGATGGGGATGACCAATAGGAAGATGGAGGGACTCAGTCTGATGTGTGTGCCTTATGTTGATCTAATGGACCAGGTTAGAGACAGATCACCCTGGAGAAAGCCTATGAATAACAGAATAATACATCGTGGCGACCAAAACTGGATGCAGGATTCCAAGTGTGGCCTTACCAAGGCCTTATAAAGTGATATTAACATTTCACGTGATCTTGATTCTATCCCTCTGTTAATGCAGCCTAGAACTGTGTTGGCATTTTTGGCAGCTGCTGCGCATGGCTGGCTCATATTTAAATAGTTGTCCACTGGGATTCCAAGATCCCTCTTACAGCTACTACTTTCTCCTCCTATTTTTCCCACGACAACATCCCTGGGAGGTAGGTTGGGCTGAGAGAGAGGGACTGGCGCAAAGCCACCCAGCTGGCTGTCATGGCTAAGGTGGGACTACAACTCACAGTTTCCTGGCAATTGGGCCAAAGTCACCCAACTGGCCTTCCTACTTAAGACTAGAACTTTCCGTCTCCTGGTGATTGTCTCAAAGTCACCCAGTCAGTTTTCATGCCTAAGGCGGGACTAGAATTCACTGTCTCCTGGTGATTGGCCCAAAGTCACCTAGCCAGCTTTCATGCCTAAGGCAGGACTAGAACTCACCGTCTCCTGGTGATTGGCCCAAAGTTACCCAGCCAGCTTTCATGCCTAAGGCGGGACTAGAACTCACCGTCTCCTGGTGATTGGCCCAAAGTTACCCAGCCAGCTTTCATGCCTAAGGCGGGACTAGAACTCACCGTCTCCTGGTGATTGGCCCAAAGTTACCCAGCCAGCTTTCATGCCTAAGGTGGGACTAGAACTTACCGTCTCCTGGCGATTGGCCCAAAGTCACCCGGATGACTTTCATATCTAAGGCTGGACTAGAACTCACCGTTTCCTAGTTTCTAGTCTAGTAGCTTAATTTTTAGTCGCATAGATGGGAGGAAACCCCAGACGTTTAGCAACGGTGTGTTACAAGTCCCAACTGTGAAATATGTGCACAGTAGAAAGAGTTTCTAATCATGTCAAAAGTCCATTTCCCCTTCATGACTAAATAATCCAAAACAATGGTTGCATTTTAGTTGAGGCAGCATAATTTTTAAATGAGAAATGCATCTACGCATAACCAGATCTCCCATATGAAGACTCTTCTTTTTCATTATTACTTCGATTAATTTATTGAATTGGAAATGAAAGGACAGGCCGTTCCCTTTCAGATGACTAAGTCCACAGCCAGTACGAATCAGTCCAAAGATTAAGCGGCAGCATCTCATTGGTGGAGAAAACGTTTGCTGAAAACACGCAAATAAACAAACTGGAGATTGTGATAACGAAGCCAGAACTGTGGTTTGCATTGCATTCAGAGAAGTCTTGGTCTGAAGAAATTTGATATAAGATGAGGATGGCTGCATGCGCGAAAATCACCTGGCCGGTGCATAGGAAACCAGAATATCACAGCTTCTCTGTGGCTGCCCCAGCTCTCTGGAACCAGTTACCTCCTGAGATCTGGACCACCCCCACTCTATTGGCCTTCCGAAAAGTGGTGAAGACCTGGCTTTTCTGGCAGCCCCGGGCCGTTGATCTCGCTGTTGCGATCTTGTGAGATCCAGCCATGAATGGTGTAAATGGGTTTTAATGTTTTAATTTTTAAATGTTTTTATAATGGTTTTTTTAAAATGCATTGTAAGCCGCCCTGAGTCTCCAGAGAAAGGCAGCATATAAATTGAAATAATAATAATAATAATAATAATAATAATAATAATAATAATAATAATAATAATAATAATAATAATAATAATAATTGAGTAAGTAATTGAGCAGCGAGCTGAAAATTGGAAACACAAAGCTCTGCATGGCCAATACTTGAAAAGTATTGAAGGCAAAGCTGACTAGAAACTAACTTGGAACTGGTTAAGATCAGAAGTACTGAAAAAAGAAACAGAAAGCTTTATTTTGGCAGCTCAAGAACAAGCCCTAGCCACAAATTGCATAAAGGCAAAAATTCAACATGTTACCACCAACAGCAAATGCCGCCTCTGCAATGAGAAAGATGAGACAGTCGACCACCTGATCAGTGGTTGCAGCAAAATTTCACAAACTGACTACCTACAATGCCATGACCGTGTTGCTAAGATCATTCACTGGAAATTGTGCCAGAAGTTTGGATTTGAGTACAGCAAAAACCACTGGGAACATCAGGTTGAGAAAGTTTTAGAGAACGAGAAACTCAAGATCTTGTGGGACTTTAGGATTCAGACTGACAGGCACTTGGTCCACAACACACCTGACATAACAATAGTTGAAAAGAAAAAAGTATGGTTCATTGACATTGCAATACCTGGTGATGCACGAATTGAAGATAAGCAGCAAGAAAAAATCACAAAGTACCGGGACTTGCAAATTGAAGTTGAGCGACTGTGGAAAAAGAAATCGTGTGTTGTCCTGATTGTAATTGGAGCTCTTGGAGCAATACCCAAAGGGCTACCCCGTTATTTAGAAATTCTAAATTTGCCGGACTTGAACATTTTGACTCTACAAAAAACCACCTTACTCGGAACAGCTTACATCCTCCGACGATACCTTAACAGTTCCTAGGTCCTTGGTTAGGACTTGAGCTGCTGAGCTATTAACCAGCCTCAAAGGCTGTGAATCTCACTAAAGATTAAATAATAATAATAATAATAATAATAATAATAATAATAATAATAATAATAATAATAATAATAATAATAGAAAAGAAAAGAAAAGAAAAGAAAAGAAAAGAAAAGAAAAGAAAAGAAAAGAAAAGAAAAAGAAATCGTGTGTTGTCCTGATTGTAATTGGAGCCCTTGGAGCAATACCCAAAGGGCTACCCCGCTATTTAGAAATTCTAAATTTTCCGGACTTGAACATTTTGACTCTACAAAAAAACCACCTTACTCGGAACAGCTTACATCCTCCGACGATACCTTAACAGTTCCTAGGTCCTTGGTTAGGAATCGAGCTGCTGAGCTATTAACCAGCCTCAAAGGCTGTGAATCTCACTAAAGATTAAATAATAATAATAATAATAATAATAATAATAATAATAATAATAATAATATCATCTTCCCTGTACATGCATGCATCCCAGGCAGCTGCTCTTCCAGTTTTCTCCAGCACATGTGAAGACCAGCTGGCCGGCACGCCAGAACCCGAAAGAGCAATGGGCAACGGCTTGCGTGCCCGGAGAGATGGCTCTGCGTGCCACTTCCAGCATGCATGCCTGTTTTGCCCCAGCTACGGACCCCAAAGAACGCAGCACACACAAACTCTATACAAATCTTATTTTACTCAAATCACATATTTACATATGTGGTGGGATTGTAAATTTGTGCAAAAATTGTGGAAGATGGTGTTTAAGTAGATTGAAGAAATTGTAGGAATAAAGGTAGAAGAGGCACCAAAGGTAGCATTACTCTCACTATTAGTAGATATAAAGTGTAAAACAGAGGCTAAAGAGTTGATAACAAATTTGTTGACTGCAGCAAGGTTAATGATTTCTAGGAACTGGAAGACACGAGGTGATTATTGTTTGAAAGAATGGTATAAGGAAGTATGGGATATTGCCATAAATGATAAATTGACTTGTAATATTAAAGTAAGGAGGGGCATAATGAAAGCAAATGAATTCAATGGAATCTGGAAACAGTTCCTAATATATGTGTTTTCTGGAGGAAGGGGGATACCACCATCAGAAGAAGTGTTAAGATTTTGGAAGCAGGAATGATCCCGAGGGGTGGGGGAGCACTCGTTGATTGTTTGTATTGTGTATATTGTTATATATTATATATTATGATTCATGTATGTTATGTATGTTAAAAAAAAATTTAATAATAAAAAAATATGAAAAAAACAAAACAAATAACTTAGTCTTTATCATTCAAAGGCTGTTAATGAACTGTCTTAACAGCCTACCAGAATTCTAAGATAAGGTAATCACAGTCTTACTAGAGTTGGCAGAAAGCCCAGAAACAATTTTGCAGGCGAAGGAGAGTGAACTAAAGTTGTTCTCTACAGCTTGTTGCAATCAGTGTTCCTTCTTAAATAGGCTAAGGGAGTGGCCAATTAGCCCCAAGCCTTACTCTGGAGGAGACCTCCTCCTGAGGAGCCACTCTTGCCTTTTGGCAGCTCTTCGCACCCGTGCATCGAGAAGAGGCTCCTCCTCTTCGTCCTCTTCACTTATGGGAGCTTCTGGAGGTTCTGAAGGCCCTGGCTGAATCTCCGCCTCTGGCACCACATCTTCTCCAGCCTCCTCACTGTCCGACTCGAGTGCCAGCTGCACAGGATGTTGGCGCAGCACCACACCAGCCTCCTCGCTGTCTGAATCAGCTACAATCTGCACAGGTTGCTGACGGGCCACAACAATGCCACAGGTTCACCATCACAGCTACAGGTGGTTTGTTAATTGAATCAGGGCTATTTGCAGAGGGCTAGTTTACAGGGTTAAACTAATTCCATCTGCTCAAAATTTATTTGGAGACATTTAATTTCAGTTCATTAACTGGTTTTTTTTTTTTTTTTGCTTATATAGTCCTCCAAGGAAGAGAGATGAAGAGAAAGAGCAGAACAGCAAGTCTGCCCATCAGGGACTCACTGCCGAAGCCTGGCAACAGAGAACACACCCAAGCACTGATTGGTCGCAATGACTAAGCCACACCCCGCTGGTGCCTGATTGGCCAATGGTTAGATTAGGCTCCTCCTGGAGAAAGCAGCTGGAATTCTGTAGTCCCAAATCACAATTTTTGATAGTGGGATTGAGTGCTGCACCCAGCTCAAGTAGTCCTCAATTTATGGCCATAATGGAGTCTGGAATTTCAAGCAAAAGTCATTGCAGTCGAGGCACCACGTGAATGGACTCAATTTGATGGCTCGTTATAAAGTGAGTCACCACAGTCGCTAAGTGAATCCATTCTCCCGAATGGGTGCTTTCCCATGGCAGTCACATCATCGTGACACGCTACCGGTAGTCCTCGACTTACAACAGTTCGTTTAATGACTGTTCAAAGTTACAACGCCACTGAAAAAAATGACTTAGGATGGTTTTTCACAGTTGCGACCATGGCAGCATCCCCATGATCATGTCAATTGCTTCATATTTATGACCGTTGCTGTGTCACGTGATCCCCTTTTGCAACCTTCTGAGAAGCAAAGTCAATGGGGAAGCCGGATTCACTTAACAACCGGGTTATTAACTTCTCAACTGCAGTGATTCACTTAACAACTGTGGCAGGAAAGGTCGTAAAATGGAGCAAAACTCACTTAACGAATGTCTTAAATGAAATTTCACAACAGAAATGTTGGGTTCAGTTGAGGTCAAGCAAAGTCAAAGGGGGGAAGCCATAATAATATCAATTGCAGTGATTCACTTCAAAAGTGTGGCAAGAAAGGTCATAAAACTGTCCCGCTTAGCAACAGAAATTTTGGGCTCAATTTTGGTTGTAAGTCAAGGACTACCTATATTGTTGCAGGCAGCCTTGGGCTCCTTTATGAACAGTAAGATACAATACAGATAATCCCCAATTTTCAACTACAAAACTCTGTCATTAAGTGGTACAGTCATTAAGTGTGGCATCACGCAAACATATCTTCATTTAGAACCTTTTTCGCCCTGGCTGTGAAGTGAATCCCTGTGGTCGTTAAGTGAGACACCATAGGACTGCAACTTGTGACCTTCTCTTCCTGGCCAGCTTCCCCATTGATTTTGCTTATTGGAAGCCATCCAGGAGTCTCCTTTAATGGCGATCACGTGATCACGGGGCACTGCAACTGTCGTAAATGTGTGACTATTGCCCAATGCCTGAATCCTGGTCAAGTGACAGAGGCTGCAATGGTCGTAAGTGTGAGGATTGGTCATCACACTTTATTCAGCTGTTGTAACTTTGGTCACTAAATGAATGGTTGTTAAGTGAGGACTATTTATATGTATAAACACCTGGAATACTGCATCCAGTTTTGGTCGCCACGATGTAAAAAAGATGTGGAGACTCTAGAAAGAGTGCAGAGAAGAGCAACCAGGATGATTAGGGGACTGGAGGCTAAAACGGGGATCACCAACCTTTCAGACCTCAGGGACCACTAAATTCATAATTTTAAATCCTGCGGACCACTAATATGATCGACTGGCTGGCTGGGAGTGGCTAGGTAATCATGTGACTGAGTGGGTGTGGTCAACTCGATGTCATTCATGTTGAAGGGTGCCTCGCTGGCCTCTACTCGCCCCTCCCCTCCCAGCCCCTCCTCGCCTCCCCATACGGGCTCCTTAGGGCCCCAACAGGTAGCAGTTATTGGAGCTAAGCAGCCACCATGAGAAAGAGTTGGCAAAACAGCTCAGTTCAAATTGGATCTGACCGAGAAGGAGGCTCAGCAGAAGCACCTCACTGAGGACTAGGAGCATAAGCTTTCCAAGCAGAGGGAAGACTTGCGGGAGTGCAAGGCCAGATACTAGCGCCTGGAGGCTCAGCGGGCTGAGATGGTCAGCCAGTTCGAGGCCATGATGCAGTCCCACTGGAACGAGGCCCTCCAGCTCTTCGTCACCAGAGGCACTTCCATCCATCCATCCATCCATCCATCCATCCATCCATCCATCCATCCATCCATCCTTCACCTAAAGCCCTGCACCAGGAGGCTGAAGCAGACACCAAGTCGGAATTTCTGTCCCCCTCTGACCGACACAAGAAGACCCCGAAGGGAGAGACTCTCTGCAGCAACACAAATGTTCATTGCACGTATCCAGCCCAGGGGCCATAGTTTGAGGACCCCTGATTTAGTGCAATATAAAAAATGCAAATAATTTTTCTGTGGACCACCAAAATTTCACCAGTGGTCCATGGACCACCAGTTGGTGACCACTGGGCTAAAACATACGATGAACCGTTACTGGAACTGAGTAATGTCTAGTCTGATGAAAAGAAGGACTAGGGGAGACATGATAGCAGTCTTCCGATATCTCAGGGGCTGCCCCAAAGAAGAGGGAGTCAAGCTATTCTCCAAAGCACCTGAGGGCAGGACAAGAAGCAATGGAAACTCATCAAGGAGAGAAGCAACCTGGAATTAAGGAGAAATTTCCTGACAATGTGAACGATTATTCGAGGAGCCTTGGTGGCGCAGCGGACTAAAGTGCTGTTAAGTAGCACTTAGCTGCCAGCTGCCTGCAATTACTGCAAGTTCAAATCTCACCAGGCTCAAGGTTGACTCAGCCTTCCATCCTTCCGAGGTAGGTAAAATGAGGACCCAATTTGTGGGGGCAATAAGCTGACTTCGTATAAAAAAAGAACACCGCTTGGGGGGGGTGAAAGCCCTACTAAGCAGGTATATACAAAAGTATGAAGGCTATTGCTTAACGCATTGTAAGCCGCCCTGAGTCTCCGGAGAAGGGCGGCATATAAATCGAACCAATAAATAAATAAATAAATAAATAAATAAATAAATAGCCTTGGTAGTACAGTGGTCTAAAGCACCCTGTTATTAAGACCAGCTGCCTGCAATTACTGCAGGTTCGAATCTCGCCAGGCTCAAGGTTGACTCAGCCTTCCATCCTTTCTAAGGTAAGTAAATTGAGGACCCAGTTTGTGGGGGCAATAAGCTGACTTTGTATAAATATACAAAAGGATGAAGGCTATTGCTTAACGCATTGTAAGCCGCCCTGAGTCTCCGGAGAAGGGCGGCATATAAATCAAATTTAAAAAATAAATAAATAAATAAATAAATAAATATTCAGTAGAATGACTTCCCTACAGAAGTTTTGGGTGCTCCAACACTGGAGAAGAGAGTGGACTGTCCCAAAGGTGCTTTTTTTCGAAAGGCAACTGGACTTCCTTGGTTTTTCTTTGAAGACGTTTCGCTTCTCATCCAAGAAGCTTCTTCAGTTCTGAAGAAGCCTCTTGGATGAGAAGCGAAATGTCTTCAAAGAAAAACCAAGGAAGTCCAGTTGCCTCTCGAAAAAAAGCACCTTCGAGGCAACCATGACCTGGATGACTGAGAATCCCGCCTAAGCAGGGGGTTGGACTAGAAGACCTCCAAGGTCCCTTCCAACTCTGTTATTCTGTTACTTCTGCAGGACATCAGGTTGGAAAACTGCCAGTGCAAAAGAGATGTGTGCGGTGCCTGGTTTTCTCTTCTCACATACCGACACAGCGCCACTCGCATCGTATCTGGCACAGTATCTCTTTCTCCTGTGCTGAGAAATTTAATGTGAGCGGGATTTAAAGCATGCTCCAAGACTTTCCCAGTCGATCGGCTTTGTACAATCCATTCCCCCTTATCGATTTTCCCCTTTTAGGTTTTCTTTGCGGTCATCAAGAAGAATCCGAGCGGCACTGAGCTGTCCGTAAACATGGTTTGTTGAGCAAGGCATAGTACACTGAGTCACACATCAGCCAAAGTGAGCAAGCAAGCACGCACACAGTTGTGTTTCACAAATCCAGCAGGCTGAGCCAAAACCGAGCGTTCCCATTTTCGGTTGGCATGGGTGCTGTGAATCCAACACAGTTGTGTAAGATTTTAAAGACTCATTGAGAGGGCTGTACAAGAACACAACCAAGCGCCTTACAAGTATGCAGTCAATCAATCCATCCATGAATCAGAATGCACCTACCGTATTTTTCGGAGTATAAGATGCACCTTTTTCCCCCCTAAAAGGGGGTGAAAATTTAGGTGCATCTTATACACCGAATGTAGCCCTGCCCATCCACTGGCCCCCACCCTTTGGCCTCTGCCTCGCAGCAGTTACCTCCTTGCAAGCAAACAGCAAGAAAAAACAGCTCCTTTCAGCTTCAGCACAGGCTAATTAGCACAAGTTGATTGGATCACCCTCCCGACTCTCAGCTGATTTGCTCTTAGCTGCTTTGCGCAGGGCTCTGCTGCTTGCTGCAAAGAGGTAAATTGCTGCAGCAGATTTTTTTTTCCCTTGTGCTAATCAAGCTATGCTGAAAACGAAAATGAAAGTAAAGCAGGCTGTTTGCTGTTTGCTTCAAGGAGGCAGAATTGCTCAGAGGCAGAGGGAGATTTCTTTTTCTTCTTTTCCTCGCCAAAAAAGGTAGGTGCGTCTTATACTCCGAAAAATACGGTAATCATCCAACTATAGGTAATCCTCAAATTACGACTACAATTGGAACCAGAATTCCGGTTGCTAAGTAAGGCGATTGTGAAGTGAGCCACGCTCAATTTTAGGACACGTTTCCAAAGCAAATCACTGCAGTTGTTAAATGAATCAGGCAGTTGTTAAGCGAATCTGATTTCCCTTATTATTTTATTGCCTTGGCTTGTTGTAGCTGTCTGGAAAAGGTTGCAAATGGTGATCATGTGACCCCAGGATGCTGCAACCATCATAAATACAGGCTGATTGCCAAATGTCCAAATTTTGACACGTGACCATAGGGATGGTGCAACAGTCGTAAGTCTGAGGATCGGTCATAAGTCACCTTTTTCAGTGTTGTCGTAAGATCGAATGTTTGCTAAAGGAATGGTTTTCTAATACACTGTATTAATGCAGTGTATCTATCAGTGTAAATATATACATACCACACATATCTCTGGAATTCTGAATCAAACTGCATTGTGGCCCATCCTGAACAAAGCAAGCAAAAAGCCAAGGAGATCTTGTCTTCCATTTGATACAGTTAACCGTGGTTGGTTTTTCTGTGGCTTAGCCTGTGCAATAAGATGTACATTCTTATGCACATTTGTGCACGCATTCAGAAATGCAATTTCTTCCAAAACCTACAGAAATGTGTGACTGTAGCCACTAGGTGGAATATCCTGAAGATTACGTCAGGTCCCAAAAAAATATACCCTCCTCACTGAACCCAGGAATTTATTAATACATCAGTTTTTAACCCCATTACCAGCTGGAGATTTAGAATACAGAATAAACAGAGTTGGAAGGGACCTTAGAGGTCTTCTAGTCCAACCCCCTTCACAGGCAAGAAACCCTATACCGTTTTAGACAAATGGTTGTCCAATCTCTTCTTAAAAACTTCCAGCGTTGGAGCATTCACAATTTCTGGAGGCAAGTTGTTCCACTGATTAATTGTTCTATCGGGAAATTTCTCCTTAGTTCTAGGTTGCTTCTCTCCTAGATTAGTTTCCATCTATTACTTCTTGTCCTGCCTTCAGGTGCTTTGGAAAATAGATTTGACTTCCTCGTCTTTGGGGCAGCCCAGTGGTGAAATCCAAATTTTTTTTACTACCGGTTCTGTGGGCGTGGCTTAGTGGGCATGGCAGGGGAATTATACCGCAAAATCTCCATTCTCACCCCATTCCAGGGGAAGGATACTGCAAAATCCCCATTCCCTCCCCACTCCTGGGGGAAGGATATTGCAAAATCTCCATTCCCACCCCACTCTGGTCAGCCAGAGGTGGTATTTGCCAGTTTTTTGTTTTTTGTTTTAATTTGATTTATATGCCGCCCTTCTCCGGAGACTCAGGGCGGCTTACAATGCGCTAAGCAATAGCCTTCATTCTTTTGTATATTTTTACAAAGTCAGCTTATTGCCCCCACAAACTGGGTCCTCAATTTACCTACCTTAGAAAGGATGGAAGGCTGAGTCAACCTTGAGCCTGGCAAGATTCGAACTTACTAATTGCAGACAGCTGGAGTTAAATTACAATGCATTAGTCTGCTGAGCTATCTAGGCTCCTCCGAACAGTTCTCCGAACTGCTCAAAATTTCCGCTACCGGTTCTCCAGAACCTGTCAGAACCTGCTGGATTTCTCCCCGGGGCAGCCCCTTAGATATTGGAAGACTGCTATCATGTCACCAAATCCTTCTTTTCACTAAATCGGACATACCCAATTCCAGCAACCTGTATCTCTTTTAGCCTCCAGTCCCCTAATCATCTTTGTTGCTCATCTCTGCACTCTTTCTAGACAGAGTCTTCATTCCCAGCGCACCGGATTCGGACAGGTTTACGGATTGCTCAAAATGCAGCTTTTCCAGTGGGCTCCAAATATACTTAACAGGGGCCGGTTTCGGGCTAAGGTTGCAGTGCTGGTTCTTGGCAGGGAATCCTGTTGAAATCAACTGGAATTAGTTGGGCAGGGCTGCGAAAGTGATGAGCTGTCCCGTTGCTCTAATGAGTAGCAAAAGACTGAAGAATTATAGGAGGAAGGCTGCCTGGCTCGTCCAAATAACATTCTTCAGTCTTTCTTTTCTTTCTTTTTTTTGCAAAGATCGCTCTCATTTCAATCCGCACGTTTTATTCCCTCTGTGTGTGTGTTTGTGTGTGTGTGTGTGTCTGTGTGTGTGTGTGTGTGTGTGTGTGTGTCTGTGTGTAAGCAGTAGTATTTCCCAGCATGCTGCAATTTACACGCTAGGCTTCTGGCAAAGGCAAGCTCCTGCTTTGAGTAAGTTGGTTTCAATGCCTGATCAAAGGAAGGAAAAAAAACTCTCTTTTAAGGAAAATCTGCGAAGCGGCTGCTTAAAAACGACCGTCGCCTTCGCGGCGATCAGCGGCTCCGCCAAAAACGGGAATCCTTCACGCGTTTGTTTGCTTCTTTGGTTGAGAAAAAAAAAAGAAAAAGAAAAAGAAAAGAGAGAAGAAAAAAAAAGAAAAAGAAAAGGAGATTTGGGTTCTGCAAAGCAGCAGTTCGACCGGTAACCTCTCCCTTGTTAATCCTTCCGCTGAATTAGACAAGGGCAAAATCTTGCTCTCTTTTCCGAGAAACCGGATCGGGCGCCGGTTTGGAGTCGATGCACCTTGCACGGCGTTGAAATCATCGCAGTAAGGGGTTTGGGGGGGGGGCTTTTCTTATTCATTTGTTGAAAGCCTTTTTTCCCCCCCAAGGGGTGTGAGAGGGGACCCCCCCCAATTCTCCCCTGTTTAGAGGCGAGCTCACGAACTCCAGTGTGGGTCTTTCATCCAATATGGGGAGGGGGGCTTTTCCACCCATCCACCTGAACCGGAAAAAAAAGGGGGGGGAACCGACCGCCGCCACACCTGCTTACAAAGCCTGCTCCCCAATATTGCAACACCCCGCGTCTCCAAAGCCCTGAGCGGCGGATCTCCTCTTTTCCCCTCCAAGGACGCCCCCTCCTCCTCCTCCTCCCCAAATCTGTTGGGCGGGTATGGGTCTTTTTTCACCATCCCAGGCTGGAGGTTGGGGAGCATGGGAAGGGGAGTCCAGACAGAGGGTCCCCCCCCCGCTGGTTAGATTGGAGCAGTCTACCCTGCGGTGGTCTCATTGACAGCTACATCTGGCAGCCCCTTCCCCACACCCCGGCCTTTTGTTCCGTTGCCTTTTTGGTCGGGTTCCGCCACCTCCCTCCGGCTCTCAACGCCGGTAACCGCCTAAAAGATGCGCGCCGCCAACTTGCAGACGATCGCAAGGAGAAAGGATGCCGTCCGTTCCCAGTCCCCCCCACCCCAATTCCAGCCCCGGGCGCGGATCGGGGACCTCAAGTCGTTCCCCCACCCACCCACCCACCCGTGTCAGTTTCACGCGCGCGATCCCCTCCTTTTCCTCCCCCCCCCGTCGGTCGGTCGGTCGATCCCCGGGGTCGAAACCCCGAAAAAAGGCTTAGGATCGCCCCCCCCCTCCGGCACACGCCTCCTTCCTTACCCTCCATCTCCTTGCCGTCGCCGCAGTTCATGCTTTATAGCCCGCGCGCATCGCCTCCGCCCGAGTCCGGCGATGGGTTGGTTGGCTGGCTGGCTGGCTGGAGCGGAATCCGGCGGAGGGGCAGCTGGCGGTGTCTTTCCGACGACCGCTCGGCGCCCCAGACGTCCGTAGGGGGCGGGGCAGGGGAGGGAAGGGAGGGGAGGGGAGGGGAAGGGGGGGGCGGGCGGCGGCCACTCGCCTCGCCGGAGTTGGGCGGACTTGGATCGGGGGTGCCAGCCGCCCTCCTCTTCCTCCTCCCGGCTTCCAGCTCTGAAGCCCCCCCACCGCAGAGCTGCCCCCCACCGCATCCCCGCAAGGTCACCCGCAGCCTCGCCTTTGTTTCGGCCCTCGCCGCCGCCGCCGCTTCTCCTACGAGCGCTGGAACGGCCGCCGTTGCCTTCTCCCGCGGCGGCTGCTGGCGGACAAAGGGCCGGCTTTGCAGCTTGGCTCCAGCCGGGCAAAGCGAGTGGAGGGCGGCGTCCCCCTCACTCCCCATCATCCCCAGCGGGCCTGCAACCTGCGGCTGGGGCAAGGAGGATGGGTTTTGGCGACCGCGCCGCCGCTTTTTCTCTCTCCCCCCGCTTCCACCCGCGGTGGTTCCTTTGCCCTGGCTGCGGGAATCCCATCCCCGTCGCCGGCCTGCTGGGCGAGGGTTTCTTCCTTCCTTCCCGCCTTCCCCCCCGGCCCGGCTGGGACTCTCCTCCACCCTTCCATGCGGCCTCCGCCTGCCCTTCTTCGCCCCGGCTCGCTTTCCACGATCTGCCGCGTCTCCTCCGCCCTTTTCAACCTTCCGGGAGGCGAACCCGGGTTCGCGCTGCGCTCTGCGGCGTGCGGGGGGGGGGGAAGGATGGCGTCCTCGGGGTTGAGTTAGACTGGGGTGGCTCTATGGGTCAGCCGCGTGGGTGGATGGGTGGGGGGGTTAGGCTGACCCATAGACCAACCCCCCCCCCTCCCAGGCCCGCTGCGTCCGTCCGCGAGCTGCTTCAGCTGAGGCGCTAGGCCGGGTGGGGAGCCTGCGGTTTTTGGGGTGTCGTGGGAATCCGCTCGCTTCTTAACCTAGGTCAGGGATGGCTAACCTTTTTGCCATGCGTGCCAAAAGTGTGTGGGGGGAGAGGGGGAGCGGAGGGGACACAGGCCCGTGCGCCCACATTCATAATTCTATGCGCCCCCCCTACTTTTGGCACACGGTGGGCCCAGTAGGTCCATTTTTCGCTCTCCTCAGGCTCCAGAGCCTTTCTAGGAGCCTGGGGAGGGCAAAAACAGCCTTCCCCACCCTTCCTAGAGGCCCTCCGAAGGTTGGAAACTGCGTGTTTCCTGACGTCTGGTGGGCCCAGAAGGCCCGAAAAATCAACTGGCCGGCGCACGCATGTGTACCGGGGCTGAGCTTGCGTGCCCACTGATATGGCTCCACGTGGCACCCGTGCCATAGGTTCGCCATCACGGGCTTAGGGTTTATTTGGCCCGGAGAAGGGAGGCGGTGGGCTTTGTTTGGCTCCTTGCGTGTGAACTCGCTGAGAGACACCAGGAAGCCTTCCCCAATGGGGTTTCGCTCAGGGCAAATTGGGTATTCTGGAACCCCTAATCCCCAGCACAGCGCAACCTTGGGGAACTCAAGCCCCAGATGTCTGAAGGGCAACAAGGGGAAAAAGCAGCGGTGAAATCCAATTTTTTTTTACTACCTGTTCTGCGGGCGTGGCTTGGTGGCGTGGCTTGGTGGGCGTGGCAGGGGAAGGATACTGCAAAATCTCCATTCCCTCCCCACTCCAGGGGAAGGATATTGCAAAATCCCCATTCCCTCCCCACTCCAGGGGAAGGATACTGAAAAATCCCCATTCCCACCCAACTCCAGGGGAAGGATATTGCAAAATCCCCATTCCCTCCCCACTCCAGGGGAAGGATACTGCAAAATCCCCATTCCCTCCCCACTCCAGGGGAAGGATATTGCAAAATCCCCATTCCCTCCCCACTCCAGGGGAAGGATACTGCAAAATCCCCATTCCCACCCCACTCAGGGGCCAGCCAGAAGTGGTATTTGCCGGTTCTCCAAACTGCTCAAAATTTCTGCTACCGGTTCTCCAGAACCTGTCAGAACCTGCTGGATTTCACCCCTGGAAAAAAGCCCGCTATAAAGATACATAAATTGTGTGTTCCAAAAAAAAAAAGGAGCACAGGACATCGTTATTATATTTTTTTAAGGTTACACCCATTTTTTATTTTTCCCTCTTTTTTTTTTTTTGTTCTCCTGTGCCCATCCAATGCCCGCCCCCCTCTTTTTAAGTTTTCAGGCGAGATTTCCAGGTGTCCTCTTGTCCAAATACTAACCAGGGTTATAAGAATATCCAAGGTGAAGTAGGTGCTGCCATACAGAGATTTCTAGTGTTAATAAAACAGGCCCAGTTAGTGCAGTTTAAAAAGTGTGGACTTCAATTCCCAGAATTCCTTGGTCAGCAATGCTCACACCAGAATGTAAACTTAAACCAAATATTAAAGTTTAATTAAATTAAATATTAAAACACTCTGCTGGGTAAGGTTCATGCATTTTTGGTTGATCAAATTAAAAATAACCTTGGCCTAGCATATTTCCCTTTGGAGCAATTCTAGAAAATTAAAATATTTTTAATTATAGTCCTCAACTTACAACCATTTTTTAAAGTGAGACCGTTCAATGTTAGAAAGGCACTGAAAAAAGTGACTTGTGTCCATTTCTCGCACCATTGCAGCACAATGCACAAGATCATGTGATCAACATTCAAGACATTTGGCAACTGGCTCGTATTTATGACGGTTGAAGAGTCCCGGGGTCATGCAATCACTTTTGTGATCTTCTGACCAGCAAAGTCAATGAGAGAAGCCAGATTCATCCAAGAAGCTGGCTGGGGGATTCTGGGAGTTGAAGTCCACCCATCTTCAAGCTACCTGTTCTGTCCCCAACCACACGCACACACACCAACAGACGTTCAAGAGTTAAAGACCAAACCAGCCGGCAAAATCCTTTTCCTTAAGATAACGGAACTTGGCAACAACCTAGTGGCTGCCTGCCAAGAGTTTATTATTTACGAAGAGGAGAGATAACTTCTCCCCACTCCTGGTACATCAAAAGAAACAGCTCAATAATTACGGAGTCAATCAAGTCCAGAGATAATCCAGCAAAGTCTATAGCAAAAAGTCCGGCAATGCAGAATGGCTTTCAGCTTTGTCCGTCACAGAGTCTGAATGGCCACCTCACCCCCTTATATACCCTGTGGGGTGTGGTCCAGTGACTCAGCCTAATCTCGGGACCGCCTTTTCTTCTGTTGCGCGCGCTTATCTCTGCGACGCTGGTGTGGATCCAGCCGAGACTCATTACCCTCATCACTGTCCATCTGTGGCTGTGTGGACGTGCTTGGTCCCAGCCCTATCTCTTGCCCTTCGGCGGACACCGAAGGCATTGCCAGAGAGGAGGGTCCTGGAGAGGGAGACCTTGCCAACTCCTCTCCTTCACTCTCGGAGTCCTCTCCTGCCGATGACACAGGCTCCGGTAACGGAGCCACAACACTACCAAGGTTGAGAAACACTGTTTTAGAGAGATGTTGAGGCCACTTGGAGGTCTGCAAGGAGTAAAAATCCTTCCCAAAGCTGGCTGAGGAATTCTGGGAGTTGAAGTCCACAAGTCTTAAAAGTTGCCAAGGTTGGAGACCCCTGCTCTAATGCTGCCCCAGGATCTTAGGAAATCACCCAGTTTGGTCAAGGAGTTAAGGTATCAACGCTAGAAACTGGGAGGCCATGAGTTCAAATCCTCCCTTAAGGCATGAAAGCCAGCTGGGGGAATTTGGGCCAGTCATTCTCTCTCAGCCCACCTCACCTCACAGGGTTGTTGTCGTTGTGGGAAAAAGACGAGAAGGGAGGACAGGAATATTAGGTATGTTTGCTGCCGTGAATTATTTATAAAAATAATAAAGTTATCTGAGGGACCATCTTTTGCCGGTTACATCTACGCGACCCACCAGAGCGAGGAGGCAAGGAATGTTGTTTCCCAGCGGTGGATTGCTCCCGGTTCTGTCTGGTTCTATAGAACCGGTAGTAAAACCAGCGGGAGGCTCCGCCTACCTGCCACGACGTCATCATGGGTGATCTGCGCATGTGCAGAAGCTTCTGTGCATGTGCACGCGGGCGCTTCCGTTGCGAACCAGTAGTAAAGGTAAGTAGAACTCACCCCTGTGTGGGTCTCGTGCTTTAGGCAGGGGTCTGCAACCTTAAACACTCAAAGAGCCATTTGCACCCATTTCCCACAGAAAAGAAAACACCGGGAGCCACAAAACCTGGAGTGGGTGTGACCGACTCGACGTCACTCACTCCCACCCAGTCACATGACACACACCCCAGCCACGCCTACCCAGGTTTTATGGCTCCTGGTGTTTTCTGTGGAAAACATTTATCTCTCTGTTGTGTGTCTCTTTCACTTTCACTCTCTCTCTCTGTCTCTCTCTCATGTCTCTGTCTCTCCCTGTCTCTCTTTCTCAGGCCAGGTGAGGAGTGACTGGAAGGGGAGGGCGAGGGGTGGGGCCAGCCAGTGGTGGGTTCAACCGACAGAGAGCCACAGCAGGGGGACGAAAGAGCCGCATGCAGCTCCAGAGCCACGGGTTGCCGACACCCGCCCTACGGAGATACATCTGGTGGGACCCAGAAGAAGTGCCTTCTCTGTGGTGGCTCCCTCTCTCTGGAACATTGTCCCCCCCCCCAGACATAAGACTGCTCCCCACTCTAACACTCTTCCAGAAGGCGCTGAAGACCTGGTTCTGCCGGCAGGATGGAGCCCATTAAATGGCTTGTGTGATATGTTGTCGCAGGGGTTGGGGGTTATTATATTATTTTCTTTTATTAGTTTTATTTTTTTTAAACCATAGATATGATGTTTTTATATTCCTGTAAGCCGCCTTGAGTCGCCCTGTACCAGGAGTCAGCAACCTGCAGCTCCGGAGCTGCATGCGGCTCTTTGGGCCCTGTGCTGTGGCTCCGTGTTGAGTGATCCCACCACTAGCTGGCCCCACCCCACCCCTCGCCCTCCCCTCCCAGTCACTCCTTGCCTGGCCTGAGAAGGTAAGGGCGATGGCGGGGGATGGAGAAGCAGCCAGGGCAGAGACAGAGAGATACAGAGAGACGGGAAGGAGGGGAGAGAGATATGTCAAAAGGTTTTTGTGGTTCCCGGTGTTTTTTAACAACTGGTTCTCTGCCCTAATGACCGGCTGGGTAGGCGTGGCTGGGGGGGGATGTCATGTGACTGGTGGAAGTGAGTGACATCGAGTTGGCCACGCCCACCTAGGTTTTGTGGCTCCCGGTGTTTTCTTTTCTGTGGGAAACGGGTCCAAATGGCTCTTTGAGTGCTTAAGGTCGCAGACCCCTGCCCTGTACGAATAGGCAGCCAATATAAATTTTCTAAATAAATAAATAAAGGCGGGATACACAGGAAGCAATAAGTACGTAAATTAAGAAGTAGGTAAATAAATAAATAAAGCGCAGCTGCTTTAAGCCTCCCGAGCTGGGGCTACGGTTCATGTCTCGACATGTTTTCAAATCACCCTTTGGGGAAATAGAAGCAGAAGCCTTGGGCAGGCCTACTCTAAATATTACCACTCGTCTCAAGCAAAATATCTTCTTTCCTGGCTTTGTTGTTCTTTCTGTCTTAGGTGGTGATTTGGGGTTGGGGAAGTTTACCTTCCCTGTATTTTCTTTTTTCTTTTTTCTTTTTAACCCTACTAAGTTGTTGACTAGTTGATTCGGCTCCTCCCATCCATTCTCTCCTGTTCAAACAGGTATTTTTCTACCACTGCTCTGTGGCAAGGTTTCGTAACAGTTGACAGCTTGAAGATGTGTGAACTTCATATTGCCAAGGTTGAGAAACTGCTTTGTTGATGACACACACGGGGAATCCTAACGCTGTTAAAAACCCAAACTTTGAATTTCCCCCTTTCCAGTTTATTAGTGAAATTTCATGGCTCAGCAAGGAATTTGTAAGGCTTGGTAAGGGAAATTCAGGAGGATTGCAAATCACACGTTATGCACAGTCACTCACGCCCTCGTCACCTCTTGCCTTGACTACTGCAACGCTCTCTACATGGGGCTCCCCTTGAAGAGCACCCGGAGGCTCCAGCTGGACCAGAATGCAGCAGCGCGGGTAGTGATGGGAGCAACATGGCGCTCCCATGTAACACCGCTCCTGCGCGAGCTGCACTGGCTCCCAGTGGTCTTCCGGGTGCACTTCAAGGTGTTGGTTATCACCTTTAAAGTGCTCCATGGCATAGGACCTAGTTATCTTCGAGACCGCCTGCTGCTACCGACGGCCTCCCATCGACCTGTGCGCTCCCACAGAGAGGGCCTCCTCGGGGTGCCATCAGCCAAACAGTGCAGGCTGGTGACCCCCAGGGGGAGGGCCTTCTCTGTGGGGGCACCCACCCTCTGGAATCAGTTGCCCCCGGAGATAAGAAGAATCCAGGACCTCAATGCCTTCCGTCGTTCCCTGAAAACCCATCTTTTTCAGCAAGCCGGGTTGGCTTAGAAGAAATTTTTAAATTCTTTTAATTAGTCTGTGATTCTTAACTTTCGGGCCAAAATTTATATATATTTTTAAATGTTTTAATATTTGTATTCTATGTTTTTTATCTTGGCTGTACACTGCCCTGAGTCCTCAGGGAGAAGGGCGGTATATAAATTGGAAATTAAATTAAATTAAATTAAATTAAATATGTACCACTTTATAATGCCTTGGTAAGGCCACACTTGGAATACTGCATCCAATTTTGGTCGCCACGATTTTAAAAAGATGTGGAGACTCTAGAAAGAGTGCAGAGAAGAGCAACGAAGAGGATTAGGGGACTGGAGGCTAAAACATATGAAGAACGGTTGCAAGAACTGGATGTATTTAGTTTAATGAAAAGAAGGACTAAGGGAAACATGATAGCAGTGGTCCAATATCTCAGGGGCTGCCACAAGGAAGAGTCAAGCTATTCTCCAAAGCACCTGAAGGCAGGACAAGAAGCAATGGATGGAGACTAATCAAGGAGAGAAGCAACCTAGAACTAAGGAGAAATTTCCTGACAGAACAATTAATCGGTGGAACAACTTACCTCCAGAGGTTGTGAATGCTCCAACACTGGAAGTTTTAAAGAAGTTGTTGGATAACCATTTGTCTGAAGTGGTGTAGGGTTTCCTGCCTGGGCAGGGGGTTGGACTAGAAGACCTTCCAAGGTCCCTTCCAACTCTGTTATTCTATTCTATTCTATGTACAGGTAGCCCTCGATTTATGAACGCAATTGGGATCAGAATTTACAGTGCTAAGCAAAGTGGTTTTTAAGTGAGTCACGCCCAATTTTACAAACTTTTTTTTTCTTTTTTGCCACGCAAATCCCTGCAGTTGTTAAGTGAATCAGATGGTCATTAAGTGAATCCGGCTTTCCTCCTTGACTTTGCTTGTGAGAAAGCAGGGAGGAAGGTCACAAATGGTGATCGGCTGGCTCAAGGATGGTGTTAACTGTGGTAAATTCACATGGGTTGCCAAGGACCTGAATTTTGATCATGCGACTGGTGGGGTGGTGCGACAGCCGTATGTTTGAGGACCGGTCATAAGTGACCTTTTTTTCAGTGCTTTTATAACTTTTGAGCAGCTGCTCAATGCATGGTTGTATGTTCCAGTGTTTGAGAGGCTGCCACAAACAGGAGGGAATCAACCTATTTTCCAAAGCACCTGAAGGCAGGACAAGAAACGACGGATGGAAATTAATCAAGGAGAGAAGCAACCTGGAATTTAAGGAGAAACTTCTTAGCAGTGAGGATAATTAATCAATGGAACAGCTTGCTACCAGAAGTTGTGGGTGCTCCATTACTGGAGGTTTTTAAGAAAAGACAGGGCAGCCACTTTTATGAAATGGTATAGGACAGTGGTGGGTTGCTCCCGGTTCGCACCGGTTCGCAAGAACCGGTAGTAAAAAAATTTATAGTAGTTCAGAGAACCGGTAATAACATTGGCTGGCCAGGCCCCTGAACCAGTCCCCGGCCCGGTCGCCGCTCACTTATCCCGCCCACCTCATCAGAGGCTTTTTTTTTTTTTTTACTTTTAAAAGCATTTTTTTACAGCCTCTTCGGCTGAAAAAAAAATGCTTTTAAAAGTTTTTTAAAAATCCTCTGATGATCGCGCGGCTCAGCAGGGATCTTCAGAGGCTTCTGAAAACATTTTTTTCTGCAACCTCTTCAGCCGAAGAGGTTGTAGGAAAAAAAATCCCTTTGAAAGCCTCTGGCGATCCCAGCTGACTTGCCTGATCGTCAGAGGCTTCTAAAAGCATTTTTTTTCCTGCAACCTCTTAAGGTTGTAGAAATAATGCTTTTAAAAGTTTTTTTTAAAAAAAAGTTGGCCACGCCCACCCAGTCACATTACTCCCCAAGCCACGCCCACAAAATAAGCCACGCCCACAGAACCGGCAGTAAAAAAATTTAGAACCCACCCCATGGTATAGGTCTCCTGCTTGAGTAGGGGATGGACTAGAAGACCTCCAAGGTACCTTCCAACTCTATTCTGATCCTGATTTTTATGAATTCCTCTGCACACTTGTAAAACCCTTCAGTGCAATTGCAGGGAATAACAAGCTCAAGGCGGAAGTATCTTAAGTGATAATCATAGTTCTGTACTTGAATTTGGAGCTTAACTTCAACTGCATACGCTTTCCAGATTTTGCCCGTAGAAATCAAAAGCCTTTGAAATTCTGATTCTGCGTCTCCTCTTAATCAACCCTAGGTTTAATATCCATCCGTCTTGCCGAGTGGCCCCCGAACCTCACTTGCTATTCTAAGAAAAGGGAATTAACTTTCCCTCCACCCACTTTCTCTGCTGGTTCAAAGCCCAGGTTTTTAATGCACGAGCGCAACCAGTTGCGGTGGTTAAAATGGGGCATTTAGGCTGCGGGGTTTTGCTTTGTGGCAAGCGTTTTAAAACCTTGTAGACATGCTGGACCGAAAACACCTTAATTGTCAGCCAATCTGGCTGGAAGGAAGGACGGTCAAAACATCTGGCAGACTTCAGCTGGAAAGTAGGAACAAATTTAAATATAGAGGCTGAATTTGGGAGATGTTCCCCTCGTGGGTGTGTTCGGTCTATAGCAGAAGCTGCCTGTTTCAAACAGCATAATCTTTGGGGCTGTCAGAGGTGCAAAAAAAGATGTGGGATGTTTGGGGTGTTTTAATTTTATACAGGAGTGGGATTGAAAAATTTTAGCAACTGGTTCTCTCTGCCTGGTTGCTGGGTGGGCGTGGCCATGGGGGTGTGGCCTACTCAGCCTCCTGCACCATGGCGGGAGGGGCGGTTTCGCCCTCCCCAGGCTCCGGAGGCTTTTCTTGAGCCTCCAGGAGAGCGAAAACAGCCTCCCCTGGGCTCTGGAGGCTGGAAACAAGCCGGTTTCCAAACTTCCAGAACTTCTGGGAGGCCCGTTTTTTGCCCTCAGAGCCTAACAGGGTTAGGAAGGGAACTTGGAGGTCTTCTAGTCCAACCCTCTGCTTAGGCAGGAGACCTTATAGCATTTCAGACAAATGGTTGTCCAATCTCTTCTTAAAAACTTCCAGTGTTGGAGCATTTACAACTTCTGGAGGCAAGTTGTTCCACTGATTCATTGTTCCAAACTGCCAGGAAGTTTCTCCTTAGTTCTAGGTTGCTTCTCTCTTTGATTAGTTTCCATCCGTTGCTTCTTGTCCTGTCGTCAGGTACCTTGGACTACATGTACAGGTAGTTCTCGACTTACAACCACAATTGACCCCAACATTTCTGTTGCTAAGCAGAATAGTTGTTAAGTGAGTTTTTGCCCCATTTTACGACTTTTGTCGCCATAGTTAAGTTAGTAACAGAGCTGCTAAGTCTGGCTTCCCCATTAACGTTGCCTGTCAGAAGGGGATCACATGAGCCCAGGAGACTGCAACTGTCATAAATACATGCCAAGCGTCCAAATTTTTGATCACGTGACTGCGGGGATGCTGCAACAATTGTAAGTGTAAAAAAAGATTATAAATTACTCTTCTCAGTGCTGTTGTCATTTTGAACAGACACTAAACCAGGGATCTTCAAACTTGGCAGTTTTAAGACTTGTGGACTTCAACTCCCAGAATTCTCCAGCCAGGTATGCTATGCTATGCTGGCTGGAGAATTCTGGGAGTTGAAGTCCACAAGTCTTAAAGCTGCCAAGTTTGAAGATCTCTGCACTAAACGAATGGGTTGTAAATTGAGGATTACCTACATGGTCTGGGTGGGAGGATAGAAATCCCAGAGATAAATGAAAGGAAATAAACCACAAACCAACCTGTTCTTTATACACTCACCTTCTTCCATTCTGCACTTTCTCCCTCGTAAATTTTCACCAATGTGGGTCAGGTACGGTTGTAGATTTTAGGAGAAAAGTGAGGACAGAAGAGGGGAGGAAAATATAAAGAACCAGATTGACTGGCTGAGGGAGAAACCTCTTTGCTGTGCTACATTTGTCCACCTTTTAACTAATCGCATTTATTGCCTCCCCACCCACATTTCATAACTTTTAATGCAAGGCTTGCTTTCAGTGTTATTCCTGATCAGGGGTGCGGCTGTGTTTGTACAGCCTAGTAAATGATTTTACAGGCAGTCCTCGACATACGACTGTCCTGGAGCTTGCTCACGACGGGTGGGTCATATGACCGGTCTGATTTTTTTTTACTACCTTTTTTGTGGCCAGCGTGGATAAAAATCAATGATTTTTTTAAAAAAATAAAAAAAAAATCAGATTTTTTTGATTTAAATCGGATTTTTTTTATTTAAATCAGATTTTTTTTTATTTTTATCGAATTTATTTTAATAAAAAACTTTTGGGGTAAAAATCTATCGTAAGATAGTTTTCTATTTAAGATCCATAAATCATTTAGTGTATTCAGCATGAAATGGAGCTTAGTTATGTAGCATGAGGCTGTATATTCTGCAACACTGGGACTATCGGTGAGTCAACAGCGGATCAAAGGAGTAGCAGAGATGACAGTTGCTCTTTAAAAATCATGATTTAAATCGAGTTGATTTAAATCAAGCCTTTTTACTAGTGATTTAAATCATGATTTAAATCAAATCCACCCTGTTTGTGGCGGTTGTAAAAGAAAAGCTGCAGTCGTTAAGTGAAACCCATTGGGTGATTTTCAGGACCTGGTGTTTTGTACGCTTGTGTTTTGCATGGTTTTCAGCAAAAACGCTGTAAAACACATTCGTATCACCACGGGATGGCTATAAATGGCTATAAAGGCAGCCATTTTGCTACGTATGATCACGTGACCATGGGGAGGGGCAGGAACGACTGTCAGAACTTCGGAACCGGCTCGTAATTTCTTTTTGCAGGGAATCAAAACTTCAAAACAGTCATTAACTAACTGGTCGTAAGTTGAGGAGTACCTGCAACACGGTAATTCTCAAATTTGGCAACTTTAAGATGTGCGGACTTCAATTCCCAGAATTCTCCAGCCAGCATGGGAATTAAAGCCCACCCGTCTTACAATGGACAAGCTCGAGAAATGTGCAATTAATCCATTGTTGAGGGTTTGCACCGAGAATCCAGTGGTGGGATTCAAATAATTTAACAACCGGTTCTCTGCCCTGATGACCAGCTGAGTAGGCGTGGCTCGGTGGTCATGTGACATGTGGGCGGGGCCAACTCAACATCACTCATGTCGATGGGCGCTTCGCCTTAGCTGCTACAATGTAATAAGGGTTAACCGGAGAGGCAGTTTCTGTAAGCAGGGCAATAAAGATTAGGCTAGAAATAACACCAGAATGTTTCCTTCCTGCCTTCCTTACAGGATTAGCCCTGTAAAGTGGAAAAAAACAAAATAAGATTTCTTCCAACAACTGGTTCTCCGAACTGCTTAGAAAGTTCGGCGCAGAGTGCAGCCGCGTGGGTGGTTATGGAGCAACGTGGAGTTCCCATGTAACACCTCTCCTGCGCAAGCTGCACTGGCTCCCGGTGGTCTTCCGAGTGCGCTTCAAGGTTCTGGTCATCACCTTTAAAGCGCTCCATGGCTTAGGACCTGGTTATCTATGGAACCGCCTGCTACCACCAATAGCCTCCCACCAGCCAGTACGCTCCCATAGAGAGGGGCTCCTCCGGGTGCCGTCGGCCAAACAATGTCGACTGGCGGCCCCTAGGGGGAGAGCCTTCTCTATGGGGGCACCTACGATCTGGAACAAGCTCCCCCCGGAGATACGAAGGATCCCGGATCTGCGCACCTTCCGTTGCGCGCTTAAGACTTTCCTATTCCATCAAGCTGACCTGGCCTAAATCTTCTCCCCTTTTTAAATGTAAATTTTTAAACTGTAAATTTTAATTTGTTTTAAATTATGGGGTATTTTAAATTCAGCCAAATTATTTAATTCAGTTTTAATTCATTTTAAATTTTTGTATTTATGTGTTTTATCTCGTGGCTGTTCACGAGTCCTTCGGGAGAAGGGCGGTATAGAAATTTAATAAAATAAAATAAATAAAAATAAATAAAGTTACCAACCGGTTCTCCCGAATAGGTGTGAACTGGCTAAATCTCACCACTGCGAGCATCCTCTGTAACAGGGGTGTCAAACTCAAGGCCCGGGGGCTGGATCCGGCCCATGGGGTGCTTAGATCTGGCCCGCAGAGCTGCCCTGGAAACAGCAAAGGACCAGCCTGCAGTGCCTCTGCCAGCGAAAACGGGCTCCCAAGCTCCGTTTTCGGCTGTGACGGCCTCCTGCAATCCTCTGCCAGCAAACACGGAACTCAGGCTCTGTGTTTGCTGGCAGAGGGTTGCAGGAGGCCATCACAGCCGAAAATGGAACTTGGGAGTCCGTTTTCGCTGGCAAAGCGCTCGAGCCATCACAGGCGCCCCCGACACGAGTGACGTCGAGCCGGCCACACCCACCCTGGTCCCCCTCAAACACAACCCTGATGAACCCTTAATGAAATTGAGTTTGATACCCCTGCTCTATAACTTAAGACCTGATTACAGGTAGTCCTCGATTTACAACCATTCGTTTAGCGACCACTCAAAATGGTAACAGCACTGAAAAATGCAACTTATGTCTGTTTTCACACTTAAGACCTTTGCAACATCCCCAATGGTCACCTGATCAAAATTCAGACGCTTGGCCACTGACTCACATTTATGACGGTCGCAGTGTCCTGGGGTCACGTGATTCCTCTTTTGCAACCTTCGGACCAGCAAAGTCCAAGGGGAAGCCGGATTCACTTAACAACCGCGTTACTAATTTAACAAATGCAGTGATTCGCTTAACAACTGTGGCAAGAAAGCTCATAAAACGGAACAAAACTCACTTAAACAACTGTCTTGCTTAACAGCCACGTTACTAATTTTAACAAATACGGTGATTTACTTACCGTATTTTTCGGAGTATAAGACGCACCTTTTTCCCCCAAAAAAGAGGGTGAAAATCTGGGTGCGTCTTATACTCTAAATGTAGCCCTGCCCGGCTTCTCAAAGGGAGGTTTCAGAGGCTGAAAAAAGCATCAGAAATGAAGCTTCGGAAAAGAAGCCCCCAAACAGAGCTTCAGAGGCTTTTTTTCTGAAGCTGTTTTGGAGGCTTTCAGAGGCAGGAAAAAAATGTTAGTTTCAGAGGCAGAAAAAAAAAAGCAAAAAAGAAACAAGGCACAGAGCTCACAACCAAGGAACCTATTGCTAAAATTCACCTCTGGGAACAGCTGATTGGGGGTATTCCGGGAGACCGATCCACTTGCTAAGCCTTTTTCTTATTTTCCTCCCCAGAAACTAATGTGCGTCTTATACTCCAGTGCGTCTTACATTCCGAAAAATACGGTAACAACTTTGGCCAGAAATGTCATAAAAGGGGGCAAAATTCGCTTAATTATCTTGCTGAGCAACGGAATCAGGTGTTGATGGAGTCAAAGGGGGGTGGGGGGAGGTCCTCTTTTTCCTGCCCTTTGCGTTAGATCTTTTTTTGTTGAATTCCTTTCAGACCTCCCACTTACCGGCCCCTGACTTCCAGCAGGGCAGAAAAAAAATCCCCTTCCCCAGAATTGCATCTGGGGAAGAAGTGCCTCAATACTGGGTTGGGATTCAGCCGGTTCTAACAAATCGGTAGTTGTGATCTGCAGGTGGGCCCGCCCACCTGCCCTGGCGCTATGCCTTCCTATTTAGCTGCGTTTTTTAAGTTGTGTGCATGTGGGCAGGTGCGTCAGCAAAGCGCTTGTGCAGAAGGCTCCACGAGACTCACATTTTCGGTGCTGGGGCAAACCGGTTGTTACTTCGTGTGCTCCCACCTCTGCCTCAGTGCTAATATATCCACATCAATTTTGCAAGAGTATCGGTGGGGTTTTATTTATAATCTTTTATTTTCAAATGCTCCAGCCCAGTTTTTCCCTCCCTGCAGTCCAGAAAAATAAAGAGGGAAGTCAAATTGAGATGCCTGGTGGCTTTTTGCCAGTTTCTCTGCGCTCGCCAGTTTCACTCCCTTTCCCTCTCCTTAAAGTCACAGGGGTGATTGCCAAACAGCTGTTCAGTTCCAGTTCTCTTAGCTCGTTGCCCAATCCGGGTGGGACAGCCTCACCCTTTCTAGGGCTAATTCTGTCCTGGTATCTTCCTGTGTTTTTAGTCACAGGATTTGAACTCAGGACAGAACCAAGTGGAGCCGACAGGCTGACCAGGTTAGAAAAGGTGATCCCATGACCTCCCCCCGCCCCCCGGGCCACTGCAACTGTCATAATTACAAGTCAGTTTCCGAGTGTCTGAATTTTGATCATGTGACTGTGAGGATGCTACAATGGTCATAAGTGCGAAAAATGAACCTGAGTCACTTTTTGTAACTTTGAATGGTCAGTGAGTGAAATATTGTAAATCAGGGATTATCTGTAACTGTCTTCAAGTGTTGTTAAAACTTCGAATGGTCGCTAAATAATGGTTGTAAGTCGAGGACCGTGTTTCCTTGACCAAAGACAGAAGTGGGATGGGAAGATCTGGCGAGATCCGGCCATGAATGGCGTGAATGAGTTTTTAATGTTTTTAATTTTTAAATGTTTTTTTATAATGATTTTTTAAAATGTATTGTGAGCCGCCCTGAGTCTTCGGAGAGGGGCGGCGTATAAATTGAATTAATTAAATTAAATTAAATTAAATTAAATTAAGAACCTTCAAAGCAATGTAAAAATATTTGGTGGAAACAAATAATATTGTTGTGGGTCCTCACACAAATAAACTGATTCCCCCCCCCCGAATATCTCTTTTCGGAGATGAATTACCCCCCATTGGCATAATGGCTCATAAAAACTAAGAATTTAAAGAGAAAAATGAGTACAGTGTGTGTTCTGTATTTCGGTTATCAATTTCTTTTCTTGACTAAATACACATATGGCAAAAAAAAAAAAAAGGGGGGGGGGAACATGTTTGGGTAGAAAGCACTCCGGATTCCATATGCTCATAAATATTATCGAATTTCGTTCCTCCGATGCATATGCTTTCTCCAGACTAAGTATGACAGCAAAAACCCTTCCTTCGCAAACATTACCAGAATGTCACCGATGCGTTTTTGGCTGTCTCCCACCCACCAAATTCTCAATAAATGCTGAATTTCGTACTCTGCACCGGTTGTGTCCCTGGCCTAGATCGAGAACCTTTCCTTGTGGTCACTCATGCCTTATAGTCGCCTCTCGGTTGGACTACTGTAACGGGCTCTACCTGGAGCAGCCCTTGAAGAGTATCTGGAAGCTTCAACCGGTGCAAAATGCAAGCAGTTATGTCTCTAGAACTCACCGTCTCCTGGGGATTGGCCCAAAGTCACTCAGCTGGCTTACATGCCTAAGGCGGGACTAGAACTCACCGTCTCCTGGGGATTGTCCCAAAGTCACTCAGCTGGCTTACATGCCTAAGGCGGGACTAGAACTCACCGTCTCCTGGGGATTGTCCCAAAGTCACTCAGCTGGCTTACATGCCTAAGGCGGGACTAGAACTCACCGTCTCCTGGGGATCGGTCCAAAGTCACTCAGCTGGCTTACATGCCTAAGGCGGGACTAGAACTCACCGTCTCCTGGGGATCGGTCCAAAGTCACTCAGCTGGCTTACATGCCTAAGGCGGGACTAGAACTCACCGTCTCCTGGGGATCGGTCCAAAGTCACTCAGCTGGCTTACATGCCTAAGGCGGGACTAGAACTCACCGTCTCCTGGGGATCGGTCCAAAGTCACTCAGCTGGCTTACATGCCTAAGGCGGGACTAGAACTCACCGTCTCCTGGGGATCGGTCCAAAGTCACTCAGCTGGCTTACATGCCTAAGGCGGGACTAGAACTCACCGTCTCCTGGGGATCGGCCCAAAGTCACTCAGCTGGCTTACATGCCTAAGGCGGGACTAGAACTCACCGTCTCCTGGGGATTGGTCCAAAGTCACTCAGCTGGCTTACATGCCTAAGGCGGGACTAGAACTCACCGTCTCCTGGGGATTGGTCCAAAGTCACTCAGCTGGCTTACATGCCTAAGGCGGGACTAGAACTCACCGTCTCCTGGGGATTGGCCCAAAGTCACTCAGCTGGCTTACATGCCTAAGGCGGGACTAGAACTCACCATCTCCTGGGGATTGGCCCAAAGTCACTCAGCTGGCTTACATGCCTAAGGCGGGACTAGAACTCACCGTCTCCTGGGGATTGGCCCAAAGTCACTCAGCTGGCTTACATGCCTAAGGCGGGACTAGAACTCACCGTCTCCTGGGGATTGGCCCAAAGTCACTCAGCTGGCTTACATGCCTAAGGCGGGACTAGAACTCACCGTCTCCTGGGGATCGGCCCAAAGTCACTCAGCTGGCTTACATGCCTAAGGCGGGACTAGAACTCACCGTCTCCTGGGGATCGGCCCAAAGTCACTCAGCTGGCTTACATGCCTAAGGCGGGACTAGAACTCACCGTCTCCTGGGGATCGGTCCAAAGTCACTCAGCTGGCTTACATGCCTAAGGCGGGACTAGAACTCACCGTCTCCTGGGGATCGGCCCAAAGTCACTCAGCTGGCTTACATGCCTAAGGCGGGACTAGAACTCACCGTCTCCTGGGGATCGGCCCAAAGTCACTCAGCTGGCTTACATGCCTAAGGCGGGACTAGAACTCACCGTCTCCTGGGGATCGGCCCAAAGTCACTCAGCTGGCTTACATGCCTAAGGCGGGACTAGAACTCACCGTCTCCTGGGGATTGGCCCAAAGTCACTCAGCTGGCTTACATGCCTAAGGCGGGACTAGAACTCACCGTCTCCTGGGGATTGGCCCAAAGTCACTCAGCTGGCTTACATGCCTAAGGCGGGACTAGAACTCACCGTCTCCTGGGGATTGGCCCAAAGTCACTCAGCTGGCTTACATGCCTAAGGCGGGACTAGAACTCACCGTCTCCTGGGGATTGGCCCAAAGTCACTCAGCTGGCTTACATGCCTAAGGCGGGACTAGAACTCACCGTCTCCTGGGGATTGGCCCAAAGTCACTCAGCTGGCTTACATGCCTAAGGCGGGACTAGAACTCACCGTCTCCTGGGGATTGGCCCAAAGTCACTCAGCTGGCTTACATGCCTAAGGCGGGACTAGAACTCACCGTCTCCTGGGGATTGGCCCAAAGTCACTCAGCTGGCTTACATGCCTAAAGCGGGACTAGAACTCACCGTCTCCTGGGGATTGGCCCAAAGTCACTCAGCTGGCTTACATGCCTAAGGCGGGACTAGAACTCACCGTCTCCTGGGGATTGGCCCAAAGTCACTCAGCTGGCTTACATGCCTAAGGCGGGACTAGAACTCACCGTCTCCTGGGGATTGGCCCAAAGTCACTCAGCTGGCTTACATGCCTAAGGCGGGACTAGAACTCACCGTCTCCTGGGGATTGGCCCAAAGTCACTCAGCTGGCTTACATGCCTAAGGCGGGACTAGAACTCACCGTCTCCTGGGGATTGGCCCAAAGTCACTCAGCTGGCTTACATGCCTAAGGCGGGACTAGAACTCACCGTCTCCTGGGGATTGGCCCAAAGTCACTCAGCTGGCTTACATGCCTAAGGCGGGACTAGAACTCACCGTCTCCTGGGGATTGGCCCAAAGTCACTCAGCTGGCTTACATGCCTAAGGCGGGACTAGAACTCACCGTCTCCTGGGGATTGGCCCAAAGTCACTCAGCTGGCTTACATGCCTAAGGCGGGACTAGAACTCACCGTCTCCTGGGGATTGGTCCAAAGTCACTCAGCTGGCATGAACTCACTGTTTCCTGGTTTCTAGCCTGCTGGTTGGGGAATTCTGGGAGTTGAAGTCCACAAGTCTTAAAGTTGCCAAGCTTGGAGATCCCAGGACTAGAAGGACCTTTCATACAGCCTATCCACTTGCATGAACTCGTGGGGGGGGGATTTCTCGGGGAAGGATTCTGTGGGTACCTTTCCATTAAGGGATTAGGAAAGAAGGGCCTGGAATGGCATTCTTAGTAACAACGGCTCACTTTGGAAAAATTTACTTCCAAAGGCCAGGATGATTTCCACGCTACTAACCTTTAAGAAGTCTGTATGAATTAAGCTTTTGGTGCAAAAAATCATAATTAGCCATGAGGGTTAGGGTTTTAATCAGGGGTCAGCTGCTGGGAGTTCACAAGGGTTCGGCAGAACCTCTAGCTAAGATTCTGTGCAGTTCGGAGAATCCCCAAATCCCACTCCTGGCTGGCCGCACCCACCGCTCCCCTCACAGGAGTCCCCACACGGCCCGTTTTGGATGCAAGTAAGTGCAGGGCGCATGCGGAGCAGTGGTGGGTTTCAAAATTTTTTACTACCAGTTCTGTGGATGTGGCTTGGTGGGTGTGGCAGGGGAAGGATACTGTAAAATCTCCATTCCCACCCCACTCCAGGGGAAGGTTACTGCAAAATCCCCATTTCCTCCTGATCAGCTGGGACTCGGGAGGCAGAGAATAGATGGGGGCGGGGCCAGTCAGAATTTTTACTACCGGTTCTCCGAACTACTCAAAATTTCCGCTACCGGTTCGCCAGAACTGATTAGAACCTGCTGAAACCCACCTCTGATGCGGAGCGTCAGGAAGGATGAAAAGCAGGCCTACCGGAAGTTCGGGAAGGCCTACGGAGCCTGGGGAGGCCGTTTTCGTCCTCCCGGAAGCTCAAGGAAAGCCTCTGGAGCCCAGGGAGAACAAAAATGCCCTCCCTCCACCGTGGTTCAGGAGTCTAACTAGGCCACGCCCACCATGGCCACGCCCACCCAGCCACTGGGCAGTTGAACCCCTTGCTAAAATTTTTGAAGCCCATCCCTGGTTTTAATGGGTGTTCTTCATTGATTATTGGGATTGCTAGAAAGGTTTTGATAATTGCAAGTTGCCTGGGGCAGCAACAAAGGAGCGTAAATGAATAATTCCCACCTTCTCCACCTACCAGTTGGCCCCTTTTCAAGTTGGATGTCAAAACCTGTTATTTTCCACTTTGGAAATGAAACCGGTTCTGCTTTTCGTTGCTCACCTCAAAAGCAGCCAAATTAAAAGCCTTCCCTTTAGACAACTTTACTCAGGGGTTAAACCTGTAGCTCCCACCAACTCAACGCCATCTTTCTGCAGGGAAGGCCAATCGGAAAAATAGATATTTAGGGAAACAATTGAGCGTGTTTTGAGGGTTTCTATTTCCAAACTGTTTGTTCCCTGCTGGAAACTTTTTGAGTTGCGTGAAATCTCAGATTCCTCCCCCCACCCCCGTCCCTGCTCCGAAACTGCATGTCTTTAGCAGGAAGGAAACATCCAAGATTTTGACTGAATGGCAAAAGTTGGTGTAAGACGGTTATTATTAGACTTGCAGCTGGCAGGAAATAGATGCCCTCTTTTTGCTTTCTCCGAGCTGTCCCACCAATCGATTATTCCAAGTCAGCAATTAGCTGACAGCAGCACATTTCCGGGTTCCTAAAAGTGGAAGCTGAAGAAAACAGGAAAAAAGAAAAAAGGGGGCTGGATGACCAAATGATAGCCTCTTGAGAGACCTGCGTCGTTTAAAAACAAAAGCAGATAATTGTGCAAAGAATGGCTAGATTGATCCTTGATGATTTACGTGCATTTTTCTCTCTTTTTTTTCTCCAGCTCCTTTTAGGTTGACATATGCTTCCACAATTTTTAGAATAGCAGAATAATGGAATTGGAAGGGATCTTGGAGGTCTTCTAGCTCAACCCCCGCTCAAACAGGAAACCCTAAACCCATGATGGCAAATCTATGACACGCATGCCACAGGTGGCAGTTGGAGCCATATCAGTGGGCACGCAAGCGTTGCCATAGCTCAGCCACCTGATTTTTTGGGCCTTCTGGGCCCACTAGAAGTCGGCAAATAGACCGTTTCCAGCCTCCGGAGGGCCTCCGGGTGGTTGGGGAAGGCCGTTTTCGCCCTCCCCAGGCTCCTAGAAAGGCTCTGGAGTCTAGAGTGAAAAACAGGACTTCCGGTCAGGGATGAAATGCTCCCGGTTCGGACCGGATCACCCGATCCGGTAGCGATGGAGGCGGGTGGTTCAGAGAACCGGTAGCAAAAATCCCTGCCCCCCCCCATGCTCAGCTGAGCCGCACAATCATCAGAGGCTTTGTTTTTTTAACTTTTAAAAGCATTTTTTCTACAACCTCTTCGGCCGAAAAAATGCTTTTAAAAGTAAAAAAAAAAAAAAAAGCCTCTGCCGATCAGGCAACTCAGCTGGGATCGTCAGAGCTTTTTGAAAGCATTTTTTTTACAACCTCTTCGCCGAAGAGGTTATTGGAAGTTACTTATTGGAAGTTACAACCGCGCTGAAACAAGTGACTTACGACCATTTTTCAGACTTACGACCCCATGGTCACATGATTAAAATTTGGGCATTTGGCAACTGGCATGTATTTATGACAGTTACAGGGTCCTGGGCAGGGGTGGACTGCTGGGGATTCGCAGGGGTTCGAGAGAACCTCTAGGTAAGATTCTGTGCAGTTCGGAGAACCCCCAAATCCCACTCCTGGCTGGCCCCGCCCACCCCGCCCCTGCCAGGAGCCCCCATGTGGCCCGTTTTGGATGCAGATAAGTGCAGGGTACGCATGGAGGCTCAGGGAGGGTGAAAAACAGACCTACTGGAAGTTCAGGAAGGCCGTAAACGGGCCTGTTTCTGGCCTCCAGAGGGCCTCCGGAGCCTGGGGAGGCCGTTTTCACCCTCCCGGAGGCTCGAAAAAAGCCTCCAGAGCCCAGGGAGGACAAAAATGCCTCCCCCACCATGGTGCAGGAGGCCAACTAGGCCACACCCACCATGGCCACGCCCACCCAGCAAGCGGGCAGAGAACCCCTTGCTAAAATTTTTGAAGCCCACCCCTGGTCCCAGGGTCATGTGATCACCTTTTGTGACCTTCTGACAAGCAGAGTCAATGGGAAGCCATTTAAAAACCGTGTTACTGACTTAACAACTTTTTACTTTACTTTTACTTTTATTTGATTTGTATACCGCCCTACTCCCGAAGGACTCAGGGCGGTGAACAGCCAACAATAAAATACATACATACAAAATTTAAAAAAGCAGAAATAAAATCGAATTAAATAGTTTGGCCCAGACAGATTAAAACCCCAATCAATTTAAAACAAATTTAAACTTTGAGGATTAAAAAATATTAAACATATTAAAATATTAAAATTATTTTAAAAAGAGGGAGAAAGTTAGGCCAGGCCCGCCTGGTGAAATAAAAAGGTCTTAAGCGTGCGACGGAAGGTGCGTAGATCTGGGATCCTCTGGGGGGAGCTCGTTCCAGATAGTAGGTGCCCCCACAGAAAAGGCTCTCCCCCTGGGGGGGCCGACATTGTTTGGCCGACGGCACCCGGAGGAGCCCCTCTCTATGAGAGCGTACCGGCCGGTGGGAGGCTATTGCTGGTAGTAGGCGGTCCCGCAAGTACCCAGGTACTGCAGTGAGTCACTTAACAACCGTCATAAAATGGGGCAAAACTCCGTTAACAACTGTCGCGCTTAGCAACGGAAATGTTGGGCACAATTGTGGTCATAAATCAAGGACTACCTGTACTAATGATGCTAATTGCTGTAGTGGAAGGGAGGGGGGATGTTTTCATTTGGAGTTTTGAACCCCTCCCCAGAGAACTATTATCTGATTGCTGTCTATGGGCAAGCTCACCCTCTGCTTCCCCATAGACAGCAACGGAATAGTAAGTGCTTCTGTTTTTGAAGCTTTTCTTTGTTGAAATTGCTCCCTGGGGCAGATCAATATTTTAGGACAAATATTTCCCTAATGCAGGATTGATTTTGCTAACTAGGCCACTCTGCCTTCAGAGAAATCTGGTAGCGTGGTACTATAATTGAGCAAAAGCGTTGTTTGCCAGCATTAATTTGGGACCTGCTCCAACAAGATTTGCTGTTTTCCTTTTTTTTTTTTTAAAGAAAAAAGAGATTGACAAAAAGTATTGCTTCAGCATGTCCAAGAACAAGATGCAAAGATTTGCTTGCAATCAGCAAAGGTTGCATCAGGGTTTTTTTTGTTTTTTTTTTAATTTGATTTATATGCCGCCCTTCTCCGGAGACTCAGGGCAGCTTACAATGCGTTAAGCAATAGCCTTCATCCTTTTTGTATATTTATACAAAGTCAGCTTATTGCCCCCACAATCTGGGTCCTCAATTTACCTACCTTAGAAAGGATGGAAGGCTGAGTCAACCTTGAGCCTGGCGAGATTCGAACCTGCAGTAATTGCAGGCAGCTGGTCTTAATAACAGGGTGCTTTAGACCACTGTACTACCAAGGCTCTTATTATTTTCAAACTACTTAAGGCCATGAAATTTGCCCGTTTAAAAGAAGAAACTTCCCAGAAGCCCTGATCAAAAGGCAAAACTCTAGAGATGGAAATGAATTTAATTTGAGTGAAGGTTCTTTTTTTATTTTATTTTAATTTTGCCGTTAGTCTTTCCCAGAACCTTATCAAATGTTCATGGAATTTTAGAAACCATATGACTAAAATGATTCCCCCGTTGCATGAAATTCTCATTCGGTCTCTTTCAAGGACTTTAGAGTTTACCCTACGCATGGAAAAACCTTCAAATATTTCTGCCTCATATTGTACCTCTCTCTCTCTCTCCCTCCCTCTCTCCTTCTCTCTCTCTCTCTCTCCCTCTCTCCTTCTCTCTCTCATCTTTTTCCTTCTCTCCTTCTCTCTCTCATCTCCCACCCTCTTATCTCTCTCCCTCCTCTCCCTCCCTCCTTCTCTCTCTTCTCTCTCCCTCTCTCCTTCTCTCATCTCTCTCCCTCTCCTTCTCTCTCTCATCTCCCTCCCTCTCCTTCTCTCTCTCATCTCTCTCCCTCTCCTTCTCTCTCATCTCCCTCCCTCTCCTTCTCTCTCTCATCCTTCTCCTTCTCTCTTCCTCCCTCTCTCCTTCTCTCTCATCTCCCTCTCTCCTTCTCTCTCTCATCTCCCACCCTTTTATCTCTCTCCCTCCTCTCCCTCCCTCCCTCCTTCTCTCTCTTCTCTCTCCCTCTCCTTCTCTCTCATCTCCCTCCCTCTCCTTCTCTCTCTCATCTCTCTCCCTCTCCTTCTCTCTCATCTCCCTCCCTCTCCTTCTCTCTCATCTTTCTCCTTCTCTCCTTCTCTCTTCCTCCCTCTCCTTCTCTCTCATCTCCCTCTCTCCTTCTCTCTCTCATCTCCCACCTTTTATCTCTCTTCCTCCTCTCCCTCCCCCTCTCCTCCCTCCCTCTCTCCTTCTCTCATCTCTCTCCCTCTCCTTCTCTCTCTCATCTCCCTCCCTCTCCTTCTCTCTTCCTCCCTCTCTCCTTCTCTCTCTCATCTCCCTCTCTCCTTCTCTCTCATCTCCCACCCTTTTATCTCTCTTCCTCCTCTCCCTCCCCCTCTCCTTCTCTCTCATCTCTCCCTCTCCTCTCTCTCCCTCTCTCTCTCCTTCTCTCTCTCATCTATCTCCCTCTCCTTCTCTCTCTCCTCTCTCCCTCTCCTTCTCTCTCATCTCCCTCCCTCTCCTTCTCTCTCTCATCTCTCTCCCTCTCCTTCTCTCTCATCTCCCTCCCTCTCCTTCTCTCTCTCATCTTTCTCCTTCTCTCCTTCTCTCTTCCTCCCTCTCCTTCTCTCTCATCTCCCTCTCTCCTTCTCTTTCTCATCTCCCACCTTTTATCTCTCTTCCTCCTCTCCCTCCCCCTCTCCTCCCTCCCTCTCTCCTTCTCTCATCTCTCTCCCTCTCCTTCTCTCTCTCATCTCCCTCCCTCTCCTTCTCTCTTCCTCCCTCTCTCCTTCTCTCTCTCATCTCCCTCTCTCCTTCTCTCTCATCTCCCACCCTTTTATCTCTCTTCCTCCTCTCCCTCCCCCTCTCCTTCTCTCTCATCTCTCCCTCTCCTCTCTCTCCCTCTCTCTCTCCTTCTCTCTCTCATCTATCTCCCTCTCCTTCTCTCTCTCCTCTCTCCGTCTCTCTCCCTCCCTCTCTCCTTCATCTCTCTCCCTCTCTCCTCTCTCTCCCGCCCTCTCTCCTTCTCTTTCATCTATCTCCCTCCCTCCTCTCTCTCCCTCCCTCTCTCCTTCTCTCTCTCATCTCCCTCCCTCCTTTCTCTCATCTCTCTCCCTCTCCTTTCTCTCATCTCTCTCCCTCTCCTTCTCTCTCTCATCTCTCTCCCTCTCTCTCCTCCCTCCCTCTTTCTCTCATCTCTCTCCCTCCCTCCTTCTCTCTCATCTCTCTCCCTCTCTCCTTCTCTCTCTCCTCTCTCCATCTCTCTCCCTCCCTCTCTCCTTCATCTCTCTCCCTCTCTCCTCTCTCTCCCGCCCTCTCCTTCTCTTTCATCTATCTCCCTCCCTCCTCTCTCCCTCCCTCTCTCCTTCTCTCTCTCATCTCCCTCCCTCCTTTCTCTCATCTCTCTCCCTCTCCTTTCTCTCATCTCTCTCCCTCTCCTTCTCTCTCTCATCTCTCTCTCTCTCTCCTCCCTCCCTCTCCTTTCTCTCATCTCTCTCCCTCCCTCCTTCTCTCTCATCTCTCTCCCTCTCTCCTCTCCCTCTCTCTCCCCCCTCTCTCCTTCTCTCTCTCATTTCCTTCCCTCTCCTCTCTCCCTCCCTCTTTATCTCTCTCATCTCTCTCCCTCTCTCCTTCTCTCTCATCTCCCTCCCTCTCTCCTTCTCTCTCTCATCTATCTCCCTCTCTCCTCTCTCCCTCTCTCCTTCTCTCTCATCTCCCTCCCTCTCTCCTTCTCTCTCATCTCCCTCCCTCTCTCCTTCTCTCTCTCATCTATCTCCCTCTCTCCTCTCTCCCTCTCTCCTTCTCTCTCATCTCCCTCCCTCTCTCCTTCTTTCTCATCTCCCTCCCTCTCTCCTTCTCTCTCTAATCTCCCTCCCTCTCTCCTTCTCTCTCTCAGCATCCTCATGGTCATGTGATCAAAATTCAGAGGCTTGGTAACTGACTTGTATTTATGACGGTTGCTGTGTCATGGGGGTCATGCGAACCCCTTTTGCAATCATCTAATCAGCAAAGTCAATGGGGAAGCCAGATTCACTTAACAACCATTTTACCATCTTAGCAACTGCAGCGACTCACTTAACAACTATTGCAAGAAAGGTCGTAAAATGAGGCAAAATTCACTTAACAACTGTCTCACTTAGCCACAGAGGTTTTGGGCTCCACTGTGGTCGTACGTCGAGGACTACCTGTAACAGGTAACCAAGCAGCTCATTTCCCAGGATTATTTTCCTCTTCCCTTTTATTAAAATATAGCATTGATATTTAAAATTACGGAGGTGGGGGCATTGATTCTCATTCAGAGCAAGCCACAAGCCAGCTTTTGCAGCAGTTTAAACGCTCAGCTCATTAAGGTTCAGGCAACCGAAGCAAATGAATGGCTTAGTTCCTGCTTGGCAGGGGCTGGAAATGCATCTATCAAATTACTTATTAAGCTTGCTTGATTGCCTCCCCCTCCCCCACCCCGATTTGGAAATCGATGGATAGAGTGACTTTTGCAAGAATATGGGAAGAGCCCTATGCTGAGATTCCCTGTTTGCTGCTGGGACGATCTTGTAGGCTTTTATTTTTATTTTTATTTTTTTATTGAAAAAGTTTTTCAAATACAGATTTTCCCCCCATTTTTCTCCCCCCCTCCTCCCTAACCCCCCCTCTCCACCCCTCCCCCTGTGACTTCTTCAAAGTAAGATCCAAATTCATAACAGATTATATAATACTTTACCATCCCCTTACTCCATCCCCCAAATACTGACCCTTTCTTTCTAATAATATTATTATATCCCCCTTTTACTATACATTTCAAAATAACATTCTACTATAACATTATGTAATAACTTCTGATTTAGCATAGTAATATTATTATAACTCCCAATTTAACAATAATCTGCCCTTTTTCTCCTCCCCATACATATATCTCTTAAATCAAACCTTTTATGTATATTAATATAACATTTCAAAACAACCTTCCACTTTAAGACTATATAATAAATCCTAATTTAACGTTTAATCTTTTGTGTATATTAATATAACATTTCAAAGCAGCCTTGTAGGCTTTTAGACTAGGACCGTGATGGCGAAGCATTGCCTTAGCTCAGCTCCAGCGCACATGCGTGTACCAGCTAGCTAATTTTCTGGACTTCCAGGCCCACCGGAAGTCGGGAAATGGGCCATTTCCAGCCTCTGGAGAGCCTCCGGGGGGCTGGGGAAGGCTGTTTTTGCCCTCCCCAGGCTCCAAGAAAGCCTCTGGAAGGCAAAAAACAGGCCTATTGGGGCCACCGTGACATTGTGTGCCAAAAGGGTGGGGAGCGTGGGGGGTTCTGCATGCAGGCGCGGGGCACATTGAATTACGGGTGTGGGCACGTGTGCACGCGACACCCCCACCCCGCACTCCCCCTGCTTTTGGCATGCGATGGCAAAAAGGTTAGCCGTCACTGGACTAGGAGAAATGTAGATAGCAATAGCACTTAGATTTATATACTGCTTCACGGGACTTTACAGCCTTCTCTAAGCAGTTTACAGAGTCAGCCTGTTGGCCCAAACAGTCTGGGTCCTCATTTGACCCACCTTGGAAGGATGGAAGGCTGAGTCAACCTTGAACTGGTTGGGTTTGAACTCCTGGCAGTGGGCAAAGTTAGCTTGCAATGCTGCATTCTAACAGGAAGGGAGGGAGAGAGGAAGGGAGGAAGGGCAATATCAATAGCACTTAGACCAGTGTTTCTCAACCTTGGTAGCTTGAAGATGGGTGGACTTCAACTCCCAGAATCCCCCAGCCAGCAGCACTGGCTGGGGGATTCTGGGAGTTGAAGTCCACCCCGCTTCAAGCTTCCAAGGTTGAGAAACACTGCCTTAGACTTATATACCGCTTCACAGTGCATTACAGCCTTCTCTAAGCAGTTTAAAGAGTCAGCCTGTTGCCCCAAACAGTCTGAGTGCTCATTTTACCGACCTCGGAAGGATGGAAGGCTGAGTCAACCTTGAGCTGTCATGTCAGGTTCGAACTCATGGCTGTGGGCAGAGTTATCCTGCAATGCTGCATTCTAACCACCACGGCTCTTAGGCCATGCATGTCATTTCTGGCTCTCAGAGGTTTCAGGAAAAGGATATCAAGAATAAGAATGGGGAATCATGAAATCTCTGCTGTGAATGTCCTAGGACAGTGATGGCTAATCTTTTTGCCATCACGTGCCAAAAGTGTGGGAGCGTGGGGGGGGTGTCACACGTGCATGTGCCCATACCTATAAATGCGCCCCCCCTGCGCATGTGGGCGTGACCCCCCTGCGTGACCCCCACTTTTGGCATGCGATGACACGATGGGCCCAGTAGGCCCGTTTTTTGCTCTCCCCAGGCTCCAGAGGTTTTCTAGGAGACTGGGGAGGGCGAAAACGGCCTTCCCCACCTCACCGGAGGCCCTCCAGAGGCCGGAAACAGCCGGTTTCCCAACCTCCGGTGGGCCCAGAAGTCCTGAAAATCAGCTGGCCGGCGCGCACATGCATGCTACAGCTGAGGTAGGGCCAGTGGTGGGTTCCGCCCGGTTCTCCCGAGCCGGTAGCGGTGACGATGTGACCTCATCGAACCGGTTCTGCCCCCCCGCCCTTCCACCCCCCCCGCGCCCCCCCGCGTTATTCTTACCTTTTATTTGGCTCCACCCCCAATCTATTGCTGCCTCCTGACTCCCAGCAGATGGCTAGAGGGAAAAAAACTGTTTAAACTCTTGCCGCGGGGCTTCAAAGGGCCGCCCTACAGCTGATCAGTGTTAAAAGCAAACAAATGAGTAGACCAGTGCCTGCAAAAATACATGAGTAGATCAGTGCCTGCAAAAATAAATGGGTAGACCAGTGCCTGCAAAAATACACGAGTAGATCAGTGCCTGCAAAAATAAATGGGTAGACCAGTGCCTGCAAAAATACATGAGTAGACCAGTGCCTGCAAAAATACACGAGTAGATCAGTGCCTGCAAAAATAAATGGGTAGACCAGTGCCTGCAAAAATACATGAGTAGACCAGTGCCTGCAAAAATACATGAGTAGATCAGTGCCTGCAAAAATAAATAGGTAGATCGGTACAGCTCTGCAAGCAGTTAAAAGCCTGGTAGACCAGTACCTCTGCTAAATCCTAAATAATTGTCACATGACCATCAAGCCATGCCCACAAAATAAGCCACGCCCACAGAACCGGTAGTAAAAAAAATTTAGAACCCACCCCTGGGTAGGGCAATGCTCGTGTGCCCACCAATATGGCTCCGTATGCCATCTGTGGCACCCGTGCCATAGGTTTTCCATCACGGTCCTAGGACGATGGCCTGAGGCCAACTGCCCGCTGCTGGCCTCAGTTCTCCCATCTGCAGTATGGGCACAATTAATATAATTTGCCCCCCCCACTGTTGACAGCCTGAGGCTTGAAAAATGCTAAGCAGGCTTGAAGCTGGGTAGAAGTCTGAGCCTGGATAGCTCAGCAGACTAAAAGCATTGTAATTAACATCCAGCTGCCTGCAATTACTGTAAGTTCGAATCTTACCAGGCTCAAGGTTGACTCAGCCTTCCATCCTTTCTAAGGTAGGTTAAATGAGGACCCAGTTTGTGGGGGCAATAAGCTGACTTTGTATAAATATACAAAAGTATGAAGGCTATTGCTTAACACACTGTAAGCCGCCCTGAGTCTCCGGAGAAGGGCGGCATATAAATCAAATTAAAAAAAAAAAAAAAAAAGTTGGGTTGGAGACTGTCAGGAAACCCGGGCAGTGGGCATCCTGCAGCTATGTAGACAATTGCATGGAAATTGAACGGGGCTCGGCCACTGTCAGACCCCCCTATCGTCTTTTTTCAAAGGTTAATAATTAATTTGCCAATCACTTGTACAGGTAGCCTTGACTTACGACCACAACTGAGTCCAAGCTTTCTGTTGCTAAGCGAGACACTCAGTTAACGTTTTAGCCCCATTTTACCGCCTTTCTTGCCACCGTTGCTAAGTGAATCGCTGCAATGGTTATGTTAGCGACACGGTTGTTAAGTGAATCTGGCTTCCCCATTGACTTGGCTTGTCAGAAGGTCACATGACCCACGGGACACTGCGACCGTCATAAATACGAATCAGTTGCCGGGCACACTGAATGTTGATCTGAACGTGAGCGGGGGGATGTTGCAACAGCCGTAAGTGGGAAAAACAGTCATTTTTTCAGTGCCGCTGTAGCTTCGAACGGTCACTAAATGAACTGTTGTAAGTCAAGGATTACCTGTATTTAGTCCTTCCATCAACACTATGCCGCTGTTGTGGCTCCGTTACCTGAGCCTGTGTCATCGGCAGGAGAGGACTCCAAGAGTGAAGGAGAGGAGTTGGCAAGGCCTCCCTCTCCAGGACCCTCCTCTCTGGCAATGCCTTCGGTGTCCGCCGAAGGGCAAGAGATAGGGCCGGGGCCAAGCACGTCCACGCAGCCACAGATGGACAGTGATGAGGGTAATCAGTCTTGGATGGATCCATGCCAGCGTCGCAGAGATAAGCGCGCGCAACAGAAGAAAAGGCGTGCCCGAGATTAGACTGAGTCACTGGACCACACCCCACAGGGTATATAAGGGGGTGAGGTGGCCATTCAGACTCTGTGACGGACAAAGCTGAAAGCCATTCTGCATTGCCGGACTTTTTGCTATAGACTTTGCTGGATTATCTCTGGACTTGATTGACTCCGTAATTATTGAGCTGTTTCTTTTGATGTACCAGGAGTGGGGAGAAGTTATCTCTCCTCTTCGTAAATAATAAACTCTTGGCAGGCAGCCACTAGGTTGTTGCCAACTTCCGTTATCATAAGGAAAAGGATTTTGCCGGCTGGTTTGGTCTTTAACTCTTGAACGTCTGTTGGTGTGTGTGCATGTAGTTGGGGACAGAACAGCCGCCTACATAATGAAGTAAAGTGATCCAGCATTATGCACTAGTGAAAGTCTTATTTACAAAACCAATATGTTTTTTTCTAGGTATGTGCAGAATAAGATACATAAGAAATCGAGTCTTAACCTAGTTAATTTCCCCAGGTCTTAAGTGTCTTTCCCTCCCTTTTTCCTTGTGATTTATTGTGGTTGTTCTCCCTTTCCTTATCTCAGTTACCGGCAGGGGAATGTCTCCGGGTTTTTTCCTTCCAGCTGTCTTGCAGCCAAAGAAAACCTTTAACTCACAAACGTCCACCGATTCAGCATCTCAATTTTTCTACACACTGCAGAAACCTTCCTCCTGGCCTTTCACACTCTCATAAGCTCCTCCATGCTATTCTTCCTTTTCTCCATGCTACTCTTCCTTTTCTCCATGCTATTCTTCCTTTTCTCCATGCTATTCTTCCTTTTCTCCATGCTATTCTTCCTTTTCTCCATGCTACTCTTCCTTTTCTCCATGCTATTCTTCCTTTTCTCCATGCTATTCTTCCTTTTCTCCATGCTACTCTTCCTTTTCTCCATGCTACTCTTCCTTTTCTCCATGCTATTCTTCCTTTTCTCCATGCTACTCTTCCTTTTCTCCATGCTACTCTTCCTTTTCTCCATGCTATTCTTCCTTTTCTCCATGCTACTCTTCCTTTTCTCCATGCTATTCTTCCTTTTCTCCATGCTATTCTTCCTTTTCTCCATGCTATTCTTCCTGGACTTCTGCCACCTCTGGGTCTTTTCTCCACCCCAAATTAACCACTATAGCATCTGAAATACGACCTCCCCCGTTTTCCTTTCTCTTTGCATAGTCTATATCGAAGGCATATGCAAGAGCCTCCTATCGTTTTCCTTTTTCCTGTCTGCCTTCTCATCTCTTTTTCCTTCCTCCCATCCCCCCTTCCTTCCTTCCTTCCTTCCTTCCTCCTCCTCCCCCCACCTTTCCTTCTCATTTCTTCTTCCTTCCTCCCATCTCTTCTCTTTCCTCCCCCTTCCTTCCTTCCATCCATCCATCCATCCATCCTTCCTCCTTATCTCCCTTCCCCCTCCTCTCCCTCCATCCTACCCCTTCTTCCTTCCTTCCTTCCTCCTCCCTCCCACCTTTCCTTCTCATCTCTTCTTCCTTCCTCCCATCTCTTCTCTTTCTTCCCCCTTCCATTCATTCATCCATCCATCCTCCTTCTTACCTCCCTTCCCACTCCTCTCCCTCCCTCCCACCTTCTTCTTTCCTTCCTTTCTTCCTTCCTTCCTCCCTCCCTCCCTCCCTCCCTTATTCTCATTTCTTCCCTTTCTCCCTCTCTGCCATCCCCTCTTTCTCCCCTCTTCTATCCCCTTCCACTTCTCTGCTCCTTCCTTTCCCTGCCCTGTTTCCCTCTCCTCCCTCCTATTTTCATTGGGTGAATTGATGTTTACAAGCATTTGGAAAAGCCTATTATACATCATCTTCCTCAATAATATCAGCCAAAAGAAGTAACCTGGTCTAGCAAGCCACATGGTGACGAGTGTCCTGTAATCTAAGATTCAGAAAATCCCAAGAAAAGTACAGGACACACCCAGGACACACCCACCTGGAGAGCAGAACAATTAATTGAGCTGTCAGCCAGGAGGAGGAGGAAGAGGAGGAGGAAGAGGAGGAGGAGATGGTCTCAGTCTATGGGCTCCAATTCATCATACAGACTCCCTTTGCTAGGAAACAAAATAAAGCAACGAAGAACATTTGAAAAACTGAAAAAACAAGGAGGGAAACCTGCAAAACACTCTTTCCTGTCAAGTCATATTGTTGGGACCATCCCTGCTGTAGCGTAATTTTTTAAAAGTGCACAAACATACACCTAGACACAAACTATATATACTATAACATAAGCCTGATGATGGCAGATGAGATTCTGTCGAAACGTCGCTTCTACCCTTTTAGGTATATGTTCACAATTACACGGGAAGAAACCCGAAATATTAACTGTACACACATATATACCTGTTTCAACTCCCAGAATTCCCTAGGCAGAGTGCTGGCTGGGGAACTCTGGGAGTTGAGGTCCAGACATCTTAATGTTGCTAAGATGGAAAAACACTGTAGTCCATCTAGTTAACATTTTTTTGCAAAAAGCCCATTTTAAGAATGTCTACATGTCTGGAGGCCTGTTTTGTTCCCGAAAGAGAATTCTTACGCAAGAGAAGAAAACTTTATGAAGATAGTGGAGACGGCTGAAGGGCTAAATACACACTTAAGAAACTCATCCCTGCTTAGATAAGCGAGCCAGGAAAGGCCCGCGAACCCTCAAAGGATGTGTATGCGTATAAAACTTGGCATATAATTTAAACTACTGTCCAGCCTCTCCTTTTGAGGAGGCACCCACAATTATTAAACTGATCGTTTACATCTGATCTCCTTTGGTGGTATTGATTTTCCTGGAGGGACGTCTGGAGCAATCACCGGGTTTTGAGTGTCAAAATCCTCTCTCGCCTAATTAAAATAATCTTTGGAGAAAGTAGTATAAAATAGCTTCCCAAAAATATAATATAATCATATACTATATAATTATATAATTAATAATTGTATTATAGTGTGGTATGGTACAGTATGGTATAATATCATAGGATGGTGTAGTGTAGTGTAGTGTAGTGTAGTGTAGTGTAGTGTAGTGTAGTGTAGTATCAGTGGTGGGTTGCTACCGGTTCACCCCGGTTTGGGCGGAAGTAGCAGCGGCGGGAGGCTCTGCCCACCCACCCGGACATCATCAAATATGATCTGTGCATGCGTAGAAGCTTCTGCGCATGTGCAGATGTGGTGCACACGCGAGTGAAGCGAGCAAGTGCATGCGAGCGAACCAATAGCAAAGGTAAGTGAAACGCATCCCTGTATAATAGTATTAGTATTAGTATTAGTATTAGTATTAGTATTAGTATTAGTATTAGTATTAGTATTAGTATTAGTATTAGTATTAGTATTGTATTTGTATTAGTATTAGCATTAGCATTAGCATTAGTATAATATTATTATAGTATTAGTATAGTATAGTATTAGTATAGTATAGTATAGTATTAGTATTAGTATTAGTATAGTATTAGTATAGTATTAGTATAGTATAGTATTAGTATAGTATAGTATTATTATAAGTATATTATAGTATTAGTATAGTATAGTATAAGTATAATATAGTATTAGTATAGCATTAGTATAGCATTAGTATTAGTATAGTATAGTATTAGTATAGTATAGTACTGGTATTACTATTAGTATTACTATTTAGTATAGTGTAGTATTACTATAGTATTAGTATTAGTATTAGTATTAATATTAGTATAGTATTAGTATTAGTATTAGTATTAGTATTAGTATTAGCATTAGTATAGTATTAGCATTAGTATAGTATTAGTATTAGTATTAGTATTAGTATAATATTAATATAGTATTAGTATAGTATAATATTAGTATAGTATAGTATAAGTATAGTATAAGTATAGTATAGTATTAGTATAGCATTAGTATAGCATTAGTATTAGTATTAGTATAGTATTGTATTGGTATTACTATTAGTATTACTATTTAGTATAGTGTAGTATTACTATAGTATTAGTATTAGTATTAGTATAGTATAGTATAGTATGGTGTAGGTATTGGTATAATAGTCTTTGACTTACAACCACAATTGAGCCCCACATTTCTGTTGCTAAGTGAGACATTTCTTAAGTGAGTTTGGCCCCATTTTATGGACTTTCTTGGCACATCTGTTAAGTTAGTAACCTGGTTGTTAAGTGAATCTGGCTTCCCCCCAATTGACTTTGCTTGTCAGAAGGCCACAAAAGGGGATCATGCGACTCCAGGGACGCTGCAACCGTCATAAATACGAGCCAGTTGCCACATGTCTGAATTTTGACCACATGACCATGGGGGATGCTGCAACGGTCGTATGCGTGAAAAATGATCCTAAGTCACTTATTTCAGTGCCCTGGTAACTTCGGTCACTAAATGAACCGTCTGTACAGCACAGCACAACATAGCATAGCATAATATACCCCGTTGCTATTCCTGCAGAAAAACAACAAGAAATCTATTTACCTTTTGTACACAGAAATGCCACCTTGTTTTTCAATTTGGCAGCAGAATCAAGGTGTTGGCACCAGTAGTGGGTTTCAATTTCAGTCGCTACCAGTTCGCATGTGCAGAGATGTCCAGGTGGGTGGGCGGAGCCTCCCGCCGCCAGTTCGCTCAATCCAAGGCGAACCGGTAGCAACCCATCACTGGTTGGTACACAGCTGCAGTGCTCCCTGGGGTCTTGGGCAACAATAGATCTTCCCCATCTTCTGCAGCCTGATTTTATTTATTTATTAAATTGATCTGTCAATTTATTAGCTTATTATCTGAAGCAATTCTGGAACTAGATATGCCTAGTCTAAAAAAGAAAGAAAGAGAAGGCCGTGATAGCACTAGCAATAGCATTTAGGACTTATATACCACTTTACAGAGTTTTACAGCCCTCTTGAAGCGGTTTACAGAGTCAGCATCTTGCCCCCAACAATCTAGGTCAGGGGTCTGCAACCTTAAACTCTCAAAGAGCCATTTGGACCCGTTTCCCACTGTAGGAAGAAATATCCTTCTGGGTTCAGCTCCAAGTGGGGAAAAAGACACTGGAAACATGGAGACTGCTTGGAAAGATGGTTTAATGGTGGACAGGATCACATGGCTTGAGTTCCTGAACAGAAAAAAGGGGCAGATACAGCGAGTCTCCACGAGGGTTTTATGCTCTCTCTGGCTTTGAACTTCCTGGGGCCCAGAAAGTGTATCCTGATTGGTTGCCAGACTCCCAGGGGGTGGGGGTCTTAGTTAGCCTTGCTGGCTGATGTAATCTTCCCAGGTGCCATGTGGTGAGTTTCTGTTGCTAGATGGGTCCTATTATATTGCAGATGATGGTCCATTGACAAAGATTGAGTTTCTGCCTCTGGCCCATTGACAAAGGGTGGAGGCAGGAAAATGGGAGCTGCTTCATCTTTAAAACATGCTTCTCCATTTCTCATCCAGGGAAACATAATATTCTACCTTTTTAATATTTCCTAAAATATTTCATTCTTCTAGGAACGGGATGGGTGCTAATTTCCTACACCACAGAAAAGAAATCACCGGGAGCCACAAAACCTGGGTGGGCGTGGCCAACTCGACATTACTCACTCCCATCCAGTCACATGACCACCACCCCCAGCCACGCTTACCCAGGTTTTGTGCCTCCTGGTGTTACTTTAGGTAATCGCCATTACCTTCTTAGGCCAGGCGAGGAGTGACTGGGAGGGGAGGGCGAGGGACGGGACCAGCCAGTGGTGGGTTCAGCGGACAGGGAGCCACAGCACGGGGACGAAAGAGCCACATGTGGCTCCGGAGCCGCAGGTTGCAGACACCTGATCTAGGTCCTCATTTTACCCACCCTGGAAGGATGGAAAGCTGAGTCAAATGTGAGCTTGGTGAGATTTGAACTGCCAAATTGCAGGCAGCCGGCAGGCAGCAGAAGTAGCCTGCAGTATTGCACTCTAACCACTGCGCCACTGTGGCAGTCTTCCAATATCTGAGGGGCTGCCACAAAGAAGAGGGGGTCAACCTATTCTCCAAAGCACCTGAAGCAGAGGTGGGTTTCAGCAGGTTCTGAGCAGTTCTGGAGAACCGGTAGCGGAAATTTTGAGTAGTTCGGAGAACCGGTAGTAAAAATTCTGACTGGCCCCGCCCTCATCTATTCTCTGCCTCCCGAGTCCCAGCTGATCGGGAGGAAATGGGAATTTTGCAGTAACCTTGCTTAAAGGCTTAACGCATTGTAAGCTGCCCTGAGTCTCCGGAAAAGGGCAGCATATAAATCGAACTAATAAATAAATAAATAAATAAACCTTCCCCTGGATTGGGGTGGGAATGGAGATTTTACAGTATCCTTCCCATGCCACACCCACCAAGCCACACCCACCAAGCCATGCCCCGCCCAGCAAGCCACACCCACAGAACTGGTAGTAAACAATTTTGAAACCCACCACTGACTGAAGGCAGGACAAGAAGCAACAGGTGGACACAGGGGTGGGTTCTAATTTTTTTTACTACCGGTTCTGTGGGCGTGGCTTATTTTCTGGGTGTGACTTGGAGGTCATGTGACTAGGTGGGGGTGGCTAGCTGGTCAGAGTCATTTCTGGAAGGTCCTCGCACTTACGACCAGTCCTCACACTTATGACCCGACTCATTTCTTTGCTTTTAACACTGATCAGCTGTAGGGCGGCCCTTTGAAGCCCCGGGGCAAGCAGCAATAGATTGGGGGTGGGACCAAATAAAAGGTAAGAATAACGTGGGAGGGTGGAGGGGGGGAAAGAACCAGTTCGGTGATGTCATATCATCACCGCTACCGGCTCGGCCAAACCGGACCGAACCGGAAGGAACCCACCACTGGGTGGACACTAATCAAGGAGAGAACCAATCTAGAAAGAAGGAGAATTTTTCTGACAGAACAATTAATCAGACGAACAACTTGCCTTCAGAAGTTGTGGATGCTCCAAATCTGGAGATTTTAAAGACGAGACAGCACAGCCATTTGTCCAGAATGGTACAGGGTCTCCTGCTTGAACAAGGAGATGGACTAGAAGACCTCCAAGGTCCCTCCCAGCCCTATTATTCTATGTTTTATGTTCTAAAATATAAAATATTGACTCAGCCTTCCATCCTTTCTAAGGTAGGTAAATTGAGGACCCAGTTGGTGGGGGCAATAAGCTGACTTTGTAAAAATATACAAAAGTATGAAGGCTATTGCTTAACGCATCGTAAGCCGCCCTGAGTCTCCGGAGAAGGGCGGCATATAAATCAAATTAAAAACAAAACAAAACAAAAAAAACATTAAATCCATTCCTGGAACTTTCAGATTTGCACATTTCTAACTGAAGAGGGTGAGCCTGTTATCATCTGAATGCTCAACCCCTAACGTGAATTTATTCAGGAATGAGAAGGGATGCGTCTTTTTTCCAAACCGGCTACTTTTTCTTTTACATTAAACTTTAGGTGTATTATTAATATGAAGATTGAATTGGTCTCTCTACGCTTTTCCCGCTGTCACTCTCGCCTCAGCTTCAACTTGCCTGGAGCTTCTAAATTTTCAATTAACCGAAGAATGTTTCCTCAGAGACCGCATTGCTCCGTCTTTGAAAATAAGGCTGCAATAATATTTAATTGATTGAGGGAACCAACGGATTCGTTCAGCACCCAGCCACTGTATTTTTTTTTTCCTGAAATATAAGTCAGGGTGGGAAAACTTGAGAGCAAAATGCCCAAGTCTTTCGACATCATCTAAACTCCCAAACGTTATTTGACTTCTTCGTTTTGGTGGTTTGCCATTCCTCCACTCCCCATACCCTCCAGATTCAGTCTTTTTCACCTCTGTAATGAGAGAATCTTACTTATTTATTAAATTTATATGCCGCCTGTCTCACTACCCAAAGAGACTTAGGGTGGCTTACAATAAAATCTAAACCTAAAGCCAATGCAGCACTAGGCTGCACCAACAGAAGGACAATATCAGGATAAACGTGAAGGATTAATATAGCTTTATAAGACCTTACTTGGAATACTGCATCCAGTTGTAGTAACCATGATATAAAGATGATGTGGAGGCTCTAGAAAGAGTGGAGAGAAGAGCAACGAAGAGGATTAGGGGATTGGAGATTAAAATATTTATTTATTTATTTATTTAATTCAATTTGTATCCAGCCCTTCTCCTAGTGGACTCAGGGCGGTGCGCAGCCAGAACTAAAACACATGCCAATACAAAATTTAAAATTATTAAAAGAATTACAGGACTTTGGCCCAGAATTTAAAACATTCGAACTAAAACCCATTGACAATTTAAAAGGCTAAAAAAAAAAAAAGGGGGGGGGTTCACGCCAGCCCTGCTTGATGGAAAAGAAAAGTTTTTAGGGCACGGCGAAAGACCCGGAGATCCGATATCCTTCGTATCTCCGGGGGCAAATCGTTCCAGAGGGCAGGAGCTGCCACAGAGAAGGCCCTCCCCCTGGGGGTCGCCAGCCAGAAGAATGGTTGCAGGAATTGGGTATGTCTATGTCAGAATGTTTACAGCGTGTCTACTATTTTGAGACAACCCAGGAGCAAAATACAAGACACAGATGTTTGTCTTACAAACAGTGGTTTATATACAAGACTTCTATATAGAGACATACACATGGTAGGCACATACCAGGCAAGCAATCCAGCTTCTTCTTCAACTCTACACGGAGAACTACAATGCAGATAAACGAGGAGAGAGATACACAAGGAAAGAGAGAGACGCCCTCTAATGGCCTCCCTTATATAGGCAGCTTCTTAAAGGGCAATAACCCTGCTGACTCATCCTCAGACTTTAAATCTTCATTATCCTGACAACTACTCTAATGAAAATGAGGGGGGGGGTCTTAAAAGCAGTCTTCCAATGTTTGAGGGGCTGTCAGAGGGAAGAGGGGATCAGTAGACCTGTTCTCCAAAGCACCTGAGGACAGGAAAGAAGTAACAGATGGAAATTTATCAAGGAGACATCCAACCTAGAATTAAGGATAGATTTCCTGACAGTGAGAACAATTAACCAGTGGAACTGCTTGCCACCAGAAGTTGTGGGTGCTCCAACACTGGAGGCTTTTAAGAAGAGATTGGACAGTCATGTGTCCAGAATGGTATAGGGGTCTCCTGAGTAGGGGGTTGGACTAGAAGACCTCCAAGGTCCCTTCCAACTCTGTTACTATACTGTTACTATTCTAAGAATTTTAAGAGTTGGACAATCAACCAGGCTGACACATGCTCAATGCATGAACCAAGTTTAAAACATCCTGGACAGATGCCTGTCAGGTCTTTGTTTAGACATGTTGAGTAAAGAGGAGCCCACCACCAATCTGGGCCATTGTTTACGCTATCAAAGCACCCTTCTCACTTAGAAGTTTTTGAAACTTTCAGCTGAAAGTGCCTTATTATTATTTCCTTCCTTGGTTCCATGCCCTGAAATCATAATGATTCAGTCTCACTTCTTTTCAGATCTTCTCTCACTTATCTCAGATCAGCTGCCAAAAAAGCCAACACAGTTCTAGGCTGCATCAACAGAGGGATAGAATCAAGATGACGTGAAGTGTTAATACCACTTTATAAGGCCTTGGTAAGGCCACACTTGGAATCCTGCATCCAGTTATGGTCGTCACGATGTAAAAAAGATGTTGAGACTCTAGAAAGAGTGCAGAGAAGAGCAACAAAGATGATTAAGGGACTGGAGGCTAAAACATATGAAGAATGGTTGCAGGAACTGGGTATGTTTAGTTTAATGAAGAGAAGGACTAGGGGAGACATGATAGCAGCGTTCCAATATCTGAGGGGCTGCCACAAAGAAGAGGGAGTCCAGCTATTCTCTAAAGCACCTGAAGGCAGGACAAGAAGCAATGGATGGAAACTAATCAAGGAGAGAAGCAACCTAGAATTAAGGAGAAATTTCCTGACAGTGGGGACAATTAATCAGTGGAACTACCTGCCTCCAGAACTTCCAACACTGGAAGTTTTTAAGAAGAGGTTCAATAACCATTTGTCTGAAGTGGTGTAGGGTTTCCTGCCTAAGCAGGGGGTTGGACTAGAAGACCTCCAAGGTTATTCTATTCTATTCTATTCTATTCTATTCTATTCTATTCTGTTCTGTTCTGTTCTGTTCTGTTCTGTTCTGTTCTGTTCTGTTCTGTTCTGTTCTGTTCTGTTCTATTCTATTCTAGACCCCATCTCTCATTGTGAGACTTAAGTTCTCGTCTCCTGATCTTCCTCACTGCCTTTCTCTGAACCTGTTCCAGTTTCTACTGAACTTCCTATAAGCGTGGTGCAATAGAGTTTGGTCTACTGATTAAGGCACCAGATTAGAAAGTGGCAGACCATCAGTTCAAGTCCCAACTTAGCTATGAAAGCTAGATGGATAACTTTGGGCCAATCACCAGGAGATGGTGAGTTTTAGTCCCGCCTTAGGCATGAAAGCTGGCTAGATGACTTTGGGCCAATCACCAGGAGATGGTGAGTTTTAGTCCCGCCTTAGTTGAAAGCTGGCAAGGTGATTTTGGGCCAATCATCAGGAGACTATGAATTCTAGTCCCGCCTTAGGCATGAAAGCTGGCTGGGTGACTTTGGGCCAATCACCAGGAGCTGGTGAGTTCTAGTCCCGCCTTAGGCATGAAAGCTGGCTGGGTGACTTTAGGCCAATGACCAGGAGACGGTGAGTTCTATTCCCGCCTTAGGCACGAAATCTGGCTGGGTGACATTGCACCAATCATCAGGAGACGGTGAGTTCTAGTCCTGCCTTAGGCATGAAAGCCAGCTGGGTGACTTTGGGCCAATCACCAGGAGCTGGTGAGTTCTAGTCCCGCCTTAGGCATGAAAGCTGGCTGGGTGACTTTGGGCCAATCACCAGGAGACGGTGAGTTCTAGTCCCGCCTTAGGCATGAAAGCTGGCTGGGTGACTTTGGGCCAATGACCAGGAGACGGTGAGTTCTAGTCCCGCCTTAGGCATGAAAGCTGGCTGGGTGACTTTGGGCCAATGACCAGGAGACGGTGAGTTCTAGTCCTGCCTTAGCCATGAAAGCCGGCTGGATGACTTTGGGCCAATCACCAGGAGAGAGTGAGTTCTAGTCCCGCCTTAGGCATGAAAGCTGGCTGGGTGACTTTACGCCAATGACCAGGAGACGGTGAGTTCTAGTCCCGCCTTAGGCATGAAAGCTGGCTGGGTGACTTTAGGCCAATGACCAGGAGACGGTGAGTTCTATTCCGGCCTTAGGCATGAAAGCTGGCTGGGTGACATTGCGCCAATCATCAGGAGACGGTGAGTTCTGGTCCCGCCTTAGGCATGAAAGCTGGCTGGGTGACATTGGGCCAATCATCAGGAGATGGTGAGTTCTAGTCCCGCCTTAGGCTTGAAAGCTGGCTGGGTAACTTTGCACCAATGACCAGGAGACGGTGAGTTCTAGTCCCGCCTTAGGCATGAAAGCTGGCGGGGTGACTTTGGGCCAATCAATCTCTCTCTCAGCCCAATCCATGTCACAGGGCTGTTATTGTGAAGAAAATAGGAGGAGTTAAGTGAACTGGACATGTTTACCACCTTGAGTTATTTGTAAAAATATTAAAAGTGTGATACAAACAAACAAACAAATAAAAATTCCAACTACATGATCATGTTTCCAACTTGGGCATTCTGCCCTCCAGTCGCAAGCAGGACACCTTGCTGGCGTGTTCCGCCGATTTCAAATTGAATTTGGTCATCAAAACTCATCAACCTCCTTTTTGTCTGCATCCGTGGTTGAAACGTACATTTGAACGATTTTGCCACATGAAAGGGTGGTGGCCTCCGTGCCTTTAATTGATCACATTCAATGCATTGATTGCATCGTGGATCTCAGCACGCCACGAATCCAAACTATTTCATCACAATTAGCTACCCTTGAGTGCGTTTCAGTCTGTTGCTCTCCTATCCTGGATTTGAAGGGTGCTTGAGACACGGTGAGATACAAGATGACATATAATGGAGTAACTTCAAAAACAGAGAATCAGCCGAGGCGGATGCAATTTGCCATTTTATAATGAGATGATAATTTTTAAATATTTATTTATTTATTTATTAGTCCCATTTATATGCCACCCTTCTCCGTAGACTCAGGGCGGCTTACAATGCATTATAGCAATAGCCTGCATACTTTTTTGTATATACCTGCTTATTAGGGCTTTCGGCCCCCCCAAGCGGTGTTCTTTTTTTATACAAAGTCAGCTTATTGCCCCCACAATCCGGGTCCTCAATTTACCTACCTCGAAAGGATGGAAGGCTGAGTCAACCTTGAGCCTGGTGAGATTCGAACTTGCAGTAATTGCAGGCAGCTGGCAGCTAAGTGGTAGCACTTAACAGCACTTTAGTCTGCTGCACCACAAAATATAAAGGTTTTGTGTGTGTGTGTGTGTGTGTGTGTGTGTGTGTGTGTGTTGTGTACCTTCAAGTCAGTCTTGACTCCTGGCAACTGCCCAGACTAAGCGCTACAGTTTTCTTGGCAAGATTTCAAACATTTCAGGCCTTGGCCTTTTTTTTCTCCCAGAGTTGAAAAAGACCGACTGACCCAAAGGCTATGCAACTGGCTTGGTGCCTAAGGCAGAACTAGAACCGTGGCAAGAAAGGTTCTAAAATGGGGCAAAACTCACTTAACAACTGGTCTCGCTTAGCAACAGAAATGTCGGGCTCAATTGTGGTCGTAAGCCGAGGACCACCTGTATTTTAAAAAAGCTACTCTTTTGTGCATGTTGGCTCCCCAAAAACCAAGCGTGTGGGGTAAATGCTACTATGTTATGTGCAGAAATGTTTTCCTCTGTAATATTTCTCTATCTGAAACTATTTTTATAAACCTGCACTCTAAAGTGGACCGAAAGAGACTGATTTTTTTTTTCAATATGCACGTGTGACAAAGTACATTTTAGATTAAATCTTGATTTAGCCATTTTACAGAGTTAGCGCAACCTCATGAAAATCAGTAGAAAATGCACAACTCCAAATTAATTTTATTCGCACTATTTTCATAGGTTCTGTGCTAAATGTTGGCTCCCATTCACCCCGCCTCTCATAGTAGACTTGAAGGTAAGATGGAGGGCTGAGAAGGTATCTATAGACCCCTCAGATTCTGGACACAAATTGTTTCAACTCCTTCCCTTGGGAGGGTATTGTATGGAAAGACAACTAGACACAGGGACAGTTTTTCCCCCCTTCATGCCATGACTCTGCTGAACACCTGATACTCACAGTTGACAAAACATGGTGACTACGAAATTCTGTCTAATCTATATCTATAAAAGCGAAAACCACTCGCACATTAATCATGAAATCTCCAGAACCGTAAAGCCTACAAACTTGAAATTTGCCATGTATGTTCCTCTTGGCTTCTAGGTGCTCACTAAGAAAGGATTTTTCGAAATGACCATCAGAGCATTAATATTTCCTATCTTATGATTAATACGCTCTGATGCTAACGAGTTCTACTCCCCCTCCCCACCTCAAAAAAAAAATCTGTTTCAAATGCAAAACACAAGCAGAGGAGAGGAGTTTCACTTTCAGTTTTACTTTCACAGCAACAAGCAGCTTTACTACAGAACAGTTGAGCTAAGCCACGCCCACCCTCCTTCTTGCTCACACGGCAAATACTGTTCGAGTTTCCAAACACCCCTCAACTCTCTCACACACTGACAGGATGCTAGCCAGATGAATACTGATGGATGCTGCGGTCTGAGACATTCTACTCCCTCTCCTCCTCTGTTCCAACTGCCAGTTGCGTTATATTATCACACTCTGATACTACGGGGTTACATATTCTACATTAAGTTTCAGGCTGCAAGTGTTAATTTATCAAGCCTGAGCACATAGTTTCATAGTGAAGCACAGGTGTCCAGCTAGTATGTATTAGTCAGAACGTAGTAATGGCATAGTGATTAGAATGCAGTATTGCAGGCTAATTCTGCAGAGTCCAGCAGTTTGAACAGCAGAAGCTTCTGTGCATGGGCAGAAGTGCCCGCGCTCCCATTGCGAACTGGTAGTAAAGATAAGTAGAACTCACCTCTGGACTGTAGTATTATTTATTCTTTTATTATCACTTATTTCCCCCTTTTACTGGTTGCACACTTTTAGTATTATTCTTTTTTCTGTTGTTTTGCAAGTAGGCCGAGTGTTTCTGTATCGTGTCTAGCCACATTTGGCCAAATAAAGTATTCAGTTCTAGTATCTGAACTTCATGGGGAATTGGCTTTCTTGGCTGAGATTCGTGAAAATCATAGATCCAAGACTGGAAAGCAACAGATTATCTTATTGGTTCTGATTCTCGTCAAACAATGCAGCTTCCCACTGGTGTGAATTCAGCACCCTGAATTCTTTCCAAAGCTTATGCCGATTAGGAATTGTGAGAATTGATGTCTCCACATTTAGATGATGACTTGATTGAGAAATGCCAGGATAATGCATGCATCCTCGGGAGCTCTCCGTAGTGCTGAAGAGACCATGCCAATCTGCTTCCTGGTTGCTAGTAATATCTTTCCACTGATTTCCTCTCCATCACTTAAAAAATCCAATTTTTAGTTTATACCAGGAGTGCCAAATCTTGGCAGTTTTAAGAGTTCTGGCTGGGGAATTCTGAGAGTTGAGGTTCACAGGTCTATATGCTCTTTTCTACTCTGGAAGGCCTAACAGAAATCCTCTGAAGTCAGGGCCACTTGCTTATTTATTTTGCTTCATCATTTTCTCCAGTGTGCCATCATTTTGATGGTTGGAGAGTTTTCTTTCCATCACCAACACTACAAGACCACCTTGGAAGTGAAGATGCATAGAGGTTCCTGCAAAGAATAACAGAGTTGTAAGGGACCGTGTAGGTCATCTAGTCCAACCCCATGCTCAAGCAGGAGACTCTATCCCATTTCCAATAGATGGCTGTCCAGTCTCTTCTTGAAAGCCTCCAGTGATGAAGCTCCCACAACTTCTGAAGGCAATTTCTGTTTCATTGGTTGATTGCCCTCACTATCAGAAAATTTCTCCTTATTTCCAGGTTGAATCTCTCCCTGATCAGTTTCCATCCATTATTCCTTATCTGGCCTTTGGGTGCCTTGGAAAATAGCTTGACCCCCTCCTCTCTGGGGCAGCCCCACAAATTATTGGAAGACTGCTCTCATGTCTCCCCTGGTCCTTCTCTTCACTAGACTAGCCATGCCCATTTCTTGTAACTGTTCTTCGTATGTTTTAGCCTCCAGTCCCATGATGATTATCTTTGTTGCTCTTCTCTGCACTCTTTCTAGCATCTTAACATCTTTTTTATAGTGTGGTGACCAAAACTGGATGCGGTATCTAGGTGTGGTCTTACTAAGGCTTTATAGAGTGGTATTAGTACCTCGCACGATCTTGTTTGAATCCCTCTGTTAATGCAATTTAGGATTGTGTTGGCTTTTTTTGGCGGCGCTGCACACTGCTGGCTCATTCCTTTGGCCACACCTGGCTCTTATTTTAAATTCTACAGCTTGCTGTGTTGGGAAGAATTTCAAAAGGCAGGGGGGAAAAAAGGTGTTTTAAGATAGCAAGAAAACAGACTGGGTGGAAAGAGTGAGACAGCATAATAGGTGCTTGCCTGTGAAGGAAATCAAAGGTCAGGCTTGATGGTTTAGCATTTCCACACTTTTTACACCCTGAAGCTTTTATCTTGCTTTTCCAAATCCTTTAAGCACAGTCGGTTCTCTTTGAACTCTCCTCACCTGAGCAGCGTGGAGATTCAAAGGAACTTTGAAAGAGTAAGTAGTCCTTAAATTACTGAGAAATTTAATGCACCAGCACCAGTGTAAAATAGAAAGGCAATGCAGCTCTCTCAAAAGCAGGCTGCATAGTGTGACATGACAAGAAAATATATCCTTGCAGGATGTCAAACACAATTCCAAAATTGTATCTCAAGGCAACATGCCATATTTTTTTTATGAAGCCTACTTATCAAGGTCAGAGAGAGTTGGCAAGAGTTTGAGTTCACCAACTCCCCATGAGGCAAGACGGTAAACAAAGTACGAAGCGGGAGAATCAGAAATTATTTAACTGCCTTTTTGGCAGAATTACGTACATCTAGCTTAGCCCGTCTTGCAACGCTTGAGCTGGTTCTGAGTTACAGACAAAACTTTCCCAGTGGGTGTTTGAACGAAGAAATAACATACCCTGGCTAATTCTACCCACTCGTTTCTTTTGAAAATATAAAATTCAGCTGGACATGTACCTCCTCTCCATCCTTGAGCAAAACAAAATCTTAAGTAGCTGGAGAGGGTATACTTCAGAGAATAATTTCCCAGCTTCAGCTTGTTTATGCTTTATGAATGAATGAATACATATGATCAGTATGTATGAGCCTCGGTGGTGCAGCGGACTAAGTGCTGTTAAGTGCTAGCACTTAGCTGCCAGCTGCCTGCAATTAGTGCGAGTTCGAATCTCACCAGGCTCAAGGTTGACTCAGCCTTCCATCCTTTCAAGGTAGGTAAATTGAGGACCCGGATTGTGGGGGCAATAAGCCAGCTTTGTATAGAACAACACTGCTTGGGGGGCCCCCCGAAAGCCCTAATAAGCAGGTATATACATAAAAGTATGCAGGCTATTGCTCTAATGCATTGTAAGCTGCCCTGAGTCTACGGAGAAGGGCGGCATATAAATTGGACTAATAAATAAATAAATAATAAATCAGGGTTATAAATGGAAACATTTCACCCTTTGCTTAATTTTGCTTGCTTTTTTTGTTCATTAAGTTCCTGTTAGAGGAAAGAAAGGATGCGTTGTTTGGTGTTCTAGGATTAATACGTATCTTTTGATCAACACTGTACAAGTGGTGGGATTCAGCCGGTTCGGGAAAACCGATAAATTGCTGGCTAGTCCCTCCCCATCCTGCCCCTTCCAGAAGTCTCCACATGCCCATTTTGGCTCCCAGGTAAGTGCAGGAAGGCCTACTAGGCCCAAAACAGGGTGTGGGGGGGGCGTGGGGTGGCACGTCCCCCCCGTTCCCTCGGTGGCCCGTTTTTGCTCCCAGGGGGGTGCAGGAGGCCGAGTGCTGCCTGTCACACCCCTGGCCACGCCCACCATGGCCACGCCCACTCAGCCAGTCATTAGGGCAGAGAACCAGTTGTTAAATTATTTGAATCCCACCATTGGCCTGTACCAGTGGTGGGTTTCAAAAATTTTTACTACCAGTTCTGTGGGTGTGGCTTGGTGGGTGTGGTATGGCTTGGTGGGCATGGCTTGATAGGCATGGCAGGGGAAGGATACTGTAAAATCTCCATTCCCTCCTCACTCCAGGGGAAGGATACTGCAAAATCCCCATTTCCTCCCGATCAGCTGGGACTCGGGAGGCAGAGAATAGATGGGGGCGGGGCCAGTCAGAATTTTTACTACCGGTTCTCCGAACTACTCAAAATTTCTGCTACCGGTTCTCCAGAACTGTTCAGAACCTGCTGAAACCCACCTCTGCCCTGTACCTATAGGGGGATTAATAGAAAAATTGTCAGCCTTTTTTTTGCCTTGCCTGTAAACAATTGCTGGTCAGCTTGAAGGAAGAAACTTATATGTATTTCATTATCTTGTTTGGGTTTTTACCTGGAGGAACTGATTAATCAGCTGCCTGCTATAGATTGATTCTTTTAGGTTATAGTAGATCGGTCATTGATTGTAAATTGGGAAAACGCATCAGCTTTTTGCTTTGCTCTTTGGAAAAAAAGGCCAAGCTGATAATTTGACAACACATTAAACTGCATCTATTTTAGGAGTAAGGTGAAAAAATACTCCTACTAATGGTCTCTCAATTAAGCAATTAACGCAGCCGCTGTCCCTCAAAGGTTATGCTACACCAGACCTGAGCATTTTACAACCCCCGGAGCCATAACTGACCCTTTGGTTGTCCCCGTCCAGCTCATGTGAGGTCAATCGAAAATTAGAAATCAAATGTAAATAAACGTATGCATAGCAAATGTATTGCTATGCATGCAGTACAACTGCATTGATTTACTTTGAAGGTGGCTGCGCTCTTATTTTTCTTCAATCCACGTATGTGCGTGCATGCCTTTGCACCTTCCCAGCCCTATTGGTTTGGAGCTCCACAACAGTCTCAGTTTCTCATGTGGCCGTCACGTGGCCCCTTGGGAGAATTAATTGTCCACCATGTTGGCTGTCGGCTATTTTTAAACTGTTTAGAGAAAGACCGGTGGAGGTTTAAAGGCAAAAATACCTCTGAAATTCTTACCAGTGGACTATTTCCTCTGATTCTGGAGCTTTGGATTATTTTGACCTTCTTTCTGAAATGGGCTTAATGTTTTGGGACAGGGTTTCTCAACCTTCATAACTTTAAGATGTTGGATCACAAACTCCAGGATTCCTCAGGCAGCATGGCTGGCTAGGGAATTCTGGGAGTTGAAGTCCACCAGCTGCCAAGGTTCTCAGTCATGCAGGTCATGGTTGTCCCAAAGGTGCTTTTTGAAGAGGCAACTGGGCTTCCTTTGTTTTTCCTTGAAGACGTTTCACTTCTGTTCCCCCGTCATTCAGTCAGAACTGAAGAAGCTTCTTGGACGAGAAGCGAAATGTCTTCAAGGAAAAACAAAGGAAGTCCAGTTGCCTCTTCAAAAAGCACCTTCGAGACACTTTCTTAATTTCCCAATCTAGCCTGCAGACTTGGGATTTCCTGTCCTCTCCCTTTCAACGACTAACCTGGGCCTGTCTGCTTAACTTTTGGGAATCATGCAAAATTCATTTGGGGCCTTCACCTGCTTTATACAGGTAGTTCTCAACACTCTTGAGTTGGTAGTTCCTGTATTGGGGGCATTGTTTACTTCTTGATTGTTGGCTTAATGTTAATCAACTCAGACAAACAAGAGGGCAAGAGGCTGACTCTGTAAACCGCTTAGAGGGGACTGTGAAACACAATGAAGCAGTATATAAGAGCCTTGGTGGCGCAGCAGACTAAAGCACTGTTAAGTAACATCAGCTGCCTGCAATTACTGCAAGTTCAAATCTCACCAGGCTCAAGGTTGACTCAGCCTTCCATCCTTCCGAGGTAGGTAAAATGAGGACCCGGATTGTGGGGGCAATAAGCTGACTTTGTATAAAAAAAGAACACCGCTTGGGGGGGGGGCGAAAGCCCTACTAAGCAGGTATATACAAAAGTATGAAGGCTATTGCTTAACGCATTGTAAGCCGCCCTGAGTCTCCGGAGAAGGGCGGCATATAAATCGAAAAATAAATAAATAAATAAATAAATAGATAGATAGATAGATAGTTTGATCATGAAACACCTGCAAGGAAACAACCAAGCTCAGAGAGCACTGAAGACCCCACAATAATAGGCTAAACCCCTTTTCCAGATGACTGCAGTGCATTCCTAGGGAAGAGAGTTTTAACCATTGTGTTCCCATGGAAACGCACGACCTGCATCTTCCTTAGTGACAGATGGGTCAGACCAGAAGGAGCTACCGACTCTACCCAGTCGTAAGCAGCCCTTCTTTCGCGATTAGCTCTACCCTCTCCAATACCCAAATCTAATTTAAAAATAAAAATCTGTATTTTCATCTTTTCTCTAGGAGCAAATGTCCCCTTCTCCTCTCCTCTCCACTCTCACCACCCCACTAATTTATTTGCAACCACTGAGTCAGGACTGATTGAAAAAATGGTATCTCTAGCAGAGTCATCAAGGGGCTTAAAGAGATTAATTCTACTGCAATCCAGCTTTCCGTTTCTTGGGCATTTAGCACAGGTTCCCAGCTCTCTGGGTTAAACTCACGAAAGCGTGAAATTTGCAATTAAAGGAAAGGACAGCTTTACTGGAGCAGATCCTTCAGCAGCTCTGCCGTCTTAAGGCAGGTCAAGATGAAGAGTAGGAGGAGCCTTGGTGGTGCAGTGGACTAAACTACTGTTAAAGTAGTATTTAGCTGCCAGCTGCCTGCAATTACTGCGAGTTCAATTCTCACCAGGCTCAAGGTTGACTCAGCCTTCCATCCTTCCGAGGTAGGTAAAATGAGGACCCGGTTTGTGGGGGCAATAAGCTGACTTTGTATAAAATAGAACACCGCTTGGGGGGGGGCAAAACCCCTTCTAAGCAGGTATATACAAGAGCCTTGGTAGTACAGTGGTTTAATGCACCCTGTTATTAACACAGCTGCCTGCAATTTCTGCAGGTTCGAATCTCCCCAGGCTCAAGGTTGACTCAGCCTTCCATCCTTTCTAAGGTTGGTGAAATGAGGACCCAGTTTGTGGGGGCAATAAGCTGACTTTGTATAAATATACAAAAAGTATGAAGGCTATTGCTTAACGCATTGTAAGCCGCCCTGACTCTCCGGAGAAGGGCGGCATATAAATCAAACTAATAATAAATAATAAATAAATAGAAAGAAAATCTGTCACACAGGGCTTCTTCCCTTAGAGGCCACTGTGTGATAGGATGGAGTAATACAGGTAATCCTCGACTTACAACAATTCATTTAGTGACCGTTTGGAGTTACAACAGCACTAGGGAAAAAAAGACTTACGACCATTTTGCACACTTTGCTGTGTCCCGGAGGTCATGTGATCACTTTTTGTAACCTTCTGATGAGCAGATTCACTTAACAACGGGGTTACTTAACTTATCAACTGCAGTGATTCACTTAACAACTGAGACAAGAAAGGTCTTAAAATGAGACAAAACTCGCTTTACAAATGTCTCGCTTAGCAACAGAAATTTTGGGCTCAATTGTGGTCGTAAGTGGAGGAGTGTCTGTACTTATTTAGACCGTTATTAAAAATAGAGAATGGGTGGAATTTAGCTGGGTTCAAATGGGACCAGATTCAAATTATCCTACTAGCAGTCCTCGACTTATAATCATAATAGAGTCCAGAATTTCCGTTGTAAGTCATGATGATTGTTAAGTTAAGGTCACCCATGTGACTGACCCAATTTTATGGCTTTTGTGGGGGTTGTTAAGCAAATGATGTGGTCATTAAGAGAGTCAATGAATTCCTATGAGCATTTTTGCTGGCCAAAACCATTGAAAAGTGTGTCACAGCTCTTCATGGAGTCTTCCCTCAGCATAGGGAGTACTCGGTCCTTTGTCTGCTTCCTCGGGAGCAAGGCAGTGACTCAGCTCTTTTGCTCCATTGAAGTGACTTCAGCCTTGGAGGCTCTGTGGCGTATGCAAGTCTCTGTCTCTCACTTCGTCTATGTGAGCCTGTCTCTGTGTCTCTCTGTGTCTCTCTTTTGGCTGGGAAAGCCCTCCCTTATATACTTCAAGAATGTCCGTTGGAAAAAGCCCGGGAAAAAACTTGAAATCAAATACTGCAGCATGATTGGCCGGTTCAAATTTACAAGCTAATAACCAATCAATAGTTACCTGAGAGAACTTATCTCTCACAATTATGCTTTGCTAAGACCCTATTTGGGATGCTGCACCCAGTTTTGGTCGCCATGATGTAAAAAAGATGTGGAGACTCTAGAAAGAGTGCAGAGAAGAGCAATAAAAGAGCCTTGATAGTACAGTGGTTTAGTGCACCCTGTTATTAACACAGCTGCCTGCAATTACTGCTGGTTCGAATCTCTCCAAGGCTCAAGGTTGACTCAGCCTTCCATCCTTTCTAAGGTAGGTGAAATGAGGACCCAGTTTGTGGGGGCAATAAGCTGACTTTGTATAAATATACAAAAGAATGAAGGCTATTGCTTAGCGCATTGTAAGCCGCCCTGAGTCTCCGGAGAAGGGCGGCATATAAATCAAATTTAAAAAAAAAAAATACAGATGATTAAGGGACTGGAGGCTAAAATATATGAACAACGGTTGCAGGAACTGGGTTTGTCTAGTTTAATGAAAAAAAGGACTAGGGGAGACATGATAGGGGCTGCCACAAAGAAGAGGGAGTCAAACTATTCTCCAAAGCTCCTGAAGGCAGGACAAGAAGCAACGGATGGAAACTAATCAAGGAGAGAAGCAACTTAGAACTAGGGAGAAATTTCCTGACCGTGAGAACAATTAATCAGTGGAACAATTTGCCTCCAGAAGTTGTGAATGCTCCAACTCTGGAAGTTTTTAAGATGTTGGATAACCATTTGTCTGAAATGGTATAGAGTTTCCTGCCTGAGCAGGGGGTTGGACTAGAAGACCTCCAAGGCAGTGGTGAAATCCAATTTTTTTTTTACTACCGATTCTGTGGGCGTGGCTTGGTGGGCGTGGCTTGGTGGGCGTGGCAGGGTAAGAATATGCAAAATCTCCACACCACTCTGGGCCCAGCAAGAGGTGGTATTTGCCGGTTCTCTGAACTGCTCAAATCTTCTGCTACCGGTTCTCCAAAACCTGTCAGAACCTGCTGGATTTCACCCCTGCTTCAAGGTCCCTTCCAATTCTGTTTTTTTTTTCTTTTCTTTAATTTATATGCCGCCCTTCTCTGGAGACTCAGGGCGGCTTACAATGCGTTAAGCAATAGCCTTCATACTTTTGTATATTTATACAAAGTCAGCTTATTGCCCCCACAATCTGGGTCCTCATTTCACCTACCTTTGAAAGGATGGAAGGCTGAGTCAACCTTGAGCCTGGTGAGATTTGAACTTGCAGTAATTGCAAGTAGCAGATGTTAATAACAGTGCTTCAGTCCACTGTACTACAGGCTCTTAGGTTCTGTTCTGTTCTGTTCTGTTCTGTTCTGTTCTGTTCTATTCCTATTCCTATTCCTATTCCTATTCCTATTCCTATTCCTATTCCTATTCCTATTCCTATTCCTATCCCTATCCCTATCCCTATTCCATTGAAAAGAAGGACTAGAGATGACATGATAGGCATGTTCCAGTAGTTGAGTGGAATGCCACAAAGAAGAGGGGGTCAACCTATTCTCCAAAGCACCTGAGGGCAGGACAAGAAACAATGGAGGGAAATTAATCAAGGAGAGAAGCAACCTGGAATTAAGGAGAAATTTCCTGACAGTGAGAACAATTAACCAGTGGAACAACTTGCTTTCAGAAATCATGGGTGCTCCATGACTGGAGGTTTTTAAGAAAATACTGGACAGTCACTTGTCTGAAATGGTATAGGGTCTCCTTCTTGAGCAGAGGGCTGGACTAGAAGACCTCCAAAGTCCCTTCCAGCTCTTTTCTGATTGATCGATTGCTTTGGAGCAGTGGTGGAATTCAATTTTTTTTACTACCGGTTCTATGGGTGTGGCTTGGTGGGCATGGCAGGGAAAGGATACTGCAAAATCTGCATTCCCACCCCACTCCAGGGGAAGGATATTGCAAAATCTCCATTCCCACCATACTCCTTGGGCGAAGGATATTGCAAAATCCCCATTCCCACCCCACTCTGGGGCCAGCCAGAGGTGATATTTTCTGGTTCTCCGAACTACTCAAAATTCCCGCTACCGGTTCTCTCGAACCTGTCAGAACCTGCTGGATTTCACCTCTGCTTTGGAGCGAAAACCATCAAGTTTGTTTATTCAGCCATCAAAGCAAATTTTTAGGAAGGCTTTGCAAGTTCTGAAACGATCAAAGGAAAGGAGCAATTAGTTAAGGGAGAGGAAAACCTGGATCGGTTTTTGCCTTAGGCTGGGGGATGGGTAGAAAAATAAATGATATAAAAGCCTTTTGAAAGCCGACGCGGATTTGCGGAAAAAAAAAAAACCAGCCCGAAACGAGTAGATAATGAAACGACGATGTCAAGGTTGTTATTCAATTTGAAGACAGCGCACCTTTTCTCCATTTCTGACTGGATCAGAATGGGACATTAAAGCTGTTTACACCAGAGGGCAACCTGGAGCAACTCTTGGAAGAAATAAAATTGCTTTCAGACTTAATTAGGCCAAGTTTTCTGTGGGGGGAAAAAAAAAGTAGTTTGTGCTGGAAAAGGCTGCAGGATTATAATTTATAATGTAGAAAACAGAGGGGGGGGTGGGGATAGGGACAGGAGATTTATGTCTGTGAAGATATTATTCAGATAGCTCCCAAGGTAATATTGTTTTTTTACTAAACGTTTCCAATAGCCATCAAACCTAATTGTGCGCGCTGAAAAGTCCGTGCATGAGCATCAGCAATGGGATTCAGATGTGCCAAGTAGGCATTTGAATCTCCTTGAGCTGGGGTGTCCAAGTGGATTTCTTTGAGGGCTTGATCAGCATTGTAGTTTTCCTCCACGGGCTGGCCGGGGCGGAGGTGGAGACGGGATGGACAACCTCCTGTAGCATTCTGCTGGCCAAAACGGGACATGTGGGGGGGGGGCACGCAAGGACCCCACACACCATTTTGGTCAACAGGGTGCTGGAGGAGGCTGTCCAGGTCGAAAATGGGGCACTGGGGGGGGTGGGGGGCACATGCCCCAAGCCCGTGATGGCGAACCTATGGCACACGTGCCACAGGTGGCACACAGAGCCATATCTGTGAGCCAGGGGTGGCTTCTAAATTTTTTTACTACCGGTTCTGTGGGCGTGGCTTATTTTGTGGGCGTGGCTTGGAGGTCATGTGACTAGGTGGGCATGGCTAGCTAGTCAGAGTCATTTCTGGAAGGTCCTCGCACTTACGACCAGTCCTCGCACTTACGATCCGACTCATTTGTTTGCTTTTAACACTGATCAATTGTAGGGCGGCCCTTTGAAGCCCCGCGGCAAGAGTTTAAACAGTTTTTTTCCCGCTAGTCATCAGCTGGGACTCAGGAGGCAGCAATAGATTGGGGGTGGGACCAAATAAAAGGTAAGAATAATGTGGGGGGTGGGAGGGGGGGGTGAGAACCGGTTCGGTAACGTCATATCGTCACCGCTACCGGCTCGGCCGAACCGGACCGAACCGGGAGGAACCCACCACTGAACCTCCTGTAGCATTCTGCTGGCCAAAACGGGGCACCGGGGGGCACGCAAGGACCCCACACACCATTTTGGCCAACAGGGTGCTGCAGGAGGCTATCCAGGCCGAAAACGGGGCACTGGGGGGTGGGGGGCGCATGCCCCAAGCCCGTGATGGCGAACCTATGGCACGCGTGCCACAGGTGGCACACAGAGCCATATCTGTGGGCACATGAGCGTTGCTGTAGCTCAGCTCCAGTGCGCATATGTGCGCCAGCCAGCTGATTTCCAGTCCCACCAGAAGTCGGGAAACAGGCCAGAGAGCCTCCAGGGGGATGGGGAAGGTTGTTTTTGCCCTCCCCAGGCGCCAAGAAAATTTCGAGCTTAGGGAGGGCCCCCATCACGAGTGACGTTGAGCTGGCCATGCCCACCCTGGCTATGCCTGCTCCGGCCCCCTGAGATCACACACAACCCTGATGCGGCCCTCAATGAAACCAAGTTTGACACACCTGTTTTAGGAATAAATCTCTCTGCCCCCAAAAAACTCCTTACCAATTAAGGGAAGAAACTGTCATACAAAGTTACAACAGCACTGAAAAAAGTGACTTTACAAGTGGTCCTCACACTTATGACCATTGCAGCATCCTCAAGGTCATGCGATCAAAACTCAGGTATTTGGCAATCCACGTGTAATTTATGATGGTTGCAGCGCCATGTGATTCCTGACAAGCAAAATCAATGGGGGAAAAGAGGAATCTGTTTAACCAATTGCCGGATTCACTTAATAACCACAGGGATTTGCTTAACCACCATAGCAAAAAAGGTCATAGAAAAAGGCACAACTCACTTAACAACGGCTTTCATTACCAATGGAAATTCCGGTCCCAACTATACTCGTTAAGTCGAGGACAACCTGTATAGAAATATAGGCGTGGCTTGATGGTCATGTGACAATTATTTAGGATTTAGCAGAGGTACTAGTCTACCAGGCTTTTAACTGCTTGCAGAGCTGTACCGATCTACCCATTTATTTTTTGCAGGCACTGGTCTACTCATGTATTTTTGCAGGCATCTGTCTATTCATCTGTTTTTTTTAACACTGATCAGCTGTAGGGCGGCCCTTTGAAGCCCCGAGGCAAGAGTTTAAACAGTTTTTTTCCCTCTAGCCATCAGCTGGGACTCAGGAGGCAGCAATAGATTGGGGGTGGGACCAAATAAAAGGTAAGAATAACACGGGGGCACGGGGGGTGGGGGCGGGGAGGGGGCAGAACTGGTTCGGTGATGTCATATCGTCACCGCTACCGGCTCGGGAGAACCGGGCCGAACCGGGAGGAACCCACCACTGTAATACAGCGATTATACTATTAATCTCTCAATATCAGTGTATATTTTAAGTATAATTTTCCTTAGACCTACAACTGGAACTGTTTATAAGCCTCTCCAGGGGCATACAAACAAAGCTTCGGATTATCCTTTTTTCCCCCTTTTTCCATTATTCAGAGAATAATTACGCCGGAGGTTGCCAAGAAGGAATCACAGCTTGGCTTACCGATGTCTTGGGTTGAATTCCACCTCCTGCTGAAGCATTTCAGGAAAGACGAGAGCTGTATAGAATTTAAAGTTGGAAGGGGCCATTTAAACCATTTAATCCCATTTTGAGTGTGGCCTTCTCCCAGTCGTTTACCTGCGGGCCAATTGGTTACCTGGAAAATCTGCACATTTTCTTCTGCACATTGCAACTTTAATCAGAAGCTGTTGAGAGAATTTTAGTTCTTTCTCCCCTATTTCCAACCTCAATGTTGTTGGATACATCGTGACCGTCCACCAGAATAAAGGAGGGATCATTTGGTGTCCTACTTTCAGAAGAACAGGGTGGGAAGGGACCCTGGAGGTCTTCTAGTCTAACCCTATACCAGGGGTGCTTAAATATGGCTTGCGGGACTGGCCTGGAAATATCAAAGGATGAGCCCACGGCCCATTTTCGGCCTCCACAGCCATTTGTGACACTCCGCCGGCCAAAAACAAGCTGTGTGGGGGATTTGCGCCCCCCCCCCATTTTAGCTGGCAGGATGCTGCAGAAGGCGTCCATCTTGTTCCATCCCCCGGCCCGTGGACAACTATGCTGATCCATCCCTTGAAGAAATCCAGTTTGACACCCTTGCCCTATACCAGGGGTGGGTTCTAATTTTTTTTACTACCGGTTCTGTGGGCGTGGCTTATTTTGTGGGCGTGGCTTGATGGTCACGTGACAATTCTTTAGATTTAGCATAGGTACTGGTCTACCAGGCTTTTAACTGCTTGCAGAGGCACTGGTCTACCCATTTGTTTTTGGAGGTACTGGTCTACCCATTTGTTTTGGAGGCACCGGTCTACCACCACACTGCCTTTTAACACTGATCATCTGTAGGGCGGCCCTTTGAAGTCCCGCGGCAAAAGTTTAAAAAGTTTTTTTCCTTCTAGCCGATCAGCCGGGACTCGGGAGGCAGCAATAGATTGGGGGTGGGGCCAAATAAAAGGTAAGAATGGGGGGGTGCGTGGGGCCCCAGCTCCCGAACAAAGAGAACCGGTTTGGTGGTCATATCATCACAGCTACTGGCTTGGCCGAACCGGACCAAACCGGGAGGAACCCAACACTGCCCTATACCATTTCAGACAAATGTTTGTTCAATCTCTTCTTAAAAACCTCCAGTGTTGGACCACTCACAACTTTTGGAGGCAATTAATCCAACTGATTAATTGTTCTGTCAGGAAATTTCTCCTTAGTTCTAGATTTCTTCTCTCCTTGACTAGTTTCCATCCGTTGCTTCTTGTCCTGCCTTCAGGGCCTTTGGAGAATAAGTTTACCCCCACCCACCCACCCCTCTTCTTTATGGCAACCCCTGAGATATTGGAAGACTACTATCTTGTCACCCCTAGTCCTTCTTTTCATCAAACTACACCAAGGGTGGGATTCAAAAATGTTAGCAAGGGGTTCTCTGCCTGGTTGGTGGGTGGGCGGGGCCACGGTGGGCTGGGCCTATTCGGCCTCCTGCACAACAGGAGCGGGGGTGTTTTCACCCTCCCCAGGCTCTGGAGGCTTTTTCTGAGCCTCCAGGAGGGCGAAAACGGGCTCCCCTGGGCTCCAGAGGCCCTCTGGTGGCCGGAAATGGCCACATTTCCGGTAGGCCCGTTTTTCGCCCTCCCAAAGCCTCCGCACAGGCCCTGCACTTACCCGGCATCCAAAACGGGCTGCGTGGAGACTCCTGGGAGGGGCAGGGTGGGGGGAGCCAGCCAGTCCTTGCAACTACCGATTCGGCGAACCAGATGTAAAATTAGCACCCGGTTTGCGCGAACTGGTCCGAACAGGCTGAATCCCACCCCTGAACTAGACATACCCAATTTCAGCAACCATTCTTCGTATGTTTTATCCTCAAGCCCCCTAATCAGAGGTGGGTTTCAGCAGGTTCTGACCAGTTCTGGAGAACCGGTAGTGGAAATTTTGAGTAGTTCAGAGAACCGGTAGTAAAAATTCTGACTGGCCCTCCCCCCATCTATTCACTGCCTCCCGAGTCCCAGCTGATTGGGAGGAAATGGGGATTTTGCAGTAACCTTCCCCTGGAATGGGTAGGGAATGGAGATTTTACAGTATCCTTTCCCTGCCATGCCCACAAAGCCACACCCACAGAACCGGTAGTAAAATATTTTGAAACCCACCACTGCCCCTAATCATCTTTGTTGCTCTTCTTTGCACTCTTTCTAGAACCGTGATGGCGAACCTATGGCACGCGTGCCACAGGTGGCCCTCGGTGCCATATCGGTGGGCACGCAAGCTCAGCTCCCGCCACCTGATTTTTGGGCCTTCTGGGCCACCAGAAGTAGGGAAACAGGCTGTTTCTAGCCTCCGGAAGGCCTCGGGAGGGTGGGGAAGGCCCGTTTTTCGCTTCTCCCAGGCTCCAGAGCCTTTCTAGGAGCCTGGGGAGGGCTAAAATGGCCTTCTCCACACACACCCCCGAGGCCAGAAACTTGGCAAATGGGTCATTTCCGGCCTCCAGAGGGCCTCCATGGGGGTGGGGAAAGCCATTTTTGCCCTCTCCAGGCTCCCCACCGTGCCATCTCATGCCAAAAGCAGGGGAAGCACGGAGGGGTGGTCATGCGCGCATGTGCAGGGAGCATAGAATTATGGGTGTGGGCACACGGGCGGGCGGCCTCCCCATACTCCCCCCGCTTTTGGCACATGATGGCAAAAAGATTAGCCATCACTGTTCTAGAGTCTCAACATCAATTTTACATCATGGTGACCAAAATTGGATGCAGTATTCCAAGTGTGGCCTTATCAAGGCATTATAAAGTGGTACTAACACTTCACATGATCTTTATTCTATCCCACTATTGATGCAGCCTAGGACTGCGTTGGCTTTTTTGGCAGCATCAGCCCACGGCTGGCTCACATTCAAGTGTTCCTCCACTGGGATCCATCTCTTTTCTGCTATGTACATAAAAGGCTTAAAGCTGAAAAGATTAAAAGCTTTGGTGCGTTAGAGGCTAGTTACCCACAATATTGATTCCAAAGACTTTGGAAAGCTCTGCCATTTGATATGTAAATACATACATAGATACAGATAGTCCTCACAACAACCACAATTTCCTTTACCAAGCAAAGCGATTAAGTGAGTCACGCCCAATTTTTGCTTCCTTTTTTTTTTTTTTTTGTTGCCATGGATGTTAAGTGAATCACTGCAGTTGTTAAGTAAGTCATTCAGTTGTAAAGCAAATTCAGCTTCTGCCAGGGGCTCTGCTTGTCAGGAAGCTGGCTGGAAAAGTCGCAAATGGCAAATTACGTGGCCCCGTCATAAATAAATGCTGGTTGCCAAACGCCCAAATTGTGTGGTTATGTGACTGTGGGCATGCTGCTGTGATGGCTGTATGTGCAAGAACTGGTTGTAAGTGACTTTTTTCAGTGTTGTAACTTTGAATGGTTGCTAAATGGACGGTTGTAAGTCGAGGACAACCTGTATTAATCTAGATGGCTTACCACTTGGGCTATTAAAACCAGACTTAGCAGGGTGTTTCCACGTATAGTCAAAAGTTGTATCTGAACACATTTTTCTTATCTTGGAAAGTGTTGGCATCCTAGATCATCAGTCTCCAACCTTGGCAACTTTAAGACCTGTGGACTTCAACTTCCAGAATTCCACAGCCAGCTTTGCTGGCTGGGGAATTCTGGAAATTGAAGTCCTCCAGGCTTAAGACAGCTTGGAGACAGGTTCTCCAGAACCTGTCAGAACTTGCTGAGTTTCACCCCTGGATCAAGAATATCCAACCTTGGTGACTTTAAGACCTGTGGACTTCAACTCCCAGATTTCCTCAGCTAGCCATGCTGGCTGGAGAATTCTGGGAGTTGAAGTCCACAGATCTTAAAGTTGGCAAGGTTGGACACACCTGATGTAGATGATACCCACAGATCTATTGGGGGTACTGTCAAGTGTCAAGAGGATGTGGGGAACTGGAAGGAGAAAATGGGCCAAAGATCATCCCAACAAGATCAGGTGGCTGTGGGATGAAACATCTTACATCAGAGGTGGGGAAACGATGGCCCTCTAATGACTTGTGGACTTCAACTCCCAAAATTCCCAAGCCAGCATGGCTGACTCCTGGAATTCTGGGAGTTGAAGTCCACAAGTCATTAGAGGGCCATCGTTCCCCATCCGTCTTACATATTCCATCTTTAATCTTGAAGGGAATTGCATTTCCCCCCATTAGGTCTACTGTCCAATTTGGGACTATTGGACTCTCATTTCTTGCTCAAGGAATAGGTGGCAGCTACTGCTAAGGTCTTCACACACAAACCAGTGGTGAAATCCAATTTTTTTTACTACCGGTTCTGTAGGCGTGGCTTGATGGGCGTGGTGTGGCTTGGTGGGCGTGGCAGGGGAAGGATATTGCAAAATCTCCATTCCCACACCATTCGGGGGCCAGCCAGAGGTGGTTATTTGCTGGTTCTCCGAACTACTCAAAATTTCCGCTACCGGTTCTCCAGAACCTGTCAGAACCTGCTGGATTTCACCCCTGACACAAGCCCATTTTGTGCACCGACAGCTCCTTTACTTGGAGCAGGGTGGCCTTCCTTCATCCAATCACTCCTGCTTTGATCTGGATTACTGCAGTGGGGTTGCCTTTGAAATCCACTTGGAAGTTGCAGCCGGTCCAGAATGTGGTGGCCCAAGCAATTTGTGCCTTTGCTTCGTGAGCTGCAGCGGTCGCTGATATACTTCCAAGTGCAATTAACAGTGCTGGTTTATCACCTGTAAAGCCCTCGCTGGCATAAGGCCCACTTATCTAAGGAAACATTCCATGTCCTGTAATTCCTGCACATCCAGTCCATGTTCCCGACGTTGATTAAATTGAGCTGAACTACACTGCGCCTCGGCCCTCAAGGGCGTCAGCAAGAAAACCAGCATATATGTTGATGCTTTCTAGGTGGTTTGGCTGACCACTTGTTTGGGAGGGTACCTTTCAACTGAGTCCATCTGGACAACTAGTGCAGGCCATGCACTGTTTTATTTATTTATTTTTATTTATTAATTTTATTTCTATACCGCCCTTCTCCCGAAGGACTCAGGGCGGTGTACAGACTAATTAAAAACACAAAGACAGACAATATTTAAAAAATTAAAATTATTAAATAATAGGCCCAATTTATAAAACCCCAAATTTAAAATCCCATTTAAAACCAATTAAAATCTTTATATTGATAGCCCAGCCTGACGGAACAACATGGTTTTGAGGGCACAGTGAAATACACGAAGATCAGAGATTTTACGAATTTCTGGGGGGAGTTCATTCCAAAGGGCAGGGGCTCCCACAGAGAAGGCCCTCCCCCTGGGTGTCACCAGCCGACATAATTTGGCCGAGGGCACCCTGAGGAGACCCTCTCTGTGGGAGCAAACTGGCCGGTGGGAGGCTACTGGTGGCAGAAGACGGTCTCGAAGGTACCCAGGTCCAATGCCATGGAGCGCTTTAAAGGTGGTAACCAACACCTTGAATCGCACCCAGAAGACCACTGGGAGCCAGTGCAGCTCGCGCAGGAGGGGTGTCACGTGGGCACAACGAGTTGCGCCCATAATCACCCGCGCGGCCGCATTCTGGACCAGTTGGAGCCTCCAAGTGCTCTTCAAGGGGAGCCCCATGTAGAGAGCATTGCAGTAGTCCAGTCGAGAGGTGACAAGGGCGTGAGTGACTGTGCGCAAGGCGTCGCGGTCCAGAAAGGGCCGCAACTGGCGGATCAGGCGAACCTGATAAAAAGCCCCCCTGGCCACAGACGTCATATGTTCTTCTAAAGACAGCCGTGCATCCAAGAGGATGCCCAGATTGCGGGCCCTCTCTGTGGGGGGTAAAGACTCACCCCCAATAGTCAGCAATGGCACCAGCTGACTATATCGCGGTGCCGGAAACCACAGCCACTCGGTCTTGGAGGGGTTGAGTCTGAGCCACTGTTAGCCAAGGGTGAGAAAAGGTTTTTCTGCCCTGAGCCTCTTGGGCCCAGTTTCACATCTCCCCCCCCCACTCAAAAGCGATGTTTTCCAGCTTCTGTCAGCAGTTTGTCTGTCTGTCTGTCTTCTTTTTATTCCTGCTCTAATTAATTCCAGGGACTGTTGCAGGGATGATCCATCTTCTTCCATCACTGGGGTCTGCCTTCCATGGCCATTCGGTCCTGTGCTGCATGGCTATCTCTTTCTGAACTGCCTTTCCTTTCCAGAATGAAACAGGGAACCACTTTCCCCTTCTTTCTTTTTCTTTTCCTCATCTCTCTACTCTCCCACCCCAGAGCCAGCTGAAGTGATAAAAAGAATGTTAACACTGTGACTGTTTTTTTTAAATGATGATTTAGTATTTAAAAAATGAATTTCCTTCCTTCTATCCATCCAGATCAACCTTTCTTCCTCATTAAGATATTCCTTCTTTCCTTCCATCCATCCGTGCAGTCCTCCCTTCCTTCCTGATCAACCTTTCTTCCTCAAGGTCTTCCTTCCTTCCCTTCCTTTCTTCTTTCCTTCCTTCCATCCATGCAGTCCTCTCTTCCTTTCTGATCAACCTTCCTTCCTCATCAAGATCTTCCTTCCTTCTTCCCTTCCATCCATTCATGCAGTCCTCTCTTCCTTTCTAATCAACCTTCCTTCCTCATCCAGATCTTTCTTTCCTTCCTTCCTTCCTTCCTGATCAACCTTTCTTCCTCATCAAGATCTTCCTTCCTTCTTTCCTTCCATCCATCCATGCAGTCCTCTTCAAGATCTTCCTTCCCTTCCTTCCTTCTTTCCTTCCTTCCATCCATGCAGTCCTCTTTTCCTTCCTGATCAACCTTTTTTCCTCATCCTTCCTTCCTTCCCTTCCTTCCTTCTTTCCTTCCTTCCATCCATGCAGTCCTCTTTTCCTTCCTGATCAACCTTTTTTCCTCATCCTTCCTTCCCTTCCTTCCTTCTTTCCTTCCTTCTATCCATGCAGTCCTCTCTTCCTTTCTGATCAACCTTCCTTCCTCATCCAGATCTTTCTTTCTTTCCTTCCTTCCTTCCTTCCATCCAGATCAACATTTCTTCCTCATCAAGATCTTCCTTCCTTCTTTCCTTCCTTCCATGCAGTCCTCTCTTCCTTCCTGATCAACCTTTCTTCCTCATCAAGATCTTTCTTTCCTTCCTTCCATCCAGATCAACCTTTCTTCCTCATCAAGATCTTCCTTCCTTCTTTCCTTCCTTCCATCCATGCAGTCCTCTTCTTTTCTGATCAACCTTCCTTCCTCATCCAGATCTTTCTTTCCTTCCTTCCATCCATGCAGTCCTCCCTTCCTCATCCAGATCTTTCCTTCCTTCCTTCCTTCCTTCCTTCCTTCCTTCCTTCCTTCCTTCCTTCCTTCCTTCCTTCCTTTTACAACCATTGTGGCATACCCGTGGTCATATGATCAAAATCCAGGCGCTTGAATGGCAAAAATTGTGGTTGCAAAATTATAAAATGACAATGTCTACAGCATATAAGGAGAATTTGTATAAGATGTTTTACAGGTGGCATCTATCCCCGACGGGGATAGCCAGAATGTTCAAGAATAAATCGGAGAAATGTTGGAAGTGTCATCAGACTCCAGGATCATATTACCATATGTGGTGGACATGTGTAGAAGCTAAGAGATATTGGACTAAGATACACATGTGGTTGGAAAAAATGATAAAGAAACACATTGACTTTAAACCAGAGATATTTTTATTAGGGATCTTACCAGAAACATACAATAGAGAATTGCAATATTTAATTGTGAATGTTTTAAAAGCGGCTAGAATCACATTTGTTAAAAATTGGGAAGGGGAGAAGTTACCTACTGATGATGAGGTTATTAAGGAAAATTATGGAATGTGCTGAAATGAGCAAATTGACATTTGAAATTAGAGAACAGGAACATAAACAATATTATTTGATATGGGATTTGTTTTATCAATGGATAGATAATAAAACATGGAGATGAAATATGAAGTTGATGTAAAGATAAAATATGTGAAGTTCTTTTTCGTGAGAAATAAGCTTTTGTCACAAATTGGTACTTTGAAGATGGGATTAAGCAAAAAAGAATGCTAAACGATCGACACGCTGTCTGTAATTGTTAGGAATGAAGATGGTTTTATGTTTTGTTTTTGTTTTAAAACAAAATTGTTTTAGTCCCCGACTTACAACAATTCATTTAGTGACCGTTCGGACAGCACTGGAAAAAAAAATGACTTACGACCATTTTCCACACTTACGGCCTTTGTAGCATCTCCGTGCTCACGGGATCAAAATTCAGAGGCTTGGCAACTGGTTTATATTTATGACCGGTGCTGGGTCCCAAGGTCACGTGATCCCCTTTTGCGACCTTCTGACAAGCCAAGTCAACGGGGGAAGCCAGATTCACTTAACAACCGTCTTATTAGCTTAACAACTGCAGGGATTCACTTAACAACTGAGGCAAGAAAGGTCTTAAAATGGGGCAAAACTCACTTAGCGACAGAAATTTTGGGCTCAGTTGTGGTGGTAGGTCGGGCGCTATCTGTAACTGGCTATGATCTTGCTTGACATTTGGAGATCAGCAAAGAACCAGCTGCAACTTCCTACAGGCATTCTAGGCATGAGTGGGATTGAAAAATTTTAGCAACCGGGTTGCTGGGTGGGCGTGGCCATGGGGGCGTGGCCTACTCGGCCTCCTGCACCATGGCTGGGGGAGGCATTTTTGCCCTCCCCAGGCTCCAGAGGCTTTCCTCGAGCCTCCAGGAGGGCAAAAACGGCCTCCTCTTGGCTCCGGAGGTTGGAAATGGAACTATTTCCAGACTTCCGGTAGGCCCATTTTTCGCCCTGCCCAAGCTCTGGAGGCTTTTCTCAAGCCTCTGGGAGGACAAAAACACTCCCTCGGGCTCCAGAGGCCCTCCGGAGGTTGGAAATGGGCTCATTTCCAAATTTCCGGAACTTACGGGAGCCCTGTTTTTCGCCCTCACAGAGCCTCCGCACAGGCATTGCACTTACCTCGCATCCAAAACGGGCCGCATGGGGACTCCTGGGAGGGGCGGGACAGGGTGAGCGGAGTCAGCCAGTCCTTGCAACTATCGGTTCGGCGAAAGAGATTAAAATTAACCTCTGGTTCGCACAAACCGGCCCGAACCGGCTGAATCCCACCTCTGATTCTAGGATCAGATACCCTTGTAAGCCTCAAAATATGGTTCAAATCCAGCATGTGATGGGATACGAATAGCGTCGCATGGTCGCTCGGTTTTGGCTTAGTCAAAAGAAGCGCCGTATTTCTCCGATCGGATTTAAAGTTTCCACACACGCCTGGCCTGGCACATCGTTTTCCTCGGAGAAGCCGTAGGACTGCAAATCTTTTCGCCGATTCTCCGCTTTCCCTCTTTCTCAGAGGGGAGGCAGGGAGAGAAAGCGTCGCTTGTTTATTGATCGTCCAGATTTTTAACGCATTGGCTGAAAAGTTCCAGGCATCCTGCCAGCGCTGAGCAAATAATAATGACTATGAATGTCACTGGTTTTCAGAAGAGAACAAATGGAATTCTCCAAGGGACAGGGCTTGCAGTCCTAAGGAAAGAGCTCGGCTCATTACCGGCAATGCTGAAACCTCCTTTGATAACTGTACATACTACGTTGAGACATTTTTTTTCTTTTTCTTTCTTTCCATCCCTTCAGTTTTAAGGGCTGAATGGGAGACTTTGCTGCTGGCTGGCTTGTGGCATTCAAAACCTCGGTGGCGCCAGACTACAGGACTCCAACTCTCATCCCTGCTGCCTTTCCTTAACCCTTTGGGTTTTGGCTCGTTCCATACCGCATTCCAAACATTATTGGTTGAAATCACATTAATTCCCCAAATCTTGCTTCATTTCTTGTTTGTACTGGGATGTTTGGGCTCTTTTGGGGAGGAGGGTGGGGGGAAGGTAGAGATAAAGGTAAAGGTTCCTCTTGCACATATGTGCTAGTTGTTCCCGACTCTAGGGGGCGGTGCTCATCTCCGTTTCAAAGCCGAGGAGCCAGCGCTGTCTGAAGACGTCTCCGTGGTCATGTGGCTGACATGACTCAATGCCAAAGGCGCACGGAACGCTGTTACCTTCCCACCAAAGGTGGTCCCTATTTTTTCTACTTGCATTTTTTACGTGCTTTCGAACTGCTAGGTTGGCAGAAGCTGGGACAAGTCACGGGAGCTCACCCCGTTAACGCGGTACTAGGGATTCGAACCGCTGAACTGCCGACCTTTCGATCGACAAGCTCAGCATCTTAGCCACTGAGCCACCACGTCCCCTGGCAATTCCATAGCAAACTTGAGAATGAGGAATTGAAAACCATGGTGGTAATTCAAGGACCCCCCCCCAAGAGAGACTTATTCTCAATAAAAAATAAAAATAAAGATTTGTAGCTCAGGGTTGAAATGTGGGTTTTTGTTGCTCTCTGAGCTTGGTTGTTTATTCGCTGATGTTATGTTACCCCCAGCTAAGTAACATCATTAGCACTAATGATGTTACCTAATTTGGGCAATGAAACATATGCAAGAAAATAACCAAGCTCAGAGAGCACCAAGGACTCCACAGTTCAATCCTGAACTACAAAGTCCTCGTCCTCGTCCTCCTCCTCCTCTCCGCAAACCCCTCTCTCTTCTAGACCTGATGATGTTACCTAGTTTGGGTAATGAAACATCTTTAAGAAAACAGCCAAGCTCAGAGAGCACCAAGGACTCCTCAGACTTGTTCTCTCTCGTCAGGAATCAAATGTGGAAGCCAATGAGAAGTAAAATATTGGGAAAAAATGCTCAACATATTGACTGGACTTGATTGGTTAAATGAGTAGTCGTACAGTAGCAATAGGTACTTAAGATAGTAACCAATTGGCATTGATTTCTGCTAACTGCACAGACTAGTACATCTCAGTCTCAACTCATGCAGTGTTGAGAGGTCTGGACTTCAGTTCCCAGAATTCCACATCCAGCTTAGCCATGAGTGAACTTTATGGAAAGAGGGTCCCATTCTGGCCAAGGCAAATGGCTTGCATTTCTGCTTTTCTTTAGTAATAATTTCTACCTCTTCCGAGAATGGTCCTATAATTTATTTCACCCCAGTCACCTATAGCAGGGGTCTCCAACCTTGGCAACTTCAAGGTTGGAGGACTTCAACTCCCAGAATTCCCCAGCCAGCAAAGCTGTCTGGTGGAATTCAATTTTTTTTTACTACCGGTTCTGTGGGCGTGGCTTGGTGGGCGTGGCAGGGGAAGGATACTGCAAAATCTCCATTCCCACCCCACTCCAGGGGAAGGATACTGCAAAATCCCCATTCCCTCCCCACTCCTGGGGGAAGGATATTGCAAAATCTCCATTCCCACCCCACTCTGGGGCCAGCTAGAGGTGGTATTTGCCAGTTCTCTGAACTACTCAAAATTTCCGCTACCGGTTCTCCAGAACCTAGTCAGACTTGTTGGATTTCACCCCTGGTTGGAGACCCCTGACCTTAACTATCTGTCTTCTCTCAGTCTTGCCAAGCTTAATGATGTTTTCTCACCTATCACCAGCTCACGCACTATGTCCAATATGAGGTTTTGGCTGCTGATCATCACTTCATGGGAACAATCCATTTTTATTTCATTTTTATTTATGATTGATCTTCTTATGGTCAATACTATTCTTAGTAACCACCTCATCTATCCATACCTTCTTTCTCTCTCTCTCTCTCTTTCTTTCATGGTGACAAACTTTCATATCTGTGCAGTCAAGGTAAAGTCTCAACTCACCTTTGGCCATATGCACAATTTTATTGATTTATTTACTTATAAAATGTACTCTCTTGCCACACATGGTAACTCTGGACGATTTCAATATTAAAATTTCAGACGAAGCTGGTGCCAAACTCACTCTGGGATGTGGAGATAATAATTCATTCAAGATGTTAAGCTAATTTTGCCCCTTTCTAATTGAGAAGAGGCCATCTCGCGATCTTACAAATCTCTCTTGTGTTTTGTCCAACTAATCCATTTCCAGTCAAAAAAAGATTAGCCCAACCAGACCCGCTTGCAACGATTCCTGGAAAAAGGGGATAGATTTGTGTGATCAATTTCCAGTGCACCAAGTAATGTTTTTGATTTATAAATGGAGTCTGCTGTAACAATGAAACATCCTTGCTCTAGCACCGAATAAAGGATAATAGGGGTGATTTATTGTTCTGCATTGACTTTGGCAATGGGTATTATTACTTAAATAAGCAATCTTGAGGAAACAAAGATCATCCACATACCTTAAATTTAAAACACACAAAAAATGGCATTATTTCATAAAGGCCTCTCTGACGAGAATCCGATGCAGTTGCTGTGCTAAATTAAGCGGCCAACATTGAGTTGGAAAACAAATGGGGCTTAATCAAGCTGGGAAGAAGTTATTGCCTTCAAGGCTGAATTCATTTTAGACAGCATTTTTTTTTAAAAAAAAATCTAAACAGAAGGAAGGGAAAAGGGAAAGAAAGTAATTATGAAAAAAGTATGAAAGCTTTCCATCATCTGCTCTGGTAAATTAGGCCAGCATACTAAGTGAGATTATCCCAAAAAAGTAACCTTGGCTTGTTTGCAATCCTGTAACCGGCTATCCAAAAGACCTCTCTAGTTTTAGTACTCCATCTGGTGGAAAGCAGAATTTTAAAATCACAGCTTTGGGGCAGAAAATGCCCTCTGTTTCTTTCCAGGCTGATATTTATTTAACGATTTCTGTAGATAGAAGTTGCGCAAAGCAGTGTTATGTGCCAACTTGCAAAGGGATCTCAAATAGGATATAGGGACTGGCAGGTACTTCTTGGTTAGAGTAATACGGGCAACCTATTGTTGACTACAGATTTAACAGATTAACAGAGATGGAAGGGACCTTGTAGGTCATCTAGTCCAACCCCCTGCCCAACCAGGAGACCCTACACCTGGGATGGCGAATCTATGGCACACGTGCCACAGGTGGCGCACGGAGCCATATTGGTGGGCACGTGAGCTCAGTTCCGGCGCGCATGTGCACACCGGCCAGCTGATTTTCGGGCCATCTGGGCCCACCGGAAGTAGGAAAACAGGCTGTTTCCTGCCTCTGAAGGGCCTGGGGTGTGTGGGGAAGACCCATGTTTTGCTCTCCCCAGGCTCCTAGAGAGGCTCTGGGGAGAGCAAAAAATGGGCCTTCCGGTCCCACCGGAAGTCGGTAAACGGGCTGTTTCCAGCCTCCGGAGGGCCTCCCGGAGGGAGGGGGAGGCCATTTTCGCCCTCCACAGGTTTTGCTCTCCACAGGGGAGAGCAAAAAGCGTGCCTTCTGGTCCTACTGGAAGTTGGCAAACGGGCCATTTTCGGCTTCCAGAGGGCCTTCGGGGGGGTGGGGTAAGCCATTTTCCCCCTCCCCAGGCTCCTAGACAGGCTCTGGAGCCTGGGGAGAGCAAAAAAACAGACTTACCGGGTTCAGTGTGCCATCGCGTGCCAAAAGCGGGGGGAGTGCAGGGGGGTCACGCATGTATGCGCGGGGTGCGTAGAATTATGGGTGCTGGCACGCGTGCAACCCCCCCGCACTCCCCCCACTATTGGCACGCAATGGCAAAAAGGTTAGACATCGCTGCTGTACACCATTTCTGACAGAGGACAGTCCAGTCTCTTCTTGAAAGTCTCAAGTGATGAAGCTCCCACAACTTCTGAAGGCAACTTCTGTTCCACTGGTTGATTGTTCTCACTGTCAGAAAATTCCTCCTTATTTCTGGGTTAAATCTCTCCTTGTTCAGTTTACATCCATTATTCCTTGTCTGACTAGTGAGAAGGTTTCTCTAGAGCAGGGATCTCCAAACTTGGCAACTTGCGGACTTCAAATCCCAGAATTCCCCAGGCAGCCATACTTAAAGTTGACAGTCTTAAAATCGCAGAGGTTGGAACTCGCTGCTCTAGTGTATGGATCCTAGCTTGCATACAACGACCAGAGGATGCTTTCTGGTTTTAATTATTGTGCAACTCAATTAATTAGGACTTAATTATTGTTGTGAGCCACCCTAGTAAAACGGGCAACCATTTATGGAGTTCAAATAAATAAATCTTAATGAAAATGAGGAGAAAGCATGCAGGGTGTGGCTTCTAGAATCCTTTCCAATTCCCTTCAAGAGAGAACCTACAGGAAATATCTAAATTCTCTGTGGTGTAATAGAGTAGAAGCATTGTGCTTTTACGTGCGTTTTTTGCTGTACCCTTGAATTGTGCGAGTGTGTGTGTGTGTGTGTGGTAAGTGCATGTGTGTGTGAACTGGAAACCATCGGGTGGGCTGCACATATAGTAGTGGCCAAAATTGTGGAAATCTTTTGGGAAAAGTGTATTTTTGAGGTTTGATGGCTAATAACACCACTTTTGGGGGGGAGTTTCAAGATAACCATATTTCACTGCTGGAATGGCCTGGGAATAGCCCAGACCTTAACCCAATTGAAAATCTATGGAGCTGACTAAAGAAACTTGTTAGTCAGAAGTGACCCAGCAATAAAACCCAGTTAATAGAAGCAATCATTCAATCTTGGTTTCATATTATAAGAGCTGCAGAACTCAAAGACGTGGTTCCCTCCATGGGAAGACGTTGTAAGGCCGTAATTCATGCTAAAGGTTCCTCAACTAAGTATGAACTGACATGGGGATCATTTTCGTATATCTCGTTTTTTCTATGGTGATCATTTTTGTATATCTCGTTTTTTCTACGTGTTTCACTTTTGTTCTTTATACTTTAACTGCTATTCTAATAGCAAATCCTTCATCAAAGTTATTACATTACATTCTTGATTAAATGATCTTTCCATTGATATATAATTTTATGGTACTCCTCCAAAAAAAAAAAAAAGTGGCGTTATTAGCTATTTTTAGAAAATACACTTTTCCCAAAAAGATTTCCACAATTTTGGCCACTATTGTACATTCTGTTCTGAATAATTGGTCTGCAATGATTCCACCGTACAGATAGTCCTTGACTTACGTTTGTTTAGTGACCGTTCAAAGTTACAAAGGCACTGAAAAAAGTGACATATGACCGTTTTTCACAGTTACAACCTTTGCACATCCTCAAGGTCATGTGATCAAAATTCAGATGCTCGGCAACGGGTTCATATTTATGACGGTGGCAGCGTCCCAGAGTCACGTGATCCCTTTTTGAGACCTTCTCACAAGCAAAGTCAATGGGGGAAGCCAGATTCACTTAACAACCGAGTTACTAGCTTATCAACTGCAGTGATTCACTTAACTTTTTTTTTTTAATTAAGTTTTTGATTTAAGGACAAAACACAAAACACAAAACAACACCCAGTGTATAATACAAAATAGGGAGGAGCGGAGGAATTTTTTCTTCATCTTCAGGTCTTCCAAAATTCTCTGCATTGGCACTGGCATTATTTCTTCCAAGTTCCTGATTGCTTAGTCCACAAATGGTTGCCGTATCCTCCAAAATATATTTTCTTTCAATAGTCCTTTTTTGAATTTTATATTATATGTTAACTTATCATTAAGAGCAATTTTCCAAACTTCTCTGAACCATTCATTTATTTTGTAAGAGCTCGTAAGGATATCGGTCATTATGGGACGAATTGTGATTGCAAGATACTGGAAATTGAATATTGAATACAAAACAAAACAAAACAAAACAAAACAAAACAAAACAAAACAAAACAAAACAAAACAAAACAAGTGATTCACTTAACAACTGAGGCAAGGAAGGTCATAAAATGGAGCAAGAGCCAGTGAACAAACGTTCAAAATTACAATGGCACTGAAAAAAGTGACCAATGAGCGTTTTTTACACAACCGTTGCAGCACTCCCATGGTCACATGATCAAAATTCAGATGCCTGGCAACTGACTCATACTTATGACGGGTTGCAGTGTCCCCGGGGACATGCAATCCAATCCCCTTTTGCGACCTTCTGACGAGCAAAGTCAAAGCGGAAGCTCACTTAACAACTGAGTTACTAATTTAACAACTTCAGTGATTCCCTTAACAATTCTGGCAAGAAAGATTGTAAAATGGCGCCCTCCCCGAGTCTCCGCGCGCACCCTGCTCTTACCTGCATCCAAAACAGGCCGCGTGGGGACTCCTGGGAGGGGTGGGATGGGGTGAGCGGGGCCAGCCAGGAGAGGGATTTGGGGGTTCTCTGAACTGCACAGAATCTTAGCTAGAGGTTCTCCCAAACCCCTATGAACCCCCAGCAGCTCAGCCCTGGATGCTTGGAGTTTTGTGGTTGTCAGTTTAGGTTATTTTAAGCTTCTTACTGAAAGAGAGGAATACTCAAGGTATTTTTGCACTGGACTAACATATATAAGCCTAGTAAATAAATTGAATATGTAAAAATGTTGAAAAGCAGTTTGGGGAATTCATTCTTGTCCATGTAAATCAGGAGAATATGATTGCTTTTCCTGCCAACTGTTTCACCACTAATCCCCAAAAGGCAAGTGATACAATGATAATTACTTTCCATTGGAAACTTTTACTTTAACCCGGATTATTTACAGCTTTGAATGAAATACAAAAGCTGAACTCAGAGGTGTTGTAAAAGCCTGCTGGATAACAGGCTGCGCAAAGCATTTGAAAGGTGTGCTTTGCTTTCTAATGCCTGAGAGGCTTACCAAGTGCTCCTTTTTTTGAGACTTTAAAGCAGCCGCATCTTTAAATGTTGTAAAGTAATACGCCTCCACTATAATCATCCTGTGTTACGCGATTCCATTATCTTACTTGGATCGGAAATAATAATTTAAAGCAAACTAATATTAATGTATCTACCCTCCAAAGTCACAGGATTGAAAGAATTTTTTAGAAGTTTTCTTAGGGAATTGTTGAAGAATTCAAAGGCATCAAAATGGGTTTGTAGCATAGATTGTCAGGCTATTGTCAGGCATTGCAATGAACTGAGTTAAATGCCCTTCCTTAGTATTTAACAGTAACAGAGTTGGAAGGGACCTTCGAGGTTATTTAGTCCAGGGGTCACCAACTTTTTGGACCGCTAGGGACCACTAAATTCATAATTTTAAATCCGGGAGACCACTAATATGATCTGCCTAATGACCGGCTGGGTGGGCGTGGCTAGGTGGTCATGTGAATGGGTGGGCATGGTCAACTCGATGTCACTCATGTGGAGGGGAACCTCACCGGCCTCTACTCGCCCCTCCCCTCCCAACCTCTCCTCACCTGCCCGCCCGGGCTCCTTAGGGCCCCAACAGGAAGCAGATGTTAGAGCTAAGCAGCCACCATGAGAAAGAGTTGGCAAAACAGCTGGCTCAGTTCAAATTGGATCTCACCGAGAAGGAGGCTCAGCAGAAGCACCTCACTGAGGACTAGGAGCATAGGCTTTCCAAGCAGAGGGAAGACCTGCGGGAGTGCAAGGCCTGGAGGCTCAGCGGATTGAGATGGTCAGCCAGTTCCAGGCCATGATGCTGTCCCACTGGAACAATGCCCTCCGGCTCTTCGCCACCACCGGCGCTTCCGTCCAGCCTTTGCCCAAAGCCCTGAACCAGGAGGCTGAAGCAGACCCCAAATCAGAATTTCTGCCCTCCTCCAACCCGCACAAAAAGACCTCAAAGGGGGAGACTCTCTGCAGCAATACAAACGTTCATTGCACATATCCGGCCCAGCAGTGGTGGGTTCCTCCCGGTTCGGTCCGGTTTGGCCAAGCCGGTAGCGGTGACGATATGACGTCACCGAACCGGTTCTCCCCCCCGCCCTACCCACCCACGTTATTCTTACCTTTTATTTGGTCCCACCCCCAATCTATTGCTGCCTCCTGAGTCCCAGCTGATGACTAGAGGGAAAAAAACTGTTTAAACTCTTGCCGCGGGGCTTCAAAGGGCCGCCCTACAGCTGATCAGTGTTAAAAGCAAACAAATGAGTCGGGTCGTAAGTGCGAGGACTGGTCGTAAGTGCGAGGACCTTCCAGAAATGACCCTGACCAGCTAGCCACGCCCACCTAGTCACATGACCTCCAAGCCACACCCACAAAATAAGCCACGCCCACAGAACCGGCAGTAAAAGAATTATTTATTTATTTATTTATTTATTATTATTGAATTTCTATACTGCCCTTCTCCCTGAGGACTCAGGGCGGTGTACAGCCAAAATTAAAAAACATGCAGGACAAATATGAAAAAAACAATTAAAAGATATATAAATTTGGCCCAATTAAAACTCATTACCAATTAAAACGTTTAAAACATTTAAAAACAGTTAAAAATTTCATCTTAAGCCAGCCCGTAGTTTGAGGACCCTTGATTTAGTGCAATGTAAAAAATGCAAATAATTTTTCTGCGGATCACCAAATTTTTCTTGAGGACCACCAGTGATCCACCGACCACCAGTTAGTGATCGCTGATCTAGTCCAACCCCCTGCTCACGCAGGAGACCTGCACTAGGGATTCGAACCGCCAAACTGCCGACCCTTCTGGTCGACAAGCTCAGTGTCTTAGCCACTGAGCCACCTAGTTAGGCTATAACATATAGTATATAACAAGGTTGTGAAGACAGCTATTGGTCTAAAATGCTGGAGTCCCAAATTCTGCAGCCAAAAAATTAGGGAGCCCACGGGGACCATTGCAAGGATTGCCAAGCTCCACGTCCCACCAAATTTTTGACTTAAAAAAAAAAAATGACACAAAAGATATTCTGAAACATTAATTCCCTGGCTTAAGCATTGGTTTTTGTTTGCAAAAATGACCCAAGGCCACAAATGGATTTCATAAGCTTTCTGAGTACATAAATATGCTGGGTAATTGCATCTTGCTTAATATATTTGGAATGCCATCTTCTGCAAGAACCCAAGTCTTATACTTTGTCAGCGATACCCAATACATGCCTTCCAAGATATTTATTTACTTATTAAATTTGTATGCTATTGAAGTTCCAACAAGTCTTGGCAGCTCGCAAGTAAAACATGCACAATGACAAAAAGCAGCAAAAATAAATGAAAATGAGCTACGATGTACTTATTTATGTATCAAGTTAATGTAGGCACCACCAATATAACTACCATGCCTACAAAGTTAAAACATTCGGAAAACAATTCAGAATCAACCAAAAAAAAAATAACGGCAAAAATCATTAAAAAACAATAAAATGAAATGTCAGTCGACAAAAGGCAGATTGGAATGGGGAAAAAAAAAAGAAAAAAGAAACAGGTCCACATCATTCAAAGCCACTCTTGCTAAAACACGACCTTCGAAACACCGGAAAAGTGGCTATTTGGATCTTAGGAGGAACAGCATTCTGGAGGGTAAATGAACAATTAATCAGTGGAACAGTTTGCCTTCAGACATTGTGGGTCAGGGGTGGGTTCTAATTTTTTTTACTACTGGTTCTGTGGGTGTGGCTTATTTTGTGGGTGTGGCTTGGAGGTCATGTGACTAGGTGGGCGTGGCTAGCTGGTCAGAGTCATTTCTGGAAGGTCCTCGCACTTACGACCAGTCCTCGCACTTACGACCCAACTCATTTGTTTGCTTTTAACACTGATCAGCTGTAGGACGGCCCTTTGAAGCCCCGCAGCAAGAGTTTAAACAGGTTTTTTCCCTCTAGTCATCAGCTGGGACTCAGGAGGCAGCAATAGATTGGGGGTGGGACCAAATAAAAGGTAAGAATAACATGGGGGGTGGGGTAGGGCGGGGGGAGAACTGGTTCGGTGACGTCATATCGTCACCGCTACCGGCTCGGCCGAACCGGACCGAACCGGGAGGAACCCACCACTCTTGTGGGTGCTCCAATACTGGAGATTTTAAAGAAGAGATTGAACAGAAATGGTATAGGGCCATGATGGCAAACCTATGTCACGAGTGCCCGAAATGGCACACCAGCCGTCGCCCCAGGCTAGCTCCACCGCGCATGTGCGCACACCTCCCGCCGGCCAGCTGGTCTTTGGGTCTGGTGCGTAAATGCACATGAGAGCTCCGAAGACCAGCTGGGTCCCCTGAATTGCACACATGTGCACCAGAGGGCCGAACACCAGTTGGGGCATGCACGCATGCGCAGCTGCAGGTGAACTGGGCGACAGGTCGCGTGCCCGGAAAAATGGCTCTGCGTGCCACTTCCGGTACGTGTTAGGTTCGCCATCACGGGTTTAAGTGCTAATGCTATTGTTATTTGTATGGTTAAATCTCATTATTTTAAAAGATTGTAAATTGCTCAAGGTCTTTTAGCAGCATATAAATCTGAGGAATGGAATAGGAAGTAAAATCTATCACCTGTTCTTGAAAAAAAAAGACAAAGGAAAGCTAGAATAACAGGACGTCTACCGGGACTTTTTTGGGAATAGTCCTTGACTTACAACAGTTTGCTTAGCGACTGTTCAAATAATGCCACTGAAAGAAGTGACTTAGGACCGTTTTTCACCCCTTTGCAGCATCCCCATGGTTACGTGATCAAAATTCGGATGCTTGGCAATTGACTCATATCAATGGTGAAATGTAAAATTTGTTACTACCAGTTTCTGTGGGCGTGGCTTGGTGGTGGGGGTAATGTGACTGGGTGGTATGGCCAACTTTTTTTTTTTAAAGCATTTTTTCCACAACCTCTTTGGCTGAAAAAAAATGCTTTCTTTCAAATGCATGTGAAAAAAATACTTTTAAAAGCCTCTGATGATCAGGCAACTCAGCTGGGATCGTCAGAGGCTTTTAAAAGCATTTTTTTTCTACAACTCTTGAGGTTGTAGAAAAAATGCTTTTAAAAGCTTCTGACGACCCCATCTGAGCCGCGTGATCATCAGAGGCTTTTTTTTTTAACTTTTAAAAGCATTTTTTCGGCCGAAGAGGTTGTAGAAAAAATGCTTTTAAAAGTAAAAAAGAAAAGCCTCTGATGATCACGTGGCTCAGCTGGGCATGTGGGGGGGGCAGGGATTTTTGCTACCGGTTCTCCGAACCACCCGCCGCTATCGCTACCGGATGGGGTAATCCGGTCCGAACCAGGAGCATTTCACTCCTGACTCATATCTATGACGGCTGCAGTGCCTTGGGGTCATGTGATCCCCTTTTGCAACCTTCTGACAAGCAAAGTCAACGAGGAAGCCGGATTCGCTTAACAACCGGGTTACTAACTTATCAACTGCAACGATTCACTTAACAATTGAGGCAACAAAGGTCATAAAATGGGGCAAAATTCACTTAACAACTATCTCACTGTTGCAATATTTTCAGGATCAGACTCAATAAAGATAATAGAAGTTAAAGCTTTAAATATATTTCTTTTTAATTATGATAGGCATTCTATATTCACTGAATATTCAAGGTAGAAGCAACGAGAATGGTGAGGGTGGCTCCTTATATATACAAGGGGTGGAGCTAGGAATGGGAGTGGTAAGTTATGAATACATTAAAATCCAAAGAATAAGTTAACCTCTGATGTTCCATATATACATTATTTACACATTGGAGAATAAGGCATTTACATCTGACAAATCCCCCTCTAAATGCCGGTTCGTTACACAACACCAATTACATTCTGATTCAGGACAATATAATACATATAATTTAGAAGTTAAATATTTGTGTTGTTTAGAAGGTAAGGGTTTTGTTAATATGTCAGCTAATTGTTCAGAAGTATCGCAATGTATTGCTTTAATGAATCCGTCTTGAGACAGTTGTCTCACATGCTTAAACTTTATATCAATATGCCTGGACCTTTGTCCAATTGCATCGGATCTGGATATTTCAATGGCCGCTTTATTGTCTTCATGCATAATAAATGGTAAGGTGGGTTTCTTCCAAACATCAGTGATCAGATCATTGAACCATACAAGGTTATTTGCAGCTTTGGACAAACAAACATATTCCGCTTCTGTAGTAGAAGTGGCTACTAGTTCTTGTTTACCAGTATACCAGTAAACTGGACAATCATTCAATAGAAAAACATAACCAGAAGTACTCTTTCTGCATGATGTATCACCAGCCCAATCTGCATCAGCATAACAAGTAATTTTTGGTTCTCTGTCATTATTGGGTTCCAACATTAAACAAAAATCTAATGTACCCTTCAGATATCTTAGAATTCTTTTGACAGCTTCCCAATGATACAAGGTTGGTTTACTAACATATCTTGACAATAGATTGAGAGGTAATGCAATATCTGGCCTAGTCCAATTAGATATATAAAGGAGTGAACCTATAACTGATCTGTAAAATGTGTTGTCTTTAAACTCAGGGGAAGATTCATCAGTGTTTCTAAGAAAATCAGTTTGCATAGGGGTGTCACAGGTTTTAGCATTATTTAAGTTACATTTGTTTAGGAGTTCGATGATTTTATCTTTCTGTGTAAGTTTGAATCCCCTTTTAGTTTTGTTAATTTGCACACCAAGGTATTTATTCACTTTACCCAGAGATTTCAGTGAGAAGTGTTCATTTAACTTATTTACAAAGATTTCCCTGCTCTCTTTATGCTTTCCAATGTATAAAATATCGTCCACGTAAATTAATACAAATTCAATATGATCATTACTCTTTTTTACAAAGAAACAGTTATCAGCAGTGGTGGCGTTGAAATCCATGGTCTTAAGTACTTTTACCAAGCAATCGTACCATCTTTTGCCGGATTGCTTTAATCCGTACAGACTCTTATTTAATAACCAAATTTCGTTCTTATTAGTGTATTGACTGTGTGGTGCTCTTACATATATTTCCTTATCTAATTTTGCATGTAAGTATGCGGTCTGTATGTCATATTGGAATACGTCCAGATTGAGTGCAGATGCTACTACAAGGGCTGTTTTGACACTCTCAGTTCTCACTGTGGGTGAATATGTATCAGTATAGTCTTCTGGATATTTTTGTGCATAGCCTTGTGCAACTAGTCTAGCCTTGTATAAGGTATTGCCTCCTTCTAAGTTCTTAATTTTATAAATCCACCTGGTACCTATAATTGTTTTATCCTTAGGTGCGATCGCAGGTGTGAATACATTTAATCCTTGTAAACTTTCCATCTCTTTTTCCATAGCTAGTTCCCATTTTTCTCTTTCTTCATGTGGAAGTTTCAATACTTCTTCATATGTATTAGGTGTTATTTGTTCTCCATTCATATGCATTATGTAATCTTTGTATTTATTTGGTATTTGGTTTCTATTGTTTCTAATAGTTCTTTCAGGCTTGCTATGGTTATCATGCAAATATCTAGCTTCCTTTTTTGTTAATGTGTCTGTCTTTATTTTATGCTGACTATTAGTCCAAGTTTTGGTTTTGTTCTTACTTTTGTTAATATTTTGATTTTCTGTTGTTCCTTCCTCGCAAGATATCGTATCTTTACATTTATTAGGAAATATTTCATTAAGGTGCAATTTTGACCAATTGGCCTGTTCATGGAACACAGCTGTTCTGGATACTATAAATTTGTTATTACTATCAATAAATCTGTACCCTTTGGTTCCAGTTTCGTATCCCATGAATCTTAATCTCCTGGATACGTTTTCTCCCTTTCTCCTCAATTGTTTAGGTATGTGTACGTCTGCAGTGACTCCAAATATGTGCATGTGTGATAATTTGGGTTTTCTATTGTACATCACCTCATATGGTGTCTTATTCACAATACTGGACCAGGTTCTATTTTGAGTGTAATTCGAATAATGTAATGCCTCTGACCAAAATTGTTTGCCTAAACCAGCATCCTCTAATGTGCACCTAATCATGGTTTGTAGTGTGGAATTTTTCCTCTCTGCAACTCCATTTTGAAATGCAGAAAAAGGATTGGACGTGAAATGTAACATTCCTCTATCCTTTAACCATTGGGAGAATTCTTTAGACATGAACTCACATCCCCTATCTGTCATAATTTGCTTTATTCTGATATTATGTTGTGTTTCTATACGTTTGTAGAATTCCTTAAATTTCTGAAATGTTTCATCCTTGTGCTTTAATGTGTAAACAAAACCATATCGGCTGTAGTCATCCACTATAGTTAGGAAGTAACGTTTTCTATAGGTAATTGAGGGACTTAATGGACCAACTAAGTCCATATGTACCAAATCAAAAATATTGTTAGTTGATCTGTTAGATTTTTTTGGTCTGGGACTGGTTTTTAGTTTGGTGGACTTACATACTGAGCATTCCAAATAATTTTCACAATTTTTTATTTTGACACCTTCTGCGTGTTCAGTCATTTTTTGTACTACAGGAAAGCTTGCATGTCCTAACTTCCTGTGTAAGATGTGAGCACACTCATCATGAATTGGTTTACCTATTTTTGGTTTCTTTTCCTTGTATGTATTTTTGTGATCATGAGTTATTCTACACTCATCATTGTCACTGTTACTGACATTTTCATCATCTGCTTCAATACAATCTTCCATATTTGAATCAATGTTATGTAAACATCTTTCTTTAGTTATCAGATAGGGTAGACCTCCTTTTATCATTACAGTACCTACATTTGTTTTGTTCTTTTCTATAGTTGCTTTCCCCTTTGAGAAAACTATATTGATATCAGATTCTCTGCTTAATTTTATGGCACTTAGTATGTTGTGAGGTATTTCTGGGATTAATAATACCCCCTCTATTTTCCCTAGACCAGGCAAGGTCACATTTCCTTTGCCTAGTACTTGAACCTTTTCTTGATTAGCTACCTTTATCACAAACTTATCTTCTATAAATGAAGATAATATACTTTTGTTGTTGGTGGTGTGATTTGTTGCACCAGAATCAATAAGCCAATTGTTATTCTCATCCTGCTGTGTTCTGGTGCTGTCTTGTTTATTTAGCCCATTCAGTGACCCAGATTTCCTCTCTTTTGAATTTTCTCTACCCCCTCTACCTTCTTTGTAATTTGGTGGGCTTCTATATTTGTGTCTATCTGTGGAAGATTGTCTGTAATTATATTTGCTCCTATATTCTGGTCTATGTCTCTCTCTTGAGACTTTGGGGCAGTCTCTTCTACTATGTTCCCTGGATCCACAATTGTAGCATCTAAAGGCCTCATTATGTTTATCTTGAAAGACTACTTTCCTAAAAGGTTTGTGGTCTGTTTGGTTACTGGATCGATTTTTTCTTGAATTGTCTTCTGCTATCAATTTGTTAGATAGACTTTCTATGGATAAATATCCCAGATTAATGGTATCTAAGTGTGACATAAAGCTATCCCATGATGGATCAAGTGAATTGATAATAACACTTTTCATTGTTTGATCTGAAATCACTTCCCCCCTCAATTGTAGCTCAGCTCTTATTTTGTTTAGATTTATCAAATGCTCACTTATAGAAATCCCTGGTTTTACTCTAGAGGAAAAGAAATCCTTAGACATTCTTGTGGTTGTAGCTACGCTATCGCTGTGAAATAGATTAAACATGCATTGAATTATTTCTGATACAGTTAGGTTTGGTTTGATGCTATGATACATTGCAGGAGACACGCTAGATATTATTATGAAAAATGCTCTATGATGTAAACAATCTATTTTTAAAGTCCAAGGTCTTCTTGGAGGGCTAGTTATAAAGAATAGTAAATTTTCTTTCATGAAAATAACCTGAAGCTGTTGATACCACTCTTGTAAATTAATGCCATCAATTCTAAGTTTTGGGAAGTCACTGGGTAAGTTACCTACATTATTCTGTCCATTACTTACAACCTGGGGCAGTCCGTGATCTCTCAAGTGCAGGAAATTACAGAACGGCATTGGGATGCTTGCAATGAGTCTGCGCGGTTCTCTGGCCAGTTCAAGTCCTTCTGGGTCGTCTACGTAGTTTCGCACATGCGCGTTGTTCATTTCTTCTTTGGTGGCGTCGTGGAAGGTTCTCTCCCTTTCAGCTCTCTCGATCCGCTCCTCCTCAGATGAGTCGGTCTCTGGCTCGGTTTTTGGGGTTCTGGTGGTGGTGACGGTTCTTTTCTTCTTTTTGTGTGCGTTGGTATTCGATTTTGTCTGTGGTGTAGGGCGAAATCGGCATGGCTCTCTGGGCTCGGGCGTCGTCGCTTTCGAAGTCAGGATGGGAGCGTGCAGGTCTTGAGTCGCCGGTTTGATTTCTTGCTTCTTCGTAGACGTCTTGGTAATTTTCAGTCTTGGCCCAAAAGCAGCAAAAAGCGTTTTCATTGCTGATTTTACTTGAGATTTTGTTAAATCGTCTTCACTTTCTGATTTTGGATCATCTGAAGAGTTTGAGACTTCTTTCTCACTTTCTTCGTCTGATAGTGTTTTTCGCGCCAGAAATTTTGAACTGAGCGTTTTGATTGGCTCTGCTCCATTCTCTTTTGAAGTTCGTTGAAACCAAGATGGCTGCCATTCAAAATTTTGCGCGGGATCACATCTTTTCTTTTTAACAACTATTTTCTCAGTAGTCATCTCATTTACGATTTTTTGATCTTTGGGTTTTTCTTTAATGACGTTTTTCTCTCTCGCTGCTCCGCTGTTCTTCAGCATCTCCTGGAGGTCCGCGATGAGACTTTCATCATTCTTTTGGCTTTTTAGTATCTTTAATATCTCTGACCTGAGTTCGTTATTTTCTATTTCGATTTCTTTCTGGTCATTATTTTCACTCATTAGTTCTTCTTCTTCAGTGGTGTATTCTTCGGATTCTCTCGAAATCGCATTGGTGGATTCGTTGATCATCTCTTGATCAGTTTCTATTTCTTTGCTGTAGGCCCTGGTGTTGGGCCTATCTTTCTTGGACATTTTTAATTACTTATTGAGTCAATTAACCATCCTCTGCTACCAGCTTGTTGCAATATTTTCAGGATCAGACTCAATAAAGATAATAGAAGTTAAAGCTTTAAATATATTTCTTTTTAATTATGATAGGCATTCTATATTCACTGAATATTCAAGGTAGAAGCAACGAGAATGGTGAGGGTGGCTCCTTATATATACAAGGGGTGGAGCTAGGAATGGGAGTGGTAAGTTATGAATACATTAAAATCCAAAGAATAAGTTAACCTCTGATGTTCCATATATACATTATTTACACATTGGAGAATAAGGCATTTACATCTGACACTCACAATGGAAATTTGGGACTCAATCGTGGTCAGAAGTGAAGCACTACCTGCATTCTGGTAAATCATGCCAGTTATGTTTCCTCAGGCAGCCACATTATGGGTGGACAAACTCTTGTAGCTGCCTATCTGGGTGCGAATCTAAATGTTCTCAAAGGTTTAAATAGACTACCAATATCAAATCCTGATGGGCACCTTTGCCTTGCAGTGTGGGCAGTGGAGGAATTCAAATAATTTAACAACCGGTTTTCTGCCCTAATGACAGGCTGGGTGGGCGTGGCCATGGTGGGCGTGGCCAGGGGTGTGTGACAGGCAGCACTCGGCCTCCTGCACCCCCCTGGGAGCAAAAACAGGCCGCGGGGGGATGTGCTGCCCCCCCGTGCCCCACTTTGGGCCTAGTAGGCCTCTCTGCAGCAAAAACGGGCTGCGGGGGGATGCGCCAAACCCCCCACACACACCCGTTTTGGGCCTAGTAGGCCTCCCTGCACTTACCTGGGAGCCAAAATGGGGTGTGTGGGGACTCCTGGAAGGGGCGGGGCAGGGAGGGGCATGGCCACCCAGAGTTTGGTGACCCCCAGGGGGAGGGCCTTCTCTGTGGGGTCACCTACCCTCTGGAATCAGCTGTCCCCAGAGATAAGGAGAATCCAAGACCTCGGTGCCTTCCGCCGTGCCCTTAAAACTTTCTTTTTTCAGCAAGCCGGGCTGGCTTAACATATTTTTTAACATATTTTAAAATATTTTTTAATTGGTTTGTTATCTTAAATTGGGGCCAAATTAATATATATCCTTTTAATTGTTTTTAATGTTTGTATTGTATGTTTTTATCTGGCTGTACACCGCCCTGAGTCCCTCGGGAGAAGGTGCGGTATATAAATTCGAAATTAAAAAAAAAAAATTTAACTACCGGTTAGCCTGAACCGGCTGAATCCCACCACTGAGTGTGGGAGAACCAGACTCATGTCCCTTTTCAGACACAAAGTTCATAATTGTCCTTGGTAGCACAGCTTACCTTTTGAGCATTTGTGAAGTCAAACTGCTAGGAAACGGTAAACTCTGTTCAATCTTCCCTGAAAGGAAGAAGTAGGATGTGAATATAAAAATAAGTGCTTGGCATTAGAAAAATCTAAATGAAGCCTTTATTTATTAAATTTATATGCCACCCATGACATTGTAACTGCAATTCAAAGTGGCCTACAGTGTAATAAAAGGAAAATTAAATAAAGATTAATTTATTAATGACACCGTCCTAGTTCCATCCCTTGTACCGTGTTTCCCTGAAAATAAGACCCTGTCTTATATATTTTTGAACCCTGAAGTAAGCGCTTGGCCTTATTTTCAGGGAGGTCTTATTATTTTGGGGTTCGTGGAGCAAAACGGGGCTCCTCTTGCCGTCTTACCTGATTTCCAGTTCTGCATTTAAATATTTTTGGGGAGGGCTTACAGTATTTTCGGGGGGGGGGCTTATTTTAGCGTATGCGCTAAAAAACCCGATTGGGCTTATTATCAGGGGATGTCTTACTTTCGGGGAACCAGGGTAATGGCATCATAGTACTCTAATTTTAGAAGTTTAATTGATTTGAAGCTAATGATTGATATAACTTATAACTTGATGACTACTTTGTCCATTGATTATAATTCTACACAAAATTTGAATATCCCTGTGTTAAAACCTTTTTTTTTTTTTTTGGTTGCATCTGAAAGATTATGCACATTTGCAAGAAACAGCGTAGTTGGAAAATAATGTACAATTCAATCCAAATTATTTTTTTTAAAAAAGCCAATGCAATCCTAGGCTGCATAAACACAGGAATAGGTGAAGTGTTAGTACCACTTTATAATGCCTTAGAAAGACCACACTTGGAATATTGCATCCGATTTCAGTTGCCGGATGTAAAAAAGATGTGGAGACTCTAGAAAGAGTGCAGAGACGAGCAATAAAGATGATTAGGAGACTGGTGGTTAAACAATACAAAGAACGGTTGCAGGAACTGGGTATGTCTAATTTAATGAAAAGAAAGACTAGAGGTGACATGGTAGCAGTGTTCCAATATCTCAGGGGCTGCCCCAAAGAAGAGGGAGTCAAACTATTTTCCAAAGCACCTGAAAACAGAACAAGAATCTACGGATGGAAACTGATCAAGGGGAGAACCAACCTAGAAGTAAGCAGAAATTTCCTGACAGAAAATTAATTAAGAAAAATAAAACAATTAAGACAAAACAATTAAAGCTGCTGATCCAGTTCTACAGAGGAATTATTGAGTCTGTCATCTGCACCTCTATAACTGTCTGGTTTGGTTCTGCAACCCAACAAGGCAGACACAGACTTCAGAGGATCATTAGAACGGCAGAAAAAACAATGGCTACCAACCTGCCTTCCATGGAGGACCTGTATACTGCACGAGTCAAAAAGAGGGCTGGGAAAATATTTACAGACCCCTCGCATCCTGGACATAAACTGTTTCAACTCCTACCCTCAAAACGACGCTATAGAGCACTGCACACCAGAACAACTAGACACAAGGACAGTTTTTTCCCAAACGCCATCACTCTACTAAACAAATAATTCCCGCCACACTGTCAAACTATTCACTAAGTCTGCATTACTATTAATCTTCTCATCGTTTCTATCACCCATCTCCTCCCACTTATGACTGTATGACTGTAACCTTGTTGCTGGTATCCTTACGATTTATATTGACTGTTTCCTAATATGATTTGATTGCTTATTTGTTCCCTATGACTATCATTAAGTGCTGTACCTTATGATTCTTGACGAATGTATATTTTCTTTTATGTATATTGAGAGCATATGCACGAAAACAAATTCCTTGTGTGTCCAATCTCACTTGGCCAATCAAGAATTTTATTCTGTTCTGTTCTGTTCTGTTCTGTTTAAGGTTTAAGGTTTAAGGTTTATTTGGATTTATATACCGCCCTTCTCCCGAAGGACTCCGGGCGGTGAACAGCCAAAGATAAAACACATACAATATAAAATTTAAAAAACGATTTAAAACATATTAAACAAATTTGGCCCATACTAATTAAAACACCCCTTTTTAAAAAGCAAATTAAAATTAAACCATTAAAACGAGTTAGGCCAGCCCAGCCTGTTGGAATAAAAAAGTCTTGAGGGCACGGCGGAAAGTGCGAAAATCCGGGATCCTCCGTATCTCCGGGAGGGAGCTCATTCCAAAGGGCAGGTGCCCCCACAGAGAAGGCTCTCCCCCTGGGGGCTGCCAGTCAACACTGTTTGATCGAGGCACCCTGAGGAGCCCCTCTCTGTGGGAGCGTACTGGCCAGTGAGAGGCTACCGGTGGCAGAAGGCGATCTCGTAAATACCCTGGCCCTAAGCCGTGGAGCGCTCTAAAGGTGGTACCTTGAAGCGCACCCGGAAGACCACCGGGAGCCAGTGCAGCTTGCGCAGGAGAGGTGTTACATGGGAGCGCCATGTCGCTCCCATAACCACCCGCGCGGCCGCATTCTGGACCAGTTGGAGCCTCCGGGTGTTCCTCAAGGGGAGCCCCATTTAGAGAGCATTACAGTAGTCCATGCGGGAAGTGACGAGGGTATGAGTGACCGTGCATAAGGAGTCCCGATCCAGAAAGGGACGCAACTGGCGAATCAGGAGAACCTGATAAAAAGTCCTCCTGGCCACAGCCGTCAGATGCTCTTTTAAAGACAGCCATGTATCCAAGAGGACACCCAAGTTGTGAGCCCTCTCTGTGGGGGCCAATGACTCCTGTTCTGTTCTGTTCTGTTCTGTTCTGTTCTGTTCTGTTCTGTTCTGTTCTCTGGAACAACTTGCTACCAGAAATTGTGAATGCTCCAACACTGGAGATTTTAAAGAAGAAATTAGACAATCATTTCTCTGAAATGTTATAGGGTTTTCTGCCTGAGTAGGGGGTTGGACTAGAAGACTTCCAAGGTCCCTTCCAATTCTGTTTTTTTTGTTATATCTTTATTACGGTCATAGATCAGCATATGTACTAGATTAATCACTGGCCTCAGTCACATTGCAGTGAAAACCAAAAAGTACAAGCTGTTATTATTCTGTTAACAGTCCATTCAGAACAACCATAATTAATAATTTAATAATGCTAAATTAGGCAGAAGAAGACAGCAATTTGCTTTTCCATTTCATGCCTATGTGGGTCGAATCAATTCTCTTGCTATGTTCAAACTTGGCAGTTTCTCCCATGATGGAGAATGACAACACTCAAGCTATTTTCAGTGGGAACACAAGAATGTATCGCAATCTCTTGAAAAGCCTCTACACAACACTGTCCTCAGACACAATGTCCTCCATTAAACTTAGTGGAACAGACATGAATAGATTCAGGGCTATTTCTGAGAATCCGGTACATTTGAGAATACTCCCAAAAATTTTGACTAGCAAGTTGAGTGACCTTGAGTCTACAAAGTGCAAATCCATCTGACTTGTTTTTTGCAGATAAAAGTTGAAAAATGATAATGGAAGATTGTAGGAATTGAGTAAAAAGGGAAGTTTTTCTCCTTATTGTCCTTTACTACAAATACACCAAAACATATTATAGCAATAGCAATTAGACTTATATACCGCTTTATAGCCCTCTCTAAGCGGTTTTACAGAGTCAGCCTCTTACCCTCAACAATCTGGGTCTTCATTTTACCCACCTTGGAAGGATGGAAGGCTGAGTCAACCTTGAGCCTGGTGAGATTTGAACGGCCAAATTGCAGGCAGCCGGCAGGCAGCAGAATTAGCCTGCAGTACTGCAGTGGCTCAGTGATGATGCGGTGGCTCAGTGGCCAAGATGCTGAGCTTGTCAATCGAAAGGTCGGCAGTTCAGCGGTTCGAATCCCTAGTGCCGTGTAACGGGGTGAGCTCCCGTTACTTGTCCCAGCTTCTGCCAACCTAGCAGTTCGAAAGCAGGTAAAAAATGTGAGTAGAAAAATAGGGACCACCTTGGTGGGAAGGTAACAGCGTTCCGTGCGCCTTTGGCGTTTAGTCATGCCAGCCACATGACCAAGGAGTCATCTTTGGACAGCCTGGCTTTGAAACGGAGATGAGCACCGCCCCCTAGAGTCAGGAACGACTAGCACATATGTGCGAGGGGAATCTTTTATTTTTACTGCACTCTAACCACTGAACCACAGGGCTCAATATTATGCAGAACAGAAGAGAATAACAGAGTTGGATGGGACCTTGGAGGTCTTCTAGTCCAACCCCCTGCCCAAGCAGGAGACTCTTTATCTGCCTCTACCTAGGATCGAACTCACAACCTCCTGATTGTGAGGCAAGAGCTCCACCTCCAGGCCATAGCAGTTGGATTCCGCTGATCAATTATTCAAACTGTCAGGAATTTTCTCCTTAGTTCTAGGTTGTTACTCCTCTTGATTAGTTTCCATCCATTGCTTCTTGTCCTGCCCTCAGGTGCTTTAGAGAATAGCTTGACTCCCTCTTCTTTGGGGCAGCCCCTGAGATATTGGAAGACTGCTATCATGTCTCCCCTAGACCTTCTTTTCATTAAACTAGACATACCCAGTTCCTGCACCCGTTCTTCATACGTTTTATCCTCCAGTCCCCTCATCATCTTTGCTGCTCTTCTCTGCACTCTTTCTAGAGTCTCCACATCTTTTTGACATCGTGGCGACCAAAACCGGATGCAGAATTCCAAGTGTGGCCTTACCAAGGCCTTATAAATTGGTATTAACACTCCACGTGATCTTGATTCTATTTATTTATTTATTTACTTATTTATTAAATTTATATCCCGCCCTTCTCCCCGAAGGGACTCAGGGCGGTGAACAGCCGAGAATTAAAATAACATGCAATATAAAAGTTAAAATAATTAAAAATAAATTAAATTAAACGGCCGCCCCAATTAAAAACCCCTAGCAATACAATTAAAAAAAAACCCTAAAACCTATTCAGGCCAGGCCAGCTTGCTGAAATAAAAACATCTTCGGGGCCTTACGGAAAGTGCGGAGATCCGGGATCAGTCGTATTCCGGGAGGTAGCTCGTTCCAGAGGGCGGGTGCCCCCACAGAGAAGGCCCTCCCCCTGGGGGCCGCCAGCCGACATTGCTTGACCGACGGCACCCTGAGGAGGCCCTCTCTGTGAGAGCGTATTGGCCGGTGGGAGGTTATCGGTAGCAGCAGGCGGTCTCGTAAATACCCTGGCCCTAAGCCATGGAGCGCTTTAAAGGTGAGAACCAACACCTTGAAGCGCACCCGGAAGACCACCGGGAGCCAGTGCAGCTCGCGCAGAAGAGGTGTTACGTGGGAGCGCCATGTCGCTCCCGTGATCACCCGCGCGGCCGCATTCTGGACCAGTTGGAGCCTCCGGGTGCTCCTCAAGGGGAGCCCCATGTAGAGAGCGTTAGCGTAGTCCAGGCGAGTCCTATCCCTCTGTTGATGCAGCCCAGAACTGTGTTGGCTTTTTTGGCAGCTGCATTCAAGTACTTCATGACAAACATATTGGGGCTCCTCATAATTCTCAGTCATATAACATCCTTAGGGGTCTTTGTTCCTCCCTCAGCCCAGCCTACCTTACAGGATTGTGGGTGGATTTTGACTGGGCAACTCTGATTTCAGTCCCCCCCCCCACCTCAGGCACCAAAGTCCTTTTGGGACTCTAGGCTGCACCTTCCCCTCAGTCCGGCCTACCTCGCAGGGTTGTGGTTGGCTTTTGAGTCCCGCCTGAGCCAAAGAAACTTTCTGGGTCATAGAGGACTAGTAACTTCACTCAGCTCAGCCTACCTTACAGGGGTGGGGAGGGTTGTGACTGAGAAGGGACTCAAAATCCAGCCACAACCCTGCAAGGTAGGCTGGGACTGAGGGGAAGGTGCAGCCTAGAGTCCCCGAAAGGATTTTTTTTGTGCTGAGGGCAGGCTCAGTTTTGAGTCCCTTGATCTAAATCCAACAACAGCCCTGTGAGGTAGGCTGGATTGAGAGAGAGAGGACTGGTCTTAAGCCACTTCATAAATTACTTCAGCTAAATAACAACTCACAATCCAACCACAACCCTGCAAGGAAGGCCGGACTGAGGGGTAGGTGCGGCCTAGGATCCCCAGGCAGCTTTTGTGAGCTGTGGGGGGGATTCGAATCTGGCTCCCTCTGCCTAAATCCAACAACAACCCCGAGGCTTAACACCCTAACCCCTCCTTCCTGCCTCCCCGCAGCAGCCCAGCCTACCTCGCAGGGTTGTGGGAATTCAAGTTCCCCCCTCAGTCACAAAATCCCCCCCCCAGTTACCAGCCCCCCTTCCTCTCTCCCCCCGCGGCAGTAGTCCAGCCTACCTCGCAGGGTTGTGGCTGAATTTCAAGTAACCCAACTCACAACACACACCCTCAGGCTTAAGACCAGCCCCCCCTTCCTCGCAGACCCCCCCGCAGCAGCCCAGCCTACCTCGCAGGGTTGTGGCTGGAATTCGAGTCCCCCCCTCAGTCACAACCCCCTCCCCCCCGGCTTAAGACCAGCCCATACCCCCTCCTCGGCCCCTCCTGCAGCAGCCCAGCCTACCTCGCAGGGTTGTGGCTGGATTTTAAGTAACCCCTCAACTCACAACACACACACCCAGGTTTAAGACCAGCCCCCCTTACTCGCAGCCCCCCCTGCAGCAGCCCAGCCTACCTCGCAGGGCTGTGGGATTTTGAGTCAACCCCAGTCACAAAATCCCCCCTCCCCGGTTACCAACCTTCCCTTCCTCGCCTCCTCCTGCAGCAGCCCAGCCTACCTCGCAGGGTTGTGGCTGGATTTCAAGTAACCCCTCAACTCACAGCCCCCTCCAGGCTTAAGACCAGCCCCCCCTTTTCACCCCCCCCACAGCAGCCCAGCCTACCTCGCAGGGTTGTGGCTGGAATTTGAGTCTCCCCCTCAGTCACAACCCACCCCCCGGCTTATGATCAGCCCACTCCCTCCTTGCCCCCCCCTGCAGCAGCCCAGCCTACCTCGCAGGGTTGTGGCTGGATTTCAAGTAACCCCTCAACTCACAGCCCCCTCCAGGCTTAAGACCAGCCCCCCCTTCCTTGCAGCCCCCCCCGCAGAAGCCCAGCCTACTTCACAGGGTTGTGGGATTTCGAATCCCCCCTCCATCACAACCCCCCCCCCCCGTTACCAGGCCTCCCTTCCTTGCCCCCTGCTGCAGCAGCCCAGCCTACCTCACAGGGTTGTGGCTGAATTTCAAGTAACCCCTCAACTCACAACCCCCCCCCCCCAGGTTTAAGACGAGCCCCCCCTCGCCCTCTCCTGCAGCAGCCCAGCCTACCTCGCAGGGTTGTGGCTGGATTTCGAGCCTCCCCCCACTTCTCAGTCACAACCCCGCCCCCTGGGAGTCTTAAGACCCGCCCCTCCTCGTGGCCCCGCCCTCCGTCAGCAGCAGAGCCTCCCTCGTAGGGGCGTGGCTCCTGGCAAGGCGGGAGGCCGCGCTCCTCCTCTTGGCTCCGCCCCCGCCCCGCCCCTGCGGCCTGTTTGCCATCCTCCTCCTCCGCCGCCATCATGGCCGCCATGGCCGCTTCGTCGGCGGCGTCTCCCGCCTCGGGTTCCTCTTCTTCCTCCGGCGGCGCCCCGGCCGGTTCGAGCTCCTCGGGGGCTTCTGGCGGTGGCGGCGGCGGGGCCTCGGGGCTGACGGCGGCGTTGACCGGCACCATGAACCGCAAGAAGAAGCCCTTCCTGGGCATGCCGGCCCCGCTGGGCTACGTGCCGGGGCTGGGCCGAGGGTGAGCAGCCGGGTCGGGGGCTCCAGGGCTTCCCTGAGCATGTGCAGAGGGCTCGGCTTGCATCCCAACGACCGTTCCGGCGGACGTTTCCATTCCCACGACCGGCCTGGTTTTCTTCGTTTAGGGGCGGGTCGCTTTAAGATGGAGGGGGGGAGGACTTCAACTCCCAGAATTCCCCAGCCAGTTTCCCCAATGCGGAGCATTCTGGGAGTTGAAGTCCTCTCCCCCCCCACCCCATCTCTTAAAGGAGAAATAACGTATTTTAGAATGGTGAGATTTGTCCACAAAGACACGTGTGTGGACTGAAATGAAGCTGTGTTGGGTGTGTGAACCCGTGTTTCGGCCCCTGCTGGGATTGGGCTGTGTGATAAGAAGATCCAAGGGAAGATCTCTTTATGGCTTGCAGTTTTTTGGCACACTTTGGTGGAGTTAATCTTGCTGGTTTTTGGTCTCTGGTTTGCTTTTTGTGGTGGTGTTGTGCTTTGCATGTGTGCAGGTTTGTGGTTAAGGCTTTGGGCTTATAAAGCAAGAGATCTTAGAATAAAATAGGAATGGGGGTTGGAAGGGACCTTGGAGGTCTTCTAGTCTAACCCCCTGCTCAGGCAGGAAACCCTATGCCAGGGATGGCGAACCTTTTCTGGAATGTTTGTGCATATGTGCGCCAGAAACCCAAAAGCCATCTGGCCGGTGTGCGTGTGCCTATTTTTTGGACATTTTCGGGCTGTTTTCCAGGCCTGTTTTCTGGCCTTTTTCAGGTTGTTTTTTGGGCCCAAAATGGCCCAAAACAGCCCAAAAAACGGCCAGAAAAACAGCCCCAAACCAGCCTGTTTTTTGGCTGTTTTTTGGCCCGTTTTCAGGCTATTTTCCAGCGTGTGCAAAGAGCAGCTGGCGACAGTGCATGTGCCCACAGAGAGCACTTCTGCCATAGGTTCACCATCACAGCCCTATGCATTTCAGAGAAGTGGCTGTCCAATCTCTTAAAAACTTCCAGTGTTGGAGAATTCAGAAGGAGTTCAGGTTCCACCTGGGCCATGAAAGCCAGCTGGGTAACCTTGGACCAGTCCATCTCTCTCAGCCCAGCAGCCCACCTCACAGGGTGGTTGTGATGGGGAAAATGCAGATAGTCCTCAACTTACAACAGTTTAGTTCAGCGTGGATTTGATTTAAATCGAGTTGATTTAAATCACAATTTAAATCATGATTTAAATCACTAGTAAAAAGGCTTGATTTAAATCAACTCGGTTTAAATCATAATTTCTAAAGAGCAACTGTCATCTCTGCTACTCCTTTGACCCACTGTTGACTCACCGATAGTCCCAGTGTTGCAGAATATACAGCCTCATGCTACATAACTAAGCTCCATCTCATGCTGAATAAACTAAATTATTTATGTATTTTAAATAGAAAATTATCTTACGTTAGATTTTTACCCCAAAAGTTTTTTATTAAAATAAATTTGATAAAAATCAAAAAAAATCTGATTTAAATCAAAAAAATCTGATTTTTTTTATTTTTTTTAAAAAAATCATTGAATTTTATCCACCCTGGTTTAGTGATCGATCAAACGGCACTAAAAAAAAGTGACTTATGCCTGTTTTTCACACTTACGACCGTTGCAGTATTCCCCATAATCATGTGATCAGAATTCGGAATGCTTGGCAACTGGCTCGTATTTATGATGGTTGCAGTGTCTTGGAGTCATGTGATCCCCTTTTTTGAACTTCTGACGAGCAAAGTTAATGGGGAAGCCGGATTCATTTAACAACCATATTTCTAACTTAAGAACTGCAGTGATTCACTTAATTGTGGCACCAAAGGTCGTAAAATGGGGCAAAAATCCCTTAACAAATGTTCCACTTAAGAACAGAAAATTTGGACTCGATTGTGGTCGTAAGTCGAGGACTACCTGTACTTCTAAAAATAAAAAAGATGAGATACAAATAAATAAACAAATGTTTAGCTCATTTATTGTGTCCTAAACCAAAGCTGTGCTTTTGGGTTGTAGTTGAAGCTGCCCCATGGTCTGTATCCAAGAGCTTCTCTGTGTTTAGTGGCACAGTCACTAGTGGCCCCTTGGGTGAAGAACAGAAGGTGCTGACACCTGTTTTGGAAAAAAAAACAAACTACCCAACAATTTGTGTTGTTAGCTTTTGCAGGAAGTTAACCTTTGGATTGCCATAAAAAGGGTTCCCTGTCCGAATGAAATGAAGCAGACAGAATAAATGTGTTTTCTTGACAGCTGGGAAAGCTCAATTTACAACCCACAATTGAGCCCAAGTTGTATGTTGCAAGTGAGAAGTTTGTTATGTGAGCTTTGCCCCATTTTACGATTTTTGACGCATTTGTTAAGTGAATCACTGCTGTTGTTAAATTACCGTGTTCCCCCCAAAATAAGACCCTGTCTTATATTTTTATTTGAACCCTGAAATAAGCGCTTGGCCTTATTGCCAAGCGCTCAAAAGCCCGATTGGGCTTATTATCAGGGGATGTCTTATTTTGGGGGAAACGGTAGTAACATGATTGTTAAGTGAAACTGGCTTCTCTCATGGACTTTGCTTGACAGAAGGTTGCAAAAGGAACTGGGCCACAGAAGTGAGGGACAAGAGTGCGCGCGGGTCCCCACTTGGGCGAGCAGCCGGCGAGCGAGCTGTGCGTGCACCTGTCCCACCACTCGCACGGAACCATCCCCTCCCCCTCCCAACCGGGCCACAAAGCCAGAAAGGGACCTTGGAGGTCTTCAAGTCCAGCCCTGTGCTCAAGCAGGAGAACCAATAACATTTCAGATAGGTGACTGTCTAGACCAGTGATGGCTAACCTTTTCGGCACTGAGTGCTGAAACTGGAGCGTGTGCGAGCACCGGAACCCAGAAGAGAGTAGCTGGCCAGTATACATGTTTGTGGCGGCCAGCTGTTCTCTTCCCAGGTTCCATCGTGTGCATGCGTGCTGGACAGCTGATCCTACGCACATGCACGCCAGCCAGCTGCTCTTCTGGGTTGCATCACATGCATGCATGCCAGACAGCTGGTCTGGTGCGCATACATGCCAGCCAGCTGCTCTTCTGGGTTCCGTCGTGTGAATGCACGCTGGACAGCTGGTCCGGCACGCATGCATGCCAGCCAGCTGCTCTCTTCCGGGGTCCATCGCGTGGATGTGCACTGGACAGCTGGTCCGGCACGCATGCACGCCAGCCAGCTGCTCTCTTCCGGCTTCTGGTGCACACATGCGCGCTGGCACAAACCCAGAAGAGCAGCTGGCGATGGCACGCATGCCCACACAGAGGGCTCTACGTGCCACCTCTGGCATGCATGTTATAGGTTCGCCGTCACGATTTTTTTTTTTAATTTGATTTATATGCCGCCCTTCTCCAGAGACTCATGGCGGCTTACAAGGCGTTAAGCAATAACGCCTTTTAAGAAGAGATTCTAGACTTTTCTTACCACAAACAGCCTCCCACCGGCTGGTACGCTCCCATAGAGAGGGTCTCCTCCGGGTGCCATCAGCCAAACAATGTCGACTGGCGGCCCCCAGGGGGAGGGCCTTCTCTGTGGGGGCACCCACTATCTGGAACGAGCTCCCCCCGGAGATATGGAGGATCCCGGATCTGCGCACTTTCCACCGTGCTCTTAAGACCCTCTTATTCCAGCAAGCCGGCCTGGCCTAATTTTCTCCCCTTTCTTTTAAATTTTTAAACTGAAATTTTAATTTGTTTTAAATTATTGGGATTTTAATTGTCTTGGGCTAAATTATTTAATTTGGTTTTAAATTGTTTCTAACTTTTGTATTTCTGTATTTTATCCTGTGCCTGTTCACCGCCCTGAGTCCTTCGGGAGTAGGGCAGTATACAAATTTAATAAAACAAACAAACATAAACATAAAAACATCCAGTGATGGAGCACCATTTTCCTGAATTCTCCCCCCCCCCCAATTTTCCACTTAAACTTCATCAAGAGAAAGAGTGTGCTCACACTCTTTTGTTGTTGTTGTTCTTGCTGATCTAGGAAAGGGGGCTCAATTCTTAATTTTACAAACCTTTGTTGCTTGATAGCCCAAAGGTGGCAAATCTGCATTTAGGAAGAATTTTAGATTAAAACAAGAACCACCACAACAACTTGCCCAGCCACGTCTGAATTTCCTCTGAATCTATTGCGATTTTCCTTCTTCCGTAGAGCCACTGGTTTTACCACCCGTTCAGATATTGGTCCCGCCCGGGATGCTAACGACCCCGTGGATGATCGTCATGCTCCCCCAGGGAAGAGAACCGTTGGGGATCAGATGAAGAAAAATCAGACAGCGGATGACGACGATGAAGATCTGAATGATACTAATTATGACGAGGTGATGTCGTTTTGTCACACTGGTCTGTGCTGCCGATGAATCTATATTTGAAATATTCAGGGTGGATTTGATTTAAATCGAGTTGATTTAAATCACAATTTAAATCATGATTTAAATCACTAGTAAAAAGGCTTGATTTAAATCAACTCGATTTAAATCGTAATTTTTAAAGAGCAACTGTCATCTCTGCTACTCCTTTGACCCGCTGTTGACTCACCGATAGTCCCAGTGTTGCAGAATATACAGCCTCATGCTACATAACTAAGCTCCATTTCATGCTGAATAAACTAAATGATTTATGTCTCTTAAATAGAAAACTATCTTACCATAGATTTTTACCCCAAAAGTTTTTTATTAAAATAAATTCGATAAAAATCAAAAAAATCTGATTTAAATAAAAAAAAAATCCGATTTAAATCAAAAAAATCTGATTTTTTGATTTTTTTAAAAAAAATCATTGATTTTTATCCACCCTGGAAATATTGTTCAGTTGCTAAGTCATGTCCGACTTGGAGCACAGCACGTCAGGCCCCCTTGTCCTCCCCTGTCTCCCAGAGTTTGCCCAAATTTATCTTCATTGCGTTGATGACGCTATCTAACCATCTCATCCTCTGCCGTCCCCTTCTCTCCGTTTGCCTCCCATCATCCCCAACCTCAGGGTCTTCTCCAAGGAGTCTTCTCTCTTCTCTTTCGCTGGCCAAAGTATTTGAGCTTCAGCTTCCGTATCTATCCTTCCAGAGAACAGTCAGGGTTGATTTCCTGTAGGATTGACTGATTTATGTTTGCAATATCGTCATGAATTCAGCTTCCACAATTCACTCAAGCATTGATCAGTAGTTTTTTCTTTTATGTGGAGTGCTATAGATTTGCCCTTGTTCTTTTTTTTCCCTGTATGACTGCTTATATGACTTTCCTTGCCCTTCCTCCTTAAGGCTATCTGTCTGTCTGTCTTTTATCTATCTATTGTCAGCGTCCCAGCACTGACATAGAAAAGGGAGGAGAAGCCTGAACTTTTGCCTGCTAAATCCCTTTGAAGATTCGGTCTCCTCGGAGATAGGGAGGGGGGAAACATTCCTGTGATCTGACGAAGAAGGAATCAGGAAAGTGACTTGGAAGATAGCCAATGAGAAGCAGAGAATTGGGGATCGGAAAGGGAGGGATTGGGGGGCAAAGGTCAGTACTGACAGCGAAAAGAGGCAGGATCAGATTGCTGTGCTCGAATAAAGAGAAAATTTCCTTAAAGATCTATCTATCTATCTCATCTATCTATCCATCTATCTATCGCTATCTATCGCTATCTATCTCATCTATCTATCTATCTATCTATCTATCTATCTATCTATCTATCTATCTATCTATCTATCTATCTAGCCATCTATCCACCCACCCACCCACCCACCTATCTTTGTTTGTCTCTGTGTATCACTATCTATCTCTATCTCTATCTCTATCTCATCTATTTATCTATCTAGCCATCTATCCACCCACCCACCCACCCACCCACCCACCTATCTCTCTCTCTCTCTCTGTCTGTCTATCTATCTATCTATCTATCTATCTATCTATCTATCTATCTACATCCATCCATCCATCCATCCAGGTAGGTTACATTAAGGGGATAAAATAAATTGACATCTTTTGTCCTGTGCAGTTCAGTGGAAGCTTGTTCTTAAGGCTATCTAATCTATCTATCATCTATCGATAGGTCTGTCTGTCTATCTAATGTCTGCCTACATTAAGGGGATAACATGAGCTGACATGACTTTCTTGTCCTGTGCAGTTCAATGGATATGCTGGAAGCCTGTTCTCCAGTGGGCCTTATGAAAAAGACGATGAAGAAGCAGATGCAATTTATGCCGCTTTGGATAAAAGGATGGATGAAAGAAGAAAAGAGAGAAGGTAGGTTTTTTTTAAAAAAAAAAAGCATGAGAGATGCTTTTTCCCCTGTACTTTGATTTGAAACCTGCATGTTCAAACGTCAGCTGTGAGTTTTTAACTTTTGGTGCATGATTTAGTCTTGGCTGTCTCAAATATTTAAATACGTCAAAGATAACCAGGATAAAGGTTGGATTGGCTGAAGTATTGGCTGCATCTTTTATTTTCTAGAGAACAGCGTGAGAAAGAGGAGATTGAAAAGTACCGAATGGAACGACCAAAAATTCAGCAGCAGTTCTCGGATCTGAAAGTAAGGAGACAGCAATATGCATTTGATTCCAGAAATAAAAATGAAAAGATAGGGCCTGAAATTTGAGAAAAAAATTATACATATACATATATAAAAATGGCAGTGTTAATGCAGAAAATATGCTACGATATTACTCTCTTCTAAGGTATTCTTAGGATCATAAAATCTGTTTAGAGGGACCATGATTAATACTCCTCACTGATTCAATTGTCACCTATATCTATATTATATCTATATCATCCCTTATCTCTATATCTTCTGCCTGCCTGCGTATCTATCTATGTATGATCTATTTATCTCTATATCTGCCTCTATATATTTACGATCTCTAACATTTATTTATATCATCTCTCTCTCATACCCCTCTTTCCTCTCCTCAGATCTGTCTGTCTGTCTGTCTGTCTGTCTGTCTATCTATCTATTTATCTATCTTTGATGTGTGCAACTGAATCAGTGAGATGATTCTGGGAGCTGAATCCCACCCAGGGTTGATTGAAAGATGGGTGACTATAGCAATGTTTTAAATAAAGAGCCTTGGTAGTACAGTGGTCTAAGACACCCTGTTATTAAGCTGGTTATTAAGACCAGATGCCTGCAATTACTGCAGGTTCGAATCTTGCCAGGCTCAAGGTTGACTCAGCCTTCCATCCTTTCTAAGGTAGGTAAATTGAGGACCCAGTTGTGGGGGCAATAAGCTGACTTTGTATAAATATACAAAAGAATGAAGGCTATTGCTTAGCGCATTGTAAGCCGCCCTGAGTCTCCGGAGAAGGGCGGCATATAAATCAAATTAAAAAAATAAAATAAAATAAAAAATAAGCTTTAGGATTGAAGTCAGAAGCTCCATTAAAACCACACACGTACAGGTAGTCTTCGACTTAATGACCACAATCCAGCCCAAAATTTCTGAGTGCCAAGTGAGACAGTTAAGTGAGTTTTGCCCCATTTTATGACTTTTCTTGCCATCGTTGTTAAGTGAATCACTGCAGTTGTTAAGTTATTAACACGGTTATTAAGTAAAAGTGACTTCCCAATTAACTTTGAATAGAATAGAATTCTTTATTGGCCAAGTGTGATTGGACACACAAGGAATTTGTCTTGGTGCATACGCTCGGTGTACATAAAAGAAAAGATACTTTCATCAAGAATCATAAGGTACAACACTTAATGATAGTCATAGGGAACAAATAAGCAATCAAATCATATTAGGAAACAGTCAGTATAAATCTTAACGATACCAGCAACAAGGTTACAGTCATACAGTCATAAGTGGGAGGAGATGGGTGATAGGAACGATGAGAAGATTAATAGTAATGCAGACTTAGTAACTAGTTTGACAGAGTTGAGGGAATTATTTGTTTAGCAGAGTGATGGCGTTCGGGAAAAAACTGTCCTTGTGTCTAGTTGTTCTGGTGTGCAGTGCTCTATAGTGTCGTTTTGAGGGTAGGAGTGGAAACAGTTCATGTCCAGGATGCGAGGGGTCTCTAAATATTTTCCCAGCCCTTTTTTTGACTCGTGCAATATGCAGGTCCTCAGTGGAAGGCAGGTTGGTAGTAATTGACTTTGCTTGTCAGAAGTTTGGAAAAAGTGATCACATGACACTGCAACCGTCATAAAAATGAGTCAGTTGCCAAGCATCTGGATTTTGATCACATGACCATGGGGATGCTGCAATGATCATGTGAAAAAACAGTCATAATTCACATTTTCGGTGCTGTTTGAATGATGATCAGTAAAAAGGCCAGAATTTGCAAGCTAAAAGTCAAAGATGAGAAAAGGGAAGGAGGGGACAATTTAAATGCCATGTAGCGATTTCAATTCCAGATTGTGATTGTTGTTTTGCTAGAGAAAACTGGCTGAAGTTACCGAAGAAGAATGGCTAAGTATTCCTGAAGTTGGCGATGCCAGAAATAAGCGCCAAAGGAATCCACGTTACGAAAAACTGACGCCTGTTCCGGACAGTTTCTTTGCGAAGCACTTGCAATCGGGAGAGAATCACACATCGGTGGATCCTCGGCAGACGGTGAGAAACTCCGCTGAGATTTCCTGGTTTCAACGGGTTTTCTTGAAAGAATGGCTTGGCAAGGGACCTCCAATCGATACCTATTTCATTATGTCAGAACTTCAGGAAAATTTCAAGGGGAAAATTATTAATTTAAATTTTATACAATTTTTAAATTTATTTTTTTGCGACGCTGTAATCCTTTTTATCAGGGTAAGGGTCGGGGCGACGGAATGGAACTGAGCGTTTACCTGCTGGCTGCCCTTCCTGATGCCTAGGCGGGGTTCGCAGCAGATATTTTCTCTTTGCACCCTGATAGAGAAACATCTGTCGCTGCCTAGGATTGAATTCTCAGCCTCCCATAAGTGAGGCTTGCATCTTCACCTCTAGGCCACTGTACCGCTCTAAATTTGAAAGAGATTAAAACTTTAAGAAAAACATAGATTTTTATAATTCTAGCCCCATGCAGGCCACATTGATGGTAGAGATAATTCTGACCAGCAAGTCATTCTGTCTGTATGTCAGTCCCAGAGGGCATTGTAAAAGATGGATAGTTGTTTAAACCAGGGGTCTCCAACCTTGGCAACTTTAAGACTTGTGGACTTCAACTTCCAGAGTTCCTCAGCCAGCAAAGCAAAGCTGGCTGAGGAACTCTGGGAGTTAAAGTCCACAAGTCTTAAAATTGCCAAGGTTGGAGACCCCTGGCTTAAATAGTGCTACTTTTGCAGTAAATATCCTTGTCCTCAAGGAGAGACCCCCATTTTTCCATGTGCTCTTTAGTTCTAGCCAAACCACATTCTATTTAAACATCTCCAAACCATCCACTTCTCCTCCAGGCAAGTCCTGGAGAGAACCAGAAATAATAGAGAGATTGGCTGAATTTTTGACAAAAGATTAAGAGAGGTCCTTAATTCCTGCAGAACTTCGCTGCAGTGAGAAGCCCTGAACTTTGGTTATGCTTTTCCTCTGGCACAAATAAATGGCTGTTTGTAACCTCACTGAGCTTCTGCACTGGGATCTTTGCAATATTTAAACCTTTTCTTGGTTGCTTAAACAGAGGCATAGAATCAAAATCACATGAAATATTAATACTGCTTTTATAAATCCTTAGTAAGACTACACTTAGAATGCTGCATCCAGTTTTGGTCTCCACAATACAAAAAAGATATTGAGGCTCTGGAAAAAAGGTGCAGAGAAGAGCAACTAAGATGATTAAAGGTCCGGAGGCTATAAAACATATAAAGAACGGTTGCAGGAACTGGGTATGTCTAGTTTAATCAAAAGAAGGAGCAGGGGAGACATGATAGCAGTCTTCCAATATCTGAGGGGCTACCCTAAAGAAGAGGGAGTCAAGCTATTCTCCAAAGCACCTGAAGGCAGGACAAGAAACAATGGATGGAAACCAGGGTGGATTTGATTTAAATCGAGTTGATTTAAATCACAATTTAAATCATGATTTAAATCACTAGTAAAAAGGCTTGATTTAAATCAACTCGATTTAAATCATAATTTTTAAAGAGCAACTGTCATCTCTGCTACTCCTTTGACCCACTCTTGACTCACCGATAGTCCCAGTGTTGCAGAATGTACAGCCTCATGCTACATAACTAAGCTCCGTTTCATGCTGAATAAACTAAATTATTTATGTATCTTAAATAGAAAACTATCTTACAATAGATTTTTACCCCAAAAGTTTTTTATTAAAATAAATTCGATAAAAATAAAAAAAATCCAATTTAAATCAAAAATTTTTGATTTTTTTAAAAAAAAATCATTGATTTTTATCCCTCCTGATGGAAATTAATCAAGGAGAGAAGCAACCTGGAATTAAGGAGAAACTTCCTAACAGAACAATTAACCAGTGGAACAGAAGTTGCCTTCAGAAGTTGTGGGTGCTCCCATCACTGGAGGTTTTTAAGAAGAGACTGGACAGTCACTTGTCTGAAATGGTATAGGGCAGTGATGGCTAAACTTTTCCAGACCGAGTGACCAAAGCGCGCCTGAACCCCCAAAATGCAATGCTTTTGCGGCTCCCACACATGCATCCCCGAATTGGCGCACTGCCCCTGCAAGTGTCCCACCCTTGTGCATGCACGCCCCCCCCCGCCCCACACATTATTTATTTATTTATTTTTATTTATTAGTCCAATTTATATGCCGCCCTTCTTCATAGACTCAGGGTGGCTTACAATGCATTATAGCAATAGCCTGCATAATTTTATGTATATTCCTGCTTATTAGGGCTTTCGGGGGCCCCAAGCAGTGTTGTTCTATATAAAGCCGGCTTATTGCCCCCACAATCCGGGTCCTCAATTTACCTACCTCGAAAGGATGGAAGGCTGAGTCAACCCTTGAGCCTGGTGAGATTCAAACTCGCACTAATTGCAGGTAGCTGGCAGCTAAATGCTAGCACTTAACAGCACTTAGTCCGCTGCACCACTGAGACCAGCTGGCCGGCGAGAGGTGCATGCACATGTGCGGCGGAGCTGAACTGGGGCGACGGTTCGCATGCCCACAGAGAGGGCGCTGTGTGCCACCTCTGGCACGCGTGTCATAGGTTCGCAATCATGGGTATAAGCCTCTTGCTTTAGTAGTGAGTTGGACTAGAAGACCTCCAAGGTCCCTTCCAGCTCTTTGATTGATTGATTCCACACAGCAACTGCTTCTTTTTATTGATAGAATTTGAAGTTCCTTAACGCTCTCTCTTCCTCCCTCCTCCCCCTCCCCCCCCGGTTTATCTTGCAGCAATTTGGTGGTCTGAATACCCCTTATCCAGGGGGCTTAAACACACCTTATCCAGGTGGAATGACCCCGGGACTGATGACTCCTGGCACAGGGGAGCTGGACATGAGGAAGATTGGACAGGCTAGAAACACCTTGATGGACATGCGTCTCAGCCAGGTAAGGACACGAAGGGGGGGCGTGGCGTGTGAGAAATGTTAGGAAATGATTTTACCTAATTTGTTGGATTGGCAATATATAAACCATGAATATAGCTTTAAGACTGCTGTATTGCTGTATTGCATCATACTATGGCCTGATTGGTTAGCTCTGTAGCCAATGTCCTTAAGAGTGTGCTAGAAACATGATTTGTTTTCTCTCTGACTCTTTGACACTCTCTTGAATGCTCTTTGAAGCTATTTTGCTGTTTGCTACTGTTTGCAACTGTTTATGTGTATGACTACAACAACTGGTAAGAAGACTTTGTATATTGGAATATCCCTGGACTATTGTTTTGCTATCTATTACTTTATCTGTGTATGACCTGGACTGTTTATTGGACGGTGCCTTATTACTATTTCCTAAAAGTAAACACAACTCAGTGTATCTGTGTGTTGGCTGTGTTATTTCCTAAGTACTTTCAATCGCTTTTCATGTGCACACCCTTGCTACTCAAGGGTTGCTCTGCGAATTCCTCAACAAGAAATATAAGTAGTCCTCGACTTACAACCATTCTCTAAGTGATCTTTCCAAAGTTACGGTGAACCCTGAAAAAGCCAGTTGCAACCTGAATTCGAATTCCCTCAGCCATCTCCTGCCTCCCCCCCCCACCGTCACGTGACATCATTTGGGGGGCTTGTCAACCGGCCCGCATTTATGACGTTTGCAACATCCTGTGGGCACATGACCACGATTTCTAGCCTTTTTTGTAGGAAACTGGTTTTCTTAACGTCTGGTTTTCCGCAAAAAATGCCCATAGAGAACAGTGGGTTTTTTTTACGACCGAGGCGTTTACTTTATGACCAGTGTGAAAACGGTCATAAAATCTGGTGCGGTCTCAGTAACCCCCTTCTCAATGACTTGTCAGGACTGACAGCCATCATCGAGGACTGAATTACAGTCGTAAGTCAAGGACTGCCTGTAGCGATGTTGCTTATCAGACTGAGTACACATCAGGGTGCTACATTGCAGCTTCTAAATGTGGCATCTCCCCCCCAATTTTTTTTTTTTTTTTGCTGGGGTATTTGGGATAAATTTATTGTCAAGGTTCCAAGTAATGCATCCCTTTCAAGAAAAACTCCAAGGCAGGCAATTTCCTCAAAGCTATCCAGGCTAAAAGGAGCCTGGATAGCTCAACAGACAGAGCACTGTAATTTAACTCCAGCTGTCTGCAATTAAAGTAAGATTGAATCTCGCCAGGCTCAAGGTTGACTCAGCCTTCCATCTTTTCTAAGGTAGGTAAATTGAGGACCCAGTTTGTGGGGGCAATAAGCTGACTTTGTATAAATATACAAAAGTATGAAGGCTATTGCTTAACGCACTGTAAGCCGCCCTGAGTCTCCGGAGAAGGGCGGCATATAAATCAAATTTTTTTAAAAAAAGAACATTTTATTGGGACATACCAAATTGGCACATTCCTGGTAGAAAACCGGCTCTAAGATCCCGCCGGTTTTCCACCCAATTAAACATTTATGTAATTTTAAGAGTCTTCTCTTTTCTTTATATCAGGAGTTTCCAAATGAAGCAATTTCAAGACTTGTGGACTTCAACTCCCAGAATTCTGGGAATTGAAGTCCACAAGCCTTAAAGTTTCCAATCTTGGACAGACCTGCCTTATATGAATGTTGTGAGTCTCCCAGAGCTGGGCAGCACGCACGCACAATAAATTAATATATGGGGATGATCTTTTCTAAAGATAATGATACTTGGAAAGGGTAATAGGTAGTCCTCAATTTACGACCACAATGGAGCCCAAAATTTATTATTATTATTATTATTATTTATTGAATTTATATCCCGCCCTTCTCCCCAAAGGGACTCAGGGCGGTGAACAGCCGAAAATTAAAATAACATACAATATAAAAGTTAAGATAACTAAAAATAAATAAAATTAATCGGCCTCCCAATTTAAAACCCCAAGCTATACAATTAAAAAACTAACCCATAAAAACTATTCAGGCCAGGCCGGCTTGCTGAAATAAAAACGTCTTCAGGGCCTTACGGAAAGTGCGGAAATCCGGGATCAGCTGTATTCCGGGAGGTAGTTTGTTCCAGAGGGCGGGTGCTCCCACAGAGAAGGCTCTCCCCCTGGGGGCCACCAGCCGACATTGCTTGACCGAATTTATGTGGTTAAGTGAGAAATTTGTTAAGAGTTTTGCCCCGTTTTGACGACTTTTCTTGCTGCAGTTGTTAAGTGAATCACTCGGGTGAAATCCTATCGGTTTGGACCGGTTTGGGCGAACCGCTTGGGATTATGGGCATCACTTCGCCAAACCGGTAGTAATTACCCCTCCTTGGCCCCACCCAGCCATGCCCGGCTGGTTGCCACTCACCTCTTCTGGCTGCTTGATATTCCACAGAATTCAATGTTAAATGCAGCAGAGAGAATGCTAACTTTTCTCCCTCTATTCAGAACGGAGCTGCTGCAGCCTGTCCCTTTAAGGTAGTCCCCAGGAGGGAGGGGGATGCTGGGGGAGCAGCTGGAATGGAGCCGTTTTTGTAAAAGGCAGGAAAATGGGGAAGGGGATTTTCCTGCCTGTCATCCATTCTTCAATCTCAGCACAGACTAAGGGAAGGATGGTAGGCAGGAATATTCCCCTCCCCATTTTCCTGCCATTCGCAACAAGGAGTGGCTGGGAGGGGAGAGGCCGGTGAGGAGCCCCTCGATGTGAGTGATGTCAAGTTGGCCACGCCCACCCAGTCACATGACCTCCCCCAACAGCCACGCCCACAGAACTGGTAGGGGAATTTTTTTTAATTTCACCCCTGGAATCACTGCTGTTGTTAAATTGGCAACACGGCTGTTAAGCGAAACTGGTTTCACCCGTCGACTTTGCTTGTCAGAAGGTCGCAAAAGGGGATCCCGTGACTCCTGAACCCCGCAACCGTCGTAAAGATGAGTCGGTTGTCAAGCATCCGAAATATAAATCACGTGGCCATGGGGATGCTGCAACGGTCGTAAGTGTGAAAACGGTCCTAAGTCACTATTTTCAGTGCCGTCGTAACTCTGAATGGTCACTAAAGGAACCGTTGTAAGTCGAGGACTACCTGTCCTTAGTGATGGGCATAACATGGTTTACCCTTTCAGTGCTTTTATGGGAAAATGTCTGTAGTTGTTAAGGAATTCGCAGAGTAACCCTTGAATAGCAAGGGTGTACACATGAAAGTGATTGAGAGTAGTTACAAATAAACACAGTCAACTGAATTGTGTTTACTTTTCAGGAAATAGTAATAAGGCACAGTCCAATAAACAGTCCAGGTCATGCACAGATAAAGCAGTAGATAGTAAAACAATAGTCCAGGGATATTCCAACAACAAAGTCTTCTTACCAGTTGTTGTAGTCATACACAATAAACAGTTGCAAACGGTAGCAAACACAGCAAAGAGCAGTAACGATCAGCCAAGAGCAATAATGATTAGCAAAGAGCATCAAAGAGAAACAAACCCTGTTTCAAGCTCCCTCTTAAGGACATTGGCTACCGAGCAAGCCAATCAGGACACAGTATGATGCAATACAGCAATACAGTCTTAAAGCTATAATGCTGGTTTATATATTGCCAACCCAACAAGTTAGGTAATTATCATTTCCTAACGGTAGTCATTAGCTTTTTACATTGGTTTTGCTTGTTCTGTCATCTCAACAAGGCTTTGGTTAACCCTCAGGTATCCGATTCGGTGAGCGGCCAGACAGTGGTGGATCCCAAAGGATACCTCACGGATTTAAATTCCATGATTCCCACACACGGTGGAGACATCAAGTAAGACCATAGGCGTTGTACTTGTATAATAACTATAGAACAGTGATGCCGAAAAGGTCGTGCAGAAACATCATGCGCGTAATGCACTTGTCAGGGCTCCACTCTGGAAAAGCTGAACTTCCGGGTTCTAGCGCGCATGCGCGCCCGACAATAAGCTGGCCAGCGTGCACGCGCACACCGGTTTTCAGCAGTGCCACGCACGCAAAGGGCATGTGTGCCAGAAACCCGGAAGACAAAACAGGGAAGGCCATGCGTGCCATAGGTTCGTCACCGCAGCTATAGAAAGAATAGAAAAGTCTGTGTTGAAAAGGCTGCATGAATATATAGAAGTCTTTCCTCCTTCCCGAGAAACTGCAACCTATCCTAAGGCTACCTTTGCCAGTGTCTTCTCTATCCCTGCATGTAGGTCTAATTTTAGTGGAAGATCGGTGTGATAATATTGTCCCAAATTGCGGGTAGAACGAGGCTGTACAATACTTTGGGTCAGGGGTGAAATGCTCCCGGTTCAGACCGGATCGCCTGATCCGGTAGCGATGGAGGCGGGTGGTTCGGAGAACTGGTAGCAAAAATCCCTGCGCCGCCCCCCTCCCCAAATGGCCACCTGAGCCGCACAATCATCAGAGGCTTTTGTTTTACTTTTAAAAGCATCTTTTCTACAAACTCTTCAGCCGAAAAAATGCTTTTAAAAGTAAAAAAAAAAAAGCCTCTGATGATCGCGCGGCTCAGCTGAGATCATCAAAGGCTTTTAAAAGAAAAAAAACCCCTTTTTTTCTTTTAAATGCCTCTAACGATCAGGCTACTCAGCTTGGATCGTCAGAGGCATTTAAAATAATAATAATAATAATAATAATAATAATAATAATAATAATAATAATAATAATAATAATAATAATAATAATAATAATAATAATAATAATTTTATTTCTATACCGCCCTTCTCCCGAAGGACTCAGGGCGGTGTACAGCCTATTTAAAAACACAGAAACAAAACAACAATTAAAATTTAAAATCATTAAATAATTAGGCTCCAATTAAAATCCCAGACATTTAAAATACCCCAATTTAAAACGTTATGTTAATAGCCCGGCCTGGCAGAACAACAGGGTCTTCAGAGCGCAGCGAAACACCCGGAGGTCGGAGATCTTAAGTATTTCCGGGGGCAGTTCATTCCACAGGGCTGGGGCTCCCACAGAGAAGGCCCTCCCCCTGGGTGTCGCCAGCCGACATAACTTGGCCGATGGCACCCTGAGGAGACCCTCTCTGTGGGAGCGGACTGGTCGGTGGGAGGCTATTGGTGGCAGAAGTCGGTCTCGAAGGTACCCGGGTCCAATGCCATGGAGCGCTTTAAAGGTGGTAACCAACACCTTGAATCGCACCCGGAAGACCACTGGGAGCCAGTGCAGCTCGCGCAGGATGGGTGTCACGTGGGCGCAACGAGGTTTTTTTTCTTTTAAATGCGTCTGACGATCCAAGTTGAGTTGCTTGATCGGCCGAGGCATTTAAAAGAAAAAAAATGTCTCGGCCGATCAGGCAACTCAGCTGGGATCGTCAGAGCCTTTTGAAAGCATTTTCTTACAACCTCTTCGCCGAAGAGGTTGTAGAAAAAATGGTTTTAAAAGTAAAAAAAAAATAAAAATTGGCCACGCCCACCCAGTCACCTTACCCCCCCACACACACACACCAAGCCACGCCCACAGAACTGGTAGTAACAAATTTTAGATTTCACCACTGCTTTGAGTCCAAAGTCAGAAAGGTGATTGTGGAGGAGTGAATGGGGAGTCCTTGGTGCTGTCTGAGCTTGGTTGGTTTATTGCGGGTGTTTTATTACCCAACTAGGTAATATCATTAGCATTGATGATGTTACCTAGTTGGGTAGTGAAATCTCTGCAGGAAAAGGTCGGAGAGCATCCAGGACCCCACTCCAGTGATGGGTTCCTCCTGGTTTGGTCCGGTTCGGCCGAGCCGGTAGCGGTGACGATATGACATCACCGAACCGGTTCTCCCCCCCCGCCCTCCCCCCCACGTTATTCTTACCTTTTATTTGGTCCCACCCCCAATCTATTGCTGCCTCCTGAGTCCCAGCTGATGACTAGAGGGAAAAAAACTGTTTAAACTCTTGCCGCGGGGCTTCAAAGGGCTGCCCTACAGCTGATCAGTGTTAAAAGCAAACAAATGAGTTGGGTCGTAAGTGCGAGGACTGGTCGTAAGTGTGAGGACCTTCCAGAAATGACTGACCAACTAGCCATGCCCACCTAGTCACATGACCTCCAAGCCACACCCACAAAATAAGCCACGGCCACAGAACCGGTAGTAAAAAATTTTTAGAACCCACCCCTGCCCCACTCCTCCTCCTCCTCCTCCTCCCTACTCTACTCCTACTCCACTCACAAGCCCCCATTCCCTTCTAGCACTGAGGATGTTATCTAGTTGTGCAATGAAACATCTACAAAAACACAACCAAGGCCTTCACAGTTGTCCTTTCCTCCTCTTCCTCCTCCCTCCCCCCCTTCCTCCCCCTCCCCTTCCCCCTTCCTCACTCCATTCCACAAACACCACTCTCTTCTACGTAGCACTGATGATGTTTATTATTTATTTATTTATTTGTTAGTTCAGTTTATATGCCACCCTTCTCCGGAGACTCAGGGCGGCTTACAATGCTTTTAAGCAATAGCCTTCATATTTTTGTATATACCTGCTTAGTAGGGCTTTCGGCCCCCCCAAGCGGTGTTCTTTTTTATAGAAAGTCAGCTTATTGCCCCCACAAACCGGGTCCTCATTTTACCTACCTCGGAAGGATGGAAGGCTGAGTCAACCTTGAGCCTGGTGGGAATTGAACTCGCAGTAATTGCAGGCAGCTGGTGCTACTTAACAGCGCTTTAGTCTGCTGCGCCACCAAGGCTCTTCCCCTTCCCCTTCTTCATTCCACAAACCCCACTCTTTTCTAGCACTGATGATGTTCCCTAGTTGGGTAATGAAACGTCTAAGAAAAAAGACCAAGCTCAGAGAGCATCAAGGACTCCACAATTCAAACCTGACCCCTCTCCTTTTGATATTGTGTGTGTGTGAAAATGAAGCTTTTTGCCTCTTACGTTTTCTCTCTCCCTTAGTGACATCAAGAAAGCACGCTTACTTCTGAAATCCGTGCGAGAGACTAACCCTCACCACCCACCGGCCTGGATTGCTTCGGCCCGCTTGGAAGAAGTGACGGGGAAGCTGCAGGTGGCTCGAAATCTCATCATGAAAGGAACCGAAATGTGTCCCAAGGTGAGGGCTCTTTTGCACAAGTTTTAATTTTCTGGATCCTTAAGACACAGCTAGTCCTCGATTTAGGACCATTCGTTAATGACCATTCCAAGTTACAATGGCACTGGAAAAAAAAAGCGACTGATGACCATTTTTCACACTTAACGACCGCTGCAGCGTCCCCCATGGTCATGTGATCAAAATCCAGCCTCTTGGCAACTGACCCATATTTATGACGGTTGCCGTGTCGCATTTTGCGACCTTCTGACGAGCAAAGTCAACGGGGAAGCCAGATTCACTTAACCGTGTTCCTGACTTAACAACTGAATAGCTGTATGATAGAATAACAGAGTTGGAAGGGACCTTGGAGGTCTTCTAGTCCAGCCCCCTGCTCTGCAGCGACTCACTCAACAACTGTGGCAAGAAAGGTTGTAAAATGGGCCAGACCTCACTTAACAACTATCTTGCTTAAGAATGGAAATTCTGGACTTCATTGTGGTCATAAGTTGAGGACTCCCTGATATTGGCATTTCTCGTGTTCCTCCCATGACCTCCCTTTAAAGCAGGGGTCTCCAACCTTGGCCACTTTAAGACTTGTGGACTTCAACTCCCAGAATTCCTCAGCCAGCTTTGCTGGCTGAGGAATTCTGGGAGTTGAAGTCCACAAGTCTTAAAGTGGCCAAGCTTGGAGACCCTTGCTTTAAAGAATTTGGATCCCATAACCAATAAGCCACCAAAATTCCTTTATTCACTGCCTTTCTCCAGAGCGAAGACGTATGGTTGGAGGCTGCGCGTTTGCAGCCCGGAGATACCGCCAAAGCCGTCGTGGCCCAGGCCGTCCGTCACCTCCCCCAATCGGTCCGGATTTATATCAGAGCCGCCGAGTTGGAGACCGATATTCGAGCCAAGAAGAGAGTCCTTCGGAAAGGTGAGACGAGTCCGTAGAGGAGAACCTCAGTTGGTTTGAAAAGTGGCACCTCGTTGTGTTCTGACCATCGGCTCCCTTAACAAGCAGGAGGCAGGAATTGGTCCCGGCAAAACCTCTTTTATTTACACGGCTGCGAATTAACGTTCATTCACAGTCAGCAAGGTTTGTCCAAGCAGTTTTCCAAAGGAATGTTTCTCAACACAGACCTTATCTCGTTTGGCAAGCTGCCACGTAACTTGTTTCCAACCGCAGTACAAGGCCAAACTTGGCACAGAGTCTCTCAGAGTCACGGAACGAACGAATTGTTTCCTGCAAAAACCCAATCCCCGTTCGCTCCTCTTTTGTTTCCTATGGGAGGGAGGGGCCAATCACCTCCGAGGTGTGGCTTTACTCCTGAGTCGCCCCTGCTGTCTGAGTTGTTCTTTTTTGTTTTTTTTTTATTGAAAAGTTTTATGAAAAATACAAACATTTTCACCCTTCCCCCCTCAACCCCACCCTCCCCTTCCCACCCTCCCTTCCCCTCCCTCCCCCCACCCCCCTCCCTAGACTTCCCAGAACGAGCACAGGGTATAGCATTCACAAACCAAAAACTAAAATGTGCTAACAAATTATTACATTTCATATTCTCCCTAGGTCCTTAACTCCTTATAACTCAGAAAAAACAAACATAAACTACTTAATGTTATTTCATTCATAAGCTATATGAATCTTCTTATTCGGATACTTCTTCTGTATGTAATCAATCCATTTTCTCCATTCTGATATATATCTCTCATTTGAATGGTCTTTAAGGTATGATGAAATTTTTGCCATTTCCGCCAAATGCACAACTTTTAATGTCCATTCCTCAATAGTAGGTGGATCTTCCTTCTTCCAGTACTGTGCCACCAGTAACCTGGCAGCCGTTATTAAGTTCAAAACCAGCTTAGTCTCTATTACAGTACAATTTCTGAGTTGTTCTTGTCTTCTGGCAGCTCTGCGTATGGGAACGGGCTCCATCTGATCCTCTGTCTCGCTGCTGTCTAGCTCCCTCTCTGCCTCCGATACAGAGCCCTCGTCTGAGCTTTCCCCAGCTTCCAGGACTGGCCCAAGTTCCTCCCCAACCTCCTCACTGTCTAGCTCTGCTGGCCGCCTGCAGGCCACAACACATTGCTACCTGGGAGAGGGACTGGGGAATTCTGGGAGTTGAAGTCCACTCACCTTAAAGTGGCAAAACACTGCTTTATGGATTTTGAGATCTTTTAAAGCTAGGGGAAGTTGAAAATCCAGTTCCCAGAAGCTCTGATGAGCACATCTGGTAGGAAGGGATGATGGGAGATGCAGTTCAGTAACACCTAGAAGACCAGATGTGTACAGGTAGCCTTTTGATTTATGGCTAGTGATTTAGTGACCATTGTTTACGAAAGAACAGAAAAGAGGACCTATGACTTACAAAAGTTTCGATAGCTTTCTGGTTTTTCTTTGAAGCTTCTTCTCCTCCAAGAAGCTTCTTCAGCTCTGACTGGATGGTGGGGAATGGAAGGATTTATATTCCTTGCAGACAGCTGGTCATTTTTGCATCCTTTTAGATAGACTCAGGATCACCTGAGTAGTTAACAAACCCATCAAAACTAGATTCAACAGTCCCTCTGCATTTAAAACACAAAGTGCCACTCTTTTGAAGGCAGCAAAGTCCACATTTTGGACAGAGAGGACCAATGGTTTGAAAGAGAGATCAAAGAGGCGAACAGCCCTCCCTCAATAGAGGAGGAAGGATACGGCATCATCTGTCTTCAGTGTACAACACAGTCCTTTTCGCGGTTCCAAGAAGGCTCCACACCCATTTGCACCACTCAGATGACCCTGAGGACACAGACAAACCTCCAGGTGGCCTCAACGTCTCTTTAAAAGGATGCAAATGACCAGCTGTCTGCAAGGAGTATCAATCCTTCCGTTCCCCACCATCCAGCCGGAGCTGAAGAAGCTTCTTGGATGAGAAGCGAAACGTCTTCAAAGAAAAAACCAGAAAGTCCAGATGCCTCTTGAAAAAAGCACCTTTGGGACAACCATGACCTGGATGACGGAGAATCTCCATAGGCATCTCCTGGGGTTGTTTAATAGTTCTTGGCCTCCAACTCCTGGGATGGAGCTTATAAGGACCTCTTTTCGCAGCTTTGAAGTGAAAGGAGTCGCAGTCTTAAGTGGCGACACAGATGCCTTGAGTCTCTGCAAGGCTTCAGAGATCTGTTGTGCTCATACAGACCCGATTTATGTAGACCTAGTGATTCAGGCACCAAGCTTTATGTAGAGCAGAGTTTCTCAACCTTGACAGTTTGAAGACGTGTGGACTTCAACTCCCAGAATTCCCCAGCCAGCGTTGCTGGCTGGGGAATTCTGGGAGTTGAAGTCCACACGTTTTCAAACTGCCAAGGTTGAGAAACTCTGATGTAGAGACTTTTGTTAATTGGGGAAAGTTGGCTAGGTGACCTTGGGACAATTATAAGAAGATGGTGAGTTCTAATCCCTCCTTAGGTATGAAAGATGGCTAGGTTACTATGGGCCAATCACCAGGATACTGTGAATTCTAGTCCCGCCTTAGGTGTGAAAACTGGCTGGGGGGATGTTGGATCAATCACCGGGAGAGAGTGAATTCCTGTCTGAGGCATGAAAGGTGATCGGATGGCTTTGGGCCAATCCCCAGGATACTGTGAGTTCTAGTCCTGCCTTAGGCATGAAAACTGGGTGGGTGACTTTCGGCTGATCACCAGGAGACTGTGAGTTCTAGTCCCTCCTTAGGCATGAAAGCTGGGTGGGTGACTTTCGGCCGATCACCAGGATACTGTGAGTTCTAGTCCTGCCTTAGGCATGAAAACTGGGTGGGTGACTTTCGGCTGATCACCAGGAGACTGTGAGTTCTAGTCCTGCCTTAGGCATGAAAACTGGGTGAGTGACTTTGGGCCAATCACCAGGAGATGGTGAGTTCTAGTTCCGCCTTAGGCGTGAAAGCCAATTGGGTGACTTTGGGCCAATCACCCTCTCTCAACCCAACCCACCTCACAGGGTCCTTGTGGGGAAAATAGGAGGGAGAAGATACGTTACAAATGTCCCCTCCCAGAATTCTGGGAGTTGAAGTCTGCCAGGCTTAAAGTGGCCAATATTGGAGACCCCTGCCCTAAGTGGTTTGCTTATTTATTAAATTTATTCACCGCCCTTGCTATCATACAACTCCGGGTTGCTAACAGCCGATAAACCTGTAGTATAAAAATGTAAACAGTAGAATAATAAATATATTAACATTAAAAAGAAATGTACCGTATTTTTCGGAGTATGACACACTTTTCCCCCCCTAGAAGGTGAAAATTTGGGTGTGTTTTATACACTGAATGTAGCCCCGTCCACCTGCTGGCTCCCACCCTTTGGCCTCTGCCTCCCAGCAATTTGACTCCTTGAACCGGTAGCAGAAATTTGGAGTAGTTCGTAGAACCGGTAGCAGAAATTTGGAGTAGTTCGGAGAACTGGTAAATGCCACCTCTGGCTGGCCCCAGAGTGGGGTGGGAATGGGGATTTTGCAGTATCCTTCCCCTGGAGTAGGGTGGGAATGGGGATTTTTCAATATCCTTCCTCCAGGAGTGAAGTGGGAATGGGGATTTTGCAATATCCTTCTCAGGAGTGGAGAGGGAATGGGGATTTTGCAATATCCTTCCTCCAGGAGTGGAGAGGAAATGGGGATTTTGCAATATCCTTCTCAGGAGTGGAGAGGGAATGGGGATTTTGCAATATCCTTCCTCCAGGAGTGGAGAGGGAATGAGGATTTTGCAATATCCTTCCTCCAGGAGTGAGGTGGGAATGGGAAGTTTGCAAGACTTCATTCTGGAATTCATTCCAGCTTCATGCTGGCTTCCCTCGAGCTGCCTCTTAGTTAGTTAGTTAGTTAGTTTATTATTATATTTATATACCACCCTTCTTGACAGCCTGCCTATCAAATAAACCCGGGTTGTATGGTCCACTAGGATTAGAGTTTGGAGCCTGCAGCTATTTTTAAATCTTAATAGTTGGTATATTTCTATCGAGGCTTCTGAATAAGTCCGAGCAATTGAGAAATGCCAGAATTTAATTACTTTTTTTGGTTAAGCAAAGCATTTGCCTTTGTTAAGTGAATTCACACAGTTCCCTGATTAGGGATTCTAGACTGGTTCCTCTTTTGACTCCCACCTCCCCTCCAGGTTCTGTCTCCCTCCTTCGACACCGAGTCCCTTACGTGCATGCTTCCAAGTTTCTCTTTTTTTATTAAATTTGCAAATTGCATTACACCTGGCAGCTTGGATATTGTTTGGTCCTGGGTAAAGAATTTCTGTTCTCTCCCCCCTTCCCCCTTTCATTTCTCTTTCTTAGCACTGGAGCATGTTCCGAATTCAGTCCGCTTATGGAAAGCAGCTGTTGAATTAGAAGAACCGGAGGATGCCAGGATAATGCTGAGCCGGGCGGTAGAATGCTGCCCCACCAGTGTGGAAGTAAGTGGGCAGATTGGTTTTGTACACAGAGGGGGGACAACCAGGGGTGAAATGCTCCCGGTTCGGACTGGATCAACCGATCCGGTAGCGATGGCGGCGGGTGGTTCGGAGAACCGGTAGCAAAAATTCCTGCCCCCCCCCCCCCCCCCCATGGCCATCTGAGCCGCACGATCATCAGAGGCTTTTTTTTTTAAAACTTTTAAAAGCATTTTTTCTACAGCCTCTTCCGATGAAAAAATGCTTTTAAAAGTAAAAAAAAATAAGCCTCTGATGATCGTGCGGCTCAGCTGGGATCCTCAGAGGCTTTTCAAAGCATTTTTTTCTGCAACCTCTTGGCCGAAGAGGTGGTAAAAAAAATGCTTTGAAAGGTCTCTGACGATCCTAGCTGAGTTGCCTGATTGGCAGAGGCTTTTTTTTTTTTTTACTTTTAAAAGCATTTTTAAAAGTAATGCTGAATTATTAGCATAACTCATAGCTGAGTTGCCTGATCTCCAGAGGCTTTTCAAAGCATTAGAAAAAATGCTTTGAAAAGTTTTTTTTTAAAAAAAAGTTGGTCACACCCATCCAGTCACATTACCCCCTCCCCACCAAGCCACGCCCACAGAACTGGTAGTAACAAATTTTACTTTTCACCACTGGGGACAACCTATTCTCCAAAGCACCAGAGGGCGGGACAAGAAATAACGGGTAGGATATCAGTACAGAGATCCAACCTAGAACTAGGGAGAAATTTCCTGACAGTTAGAACAATTAATCAGTGGAACGGCTTGCCTCTAGAACAGTGATGGCGAACCTTTTTGGCGCCGAGTGCCGAAAAGGGAGTGCACGCTCGCTTCACGCATGTCTGGGCCGCAACCTGGAAGAGGAGCTTCCCAGGGCTTATGTGCCCGCCCCCCCCCGAAAATGAACTTCCGGTCTCAGCTATTGAACTTCCAGTTTCAGCTACTGAACTTCCGGTTTCAGTTACTGAACTTCCGGTTTCAGCCAGCTACTCTTCCAAGTTCCTGGCGCACATGCGCACACGACGATCAGCTAGTTGGCACACATGCTTACACAGGAAAATGGAAGACCAGCTCTTCTAGTTTCCGGCACTGCCGCATGCAAAAAGACCAGCTGATCGTCACACCCGCATGTGCACCAGAAGCCCAGAAGAGCAGCTGCCTGAAACCGGAAGTTCAGTAGCTGAAACCGGAAGTTCATTTTTGGGCGTGCGAATGCACCCTGGGCAGCTCCTCTTCCAGGTTGCGGCCAAAGCGCACGCGCACGATCAGCTGGCTGGCGCGCATGCTCACGCGGGAAGCATGAGGAGATTCAAGGTGCTGGTGTTAACCTATAAAGCTCTTCATGGCTTAGGTCCAGGCTATTTGTCGGACCACCTGCAACCAGCGTCAACTTCCCATCGCCCGGTACGCTGTCACAGAGAGGGCCTTCTCAGGGTGCCTTCGGCTAGACAATGTCGGCTGGCAACACCCAGGGGCAGAGCCTTCTCTGTGAGCGCCCCCATCCTTTGGACTCAACTTCCCTTGGAGCTCCGGTTGGCCCCTGACCTTCGTACCTTCTGCCGTGAATTAAAAACCTGGCTATTTATGTCCCCCGGCTTGGACTGATGGGGTAGTATTTTTTAATTTTTTAAAATACTTTTTAAAAAATTTTTTATGTATATTTGTTGGTTTTAACAGTCGCTTGGTCGATTGTCGTTGTGAGCCGCCCTGAGTCCTCGGCGATAGGGCGGCACACAAATTATATAAAATAAATAAATAATAAATAAAACAAAAGACCAGCTCTTCTAGTTTCCGGCAGTGCCGCATGCGAAAAGGCCAGCTGATAGTCATGCGCTAGAAACGCAGAAAAGGAACAGACAGTGCCGTGCGTGTCAGACATGGCTCTGTGTGCCACTTTGGGCACGCGTGCCATAGGTTGGCCATCACGGCTCTAGAAGTTGTGCGTGCATATCCTCCATTGAAGGTTTTCAAGAACAGACTGGATCTCCATTTGTCTGGGATCCCAAAGGTGCTTTTTCAAGAGGCCACTGGACTTTTCTGGTTTTGCTCCAGACTCCTAGAGAGGCTCCTAGAGACTCCTAGAAAGGCTCCTAGAGACTCCTAGAGAGGTTCTGGAGGCTGGGGACAGCAAAAAAATGTCACTTCCTGTCCTACCGAGAGTTGGGAAATGGGCCCTTTCAGCCTACGTAGGGCCTCCAAGGGAGTGGGAAAGGCTGTTTTCACCCCTCCCAGATACACAGAGAGGATCTGGAACCAGGTAAGAAAGAAAAACGGGCCTTCCAGGCCATCATGTGCCAGGAGCGGGGGGGGGAGGAGTTGCGCACGCATGCGCGTGGGCACGTGCGCACGCGACCTGCCCCCGCCCCCCCCTCTCCTGGCACACGATGGCAAAAAAGTTAGCCATCACTGGTATAGGGTCTCCTGCTCGATCAGGGGGTTGGACTAGAAGACTTCCAAGGTCCCTTAAAACTATTAATCTGTTATCCCATTTAGCGATTGCTAAAAATTAACAGCGGCACTGAAAAAAGTGACTTATGACCGTTTTTCACACTTACGAACATTGTAGAATTCCCCATGGTCACATGATCAAACTGTGGACACTTGTCAAGCAACTTCCCCATTGACATTGCTTGTCAGAAGGTTACAAAAAGTGATCACATGGCCCTGGGACACTGCGACCGTCATAAATACGAGACAGTTGCCAAGCGTCCACAGTTGGATCCCAATCTGTTTGTTTGTGTCAGATGCATCACAGTTGAAATAAGACATGCCGTACAGCATAAAATTTAAAATAGAAGATTAAGATATGTACAAGTTAAACAAATCTTGTCCAGAAACACGAATTGGCTTCTGTCGTGCTGCCGTGAGATCTTCAGCACCCAAAAACACATTTTGGATCACTTGACCACAAGTTTGTTGCAAGAATCGTAAATGTGAAAAACTTACGTCATTTTTTTTTCCCTGTGTCCTTGTAACTTTGAAAGGTTACTAAACGAATGGTTGTAAGTCGAGGACTCCCTGCATTCTGTAGTATCAATCAGCAAAAGTCTTTGTTATGAGTCAGCTGGGTAGCCTTCACGACAGAGGTGTTTATTCAGCTGGTTCAGACCGGTTCACCCGAACAGGTAGCGGAAATCATGGGTGCCCAGCCCCGGCTCTATTTCGTCCTATTTAGGCATGTTTTTGAGGCTGGGTGCATGCATAGAAGGTGGGCACGAGAGCAGAGTGCATGTATGGAAGGCTGGGCAGGCGCACGTGTGCACCGGGCGTGGGCAGGGGGGCGAACCAGTAGTAACATAAAGTGAAACCCACCGCTGCTTCACGTCCACTCTTTTCGTTTCCTTTGTTCCAGCTGTGGCTCGCCCTGGCAAGGCTCGAAACCTACGAAAACGCCCGTAAGGTCTTAAACAAAGCCCGTGAGAACATTCCAACCGACCGGCACATCTGGATTACAGCTGCCAAGCTCGAGGAGGCCAACGGGAACACTCAAATGGTGGAGAAGATCATTGACCGAGCCATCACCTCGTTGAGGGCTAATGGGGTGGAAATCAACCGAGAACAGTGGATCCAGGTACCTGCCGAGGAGGATCTATCTCCCTCTCTTTCTCTCTCCCCCCCCCCTCTCTCTCTCCCTCCCTCCCTCCCTCTCTCTCTCTCTCTCTCTCTCTCTCTCTCTCTCTTTGAAAGCCTGACTTTTCTAACCTGGTGTCTTCCAGGCCTTTTGAAACGAGGGGTCCCAAATTATTCCAAGGCACGAAGCTGGGAAAAGTTGCTGTAGATCATTATTTTTAATTATTTATTTCTTTTTTTACCTCGTCTTTATTATTTTTATACATAATTCAAGGAAGTGAACATGCCTAATACTCCTTCCGCCTCCTGTTTCTCCTCCCCCCCAACAACCCTGTGAGGTGGGCTGGGCTGAGAGAGAGAGGGATTGGCCCAAAGTCACCCAGTTGCCTTTCATGCCTAAGGCGGGATTAGAACTCACTATCTCCTGGTGATTGGCCCAAAGTCACCCCGCTGGCTTTCATGCCTGAGGCGGGACTAGAACTCACCGTCTCCTGGTGATTGGCCCAAAGTCACCCAGCTGGCTTTCATGCCTGAGGCGGGACTAGAATTCACCATCTCTTGGTGATTGGCCCAAAGTCACCCAGCTGGCTTTCATGCCTGAGGCGGGACTAGAACTCACCGTCTCCTGGTGATTGGCCCAAAGTCACCCAGCTGGCTTTCATGCCTGAGGCGGGACTAGAACTCACCGTCTCTTGGTGATTGGCCCAAAGTCACCCAGCCGGCTTTCATGCCTGAGGCGGGACTAGAACTCACCGTCTCCTGGGGATTGGACCAAAGTCACCCAGCCGGCTTTCATGCCTGAGGCGGGACTAGAACTCACCGTCTCCTGGGGATTGGACCAAAGTCACCCAGCCGGCTTTCATGCCTGAGGCGGGACTAGAACTCACCGTCTCCTGGGGATTGGCCCAAAGTCACCCAGCCGGCTTTCATGCCTGAGGCGGGACTAGAACTCACCTTCTCCTGGTGATTGGCCCAAAGTCACCCAGCCGGCTTTCATGCCTAAGGCGGGACTAGAACTCACCTTCTCCTGGTGATTGGCCCAAAGTCACCCAGTTGCCTTTCATGCCTAAGGCGGGACTAAAACTCACCGTCTCCTGGTGATTGGCCCAAAGTCACCCAGCTGGCTTTCATGCCTGAGGCGGGACTAGAACTCACCGTCTCCTGGTGATTGGCCCAAAGTCACCCAGCCGGCTTTCATGCCCGAAGCGGGACTAGAACTCACTGTTTCCTGGTGATTGGCCCAAAGTCACCCAGTCGGCTTTCATGCCCGAAGCGGGACTAGAACTCACCGTCTCCTGGTGATTGGCCCAAAGTCACCCAGTCGGCTTTCATGCCTGAGGCGGGACTAGAACTCAGCATCTCCTGTTGATTGGCCCAAAGTCACCCAGACGGCTTTCATGCCCGAAGCGGGACTAGAACTCACCGTCTCCTGGTGATTGGCCCAAAGTCACCCAGGCGATTTTCATGCCTAAAGTGGAATATTATATGTGTTCAGGGTAGGTGCTACTATATGATCTGGAATAGCATAAACAGATGTGTAAAATCTATTGCAAAATGTCTAACGTTGCATTTCATAACAATTTCTGTGGCACTTAGGGCCACGAGAAATATATGCGTACGAATAAAGTAGAATATTTGTAACTCTGGGTTGAAATGAGGTTCCTTGATGTCTTCCAAGCTTCGCTGTTTTCTTGCAGATTTTTCATTACCCAAAGTATGATGTTACCTACTTTGGGTGATGAAACGTGAGCAAGAAAACAGCCAAGCTCAGAGAGCAACAAGGACTCTTCAAATATTTGAATATTTTAGATGTTATAGGTTGAAACACCTGGTGCTCTGGAATCTACCAGAAATAGATGGGAGAGATGGCTTGGATGTTCAGGAAAGACGGATGAAAAACATGCAATAGAAGAGAATTTTTTTCCCGTTGTTTCTTTCAGTTACAGTTAAATATTTAATCACTGTTACCCTGTGAACTAATGAAGCTCATCTATCTGTCAGTGTTGATCATTGCGCTAATGCAAATTTTTAGAGAGGAAAGAATTATTACGACTGTTTTTCCCCCCCATTGGAAATGAAAGATGCCTAGCAAGAATTAGAACATTCCAACCACACTCTGACTGAAAAGCCTAAGCAAAATTTTTATTTTGACCGAATAAGTTACTTGGATGAGTAGTGAAATGTGTCAGTTTAATAAACTTTGGTCCAGTTACCATAATTTAACCTCTTTAGAGAGTTAACCAAGCATATACTCTTATAAGACAGGGGTCTCCTTCCTTGGTGACCTTAAGACATGTGGACTTCAACTCCCAGAATTCCTCAGTCAGCTGGAGGGCCTCGTTCCAGTGGGACTGCATCATGGCCTGGAACTGGCTGACTATCTCAGCCTGCTGAGCCTCCAGGTCTTACAGGTCTTCCCTCTGCTTGGAAAGCCTATGCTCCTAGTCCTCAGTGAGGTGCTTCTGCTGAGTCTCCTCCTCGGTCAGATCCAATTTGAACTGAGCTGTTTTGCCAACTCTTTCTCGTGGTGGCTGCTTAGCTCCAACAACTGCTTCCTGTCTGGGAAGGAGCCTGGGTGGGCAGGCGAGGAGTGGGTCGGAGGGGAGGAATGAGTAGAGGCTGGCGAGGCACCCCTTGACGTGAGTGACATCGAGTTGGCCATGCCCACCCAGTCACATGACCACCTAGCCATGCCCACCTTAGGCAGAATCATATTAGTGGTCCACGGAATTTAAAATTATGAATTTAGTGGTCCCTGAGGTCCAAAAGGTTGATGACCCCTGCCCTAAAGGAGGGGACAGGGGTCTCCACCCTTGGTGACTTTAAGATTTATGGACTTCAACTCCCAGAATTCCTCAGCCAACAATGGCTGAGGGATTCTGGGAGTTGAAGTCCACAAGTCTTAAGGTCGCCAAGGGTGGAGACCCCTGTTCTAAGATACTTGGCTTCTCACCTCTGCTTGGGTGAAAATGCAGTGGGAAGGGGGCAGAGCAACCAATTATGGGCCTTGCCAGGTTAGGGATAGGGTGAAGCTCTCCAGCAAGGGTGTGTTTGGGTGAAATTGACCCTTGGTTGCCCTGAACTAAGGCCACATCGAAATGAATTTTTCCAGGATGCCGAAGAATGCGATAAAGCCGGAAGCGTGGCCACATGCCAAGCTATCATGAGAGCAGTGATCGGGATTGGGATCGAAGAGGAAGATCGCAAGCACACCTGGATGGAAGATGCTGATAGTGTAAGTCCAAGGTCTGAAGGTGTGAAGCTGAGGACAGGACCAAGAGGTAGAATAAGAGGTGGGACACTGTAGCCGGTCCCACCTTACCTGTTCCTTCCAGGAGCCGTGGTGGCACAGTGGTTCCAAAGCAATATTGCAAGCTGACTCTGTTCCCTGCCTAGCACCATGATGGTGAACCTATGGCAAGCATGCTTGGAAGTGGCATGCAGAGCCATCTCTCCGGACATGCGAGCTGTCGCCCGTTACTTTTCTGGGTTCCGGCACGCCAGCCAGCTGGTCATCTAGTTTCTGCCGCACATGCGCGCACGAAGACCAGCTGGCCGGTGCGCGTGCGTGCGCTGGAAATTGGAAGATCATCTTCTCGGCATTCACATGTGCACCGGGCGGCTGCTCTTCCAGTTTCCAGCATGCACACAAGCACACGTACTCGCGTTTCAACACTCGGTGCCAGAAAGGTTCACCAACATTGCCCTAGCATCTTCTCTGGGGTTTTAAGTTCCAGTTCAAACAATAAATTAAAAGGAGAGGATAAGTGTCGTTTTCAGAGTCAGCCACTGTGACTTGGTTCCACATTTTAAATAGTTTGCTTATTTATTAAATGTACCGTATTTTTCGGAGTATAAAAGGGGGTGAAAATTCAGGTGCGTCTTATACACCGAATGTAGCCCCGCCCACCCACTGACCCCCACCTTTTGGCCTCTGCCTCGCAGCAGTTACCTCCTTGCAAGCAAACAGTAAGAAAAAAAAACTCCTTTCAGCTTCAGCACAGGCTAATTACCACAAGTTGATTGGATCGGCCTCCCGACTCTCAGCTGTTTTGCGCAGGGCTCTGCTGCTTGCTGCAAAGAGGTAAATTACTGGAGCAGATTTTTTCCCCCTTATGCTAATCAAGCTATGCTGAAAACGAAACTGAAAGTAAAGCAGACTGCTTGCTGTTTGCTGCAAGGAGGCAAAATTGCTGGGAGGCAGAGGGAGGTTTCTTTTTCTTCTTTTCCTCGCCAAAAAAGGTAGGTGCCTCTTATACTCCGGTGCGTCTTATACTCTGAAAAATACGGTATTCGCCACTCATTTTACTGTCCTACAACTCCGGACTTCTAACAGTCCGATAAAACTGTAGCTTATAAATTTTAAACAGTAGAATAATAAATACGTTCACGTTAAAAAGGAATATAGGTAATCCTCGACTTAACAACCATTCATTTAATGACCGTTCAAAGTTTCAAAGGCCTAGAAAAAAAATGACTTACGACCAGGTTTACACTTAACGATCCTTGCAGCATCCTCGTGGTCACGTGATCAAAATTAGGACATTTGGCAGCAGATTCATATTTATGACGATTGCAGTGTCTTGTGTTTATGTGATCAAAATTCAGACGATTGGCAACTGGTTCGTGTTTATGACGGGTTAACGTGTCCTGGGGGTGGGTGGGTGTCATGTGATCACTTTTTGTAACCTCCTGACAAGCAGATTCACTTAACAACGGGGTTACTAACTTAACAACTGCAGTGATTCACTTAACAACTGTGGCAAGAAAGGTCGTAAAAATGGGACAAAACTCACTTCACAAATGACTCGCTTAGCAGGTTTTTAAGAAGAGTCTAGACAGTCACTTACCTGAAATGGTATAGGTTCTCCTGCTTGAGTAAGGGGCTGGACTAGAAGACCTCCAAAGTCCTTTCAAGCTCATTCATTCTACTCTAAATCACGTGAGCACAGGGATGTTGCAACAGTCCTAAATGTGAAAAAACAACCATAAATCCCTTTTTTTCCAGTGCTGTTATAACTGCGAACGGTCCCTAAATGAACTGTTGTAAGTCGAGGACTCCCTGTATAGATCAGATTATGAGATAGGTCACTAAAAGAGCTTCTTTGACCCGTGGTTTTTTTCCCCTCCCCCCGCAGTGTGTGGCCCACAATGCCTTGGAGTGCGCCAGGGCAATTTACGCTTATGCCCTACAAGTGTTCCCCAGCAAGAAGAGCGTCTGGTTACGAGCGGCTTATTTTGAGAAGAATCACGGAACGAGGTACGTCCCCGTGTGCCGTTTTCATAAACATTTCTCCAGGAAGCTAGTTGTGGCAATGGTTCTGGCCAGCGGTGGGTTTCCAATATTCTTAACACTGGTTCACCCCGCCCGCACACGCTCGCTTTGCGTTCGGCGTTCCGCGCACGCACTTTGCTCGCTCGCGTGACTTCCCCACACGCGCCCGGCCTTGAAAACGTGCCTAAATAGGACAGCATAGAGGCCGGATGGGTGGACGCCCCCCCCCCCGGTGATCTCCGCTATCAGTTTGCACGAACCGGTACGAACCTCTGGTTCCGGCGACGGCTTTCACTTCACTTGTTTCCACTGGAGGAGAACACATCCAGGTTTTTTTTCCTACAGCTTTTGTTTTTAAAGACAAAAATGCAACTGGCGAATTACGTCCTCTCCATGCCAGGGCCTTTGAGGCTTTCTCCATTGTCACTTCCTTGGCTCTTCTGGATGGCCAAAACAATCTCCTTTTTTTGGTCGTCGCCCACGAGGTTCTACACGTCACAAGGTCGTCTACGAATGCCTGTGGCGCACATTGGTAGTTTTAAATTTCTGGGCATTTATATCTCGAAGGACCTCTCATGGACTATGAATGTTAACATGCTTGCGAAGAAGGCACAGAAGAGGCTGCACTTCCTGAGAATGCTGAGGAAGATAAATCTATCTCAGCATCTGCTTCTGTCCTACTATCGCAGCACCACTGAGAGTGTCCTGACATACGGCATTCTTGCATGGCATGGGAGCAGTTGTGTAGCGGACAAAAAGCTCTACAGGGAATCATTAAAACTGCCCAGAATATCATCGGGCTCCAGCTACCAGCCCTGGACGACATCTTCAAATCTCGCTGTTTGAGAAAGTTGCATAACGTTCTCAGAGACTCTTCCCATCCTGCTTACCATCTTTTTGGACTGTTGCCTTCTGGCAGAAGATACAGAACAATTAAAACTCGGACCACACGTTTTTCTGAATAGTTTTCATCCCAGAGCTATAATTGCACTCAACAATGAACTAAAGGGCCACCATCAGTGAGCTGTTGGACAGCATTACTTGGTCTGTTGTGTGGATGTTTGGGTGGTTTAGGGGTGGGGAATTGTGGTGGGTGGGAGTGTGTTTGGGGATTGTTATGTGTGTTGGACCTGGTCTTTAGGCGTTAAGTGAATTTCGTTGTATGGGTATACTGTGTATACACGTACAATGACAATAAAGTTATTATTATTTAAAAATTACACACAGATAGCCTTTGACATACGACCAAAATTGAACCCCAAATTTCTCTTGCAAAGAGAAAAGTTGATACGTTGTGAGCCTGTTTTGCAAGGGGGAGAAACTACTATTGCTGCAATATATTTATCATTATTCAACCAGGGAGGATAAATATATATGTGTGTGTGTGTGTGTTTTGGTCTTTGGTCTTTTTTAATGCACATTTTCAAAAACGTTTTGTCTACTTTTCTTGGGGGGGAAAAATCTTCCTTTTTCTATTTTTCCAATTTGCATTTTAACTTTCCGAATAAAATGCTTAGATAGGCCTCGACATACGACTTACAATTGAGCCCCAAATTTCTGTTGCTAAGTGGGACATTTGTTAAGTGAGCTTTTGTCCCATTTTATGACCTTTCTTGCCACAGACGTTAAGTGAATCACTGTAGATGTTATGTTAGTAACGCTGTTGTTAAGCGACTCTGGCTCCCCCGTTGTCTTGGCTTGTCAGAAGGTCTCAAAAGGGGATCACGTGACTCCGGGACACTGCGATCGTCATAAATATGAACCAATTGCCAAGCATCTGAATTTTGATCACGTGACCATGCAACGGTCGTAAGTGTGAAAAACTGCCATAAGTCACTTTTTTCAGCGCCGTTGTAGTCTTCAAACGGTCACTAAACGAACTTGTTATAAGTCGAGGACTACCGTATTTTTTGGACTATAAGATGCATTTTTTTGTCCCCTAAAAGGGAGTGAAAATGTCTGTGCATCTTACCGAATATTGTCGAAGCCTCGCCCACCCAACAGCCGTTTCTTGGCCTCCGCACGCCCCGTTTTCGGGACTCTTTGGCCTTTTTCAGGCCTTTTTTTGACCCGTTTTCAGGGCTTTTTTCATCCTATTTTTGAGGCTTTTTTTGGCCCATTTTTGAGGCTTTTCTTGCCGTTTTTTTGGGGAAAAGCCTCAAAAACAGGCCAAAAAAAAGCCCCAAAAACGGGCCAAAAAGAGCCAAAAAAACAGGCCGATAAAAGCCTTGAAAATGGGCTGAAAAAAGGCCCGAAAAAAAGGAGGCCAAAAGCTTTTTTGTTGTTGTTTTCCTCTTCTAAATTTAGGTGCGTCTTATAGTCAGGTGTGTCTTATGGTCTGGAAAATACGGTACCTGTATTATTTCTTTAAATTTAAAATCACAGGTTAGAAGCCCGGACATTTGCATTCTAATTTCCTTGGGCTGCTGTCTACTTTCAGGGAATCTTTGGAAGCTCTTTTGCAAAGGGCTGTCGCTCACTGTCCCAAGGCGGAAGTCTTGTGGCTCATGGGGGCCAAATCCAAATGGTTGGCTGGAGACGTCCCTGCGGCCAGGAGCATTCTGGCGTTGGCTTTCCAGGTGAGTACGCACCTGCGTTCATCGGGGTCCTTCCCTTTCGTAGTGACTGCTTTGGAACAGAGGGCTAAATGCTTCTAGCAGTATTTCTCAGTCTTGGCAACTTGAAGAGGTGTGGACTTCAATTCCCAGAATTCCCCAGCTTTCCTGCACAGTGCAGTTGATTGGACCACTTTCCTGTCCCTCAACCTTGACACACTTGACAACAAGTGTGGACTTCAACTCCCAGAATTCCCCAGCTTTCCTGCACAGTGCAGCTGGTTGGACCACTTTCCTGTCCCTCAACCTTGGCAACTTGAAGAGGTGTGGACTTCAATTCCCAGAATTCACCAGCCAGCAATTGCTGGCTGAGGAATTCTAGGAGTTGAAGTCCACACCTCCTCAAGTTGCCAAGGTTGAGAAACATTGGCTTACAGTATTTTAGATTTTATTTAGAAGCATTTACAGGCCATCTGCTCAAAAAGTTTCCAGGTTGGCTTTTTTTTCTTTAAAAAAATGAGATAAAAATATGATGTAGATCAGGCATGTCCAACCCATGATCTGTGTGGGCTACATGCGATTCTGGTTAGCTAGTAATGTGGCCCCCATAAGATAACAACAACAAGAAGAACAAAAACAACAATAATAATAATGGCTGCCTAGATACATGGAAATCCTGAATTTATTAGACCTGAATATTCTGACTTTGCAAAAAACCGTTTTACTTGAACTGTAGATGTTACCTTAACAACTCTTAGGTTCTTGGTTAGGACCTGAACTGTTAAGTTTTTACCAGTCCCAGACTATGAATCAAATTGAAGATTAAATAATAATAAGAACAACAACAAATAAACAAATAAAGGAAGGTGATTATTTATATACATTTATATATTAAGCAATAGGGACGTGGTGGCTCAGTTGCTCAGACGCTGAGCTTGTCAATTGAAAGGCCGGCAGTTCAGCGGTTCGAATCCCTGGTGCCGCATAACGGGGTGAGCTCCCGTGACTTGTCCCAGCTTCTGCCAACCTAGCAGTTCGAAAGCAGGTAAAAAATGCAAGTAGAAAAATAGGGACCGCCTTTGGTGGGAAGAGAACAGCGTTCCATGCGCCTTTGGCGTTGAGTCATGCCGGCCACATGACCCCGGAGACGTCTTCGGACAGCGCTGGCTCTTCGGCTTTGAAACGGAGATGAGGACCACCCCCTAGAGTCAGGAACGACTAGCACATATGTGCGAGGGGAACCTTTACCTTTACCTATATATTAAGCACCAAGGATCCCACAGTTCAGCCCTCCTGCTGCTTTCTAATCTGGTGCCTTAACCACCAGCCCAAACTGACTCTTGTGATACTCGGCTACCACCAAGTGCCACTATTAACACAATAGAAGAAGTGGAAGATTCAGCCTGATACATACAAATTAATGAAATGGGATTTTTCTGATCTCCTTCCCTGTCTCCCTCTGTGATTTACATTTTCAGGCCAATCCCAACAGCGAAGAGATTTGGCTGGCTGCCGTGAAGTTGGAATCCGAAAACAACGAATACGAACGAGCAAGGCGTTTGTTGGCCAAGGCCCGTAGCAGTGCCCCTACGGCGAGAGTAAGTCCACTCTGCTTGGAGAATGGAAATCTGCTGAAAGAAATTCAATCGTTAATGCATAAAGCTGTGTTTTCAGCATATCGGCTTGGTTCAGTGTATGTACCTTGGCCTTTTCTAGCAGTATGGACTTCAATTCCCAGAATTCTTATCAATGCCCATGGTGTCATGTCTAAGGTGGGAGTAGAACTCACAGCCTCCTGGTGATTGGCCCAAAGTCATCCAACTGGCTTTCATGCCTAAGGTGGGACTACAACTCATAATCATCTGGTGATTGGCCCAAAGTCTCCCAGCCAGCTTTCATGCCTAAGGCAGGACTAGAAATCACAGTTTGTAGTCTGGTGCCTTAACCGCGATAGCAAATTAACTCCCATGCTATAATTATTAAAATTAATTTATTATTTTACAAGTTGACAGTCCAATTTTTGTGATCTTAAATGGACTCCAGAGGATGGTAGAGGACAGGGGTGGGCTGCTGGGAGAACCTCTAGCTAAGATTCTGTGCAGTTCGGAGAACCCCCAAATCCCACTCCTGGCTGGCCCCACCCGTCCCTTCCAGGAGTCCCCACATGACCTGTTTTGGATGCAGGTAAGTGCAGGGCGCCCGTGGTGGCTCGGGGAGGGGCAAAAACAGGCCTACTGGAAATTGAGGAAGGCTAGAAACAGGGCGTTTCTGGCCTCCAGAGGGCCTCCGGAGCCTGGGGAGGCCGTTTTCGCCTTCTCAGAGGCTTGAGGAAAGCCTCCAGAGCCTGGGGAGGGCAAAAACACTCCCTCACCATAGTGCAGGAGGCCAACTAGGCCACTCCCACCATGGCCACGCCCACCCAGCAACTGGGCAGAGAACCCCTTGCTAACATTTTTGAAACCCACCTCTGGTAGAGACAGGAAGGCCTGGAAGAGCGTTGTCCATGGGATGGCAATAGGTCGGGCACGACTTCGCAACTAACAACAACAACTCCAATTTTTCTCATGTTTTCCCCCCATAACATTGCTAAGTAGGTAAAATCCATATCTATAGTTTACAATCTTACCATTTTTTCCTTTCTAAGAGCCGGGTGGGTGGGTATCTTAGGGCAACTTGAAACCAGCTGCTATGCCATTACAGTCAGCGTAGTTGAGTAGACAATGTGCAGCACAGTGGTTGTCCTCAAAACCCCTGGTGAGTGTGTGGGTGGACCTAAAAAGTTTTGGAAGGAGGGGATTCCCCTGGATTAGGATCAAAGATCAAGGCTCCTTGTTTCTTCTTTCCAGGTCTTCATGAAGTCCGTCAAACTGGAGTGGGTGCTTGGGAACATTGCCGCAGCCCAGGAACTCTGCGAGGAAGCCCTGAAGCATTATGAAGACTTCCCCAAGCTCTGGATGATGAAAGGGCAGATAGAAGAGCAGGAGGAACTGATCGAAAAGGCCCGGGATGCTTATAACCAAGGAGTAAGCCTCTCTAGTTTTTTAAAAAGGCTGTAGGCTTTTCTCAAAATGTATTTATCTCTGTGTCTGGGTAGTAGAATATAATAGATTTCTATGTGAGAGGGATCATGGAATCCTGGTGGACAACCATTTAAACATAAGCCAGCCGTGTGCTGCAGCTGCCAAAAAAGCCAACACAGTTCTAGGCTGCATTAACAGAGGGATAGAATCAAAATCACGTGAAGTGTTAATACCACTTTATAAGGCCTTGGTAAGGCCACACTTGGAATATGGCATTCAGTTTTGGTCTCCACGATGTAAAAAAGATGTGGAGACTCTAGAACAGTGGTTCTCAACCTGTGGGTTGGGACCCCTTTGAGGGTGGAACGACCCTTTCACAGGGGTCGCCTAAGACCATCGGAAAACACATATTTTCAATGGTTTTAGGAATAATTTTATGGTTGGGGGTCACCACAACGTGAGGAAGTGTATTAAAGGGTCGCGGCATTAGGAAGGTTGAGACCCACTGCTCTAGAAAGAGTGCAGAGAAGAGCAACAAAGACGATTGGGAGGGGGGGGCGGGTGGAGGCTAAAACATATGAAGAACAGTTGCAGGAATTGGGTATGTCTAGTTCAATGAAGAGAAGGACTAGGGGAGACATGATAGCAGTCTTCCAATATCTCAGGGGCTGCCACAAGGAAGAGGGAGTCAAGCTATTCTCCAAAGCACCTGAAGGTAGAACAAGAAGCAATGGATGGAAACTAGTCAAGGAGAGAACCTAGAACTATGGAGAAATTTCCTGACCATTAGAACAATTTTTTTTTTAAATTTGATTTATATGCCGTCTTTCTCCGGAGTCTCAGGGCGGCTTACAATGCGCTAAGCAATAGCCTTCATCCTTTTGTATATTTATACAAAGTCAGCTTATTGCCCCCACAATCAGGGTCCTCAATTTACCTACCTTAGAAAGGATGGAAGGCTGAGTCAACCTTGAGCCTGGCAAGATTCGAACTTACTTTAATTGCAGACAACTGGTGTTAAATTACAGTGCTTTTGTCTGCAGAGCTATCCAGAACAATTAATCAGTGGAACAACTTGCAGTGGAACAATTGTGGGTGCTCCATCACTGGAGGTTTTTAAGAAGAGATTGGACAACTATTTATGTGAAATGGTATAGGGCTTCCTGCCTGAGCAGGGGGTTGGACTAGAAGACCTCCAAGGAAGGGACCTTGGAGCAGGGGTGAAATGTAAAATTTGTTACTACCGGTTCTGTGGGTGTGGCTGGGGGGGTAATGTGACTAGGTGGGCGTGGCCAACTTTTTTTTTAAAAAAAACTTTTCAAAGCATTTTTTCTAATGCTTTGAAAAGCCTCTGCTGATCAGGCAACTCAGCTGGGATATCGTCAGAGACTTTTCAAAGCATTTTTTTTACCACCTCTTTGGCCAAGAGGTTGCAGAAAAAATTGTTTTGAAAAGCCTCTGACGATCCCAGCTGAGCCGCGCGATCATCAGAGGCTTCTTTTTTTTTACTTTTAAAAGCATTTTTTTCATCGGAAGAAGTTGTAGAAAAAATGCTTTGAAAAGTAAAAAAAAAAAAAAAAAAAAGCCTCTGATGATCCTGCGGCTCAGCTGGGCATGGGGGAGGAGTGGGTGCAGGGATTTTTGCTACCGGTTCTCCAAACCACCCGCCTCCATCGCTACCGGATCGGGCGATCCGGTCTAAACGGGGAGCATTTCACCCCTGCCTTGGAGGTCTTCTAGTCCAACCCCTTGCTCAGGCAGGAAGCCCTATACCTGTTCAGATAAATAGTTGTCCAATCTCTTCTTAAAAGCCTCCAGTGATGGAGCACCCACAACTTCTGGAAGCAAGTCTTCCCACTGATTAATTGTTCTCGCTGTCAGGAAATTCCTCCTTAGTTCCAGGTTGCTTCTCTCCTTATTTAGTTTCCATCCGTTGCTTCTTGTCCTGCCTTCAGGTGTTTTGGAGAATAGGCTGGCCCCCTCTTCTCTGTCACAGCCCCTGAGATACTGAAACACTGCTATCATATATCAGCCTTAGTCCTTTTCATTAAACTAGACATACCCAGTCCTTAAGCGAATGTAGCGGTCATTTTTTTTTTTTAAATTTGATTTATATGCCGCCCTTCTCAGAAGACTCAGGGCGGCTTACAATGTGCTGAGCAATAGCCTTTATCCTTTTGTATATTTATACAAAGTCAGCTTATTGCCCCCACAAACTGGGTCCTCATTTCACCTACCTTAGAAAGGATGGAAGGCTGAGTCAACCTTGAGCCTTGGAGAGATTCGAACCAGCAGAAATTGCAGGCAGCTGTGTTAATAACAGGGTGCTTTAAACCACTGTACTACCAAGGCTCTAACAAGGTGGTCATTGAGAGAACACCATGGTCATTAAGTGAACCCACTGCCCACAATGAGCGGGTTTTTTGTTTTTTTTTTTTTGCCAGAAAGTATAAATAATAGACAGTCTCCTACATGGAGGAATCACTGCAGTTACGAAGTTAGTAACACGATTATTAAGCAAATGTGGCTTCCCGAATGACTTGGCTCGTCAGGAGGTCGCAAAAGGTGATCACATGATCCCAAGAAACTGCAACCGTCATAAATTCAAGCCCGTGTCTGAATTTTGATGACGTGGCCACGGGGATGCTGCAATGGCTGCAATTTACGAAAAATGGTCATAAGTCACCTTTTTTTTCAGATCCCTTGTAACTTCTGTCACTAAGCGAATGGTGTTAAGTCGAGAATGACCTGTACAACGTTTTCTCTCCGTCTTTCCTTCCCGACAGCTGAAAAAATGCCCTGGTTCAATCCCCCTCTGGCTGCTGCTCTCCAGGCTGGAGGAGAAGGTCGGTCAGCTCACCCGAGCCAGAGCCATCCTGGAGAAATCTCGCCTGAAGAATCCCAAGAACCAAGATTTGTGGTAAGGAGGAAAATCTATCGATCGGAAGCTGTGGCAGACTTTCTGCCAGTTAAATTTTTTTATTTTATTTTATTTTATTTTGAATTTGTATACCGCCCTTCTCCCTGAGGACTCAGGGCGGTGAACAGCCAAGTAAAAACATCAAGTACAAATATTAAAATACAATTAAAAATATATATAAATTTGGCACCGATAAACAAAACAATTAAAAACACTTTAAAAATTAGGCCAGCCCGGCTTGCTGGAAAAGGAAGGTTTTAAGGGCACGGCGGAAGGCACTGAGGTCTTGGATTCTCCTTATCTCTAGGGGCAACTGATTCCAGAGGGTAGGTGCCCCCACAGAGAAGGCCCTCCCCCTGGGGGTCACCAGCCTGCACTGTTTGGCTGATGGCACCCCGAGGAGGCCCTCTCCGTGGGAGCGCACGGGTCGATGGGAGGTCGTCGGTGGCAGCAGGCAGTCTCGAAGATAGTTAGGCCCTATGCCATGGAGCGCTTTAAAGGTGATAACCAACACCTTGAAGCGCACCCGGAAGACCACCGGGAGCCAGTGCAGCTCACGCAGGAGCGGTGTTACATGGGAGCGCCATGCTGCTCCCGTCACTACCCGCGCTGCTGCGTTCTGGACCAGCTGGAGCCTCCGGGTGCTCTTCAAGGGGAGCCCCATGTAGAGAGCGTTGCAGTAGTCAAGGCGAGAGGTGACGAGGGCGTGAGTGACTGTGCACAGGGAATCCCGATCAAGAAAGGGACGCAACTGGCGAATCAGGCGAACCTGACAAAAGGTCCCCCTGGTTACAGCCGTCAGATGTTCCTCCAAGGACAGTTGCGTATCCAGGAGGACTCCCAGATTGCGAGCCCTCTCTGTGGGGGCCAACGACTCGCCCCCAATAGTCAGTGATGGAGTCAACTGACTATATCGGGATGCCGGGAGCCACAGCCACTCAGTCTTGGAAGGGTTAAGCCTGAGCCTGTTCCTCCCCATCCAGATACAATACAAATACAATAATAGATGGTGAACGGAGGGCTTTGAAGTTTAACTTCGCTGTTGATTAACCTGTTAAGAAGCCCCTGCGGATTTTTACTCTGCTGGTTGTTGCTGACTCTAGGGCAGGGGTCTCCAACCTTGGCAACTTTAAGCCTGGAGGACTTCTGGGAGCTCTAGGGGACAGCGCTCATCTCTGTTTTAAGGCCATGGAGGCAGCGCTGTCCCAAGACAGTTCTGTGGCCAGCATGACGTCACAGAACGCTCTTATTTTTTTTCAATTGCAATAACTTCTAACAGGCGCTAAATGAACTGTTATAAGTCGAGGACTACCTGTAAAATAAAATGCTAAAACAAAAAAAGAAGGAAACTCTAAGGAGGTTGGCCCAAAGCCTTGCTGGAGAATATTCTGTTCTGTTCTGTTCTGTTCTGTTCTGTTCTGTTCTGTTCTGTTCTGTTCTATTCTATTCTATTCTATTCTATTCTATTCTATTCTATTCTATTCTATTCTATTCTATTCTATTCTATTCTATTCTATTCTATTCTATTCTCTCCTCTCCTCTCCTCTCCTCTCCTCTCCTCTCCTCTCCTCTCCTCTCCTCTCCTCTCCTCCCTCCCTTCCACTCCACTCCACTCCACTCCACTCTTCCACCTTTCCTAGCTAAAATCTGGTGCTTTGTCTTTCGGTAGGCTGGAATCGGTACGTTTGGAGTACAGAGCTGGGCTGAAGAACATCGCAAATACTCTGATGGCCAAAGCGCTGCAGGAGTGTCCCAATTCAGGTACGCAAGGCGTCATTCCGGTTTTGCAACTTTGCTCAACCTGACAATACCATACAATAGTTAACAATAGAGCGTAAATACCACTTTATAATGCCTTGGTAAGGCCACACTTGGAATCCTGTATCCAGTTTTGGTCTCCACGATGTAAAAAAGATGCGGAGACTCTAGGAAGAGTGCAGAGAAGAGCAACAAAGAGGATTAGGGGATTGGAGGATAAAACATATGAAGAACAGTTGCTGGAATTGGATATATGTCTAGTCTTATGAAAAGAAGGGTGACATGATAACAATGGTCCAATATCTCAGGGGTTGCCACAAAAAAAAAGAGGATTGACTTATTCTGTTAAGGCATCAAAAGGCAGGACAAGAAGCAACGGATGGAAAATAATCAAGGACAGATGCAACCTAGAACTGAGAGAAATTTCCTGACAATTAGAACAATTAATCGGCAGAACAACTTGTCTCCAGAAGTTGTGAATGCTTCAACACTGGAGGTTTTTAAGAAGAGATTGTACAGCCATTTGTCTGAAATGGTGTAGGGTTTCTGCCTGAGTTGGGGGTTGGACTAGAAGACCTCCAAGGTCCCTTCCAACTCTTCTATTCTATTCTATTCTATTCTATTCTATTCTATTCTATTCTATTCTATTCTATTCTATTCTATTCTATTCTATTCTATTCTATTCTACTCTACTCTACTCTACTCTACTCTACTCTACTCTACTCTACACCACTCCATTCTATTCTATTCTATTCTATTCTATTCTATTCTATTCTATTCTATTCTATTCTATTCTATTCTATTCTATTCTATTCTATTCTATTCTATTCTATTCTATTCTATTCTATTCTATTCTCTATTCCATTCCATTCCACTCCACTCCACTCCACTCCACTCCACTCCACTCCACTCCACTCCATTCCATTCCATTCCATTCCATTCTATTCTATTCTATTTTCCATTCCATATTTTCTATTCTATTCTGTTCTGTTCTGTTCATTTTCCTTTTTTAAAAAAAGTACAGGCAGTTCTCAACATAGGACCACAATGGAGCCTGTCTATTACAGTTATAGGTCGTATCGGTTGTAAAAGATGTCGTAGCTGAGAAATGATCATTCGCTTGACCATGGCTAATTGGCAGCGGTCCTAGACCCCTCCTGGATCAGTTCTGACTTCTGTCTCTTCTGCCTTTTAGGAATTCTGTGGTCGGAAGCCATCTTTTTAGAAGCCAGACCTCAACGGAAGACCAAAAGTGTGGATGCTCTGAAGAAGTGTGAACACGATCCCCACGTCCTCCTGGCAGTGGCCAAGTAAGTCATAACACCTGTTTATTTTAAGGAGGCTGAATACTACCCCCTCAACCAGATATTAATTTGGATATAAAGGAATATTTGCTAAAGGCTGAGAGCCTAGGCCAGCATTTCTCAATCTTGGCAGTCTAAAGATGTGTGGACTTCAACTGCCAGAATTCCCCAGCTTTCCTGCACATGCAGCTGGTTGGACCACTTTACTGTTTCTCAACTTTGGCAACTGGAAGACGGTGTGGACTTCAATTCCCAGAATTCCCCAGCCAGCAATTGCTGGCTGGGGAACTCTGGAAGTTGAAGTCCACACATAACAGATAACAGATTAACAGAGTTGGAAGGGACCTTGTAGGTCATCTAGTCCAACCCCCCACCCAAGCAGGAGACCCTACACCATTTCTGTCCAGTCTCTTCTTGAAAGCCTCCAGGAATGAAGCTCCCACAACTTCTGAAGGCAACTTCTGTTCCATGGGTGGATTGTTCTCACTGTCAGAAATTTTTTTCCTTATTTCTAGGTAGAATCTCTCCTTGTTCAGTTTCCATCCATTATTCCTTGTCTGGCCTTCAGGTGCCTTGGAAAATAGCTTGACCCCCTCCTCTCTGGGGCAGCCTCTCAAATATTGGAAATCTGTTATCATGTCTCCCCTGGTCCTTCTCTTCACTAGACTAGCCAGGCCCAGTTCCTGCAACTGTTCATCGTATGTTTTAGCCTCCAGTCCCCTCATCATCCTGGTTGCTCTTCTCTGCAATTCTTTCTAGAGTCTCAACATCTTTTTTATAGTGTGGTGACCAAAACTGGATGCAGTACTCTAGGTGTGGTCTTACTAAGGCTTTATAGTATTAGTACCACCCTTGATCTTGATTGTATCCCTCTGTTAATGCAATTTAGGATTGCATTGGCTTTTTTTGGCAGCTGCTGCACAGTATTGGCTCCTATTTAATTAGTTGTCCACTAAGACTCCAAGATCCCTCTCACAGTTACTGCTATCAAGCCTGGTTTCACCCAGTCCAGTGGTGAAATCTGAACCGGTTTGCTACCAGTTCGCTGGCTGCACATGCATATGGACAGTATTTACCAAAAGGAGACTTGGGAAGGTAAGTAGAACAGCGAAGGGGGGGGGGGATCAGCTGTGCCGCGCGATTTAGCTTCGCTAGAAAGCAGGATTTCCTGCTTTCTAGCAAAGCTAAAACGTGCGGCACAGCTGATCGTCGGAAATACCACTTCGGAGAAACCGGTAGCTTTTTTAAACTATCGGTTTGCCCGAACCGGAGCGAACCGGTAGCATTTCACCCCTGACCCAGTCTATATGTGTACTTTTGGTTTTTCTTGCCTAATTTTAAGACCTTACTTTTCTCTACATTGAATTTTATTTTGTTAGATAGGGCCCAGGGTTCATGTCTGTCAAGATCCATCCGGATCTTGAGCCTATCTTCTAGAGCAGTGATGGCTAACCTTTTTGCCGTTGCGTGCCAAAAGCTTTTGGCACGCGATGGCACGGTGAGACTGGAAAGCCCGGTTTTTTTGCCCTCTCCAGGCTCCAGGGGCTTTCTAGGAGCCTGTGGAGGGCGAAAATGGCCTTCCCCACCCACCCCCGGAGGCAGGAAATAGCCTGTTTCCCGACTTCCTGTGAGCTCAGAAGGCCCGAAAATTAGTCGGCCAGCACGCGCATGCACTCTGGAGCTCAGCTAGGGCAATACTCACGTGCCCACTGATATGGCTCTGCGTGCCACCTGTGGCACGCGTGCCACAGGTTCCCCATCACGGTTCTAGAGTGTTAGCTTTTCCTGCCAGCTTGGTATCATCCATCTTCCAGTTGCCAAGGTCGACAGACACTGTAATAGATGAAAGTAAACAAGGGATAATTTCGTACCTCTTCTTTTTTTTGTAGTTTTTGCTATTCCTCAGCACCATTTAGCGTTCAGTTCTCTCTCCTCCCTACTAACATGGATCAGAAGGAACAGAGTTCACGGGGCGGGAGAGAGATAGAAAGAAAGGCAATTTTACTATTTTGAAGACAAAAGAGAAAACAACAAGCAGGGCCCTTGGTCACTCTACTTGTCCTTGCTTGTTTCTTTGCTGTGGATGAAAATGAAATAAAATAAAACACTCCTGAGTCTTCGGAGAGGGGCGGCATACAAATTGAATGAATGAATGAATGAATGAATGAAGAAAGGAAAGGGAAGGAAGGAAGGAAGGAAGGAAGGAAGGAAGGAAGGAAGGAAGGAAGGAAGGAAGGAAGGAAGGAAAGAAGGAATAATGAATGAAATGCACACAAGGCGGCCCTTCGAAGGGGAAATGCTGCTGGGGAAGGAAGGAAAAGGTGGGGTGGATTATTTTGAGAGAAGGAATCTAGCCCTCTTTTGTGTAACGCCTTTTATTAAAAGGCAGCTTGCGAAAGCTTCAATAGGAGGGAACCCTCTTCAAGGGGATTGGACTAGAACAGGGGTCAGCAACCCGCAGCTCTGGAGCCGCATGTGGCTCTTTCATCCTTCTGCTGCGGCTCCCTGTTGCTGGTCGGCTCCACAATTGATAGGGCTTTCGGTTAGGACAGGTAGAGGAAAAAGGATGCCGCGCTAGGAGGAGACTCTATGGTGGGGGAACGGACTTCCAGTTGGGAGACGAAAAAGGACTCTGTGCTAGGAGGAGACTCTATGGTGGGGGAAACGGACTTCCGGTCGGCTCCAGAATTGAACGGGGGCTTCCGGTTAGGACCTTTGGGGCTTTTTGAGCGTTTAAGGTTGCCGGCCCCTGGACTAGAACGGGGTTCTCCAACCTTGGCAACTTTAAGACTTGTGGACTTCAACTCCCAGAATTCCTCAGCCAGCTTTGCTGGCTGAGGAATTCTGGGAGTTGAAGTCCACAAGTCTTAAAGTTGCCAAGGTTGGACTAGAAGACCTCCAAGTTCCCTTTCAACCCTATTTATTCTATCTTCTTTGCCGAGGGGAAAAAAAACACACAAAAGGCACCATCCTGTGTTCAGAGACACCCTTGTTATAATTTCTGTTGGCTCAAAGCAGATTTTTTTTTTTTTTGCAATTAAACCTGAGTGGATCCTTTTAGTCCTTTTCGTTCGGCTGTGAAACATTAGGGAACATGCAGTGGGCTCCTTGGGGTACTGCCAGGGAGTCCCTCTTTGTTACCGTGCCTGACATCAGAACAGCACTCAGGGTCCTTTCCCATTATTTTAATGAGCACTCAATGTGCTCTCCGATCCCCCTCCCCTCCTTGAAAGCCATTTACAAGAGGTAGCAATGCTTTCCAACATCATAAAACAGGCGCCTGTATCTTTCTTTCCAAACGTCGACCGGCCTTTTTGCTGCCAAGTAATTTTCAGCCAATTGTCCCGTCCTTTGGCCTGTTTCTAGGTGATGTTCTTGCACCCAAAACTTTACTTTGTGGGCTCCTTGGTGTTCTCTGAGCTTGGAGGTTTTCGTGCAAGACCTTTCATTAACCAGCTAGGTAACATCATCGGTGCTAGAAGGGAGAGGTGTTTGTGGAGTGGAGGAGGAGGAGATGATGATGATGATGATGATAGGTTCTAGTCCTGCCTTAACCATAAAAGCCAGTGGATGACTTTGGACCAATCACCAGGAGAGAGTGAGTTCTAGTCCCTCCTTAAGCATGAAAGCTGCCTGGGTGACTTTGGGCCAATCACCAGGAGACGGTGGGGGACTTTAGGCCAGAACAGGAAAGAGTAAGTTCTAGTTCCGCCTTAAGCATGAAAGCCGGCTGGGTGACATTGGGCCAATCACCAGGAGACGGTGAGTTCTAGTCCCGCCTTAGGCATGAAAGCCAATTGGGTGACTTTGGGCCAATCACCAGGAGACGGTGAGTTCTAGTCCCGCCTTAGGCATGAAAGCCGGCTGGGAGACTTTGGGGCAATCACCAGGAGACGGTGAGTTCTAGTCCCGATTTAAATATGAAAGCCAGATGGGTGACTTTCTGACAATCACCAGGAGAGAGTAAGTTCTAGTTCCGCCTTAAGCATGAAAGCCGGCTGAGTGACTTTGGGCCAATCCCCAGGACATGGTGAGTTCTAGTCGCCTAAGGCGGGACTATGCCTATGCCTATGAAGGCCTCCTGGGTGATTTTGGGCCAATCCCCAGGAGAGAGTGAGTTCTAGTCCCTCCTTAAGCATGAAAGCCGGCTGGGTGACTTTGGGCCAATCCCCAGGAGAGAGTGAGTTCTAGTCCCGCCTTAGGCATTAAAGCCTCCTGGGTGACTTTGGGCCAATCACCAGGATAGAGTGAGTTCTAGTCCCGCCTTAGGCATGAAAGCCGGCTGGGTGACTTTGGGCCAATCACCAGGAGATGGTGAGTTCTAGTCCCGCCTTAAGCATGAAAGCCGACTGCGTGACTTTGGGCCAATCCCCAGGAGAGAGTGAGTTCTAGTCCCTCCTTAAGCATGAAAGCCGGCTGGGTGACTTTGGGCCAATCCCCAGGAGAGAGTGAGTTCTAGTCCCTCCTTAAGCATGAAAGCCGGCTGGGTGACTTTGGGCCAATCACCAGGAGAAAGTGAGTTCTAGTCCCTCCTTAAGCATGAAAGTCGGCTGGGTGACTTTGGGCCAATCCCCAGGAGAGAGTGAGTTCTAGTCCCGCCTTAGGCATGAAAGCCTCCTGGGTGACTTTGGGCCAATCACCAGGAGAGAGAGAGTTCTAGTCCTGCCTTAAGCATGAAAGCTGCCTGGGTGCGAATCAGTTTCTCTCAACCCAACCCACCTCCCAGGATTGTTATTGTGAAGAAAAAGAGGATGATGACGAAGTATTAGGTATGTTTGCTGCCTTGAGTTACTTATATAAAGCAGCAAAGGTGAGATAAAAAAATAAAGTAAAATAAAATAAGATTCTCTTCCTGCACCGACAAAGAGCCTTTGCCTGGTTCTGTTTTAAGCGCAAGCCTTTTAAATAGCTTTCAGCAACCTCTCCCTTTTAAGACCGACATACTTTGCAAGTAGCGTTTCCCCCCCTCGCCCTCCCCCTTTAGGCAATTGAAGGAAGGAGTCCTCTGCCCCCCAACCGTGTTTACTAGACCATAAACATGCTTGGTGGAACAGCGTGATCTGCCAAGCAGCCTTTTTAATAAACGTCAAGAACTGGAACTCCCTGGGTGTTAATGGAGCTTCTGTGCCGCTATGCAGAATCGGTCCCTGTAACATAGCACGGAGGCAGCTGGTCTGACACGAGGGATTTATTTTAAAAGGAATACTTCAGAACGGAGAACCCAGCAAACGAAAGCTGGGCCTTGAGAAGGAAGCCCTCTATAGTATTAGAAAATTGGAGTTGCTCGGATACCAAATAAGGGAAATACTGCACAACAAAGGAAAAAGGAGGAGAGGCAGAGAGGAGGAGAGGGGGAGAGAGGAATGGAAGAAAGGGGAAGGAGAGGAAGAAAGGATAGGGGACAAGAGCAGGAGAGAAGGTGAGAAAGGGGGAAAAGAGGGGAGTGGGGGAGAGGAAGGGGAAGTAGGGGAGGAGAGGAGAGGAGGAGGAAGAAAGAAGAAATGGAGGGAGGGAGAGAGGAAAGAAAGAAGGAGAAGAAGGTTTGTTGTGAAAAGAGAGGGTAGAAGTGCAACCCCAAATGTAATTAAAATGTCTTAATTTTTTGCTTTCATTAGGAAACAATATGTATATATATGATCAATTATGGATAAGAGAATGTACATTTACAATATGTGTTGTGACCCAGGCCCAAGTAAGTAGTAGGAAAATCAGTCGGTGAAAAAGCAAACAACCTTTATTCGAACTGCTGAGAATTACTTCATTCCCAGCATCGTTCAACTCAATTAAAGCAAATTCCTCCCAACACAAATTCCTCAGTCCTATCGCAAACCTTGGTCCAATTGGGCAAACTGCCAAAGACCTTTCTTGGCAAACATTCAGAAGTCCTGGATACAAAAATAAATACAAGACGTAGATGAAGAAGAAGAAGAAGACGAAGCTACCAACGTTGTTTTCCGGCCAAGCCCAAACATCGTTGCTGGTCTGTTTTAAGACTTATGGGAGGGCCAATCATCTCTTGGCCTTACTCCTGAGTTGTCCTCTTTGCTTGAGCTGCTCTTGCCTTCTGGCAGCTCTTCTCATAAGTGCACTAGGAACAGGCTTCTCCTGTTCCTCTGCCTCTCTGCTGTCAGCCTCTGGAGACTCTGGAGTCCGCACCTCATTCCCCGATGGCCCTGGCCCCATCTCTGCCTCCGACGCAGAGCCCTCATCCGGGCCTTCCCCCGCCTCCAGGACTGGCCCATGTTCTTCCTCAGCCTCATCGCTGTCCAACTCCACTGCCAGCTCCGCAGGCTGCTGGCGGACAACAACAATATGTGTATAAGAAATAAAATTAAAAAACTTAAAAGAGAGAGAGAGAGAGAGAGAAGGAAGCCCACGTTCCGGTGGTCTTTCTCCATGGTGCTGAGCGTCTTCGGCTGTGCTTCGGTTAGATTTCCCCATTTAGAGGCAACCAGACTTGGTATTTAGCCGGTTCGGATCGGTTTGGGCGAACCGGTGGAGGAAATTGTGGATGGGCCTGCCCACCTGCCCAGGCTCTATGCCCATGATGGGGAACCTATGGCACGCATGCCACAGGTGGCACGCGTAGCCATATCCCTATGGAACCAGCTGCCCCCTGAGATAAGGAGAATCCAAGACCTCGGTGCCTTCCGCCGTGCCCTTAAAACTTTCTTTTTTCATCAAGCCAGGCTGGCTTAACATATTTTTAAATTTTTAATTTTTAATTGGTTTGTCATTTTAAACGGGGGCCAGATTAATATATATTTTTTAAATTGTTCTTAATGTTTGTATTGTATGTTTTTATCTGGCTGTACACCACCCTGAGTCCCTTGGGAGAAGGTGCGTTATATAAATTTGAAATAAAATAAAAATAAAATAAAAATATCAGTGGGCACGCGTGCTATTTTCGGGTCTTCTGGGCCCACCAGAAGTAGGGAAACAGGTTGTTTCCTGCTTCCGGGGGGGGGGGGGGAGGGAAGGCCCATTTTTCTTTATTACCTGGCTCAAGGGCCTCTCTAGGAGTCTGCAGAGGGCGAAAACAGCCTCCCCCCCCCCCAGAGGTTTTCTGGGGGCTGAAAACGCCCCATTTGACAACTTCCGGTCCCAGCTGGCTGAGGAATTCTGGGAGTTGAAGTCCACAAGTCTTAAAGTTGCCAAGTTTGGAGACCCCTGACTTATAGCATCCCTGTCAAACGGTCGTCCTCTTCAAGACTCTTGTTTTGACCAGAAAGATGTTCCTGGTCTCCTTAGCTTATCTTCTCCTTCCTTCTCCTCTGCAGGTTGTTCTGGAGCGAACGCAAAATAACCAAAGCTCGAGAATGGTTTCATCGGACCGTGAAGATCGATTCTGACCTGGGAGATGCTTGGGCGTTTTTTTATAAATTTGAGCTTCAGCATGGCACCGAGGTAAGGAAAAGGTTGCATAACTCAAACATGGACTTTATGGAAAGACTCACCAGCTAATTGGAGAGAGTTGGCTTGGTGACCTTGGGCCAATCACCAGGAGATATTGAGTTCTAGTACTGCCTTAGGCATGAAAGTTACTGGGTACTTTGGGTCATTGGCTAGGACACTGGGAATTCTAGTCCCACTTTAGGCATGAAAACTAGTTGGCTGACTTTGGATCAATCACCAGGTGATAGTGAGTTCTAGTTCCGCTTTAGGCCTAGAAACTGGCTAGGTGACTTTGGGCCAATCACCAGGACATGGTGAGTTCTAGTCCCGCTTTAGGCATGGAAACTGACTAGGTGACTTTGGGCCAATCACCAGGAGATGTTGAGTTCTAGTACTGCCTTAGGCACGAAAGTTACTGGGTACTTTGGGTCATTGGCCAGGACACTGGGAGTTCTAGTCCCACTTTAGGCATGAAAACTAGTTGGCTGACTTTGGATCAATCACCAGGTGACAGTGAGTTCTAGTCCCACTTTAGGCATGGAAACTGACTAGATGACTTTGGGCCAATAACCAGGAGATGTTGAGTTCTAGTACTGCCTTAGGCATGAATGTTACTGGGTACTTTGGGCCAGGACACCGGGAGTTCTAGTCCCACTTTAAGTGTAAGAGCTAGTTGGGTGACTTTGGGCCAATCACTAGGTGACAGTGAGTTCTAGTCCCGCTTTAGGCATGGAAACTGGCTAGATGACTTTGGGCCAATCACCAGGACATGTTGAGTTCTAGTACTGCCTTAGGCATGAATGTTACTGGGTACCTTGGGCCAGGACACTGGGAGTTCTAGTCCCACTTTAGGCGTAAGAGCTAGTTGGGTGACTTTGGGCCAATCAAGAGGAGATGGTGAGTTCTACTACTGCCTTAAGCATGAAAGTTACTCAGTACTTTGGGTCTTTGGCCAGGACACTGGGAGTTCTAGTCCTACTTTAGGCATGAAACCTAGTTGGCTGACTTTGGGTCAGTCACCAGGTGACAGTGAGTTCTAGTCCTGCCTTAGGCATGAAAGCCAGTCAGGTGACTTTGGGCCAATCACCACGGGACTGTGGGTTCTAGTTCCGCCTTAGGCATGAAAGCCAGCTGGGTGAATTTGGGCCAGTCACTTTCTCTCAGCCCAATTCTCTTCACAGGGTTGTTGTTGTGGGGAAAATAGGAGGAAAAAAGAGTATTAGATCTATTTACCCCCTTGATATTACCCGACACTTTTCTGACATTACCTATAAAGTCATAAAGGCAGGATAAAAATACAGAATTGCAAGAATTTTAAAACCCTGTACACAGTGGTGAAATCTAAATTTTTTTACTACCGGTTCTGTGGGCGTGGCTTGGTGGGGGGAGGGGTAATGTGACTGGGTGGACGTGGCCAATTTTTTTTAAACTTTTAAAAGCATTTTTTCTACAACCTCTTCGGTGAAGAGGTTGTAAAAAAAATGCTTTCAAAAGGCTCTGACAATCCCAGCTGAGTTGCCTGATCGGCCGAGGCTTTTTTTCTTTTAAATGCCTCTGATGATCAGGCAACTCAGCTTGGATCGTCAGAGGCATTTAAAAGAAAAAAAGGTTTTTTTTTCTTTTAAAAGCCTTTGACGATCCCAGCTGAGCCGCACAATCATCAGAGGCTTTTTTTTTTTTTTACTTTTAAAAGCATTTTTTCAGCCGAAGAGGTTGTAGAAAAAATGCTTTTAAAAGTAAAAAAAACAGCCTCTGATGATTGTGTGGCTCAGCTGGGCGGGGGGGGGGGGGGTGTTTGCTACCGGTTCTCCGAACTACCCACCTCCATCGCTACTGGATCAGGCGATCCGGTCCGCACCGGGAGCATTTCACCCCTGCCTGTATGGCTAAAACGAGCTTTGCCCCTCTCCCTTTTCCCATCCCGACGTAGGAACAGCAGGAAGAGGCGAGGAAGCGTTGTGAGAACGCCGAGCCGCGGCACGGCGAGCTGTGGTGTGAGGTCTCCAAGGACATCAGCAACTGGCAGAGTAAGATCGGCGAGATCCTGCTGCTGGTGGCGGCCAAGATCAAGAACACGTTCTAGAAGAGGCGAGCCGTGGAAGCCCTTGGGGCCCAAAGGAACTCTGCTTGGCTGACCCCCCCTCATCCTCAGAGCATCGAAAGAGAAAGAGCGCCGGGTAGCAGTGTGTGCTCCAGGCCGCGTCATCCTGACAGCTGACAAGTCACAAGGACAATGGACTGTATACGAGACGTTTTGTATATATAGCAGCTTAGCCATTCTGAAGGGCAAACCCCAGGAACTTTTAACAGTCCTAGCTGACGGGCAGACAGATGTTTCCTCTGCTGTCTGAAGTCTCCTGGTGTTTGTTTTGTTTTCTCCAAATTCCTTCGAGAAGCTTCTGGCCCTCCTCTAGACCCATCGTTTTCTAATATTCAGCTTGCCTACCTAAATTCTCCTCCTCCTCCTCCTCCTCCTCCGCCTTCTCTTCCTCTTCCTCCTCCTTCTCTTCCTCCTCCTCCTCCTTCTCCTCCTCCTCCTTCTCCTCCTCCTCCTCCTCCTCCTCCTGCTACTTCTCTTCCTCTTCCTCCTCCTCCTCCTCCTTCTCCTCCTCCCCTTCTCCTTCTCCTCCTTCTCCTCCTCCTGCTCCTTCTCTTCCTCTTCCTCCTCCTCTTCCTCTTCCTCTTCCTCTTCCTCCTCTCCTCCTCCTTCTCCTCCTGCTCCTCCTCCTGCTCCTTCTCTTCCTTCTCTTCCTCCTCCTCCTCCTCCTCCTCCTGCTCCTTTTCTTCCTCTTCCTCCTCCTCTTCCTCCTCCTCCTCCTCCCTATTTAAAGAGTGCTGTCTATTTTTCTACCGGAAAAAAAACAAAACCCACAATGGGTTTTAAATCCCCCCATTTTTGTGCCACAAAATTCTTCTATAGGAATCCTCAACTCGGAATTTATCTTTGACAAGAACAGAGTCAGAAAACCACCAGACCAGTTAGAAAGCGACACTTGGTTTTAAAAGTCTGTTGACGCACGGAAAGTGGCGGGAGAAACAGGCAGAGTTGCCACAGGGAAAACTGGTTAAGACGGACCATCTTGTCAAAAGGCTTTTGAAAAAACAAAACAAAATTGAAATAAGGTATACTGTTCTCACAGGTTTCCCCCACCATCCCTTCCCCTCCCTTCCCTTTTCTCTCTTTGGAGGTCTTTTTTTTTTTTTTTTTGGGAAAATTCCAAAAAAAAAAAAATATTCTTTGGAATTTTAAACAACTGTGCTTTCAAATCTGTAGAAGAATTATACCAAAATGCAGGAAAGAGTAAGTGAGTGAGTGTGTGTGCATGGGGGGGGGGGGAGGGATGTGTTTAAGCAACAGATTATTTCCTAAAAGGAGCAGATAGACCTAAAGAGCGAGTACTGTATGAAAGCAGAAGCTTTTTGGTGGAAGGAAAGGGGTATAGTGACAGGCTCCTCACTGTAGTAGTATAAAAACAACGCCTAAACAAACTCTATTTAAAATTGTTCTTCTCATAGCAATAGTTTTTGATCTAGTATGTTTGAAACATTTCTTTCTTTCTTTTTTTTAAAGAAAATGCATTCCTGGTTTATCTCTTCCCTCCTGGGAATTTCCCTTCCTCCCCTTCAGGAAAATTGTTTCTGTGTATTAAAACATATCGGAATGTTTTCGCATGGCATCCTTGTTTTTTTGGGGAAAAAGGATTGGACGATTGGAACACGCTGTCAGCGGTCCAAATAATGCAGTCATTGAAAACAGAACTCGGAGGCAGGTAGATTCCCCAAAGAACAATTTATTGGATGCATCATATTGGCCCAACTGGTGAAAACCGACTCTGAAAGTGCCTGCGGTTTTCACCTAATTAAAAAGTGAAAGTTTCCCTTTCCCACCAAGTCATCAGTCACATTGTCCAATAGAGGTGCCGGACGGTTGCTTAGTTACTCTACTCCTCCTCTTCCCCACCTCCTGTTGGAATGTCCTTGGTTCCCACAGAAAAACATTTTGTTTTGAGTACAAAACCCCAGCTAACTATTTTCCCTTCCCTCTCTTGTGGCAACCCTGAAGCCGTAAAAATGGCCCGGTTCGCTTCTGGGTTGACACGTGCATATAAAAACCCTGCTCACGCGTTCCCTTTGTAAATGAAATGAACCTACCATATTTTTCGGTGAAAATCTGGGGGCGTCTTATACTCCGAATGTAGCCCTGCCCAGCTTCTCAAACGGAGGTTTCAGAGGCTGAAAAAAGCATCAGAAACAAAGCTTCAGAAAAGAAGCCCCCAAACAGAGCTTCAGAGGCTTTTTTTCTGAAGTTCTGTTTCAAAGGATTTCAGAAGCAGGAAAAAAGTTTCAGAGGCAGAAAAAAAAAAAGCAAGGCACAGAGCTCACAACCAAGGAACCTGTTGCTAAAATTCACCTCTGGGAACAGCTGATTGGGGGTATTCCGGGAGGCCGATCCACCTGCCAATCAGCCTTTTTCTTATTTTCCTCCCCAAAAATTAAGGTTTGTTTGTTTTGTTTTCTTTTGTTTGTTTTATTAAATTTATATACCGCCCTACTCCTGAAGGACTCAGGGGCGGTGAACAGGCACAGAATAAAATACAGAAATACAAAAGTTAGAAACAATTTAAAACCAAATTAAATAATTCAGCCCAAGACAATTAAAAATCCCAATAATTTAAAACAAATTAAAATTTCAGTTTAAAAAATTAAAAAGAAAGGGGAGAAAAATTAGGCCAGGTCGGCTTGCTGGAATAAGAGGGTCTTAAGAGCACGGCGGAAAGTGCGCAGATCCGGGATCCTCCGTATCTCCGGGGGGAGCTCGTTCCAGATAGTGGGTGCCCCCACAGAGAAGGCCCTCCCCCTGGGGGCTGCCAGTCGACACTGCTTGGCTGACGGCACCCGGAGGAGCCCCTCTCTATGAGAGCGTACCGGCCGGTGGGAGGCTGTTTGTGGTAGTAAGCGGTCCCGTAAATAACCAGGTCCTAAGCCATGGAGCGCTCTAAAGGTGCTTGAAGCGCACCCGGAAGACCACCGGGAGCCAGTGCAGCTCGCGCAGGAGAGGTGTCACACGGGAGCGCCATGTTGCTCCCATAACCACCCGTGCGGCCGCACTCTGCGCCAGTTGGAGCCTCCGGGTGCTCCTCAAGGGGAGCCCCATGTAGAGAGCATTACAATAGTCCAGGCGGGAGGTGACGAGGGCATGAGTGACCGTGCGTAGGGAGTCCCGATCCAGAAAGGGATGCAACTGGCGAATCAGGCGAACCTGATGAAAAATCCTCCCGGTCACGTCCGTCAAGTGCTCTTCTAAAGACAGCCGTGAATCCAGGAGGACGCTCAAGTTACTGTTATTAACCCAGCTGCCTGCAATTTACTGCTGGTTCGAATCTCTCCAAGGCTCAAGGTTGACTCAGCCTTCCATCCTTTCTAAGGTAGGTGAAATGAGGACCCAGTTTGTGGGGGCAATAAGCTGACTTTGTATAAATATACAAAAGTATGAAGGCTATTGCTTAACGCATTGTAAGCCGCCCTGAGTCTCCGGAGAAGGGCGGCATATAAATCAAATTAAAAAAAAAAAAAAAAAAGTTGCGAGCCCTCTCTGTGGGGGCCAGCGATTCGCCCCCAATAGTCAGCGATGGCGTCAACTGACTATCGGGACGTCGGAAACCACAGCCCCTCGGTCTTGGATGGGTTGAGCCTGAGCCTGTTCCTCCCCATCCAGATCCGCACGGCCTCCAGACACCGGGACATCACTTCAAGGTCATCGTTGGGGTGGTTCGGGGTGGAGATGTACAGCTGGGTGTCATCAGCGTACTGGTGGTACTTCACCCCGAAACCACGGATGATCTCGCCCAGCGGCTTTACATAAATGTTGAACAGATGGTGCGTCTTATACTCCAAAAAATACGGTATTTGGAATTAAAGCGTATTCAGTCGTGACAATGTCCATTTCTCCTTTTGCATTTGGAGTGGTACTGACCGGCCTAAAGGTTGTCCTCCACTTACAACCGTAAACAATCCAATCGACCACTTGATGGGCTCTGGGTCACCCTGGGATCTCCAGAACCAGGTCTTCAGAAAGAGTGTCAAAGTAGGGGCCAACCATAGGGAATTTAGGAACTCTTGAGATAATTGGACTTCAGCTCCCAGAATTCCCCAGCCAGCATGGTAAATAGAGTCTGGTAGCAAATTCAGAAAATGTGGCCAAGGGAAAACAGGAATGGGAGCGTCGTAACTCTGAACCTGGTTTGTAAGTGTTCTTTTTCTGGATCTGTGGTAACTTTGAATGATTACTAAGCAACAGGTGATAAGTCAAGGACCACATGTAACTATTAAGGTATAACCAGTGCTGTGCCCGAAAAAATTTGATTTCTTTTTTCCTAATTAAGCACCCCGCCCCTCTGGTCTCTGTTGAATTTTAAACATTTATTTTCAGCCCCTTTTCTGCAAGATTGCTTTGTGGTTCACTTCAGTATTAACTACTATTAAGAGCCTTGGTGGCGCAGCAGACTAAAGTGCTGTTAAGTAGCACCAGCTGCCTGCAATTACTGCAAGTTCAAATCTCACCAGGCTCAAGGTTGACTCGGCCTTCCATCCTTCCGAGGTAGGTAAAACGAGGACCCGGATTGTGGGGGCAATAAGCTGACTTTGTATAAAAAAGAACACCGCTTGGGGGGGCCGAAAGCCCTACTAAGCAGGTATATACAAAAAGTATGAAGACTATTGCTTAACTCATTGTAAGCTGCCCTGAGTCTCCGGAGAAGGGCGGCATATAAATCGAACCAATAGATAGATAGATAGATAGATAGATAGATAGATAGATAGATAGATAGATAGATAGATAGATAGATAAATATCTATCCCGAGAAGATTCAAGCGATAGTTTCAACATTGGCTTCTCTTTCCTGCGGTCTACAATTGCTTGAAAAATACTTAGCTTTTGCCAGTGTTTTGCCATTTTTTAAGATGGGCAGATTTCAACTCCCAGATATTCCCCGGTCAGCAATGCTGGCTTGGAGAATTCTGGGAGTTGAAGTCCACCCGGCTTAACGTTGCCAAGTTTGAAAAAGTCTGCAGAGATTCCCAGTCATCCAAATCATGGTTGTCCCAAAGATGCTTTTTCAGGAGGCAACTGGACTTCCTTGTTTTGTTTTTTTCTTTGAAGACGTTTCACTTCTCATCTAAGAAGCTTCTTCAGCTCTGACTGGATGTGGGGGAATGGAAGGAGCTATACAATTTGGGATGGACACCCTTTGAATGGTGTGGGAGTAGGAATGGATTTCCAGAGGGGAAAAAAATTGCAGACTACAGGAACCATTTGCACTACTCAGGTGGCTCTTAGGATACAGCTAAACCTCCAAGTGCTTCAATGACCCTCTTAAAAGGATGCAAATTTATTTATTTTATTTGCTTTAATTTATATGCCGCCCTTCTCCGGAGACTCAGGACGGCTTACAATGTGCTAAGGAATAGCCTTCATACTTTTGTATATTTATACAAAGTCAGTTTATTGCCCCCACAATCTGGGTCCTCATTTTACCTATCTTTGAAAGGATGGAAGGCTGAGTCAACCTTGAGCCTGGTGAGATTTGAACTCGCAGTAATTGCAAGCAGCAGATGTTAATAACAGTGCTTTAGTCCACTGTACTACAGGCTCTTGATGACCAGCTGTCTGCAAGAAGCATCAATCCTTCCATTCCCCACTATCCTGTCAGAACTGAAGAAGCTTCTTGGAGGAGAAGTGAAACATCTTCAAAGAAAAAAAGAAGAAAGTCCAGTTGCCTCCTGAAAAAGCAAGTTTGAAAAACTGAATTAGATCCATCCCTAATTTTTTTAAAAAAACCATGGCCACTCTTGGACACAAGGGGGCACTAGCGGGCTATCTCTAATTCGTTGCTGACTCCGAAAATTGGAAATTTCTGAACATATAAATTTATTTCATGCTCCTGGGGTTATAGGTCTCCTCCAGTTGGGAATGACTCAGAACGGTGTGCATCCCAATCTCTCTAAATGGAGTTTAAAGCAATAGAATGAAAAATCACCCATAAGTGTTTATTCCGGCCACTCCCCACCTCCCACCTCTGTGTTTGATGGAATAACCAAGCAACTAATAATATAATAATAATAACTATAATAACTATAATAACAATAACAATAACAATAACAATAACAATAACAACAACAACAACAACAACAACAACAACAACAACAATAATAATAATAATAATAATAATAATAATAATAATAATAATAATAATAATAACTGCTCTTTAGAAGGCCAGATCCTGAAGAGGAAACTCAAATCCTTTGGCCACCTAATGAGAAGGAAGGACTCCCTGGAGAAGAGCCGAATGCTGGGAAAGATTGAGGGCAAAAGAAGAAGGGGACGGCAGAGAACGAGGTGGCTGGATGGAGTCACTGGAGCAGTCGGCGTGACCTTAAATGGACGCCAGGGGTGATAGGGAGAGGTAAGTTTCAGCAGGTTCTGACCAGTTCTGGCGAACCGGTAGTCGGAATTTTGAGTAGTTCGGAGAACCGGTAGTAAAAATTCTGACTGGCCCCACCCCAGTCTATTCTCTGCCTCCCGAGTCCCAGCTGATCGGGAGGAAATGGGGATTTTACAGTAACCTTCCCCTGGATTGGGGACGGAATGGAGATTTTACAGTGTTCTTTCCCTGCCACACCCACCAAGCCACGCCCACAGAACTGGTAGTAAAAAAATTTGAAACGCACCACTGGTAGGGGACAGGAAGGCCTGGAGGAATGTTGTCCATGGAGTCGCGATGGGTCGGACACGACTTCGCAACTAACAACAACAACAACGAAGTTTCCTAAAGACCAGTGTGGGCATTTATAGGCAGTCCTCGACTTACAACCAATTCATTTAGTGACTGTTCGAAGTTACAACATGTGATGGCTCCCCTGGACGATGCTTCCCCAGTTATCTCTCCAGATGTCAGCTGGGGAGGAAGATGAGCCAGTTCCAGGCACATCTGGTCCAAGCAGTCGGCCGAGAGGGATTAGGCTGAAGCAGAGGTGCAGCAGTGGAGCCCAGAGGTTTTGGGTGGTGGCTTTCAAATTTTTTTACTACCAGTTCTGTGGGCGTGGCTTGATGGGCATAGCTTGGCGTGGCAAGGGAAGGAAATGGGGATCCCCATTTCCTTCCAATCAGCTGGGACTCGGGAGGCAGGGAATAGATGGGGGCGGGGCCAGTCAGAATTTTTACTACCGGTTCTCTGAACTACTCAAAATTTCCGCTACCGGTTCTGCAGAACTGGTCCGAACCTGCTGAAACCCACCTCTGACGTGACCCGTGGAACACTGCAACGGTCATAAATATAAACCAGTTGCCAAATGGCTAGATTTTGATCATGTGACCACGAGGATGCTGCAACGGCATCCTCGTGTGGATGCCGGTGTGAAAAATGGTCACAGGTTACTTTTTTTCCAGTGGCGTTGTAACTTCGAATGGTCACTGAATGAACTCAGGGGCTGCCCCAAAGAAGAGGGGGTCAAGTCAACCTATTCTCCAAAGCACCTGAAGGCAGGACAAGAAGCAATGGGTGGAAACTCATCAAGGAGAGAAGCAACCTAGAACTAAGGAGAAATTTCCTGACAGTGAGAACAATTCATCAGTGGAACAGCTTGCCACAAGAAGTTGTGGGTCCTCCATCACTGGAGGTTTT